>NC_086447.1:434403351-435603351 GCF_028390025.1 Pseudophryne corroboree | reverse complement strand
CCAGCCACACCAATCACACTGTACAACCTGTGATCTGAACCCAGTTAACAGTATGATAACAGCGGAGCCTCTGAAAAGATGGCTCACAACAATAATAACCCGATTTTTGTAACTATGTACAAGTAATGCAGATAATCCGCACTTGGGATGGGCGCCCAGCATCCACTACGGACTCCGAGAAATAGAATTATCGGTAAGTAAATTCTTATTTTCTCTATCGTCCTAGTGGATGCTGGGGTTCCTGAAAGGACCATGGGGATAATACCAAAGCTCCCAAACGGGCGGGAGAGTGCGGATGACTCTGCAGCACCGAATGAGAGAACTCCAGGTCCTCCTTAGCCAGGGTATCAAATTTGTAGGATTTTACAAACGTGTTTGCCCCTGACTAAATAGCCGCTCGGCAAAGTTGTAAAGCCGAGACCCCTCGGGCAGCCGCCCAAGATGAGCCCACCTTCCTTGTGGAATGGGCATTTACATATTTTGGCTGTGGCAGGCCTGCCACAGAATGTGCAAGCTGAATTGTATTACACATCCAACTAGCAATAGTCTGCTTAGAAGCAAGAGCACCCAGTTTTTTGGGTGCATACAGGATAACAGCAAGTCAGTTTTCCTGACTCCAGCCGTCCTGGAAACATATTTTCAGGGCCCTGACAACATCTAGCAACTTGGAGTCCTCCAAGTCCCTAGTAGGTGCAAGGCACCACAATAAGCTGGTTCAGGTGAAACACTGACACCACCTTAGGGAGAGAACTGGGGACGAGTCCGCAGCTCTGCCCTGTCCGAATGGACAAACAGATATGGCTTTTTTGAGAAAAAACCACCAATTTGACACTCGCCTGGTCCAGGCCAGGGCCAAGAGCATGGTCACTTTTCATGTGAGATGCTTCAAATCCACAGATTTGACTGGTTTTAAACCAATGTGTTTTGAGGAATCCCAGAACTACGTTGAGATCCCACAGTGCCACTGGAGGCACAAAAGGGGGTTGTATATGCAATACTCCCTTGACAAACTTCTGGACTTCAGGAACTGAAGCCAATTCTTTCTGGAAGAAAAATCGACAGGGCCGAAATTTGAACCTTAATGGACCCCAATTTGAGGCCCATAGACACTCCTGTTTGCAAGAAATGCAGGAATCGACCGAGTTGAAATTTCTTCGTGGGGCCTTCCTGGCCTCACACCACGCAACATATTTTCGCCACATGTGGTGATAATGTTGTGCGGTCACCTCCTTTCTGGCTTTAACCAGGGTAGGAATGACCTCTTCCTGAATGCCTTTTCCCTTAGGATCCGGCGTTCCACCGCCATGCCGTCAAACGCAGCTGCGGTAAGTCTTAGAACAGACATGGTACTTGCTGAAACAAGTCCCTTCTTAGCGGCAGAGACCATAAGTCCTCTGTGAGCATCTCTTGAAGTTCCGGGTACCAAGTCCTTCTTGGCCAATCCGGAGCCATGAGTATAGTTCTTACTCCTCTACGTCTTATAATTCTCAGTACCTTAGGTATGAAAAGCAGAGGATGGAACACATACACCGACTGGTACACCCACGGTGTTACCAGAACGTCCACAGCTATTGCCTGAGGGTCTCTTAACCTGGCGCAATACCTGTCCCGTTTTTTGTTCAGACGGGACGCCATCATGTCCACCTTTTGTAATTCCCAACGGTTTACAATTATGTGGAAACTTTCCATGAAGTTCCCACTCTGCCGGGTGGAGGTCGTGCCTACTGAGGAAGTCTGCTTCCCAGTTTCCATTCCCGGAATGAAACACTGCTGACAGTGCTATCACATGATTTTCCGCCCAGCGAAAAGTCCTTGCAGTTTTTGCCACTGCCCTCCTGCTTCTTGTGCCGCCCTGTCTATTTACGTGGGCGACTGCCGTGATGTTTTATCCCACTGGATCAATACCGGCTGACCTTGAAGCAGAGGTCTTGCTAAGCTTAGAGCATTATAAATTTACCCTTAGCTATATTTATGTGGAGAAAAATCTCCAGACTTGATCACACTCCCTGGAAATTTTTTCCTTGTGTGACTGCTCCCCAGCCTCTCGGGCTGGCCTCCGTGGTCACCAACATCCAAAACTGAATGCCGAATCTGCGGCCCTCTAGAAGATGAGCACTCTGTAACCACCACAGGAGAGACACCCTTGTCCTTGGATATAGGGTTATCCGCTGATGCATCTGAAGATGCGATCCGGACCATTTGTCCAGCAGATCCCACTGAAAAGTTCTTGCATGAAATCTGCCGACTGGAATTGCTTCGAAGGAAGTCACCATTTTTTTACCATGGCCCTTGTGCAATGATGCACTGATTTTAGGAGGTTCCTGACTAGCTCGGATAACTCCCTGGCTTTCTCTTCCGGGAGAAACACCTTTTTCTGGACTGTGTCCAGAATCATCCCTAAGCACAGGAGACTTGTTGTCGGGATCAGCTGCGATTTTGGAATATTTAGAATCCACCCCTGCTGTTGTAACAGTATCCGAGATAGTGCTACTCCGACCTCCAACTGTTTCCTGGACTTTGCCCTTATCAGGAGATCGTCCAAGTAAGGGATAATTAAGACGCCTTTTCTTCGAAGAAGAAACATCATTTCGGCCATTACCTTAGTAAAGACCCGGGGTGCCGTAGACAATCCAAACGGCAGCGTCAGAAACTGATAGTGACAGTTCTGTACCACGAACCTGAGGTACCCTTAGTGATAAGGGCAAATTTGGGACATGGAGGTAAGCATCCCTGATGTCACGGGACACCAGATAGTCCCCTTCTTCCCGGTTCGTTATCACTGCTCTGAGTGACTCCATCTTGATTTGAACCTTTGTAAGTGTTCAAAATTTTTTTAGATTTAGAATAGGTCTCACCTAGCCTTCTGGCTTCAGTACCACAATATAGTGTGGAATAATACCCCTTTTCTTGTTGTAGGAGGGGTAATTTAATTATCACCTGCTGGGAATACAGCTCGTGAATTTTTTCCCATACTGCCTCCTTGTCGGAGGGAGACCTTGGTAAAGCAGACTTCAGGAGCCTGCGCAGGGGAAACGTCTCGACATTCCAAACTGTACCCCTGGGATACTACTTGTAGGATCCAGGGGTCCTGTACGGTCTCAGCGTCATGCTGAGAGCTTGTCAGAAGCGGGGGAACGCTTCTGTTCCTGGGAATGGGCTGCCTGCTGCAGTCTTCTTCCCTTTCCTCTATCCCTGGGCAGATATGACTCTTATAGGGACGAAAGGACTGAAGCTGAAAAGACGGTGTCTTTTTCTGCAGAGATGTGACTTAGGGTAAAAAACGGTGGATTTTCCAGCAGTTGCCCTGGCCACCAGGTCCGATGGACCGACCCCAAATAACTCCTCTTCCTTTATACGGCAATACACCTTTGTGCCGTTTGGAATCTGCATCACCTGACCACTGTCGTGTCCATAAACATCTTCTGGCAGATATGGACATCGCACTTACTCTTGATGCCAGAGTGCAAATATCCCTCTGTGCATCTCGCATATATAGAAATACATCCTTTAAATGCTCTATAGTCAATAAAATACTGTCCCTGTCAAGGGTATCAATATTTTTAGTCAGGGAATCCGACCAAGCCACCCCAGCTCTGCACATCCAGGCTGAGGCGATCGCTGGTCGCAGTATAACACCAGTATGTGTGTATATACTTTTTATGATATTTTTCCAGCCTCCTGTCAGCTGGCTCCTTGAGGACGGCCCTATCTATAGACGGTACCGCCACTTGTTCTGATAAGCGTGTGAGCGCCTTATCCACCCTAAGGGGTGTTTCCCAACGCGCCCTAACTTCTGGCGGGAAAGGGTATACCGCCCATATTTTCTATCGGGGGGAACCCACGCATCATCACACACTTCATTTAATTTATCTGATTCAGGAAAAACTACCGTAGTTTTTTCACATCCCACATAATACCCTCTTTTGTGGTACTTGTAGTATCAGAAATATGTAACACCTCCTTCATTGCCCTTAACGTGTGGCCCTAATAAGGAATACGTTTGTTTATTCACCGTCGACACTGGATTCAGTGTCTGTGTCTGTGTCGACCGACTAAAGTAAACGGGCGTTTTAAAACCCCTGACGGTGTTTCTGAGACGTCTGGACCGGTACTAATTGTTTGTCGGCCGTCTCATGTCGTCAACCGACCTTGCAGCGTGTTGACATTATCACGTAATTCCCTAAATAAGCCATCCATTCCGGTGTCGACTCCCTAGAGAGTGACATCACCATTACAGGCAATTGCTCCGCCTCCTCACCAACATCGTCCTCATACATGTCGACACACACGTACCGACACACAGCACACACACAGGGAATGCTCTGATAGAGGACAGGACCCACTAGCCCTTTGGAGAGACAGAGGGAGAGTTTGCCAGCACACACCAAAAACGCTATAATTATATAGGGACAACATTATATAAGTGTTTTCCCTTATAGCATCTTTTATATATTTCTAACGCCAAATTAGTGCCCCCCCTCTCTGTTTTAACCCTGTTTCTGTAGTGCAGTGCAGGGGAGAGCCTGGGAGCCTTCCCTCCAGCCTTTCTGTGAGGGAAAATGGCGCTGTGTGCTGAGGAGATAGGCCCCGCCCCTTTTTCGGCGGCCTCGTCTCCCGCTCTTAACGGATTCTGGCAGGGGTTAAATATCTCCATATAGCCCCCGGAGGCTATATGTGAGGTATTTTTAGCCAAAAAAAGGTTTTCATTTGCCTCCCAGGGCGCCCCCCTCCCAGCGCCCTGCACCCTCAGTGACTGCCGTGTGAAGTGTGCTGAGAGGAAAATGGCGCACAGCTGCAGTGCTGTGCGCTACCTTAAGAAGACTGAGGAGTCTTCTGCCGCCGATTCTGGACCTCTTCTCGTTTCAGCATCTGCAAGGGGGCCGGCGGCGAGGCTCCGGTGACCATCCAGGCTGTACCTGTGATCGTCCCTCTGGAGCTAATGTCCAGTAGCCAAGAAGCCAATCCATCCTGCACGCAGGTGAGTTCACTTCTTCTCCCCTAAGTCCCTCGTTGCAGTGATCCTGTTGCCAGCAGGACTCACTGTAAAATAAAAAACCTAAGCTAAACTTTTCTAAGCAGCTCTTTAGGAGAGCCACCTAGATTGCACCCTTCTCGGCCAGGCACAAAAATCTAACTGAGGCTTGGAGGAGGGTCATAGGGGGAGGAGCCAGTGCACACCACCTGATCCTAAAGCTTTACTTTTTGTGCCCTGTCTCCTGCGGAGCCGCTATCCCCCATGGTCCTTTCAGGAACCCCAGCATCCACTAGGACGATAGAGAAATATATTACACATGCAAAAATGAAAGGAGGGCAGAACTGCAAATAGACCAGATTACCATTAATTCAATGTCACTTCCAATGATGTACAGCTGGTCTTCCATTGATAGCTTCCG
Organism: Pseudophryne corroboree; assembly: GCF_028390025.1. Taxonomy (NCBI): domain Eukaryota; kingdom Metazoa; phylum Chordata; class Amphibia; order Anura; family Myobatrachidae; genus Pseudophryne; species Pseudophryne corroboree. The sequence continues at coordinate 435,597,958 of NC_086447.1, read as the reverse complement.
ATTCAGATGTGACAGGACATATGTGATGCCAGGCAGGCGCACTGTAGGGCTGGTGAGCAGACTACCCCATAGAGCACTGTAAAAGGCAGATTGCTCCACTGCTGAGGCCACCTTCTCCAGGAGGGTGTTAGTTCTGCAAAATCATGTAATGGCATAAATCATTTTACTAGCACTGCAAAATGTAGTACATGGAAAGACAAAACGCTACACAACTGTAATGATAAATATATAGCAATGTATTAGTTACTAATTGCACTTTTAAAGTATACTGCACTTAAGTCATGAGAAGCAATTTTAATCTTAAGCACCATGTATCCCTATTAACGTACAACATAAAAGCGTCGATTCAATCAGGGGCGAGTGAGCCAAGTGTTGCGGCAACGGAACCTCATATCACCCCGGACTTGCAGATTTTTGTACGGAGTTCTGTAGGGATGCAAAGAAAAATCTGAGTATGGGATCCCCTAAGTGTGGCATATGGCTGCCCTTAATCTGTTCGCCAAAACACTGCTAATTGAATTGCCCCCTATGAATACAGCAAAACACTACAATCAAATCTATACATATAATAAAACTAAGGATTGTGTCTGTACATAACAATTTTGCATGAGAAATATACGACTGTTACCAGTTCGTTCTGGCATCAGGCAAAAACTCCTGGATGAAATTGGATCGTGTTTCATTATTGTATAGCTTAGTGACCTAGAAATAAACTGAGGTATGTATGATCTCGATGTGACATCAGGGAGAGGAGCAATAAAGGAAAACTAGACTCAGGACATTAGCCGTGTGCAGTGTGTAGACTCAAGTCCAAAATGACTACATGTATATAAATATAGATATATGTTTATTATTATTCTTTATTTATATGGCGCCACAAGGGATCCGCAGTGCCCAATTACAAAGTACATAAACAAGTAAGCAAAACATGAAAACAGTGACTTACAGTTATAGACAATACAGAACAAATACGTATATAAACATAGCTGCATCAGCAGACGACAAAGAAAATAAGATTTTACTTACCGATAAATCTATTTCTCATAGTCCGTAGTGGATGCTGGGGACTCCGTCAGGACCATGGGGAATAGCGGCTCCGCAGGAGACAGGGCACAAAAGCAAGCTTTTAGGATCACATGGTGTGTACTGGCTCCTCCCCCTATGACCCTCCTCCAAGCCTCAGTTAGGTACTGTGCCCGGACGAGCGTACACAATAAGGAAGGATCTTGAATCCCGGGTAAGACTCATACCAGCCACACCAATCACACCGTACAACTTGTGATTTGAACCCAGTTAACAGTATGATAACAATGAAGTAGCCTCTAAAAAAGATGGCTCACAACAATAATAACCCGATTTTTTTGTAACAATAACTATGTACAAGTAATGCAGACAATCCGCACTTGGGATGGGCGCCCAGCATCCACTACGGACTATGAGAAATAGATTTATCGGTAAGTAAAATCTTATTTTCTCTAACGTCCTAGTGGATGCTGGGGACTCCGTCAGGACCATGGGGATTATACCAAAGCTCCCAAACGGGCGGGAGAGTGCGGATGACTCTGCAGCACCGAATGAGAGAACTCCAGGTCCTCCTCAGCCAGGGTATCAAATTTGTAGAATTTAGCAAACGTGTTTGCCCCTGACCAAGTTGCAGCTCGGCAAAGTTGTAAAGCCGAGACCCCTCGGGCAGCCGCCCAAGATGAGCCCACCTTCCTTGTGGAATGGGCATTTACAGATTTTGGCTGTGGCAGGCCTGCCACAGAATGTGCAAGCTGAATTGTACTACAAATCCAACGAGCAATAGTCTGCTTAGAAGCAGGAGCACCCAGCTTTTTGGGTGCCTACAATATAAACAGCAAGTCAGACTTTCTGACTCCAGCCGTCCTGGAATTATATATATATATATATTTTCAGGGCCCTGACAACGTCTAGCAACTTGGAGTCCTCCAAGTCCCTAGTAGCCGCAGGCACCACAATAGGTTGTTTCAGGTGAAACGCTGACACCACCTTAGGAAGAAACTGGGGACGAGTCCGCAGTTCTGCCCTGTCCCGAATGGAAAATCAAATATGGGCTTTTGTAAGACAAAGCCGCCAATTTTGACAATCGCCTGGCCGAGGTCAGGGCCAACAGCATGGTCACTTTCCATGTGAGATATTTCAAATCCACAGATTTGAGTGGTTCAAACCAATATGATTTGAGGAATCCCAACACTACGTTGAGATCCCACGGTGCCACTGGAGGCACACAAGGGCTGTATATGCAATACTCCCTTGACAACGTCTGGACTTCAGGAACTGAAGCCAATTCTTTCTGGAAGAAAATCTATAGGGCCGAAACTTGAACCTTAATGGACCCCAATTTGAGGCTCATAGACACTCCTGTTTGCAGGAAGTGCAGAAATCGACCTAGTTGAAATTTTTTCGTGGGCCTTCCTGGCCTCACCCACGCAACATATTTTTACCACATGTGGTGATAACGTTGTGCGGTCACCTCCTTCCTGGCTTTGACCAGGGTAGGTATGACCTCTTCCGGAATGCCTTTTCCCTTAGGATCCGGCGTTCAAACCGCCATGCCGTCAAACGCAGTCGCGGTAAGTCTTGTAACAGACAAGGTCCCTGCTGAAGCAGGTCCTTTCTTAAAGGCCGATGCCACGGTTCCTCTTGGAACAGACATGGTACTTGCTGAAAGCAAATCCCTTCTTAGCTCCCGAGGCCATTAGTCCTCTGTGAGCATCTCTTGAAGTTCCGGTTACCAAGTCCCTCTTGGCCAATCCGGAGCCACGAGTATAGTTCTTACTCCTCTATGTCTTATAATTCTCAATACCTTGGTTATGAGAAGCAGAGGAGGGAACACATACACCGACTGTTACACCCACGGTGTTACCAGGACGTCCACAGCTATCGCCTGAAGGTCTCGTGACCTGGCGCAATACCTGTCCCATTTTTTGTTCGGGCGGGACGCCATCATGTCCACCTTTGGTCTTTCCCAACGGTTCACAATCATGCGGAAAACTTCCCGATGAAGTTCCCACTCTCCCGGGTGGAGGTCGTGCCTGCTGAGGAAGTCTGCTTCCCAGTCGTCCACTCCCGGAATGAACACTGCTGACAGTGCTATCACATGATTTTCCGCCTAGCGAAAAATCCTTGCAGTTTTGCCACTGCCCTCCTGCTTCTTGTGCCGCCCTTTCTGTTTACGTGGGCGACTGCCGTGATGTTATCCCACTGGATCAATACCGGCTGACCTTGAAGCAGAGGTCTTGCTAAGCTTAGAGCATTATAAATTTGCTCTTAGCTCCAGTATATTTATGTGGAGAGAATTCTCCAGACTTGATCACACTCCTTGTGTGACTGCTCCCCAGCCTCTCAGGCTGGCCTCCGTGGTCACGAGCATCCAATCCTGAATGCCGAATCTGCGGCCCTCTAGAAGATGAGCACTCTGTAATCACCACAGGAGAGACACCCTTGTCCTTGGATATAGGGTTATCCGCTGATGCATCTGAAGATGCGATCCGGACCATTTGTCCAGCAGATCCCACTGAAGAGTTCTTGCGTGAAATCTGCCGAATGGAAGCGCTTCGTAATAAGCCACCATTTTTACCAGGACTCTTGTGCAATGATGCACTGACACTTTTCCTGGTTTTAGGAGGATCCCGATTAGCTCGGATAACTCCCTGGCTTTCTCCTCTGGGAGAAACACCTTTTCCTGGACTGTGTCCAGAATCATCCCTAGGACCAGCAGACGTGTCGTCGGAACAACTGCGGTTTTGGAATATTTAGAATCCACACGTGCTGTCGTAGAACTACTTGAGATAGTGCTACTCCGACCTCCAACTGTTCTCTGGACCTTGTTCTTATCAGGAGGTCGTCCATTTTCTTTGAAGACGAATCCTCCTTTCGGTCATTACCTTGGTAAGGACCCGGGGTGCCTTGGACAATCCAACGGCATCGTCTTGAAACTGATAGTGACAGTTCTGTACCACGAACCTGAGGTACCCTTGGTGAGAAAAGGCAAATTTTGGGACATGGAGGTAAGCATCCCTGATGTCCCGGGACACCATATAGTCCCCTTGTTCTTTGCTATCACTGCTCTGAGTGACTCCATCTGGATTTGAACCCTTGTAAGTGTTCAAATTTTTCAGATTTAGAATAGGTCTCACCTAGCCTTCAGTACCACCATATAGTGTGGAGTAATACCCCTTTCCTTGTTGTCGGAGGGGTAATTTTATTATCACCTGCTGGGAATACAGCTTGTGAATTGTTTTCAATACTGCCTCCCTGTCGGAGGGAGACATTGGTACAGCAGACTACAGGAACCTGCGAGGGGGGAAACCTCTCGACATTCCAATCTGTACCCCTTGGATACTACTTGTAGGATCCAGGGGTCCTGTACGGTCCCAGCGTCATGCTGAGAACTTGGTAGAAGCGGTGGAGGGCTTCTGTTCCTGGGAATGGGCTGCCTGCTGCAGTCTTCTTCCCTTTCCTCTATCCCTGGGCAGATATGACTCTTATAGGGACGAAAGGACTGAGGCTGAAAAGACGGTGTCTTTTTCTGCAGAGATGTGACTTAGGGTAAAAAACGGTGGATTTTCCAGCAGTTGCCCTGGCCACCAGGTCCCATGGACCGACCCCAAATAACTCCTCCCCTTTATACGGCAATACATCTTTGTGCCGTTTGGAATCTGCATCACCTGACCACTGTCGTGTCCATAAACATCTTCTTGCAGATATGGACATCGCATTTACTCTTGATGCCAGAGTGCAAATATCCCTCTGCGCATCTCGCATATATAGAAATGCATCCTTTAAATGCTCTATAGTCAATAAAATACTGTCCCTGTCAAAGGTATCAATATTTTTAGTCAGGGAATCCGACCAAGCCACCTCAGCTCTGCACATCCAGGCTGAGGCGATCGCTGGTCGCAGTATAACACCAGCATGTGTGTGTATACTTTTTAGGATATTTTTCAGCCTCCTATCAGCTGGCTCCTTAAGTACGGCCCTATCCGTAGATGGTACCGCCACTTGTTCTGATAAGCGTGTGAGCGCCTTATCCACCCTGAGGGGTGTTTCCCACCGCGCCTTAACTTCTGGCGGGAAAAGGTATACCGCCAATAATTTTCTATCGGGGGAAACCCACGCATCATCACACACTTCATTTAATTTATCTGATTCAGGAAAAACTACAGGTAGTTTTTTCACCTCACATATAATACCCTTTTTTGTGGTACTTGGAGTATCAGAAATATGTAACACCTCCTTCATTGCCCTTAACGTGTGGCCCTAAAAGAAAATACGTTTGTTTCTTCACCGTCGACACTGAAATCAGTGTCCGTGTCTGGGTCTGTGTCGACCGACTGAGGTAAATGGGCATTTTACAGCTCCTGACGGTGTTTGAGATGCCTGGACAGATACTAATTTGTTCGCCGGCCCTCTCATGTCGTCAACCGGCTTGCAGCGTGTTGACATTGTCACGTAATTTCCATAAATAAGCCATCCATTCCGGTGTCGACTCCCTAGAGAGTGACATCACCATTACAGGCAATTTGCTCCGACTCCTCACCAATATTTTCCTCATACATGTCGACACACACGTACCGACATACAGCACACACATAGGGAATGCTCTGATAGAGGACAGGACCCACTAGCCCTTTGGGGAGACAGAGGGAGAGTTTGCCAGCACACACCAAAACGCTATAATTATCCAGGGACAACCTTTATATAAGTGTTCCTCCCTTATAGCATTTTAATATATATACATATCGCCAAATCAGTGCCCCCCCTCTCTGTTTTAACCCTGTTTCTGTAGTGCAGTGCAGGGGAGAGCATGGGAGCCTTCCCACCAGCCTTTCTGTGAGGGAAAATGGCGCTGTGTGCTGAGGAGAATAGGCCCCGCCCCCTTTTCGGCTGGCTTCTTCTCCGGAGTTTTAGATATCTGGCAGGGGTTAAATACATCCATATAGCCTCAAGGGCTATATGTGATGTATTTTTCGCCATACAGGTATTATACATTGCTGCCCAGGGCGCCCCACCCAGCGCCCTGCACCCTCCGTGACCGCTGTGTGAAGTGTGCTGACAACAATGGCGCACAGCTGCAGTGCTGTGCGCTACCTGATGAAGACTGAGAGTCTTCTGCCGCCTGGTTCCGGACCTCTTCATCTTCAGCGTCTGCAAGGGGGGTCGGCGGCGCGGCTCCGGGACGAACCCCAGGGCGAGCCCTGTGTTCCGACTCCCTCTGGAGCTATGTCCAGTAGCCTAAGAATCCAATCCATCCTGCACGCAGGTGAGTTGAAAATCTCTCCCCTAAGTCCCTCGATGCAGTGAGCCTGTTGCCAGCAGGACTCACTGAAAATAAAGAACCTAAAAACTTTTTCTAAGTAACTCTTTAAGAGAGCCACCTAGATTGCACCCTTCTCGGCCGGGCACAAAAACCTAACTGAGGCTTGGAGGAGGGTCATAGGGGGAGGAGCCAGTACACACCATGTGATCCTAAAAGCTTGCTTTTGTGCCCTGTCTCCTGCGGAGCCGCTATTCCCCATGGTCCTGACGGAGTCCCCAGCATCCACTAGGACGTTAGAGAAATAAGTATCAGGGTGACAGAAAACCAAGGCATTTGGTGCAGTCATAGGGAGTGTGGAATAGAAGATAGTGTAAGTAAGAGAAGGAAAAACACATAAGAAAAGAGGACCCTGCTCGTGAGAGCTTATATATACACATACTGTATATTGCACACCCAGAAACGCAAAGAGTTATATATGCAGGCGTATATACATATAGACTATATATAAGTGAAGCAGCGAAGAAACGCTATTTAATATACACCTGTCACAATAATGTGCTATAAAAGGACCTGCCATAAAAATACAGGCATTTAATAGGGGGCGGGGAGGGGGAGGGGTGGGGAGGGGATAGAATTTATTTTACAGGTCCAGGTCATGGATTGCTAGGTTTATCTTTAATGACTTTTACTATTAATAAGTCACTAACCTGTCATAATATTCAGAGCCCTCCTCCAAGCCGGGAAGTATACCAGTGAGCAGTCCTTGCAGGCCTGGTTTTAAAGTCTTGCCCAAAGGTAGGTAATACATTTCATACAGACTAAGTAATGCTGGTTTCACAGACATAGCAGCATTTGTAAGCAGAGGAAAAAGGCCAGCACTACAAAAAAACACAACAGAATAAAACTTTAAATATAAGAATAAAATACCAATACAAATTAGAAAATAGTAGAGTGTCATTTAGCTGAACACTTAGCTTTGCAAAACAAAATTCATTCCAAGTACACACTGTTGCACCAAAAATGGAAATTCCGTTACCTGTATAAAAAGAGGTCCTTGGCTAGGCGCTTTGGTCCAATAATTTTGAAAATGATTTCGTATGTTTCCAGAGCTTTCCTGTGAACACCCCCTGGTAATGCTGGGTGGAGGCATTGCGCCAGGCGTTTCCCTATAGTTAGCTTCTTAGGGACAACTTGATATTTTGCATTATTCTGTAATACCTGTCAACAGAAGAAATCCATTTAATCAGACTTCACTTGCTACAAAGCACTTTACAGAACAAACTGACTATAGTTTGCTATTTGTACAAATAGTTGTGATAATTTCTTGATAAAAGGTTTTCAATAAAACCAAACATTGGACTTCATTCAATTCAGCGCAGATTGAATAGCACCAGAAATTAGCTCCCAGTGCTATTCAATTCTGCGCGTTGTCACGTCAGGGAAGGCTGGTTCTCACTGACTAAACAGGGTGTTTAGGCGTGTGAACGAGCATTCTCAGTCTAAAATGCCCGCTGCAATGCTGTTTTGCCTGTGTTGCAGCACAAAACAGCATCGCGGACCTGAGTTTTGACGGATTTCTGCTCGTACCACGGAGAGGTGCAAGAAGAAATCCTCTAGTCGGGGATGACAGCGCGCTGAATTGAATAGCTCCGATAGCTCCATCTCGGCGCTATTCAATCCCCGCGGCATTGAATGGAGCCCATTGACTATGTGCGGTCAAATATGATGAGGTGAATAAAGTCTATTACCATTTTCATCTGGATTGGTGATTACCCTTCTATTATGAATATTATGAATGTGTTTGTGAATGAACACACACACACACAGTTACTACAAAAGAAATAGACACTTTAAACATGTTATATAAACCAAAGGTATTATTGTTATATCTAAGATACTTACATGGCTATAGGGTATATTTAATTGCTGTCAAAATTGCCGTCTTGTCGGAAAGATGGCAGTTTTCAACTTTTTCAGGTCGGAAAGGTTTCCGACCTATTCAATCCCCGTTTTTCCCCCCCGACAAGTTGGGGGAATTCGACTTGTCGGAAAGCAAGTGGATCGGCGGAATAGCCACCAATCCACTTGCTTCTGTCGGAAACGGGACCAAATTCGACAGGTTTTGTCCTGTTTCCGACAATCTCAATCCGACTTTAAAAAAAGTTGGATTGAGGTGAGGAGACAGGGGAGCGGGGCGGCGGGCTATGGGGAGTGGGGCGGCGGGCTAGGGGCAGCAGGGCAGGCAGGTACCGGCGTCCCCCTGGCCAGGCACCTCTCTCCCTGCAGCGCTCCCCGGCTGGCACTGGGCTACACGGCTGAGTGTCGTGATGTCCGACTCCCTCCAGCAGCTCCCTGTGATCTCACACATGGGGAGCTGCTGAAGGCAGCAGCATGGACGCCGGCCAAATCAGACAGTCGGATTAGCCTCAAATCCGACAGTCGGATTTGGCCACTCAATTGAATAGGGCTTGTCGGTTCCATTCAGACAAATGCATGTCGGAATGGATCCGACAGTAATTGAATATACCCTATGTAGTACAGGTTGAGTATCCCATATCCAAATATTCCGAAATACGGAATATTCCGAAATACGGACTTTTTTGAGTGAGAGTGAGATAGTGAAAACTTTGTTTTTTGATGGCTCAATGTACACAAACTATGTTTAAATACACAAAGTTATTAAAAATATTGTATTAAATGACCTTCAGGCTGTGTATAAGGTGTATATGGAACATAAATGAATTGTGTGAATGTAGACACACTTTGTTTAATGCACAAAGTTATAAAAAATATTGGCTAAAATTACCTTCAGGCTGTGTGTGTAAGGTGTATATAAAACACAAATGCATTCTGTGCTTAGATTTAGGTCCCATCACCATGATATCTCATTATGGTATGCAATTATTCCAAACTACGGAAAAATCCCATATCCAAAATACCGCTGGTCCCAAGCATTTTGGATAAGGGATACTCAACCTGTATATGACTAAGTTTCTGTGATTGTTCTATGTGTGAGCCTTTTGTCACACAACATATATCAATACGATAATCCAATTCGTTACAAGCACAGAAAGAATGATGTACCAGTTTGTTGATGCTACTTAAACTTTGCAGTAACTGTAGCTTATATGGAAACATTTGTAAATGTTTCCGCAAATTGGATCCCCTGGACCCAGTGGTCCGTGTGCACTGCATACCCTGCACTCATTATAGATACGCCAGTGCGTACATTATTTACCAATGTCCGCACACCTCCCAGCATAAATGCATGCCTGAAATACTTCCAACTGTCACCAAAACCTCATCACATAGCCACAGCAAAATCACTCCACAACTGTGAACAGCAGCATCACTCACAGACACTACTCACTGACCGCAGCACATCCCTGTCCACAAATTTCAAAAGTACTACATAACTTCAAGGACCTGTCAAAGTCAGAAAAATGTCTCAATGCACGTTGCCATATTTGCACCGCACACTGGTCCGCGCTGCGCGTGCGTACGCTCTCCCGTGGAGGCGCATACCCGCAATAGCGTGCACTCGCAGGCGCGGTATGCGTATTTACGGTAGAGTTTATATAGTCGTAGCGTGCGACTCATTCGTTACATATTTTCACAATTAATGTAGTTTATAGATCATGGTCCCTTTGATAGATTCTGAAAGTTTGGTTAAAATACAATGTCCCAGAGCTGAGGAATCCCTCTTTATATCGTACGAAGGGTCTAACAGGAATCATACAGCAGTGTTTGGTACCCATCGGAAGAGTATTTAATTAGCAATATTCCGGTGTTGGTTTGGAGCGTATTAATCGCTCGTGCGAATAGTTATGGACATAAGAAGTTTATGTCCATTTCTATTATTTACACATACTCAGGTATGCGGCGGGAAACCCAGTTTCCCACCCACCTGAGCTGTTGGAAATCGTCACAGCCCACCTGTATGAATCACCCTATGACCTTTTGTTATGATGCAGGGCCGAATTCCTTCGGCCAATGGACAATGGGATTGTAGGACCAGGAGATTGCATTGTGTGTGGGGCATAAATAGGCAGGCCGACCACATCCAACTCTCACTCTCTCATCAACGGTTATCTGCTGATAGCCGGGAGCTGGATATCGAGGCGCAGGCGATCATACCCTTTGTGCGTAAGTTTCTCTCCGTAATCATTGTCTTTCTGTGAGCCAATCTCTCTCTCTCTCTCTCTCTCTATCTCTCTCTCTCCTCTTTTCTCTTATATCTCTCATAGTATTATAGCATTGTATTGTATTGCATTTAGGTCAGTGTAGTATTGTCTTTTTGTATTTATTGTTTAGTTCTGTGGTTAGGAAGTCTCTGTTATATTGTAGTGTATCATTTGTACTGTTATCCCCTTTTACAAGTATATTAGATATAATACAGTTAATAGGCTTTGGAACCTAAACCAGCATCTGTGTGTTTTCTATAGTGTTAAGTGTTCACTTGAGCGTCGGTGACGCTCAAGCAGCTTTGTAGTTAGTCAGGTTACACAAGGTTGCACTTACACCCTGTACTCACATTAAGGTATTCTTTGTATTTCTTTGGTATAAGGTTTAAACATTAAGGTATAGTGTTGTGAGCGTCTGCATCGCTGGTGACCTCCTCGTGGTCTCGAGCGTAAGCTACGCCATAGCGAATCATTACCCTAGACATAACCAATAACGTGTCCTGTGATCGCTGGGCCGTGAGCGAACGTGACGCTTGAGCGTCTCGCCTACGGCTGAGCGATCGCTACGCCAATAGCGTACCATTACGGTACTTCTTAAGCAAACAGCGTACAGTGTTCTTAGCTTCATAAAGGGTTGTTATACGACAAAGGAATTTAGCATTGTCAATTGGGGACTCGTCCTATCCTTCTCATATCTGCACTAGGTAGATCAGCAGACATTATCCCTCCAGCAAAGGGTGGGAGGTTGTCTCATAGTGCTGGCGGGATAAGCGTCTGCTTCGCTTAGATAAAGAGTGCTGAAGGAATCCGGGAACCGGAAGTAAGAACAAAACGCTTGTGTCTTTTTAAAACTGTTTATTTTTCTTTTGTCTTGCGTACGCACGCATATATCTGCATTTCTGTTTCATTTTCGTATATCACTATTCCTGTTTGCCAATTTTATAGTTGATAGAAAGTGCTAAAAAGAGATTTGCTGTTATTTAATAGTAGAGGTAATAGTTAAAGTATAGAACAAACACACGGTTTGTCTGAGATACAAGGCAGTCAGTGTGGATTGCGGTAGATGATCAGGGATCATTTACATTGATAAAAATAGAAATTGTGTTACGGTGGATCCTTTGCATTGCGTACACGTGTCGCTAACAAAGACTAGCGTACGCAATCCAAAAGGCAGACGCACGCAGTGTACATTACGCAACGTAGCGTCCGGTTACGCCCACGTAGCTCAAGTTGTGATAAAGTGAAGTAACGCAAAGGCGATAATTAACGCACAGCGGTAGATAACGCGAAGCGGTAAATAACGCAAATCTATTTTTGGAAAATCTGAAATTTAGTTTAACAGATCCTGCTCCTAATTGGTAACACTTTTGGCCTAAAGACAATTTCTGCGCAGAAATAGATATAGAAACAAAAGTGTACATGTGTTGAGTGAGTGTGTTTTGTATACAAAAGTTTATATAACTTTAAGGTGGAACCACAAGGAAAGCCGAGTACTCGTCAAGGGACATACGTGTAAGTGACATATACGGTGGCTAGGGAGGCATCCCTGGTTAAATAATATTTGAGCATTAGAGTATAGCGGACCATAAGGTAACAAGACCAGGAGGTCATAAGGTAACAGACCAGGAGGTCATAAGGTAACAGACCAGGAGGTCGTAAGGTAAAAGGTCCGCTATAAAAGTCCAGTGGCACAACGCCTGGGGTGTTGGTGCAGAACCCATATAGGCCACAAGCTCTTGCTGAAGGAATCGCGGCCGGAAACATCGATTCCATTGATCTTTCAGTACATGACAAGTAGTGCTCGTGTACTGAACGATTGGACCACACGTAATTGAGTGCAGTGGTTAGTAATCTGACCTAATACCATTAGAGTAAAGTGGTCACAAACGCTATCTGTACATTCTGACGTGATTTGTGTAATTTTTTATTTTCGGAAGGGAAGTTCGCTGGTCACTCAGGAACTATCTAACAACCCCAACTTTACTGGAAAGAGTAAGTGTCCTGCGGGTAACCCTCATATGTTCCAGTAAACTGAAGGTTCCATAGGGGCCCTGTATCGAGTACGCCAGCACCATATCGGTGTGATCAGGTCGTATTGGTCGAGGTGGGCGAGTGAGTGGGGTACTCGGTAAACCGCCACCGCCGGCCTACTGTGGAGTAATTTGGTTGTCTGTAAAGGCTTGCTGAAAACCTTGATACAGAGATCCAAGGAGGACTAAGCAACACCTGCAGACTATGGGGGCCAGTTGCTCAGGTAGGGGGCGATCAACCCTGGTTCAGGTTGATTCTGTGAACCGACCAGTTGGGTCGGCACGATATGTAATGTGTGAAAAATATGGAATTCACACCGAATCTTTATGTGATGAATGGGAGAGAATGACTGTACAAGACAGGGACAAATTCCCAAGAATAGGTAGCTTCAGTCCAGAAGTGTTACAAAATTTAAGGAGGAGGATATGTCTCGTAAAATCAACAAAGAGACGAATTCAACATCATGATTGTTTACAGTTATGGCACCAGGAAGGTGAGATACAGAGAGGTTTGGCTCTGGCGGCAGGATCTGGGGCAGTCAGGAAGTTGATTGCCACAGCTCCTCCTCCACCATACATTGCAGGAGAGAGGTTGATTGCGGAGAGAAACGCACTGGGTTGTAAAACACAAACTCTTAGTAACACTGTAAATGTTAATGATGTTAACCAAATAACTCATGCAAGTATTAACCCGTGCAAGATGTACCCTGTTTTGAACCTTCCTCAGGAGTGTGATCAAGAAGACGATTCAGCAACAATTTCAGCTCTCTCTCTTGCAGCCACCATAGCAGAAACCACAGTAGGCACAGCGACACCCACGAGATTAGTGAAAGCCCCTAGCGGAGGGATAGGTGAGGTCGTGTCAACGGGTAAGTACGGCACCATGCACTACACTGAAACAATTGTACCACAACAAGCTGTAGAATCTACACAGGAAGAGGCTGTTAGAATTGCTCCTGTAAGGGTAATAGCAGTTCCCAATGGAAAAACAGATGTGTCTGGAGCCACTCCCATAAGGAACATTGCCATGTACACTCCATTTTCCCGAATGGAATTAAGAACAATAGTGTCCGAATTTCCTGACCCCAGGAAGGATTTAGTTGCTAGCCAAAAATACATCAGGGATCTAGGTAACACTGTAGAACCCAACAACAAGGATTGGCAGATACTGCTAAGAGCTTGTTTACCTTCCAATGTTGATGCAACTCAATTTTTAGCTGACTGTGCATTGGATAAAGATGTACCGCTTACAGACGTGTACAACAAGGATAATGTAAAAAGGATAAATTTACAGCTAAAAGAGTATTTCCCAGCCGTTGTTAAATGGAATAAAATATTTTCCATTAAGCAAAAGGAGTCCGAAACGGCAACAGAATATTTTCACCGGGCACTATTAGAAATGGCAAAGTACACTGGTATAGAAGACATTAAGACCAACCCAAACCATCGAGAAGTAGCAGTATCCGTACTGATGGATGGTTTGAAAGAAACCTTAAAAGCTAGGGTACAGACCACGCAGCCATGTTGGCGAGGTCTGTCAGTGTCCACATTGAGAGAGGCTGCTATTGATCACGACAGAAACATCACTAGGCACAGAGAGTCGCAAAGTGATAAGTTGATGTCCGTAAGTATACAGGCGCTGACCACAAGGCAACCTGCGTATGTACCACCGAATCCTGTGGGTAAGGCAAGTGTAATAACATGTTTTTCTTGTAACAGACCGGGACACTTTGCACGAGAATGTAGAACAAAGAATGTACAAAGATCTTTTCAACCCCCTAGACAACAACACAACACACGACATTGGGAGCAGGGTCCACAGAGGCGGAGTTTTGAGCCACATACAGGGGAAACAAAAAGATATCCCCCGAACAGAGATTGGCATGCCTCTGGTAGTTCCCAGCTAACTCCCTCACAAGTAGTTGCTGCCAGCGGGATTCAGGGAGGTCAGCATACCCAATAGGGGTGTGGCCATACCTGTAATCTGCAGCCAGTTAAGTTGATTGCCAGTCTTGGAAGCGAACCAGAGATTGCAATCAATGTAGCTGGTAAAACTTTAAACTTTCTTGTAGACACAGGGGCGGCCAAGTCAGTGATAAATTCGACAGTGGGCATGAGAACCACTGGTAGGACAATTCCAGCCATGGGAGTAACAGGAGTAGTCCAGCACTACCCTGTTAGCAAACCAGCCGAGATTACAATAGGGCCTTTGCACACCAAGCATTCCTTTTTGCTGGCTGCATCGGCACCAACTAATCTCCTGGGGAGAGACTTACTATGTAAAATGGGTTGCGTCATTTATTGTACTCCTGAAGGTGTATTCTTGGACATTCCTGAGAATCACGCTCAGGAAGTACGAGACATGCTAGACTCCCCATCAAAATTAATGTCACATTCCATTATGACAAATAGGAATCCATCCCAAGTAGAAGAGATGATATCTCAGATACCAGAGTCACTTTGGACAAAAGATGGACAGGACACTGGATTAATGGCAAACGTAGCTCCAGTAGTTGTGCAAGTAAAAGATGGTAGGATAGCTCCAAAAATCCCACAGTATCCTCTGAAGCCAGAGGTGGAGTTAGGAGTTTTCCCAGTAATAGAGCGCTTGCTACAACAGGGCATTCTAGTAAGAACGTCCAGCACAGCAAATAGTCCCATCTTCCCTGTTAAAAAGAGTGGGGGGAGGGGTTACAGGCTAGTGCAGGATCTAAGGGGGATTAACAAAATAGTTGAGAGTCAGTTCCCCGTAGTGCCTAATCCAGCTGTCATCCTAATGCAAATTCCTCCCACTGCCAAATTTTTCACTGTTATTGACCTCTGCTCCGCTTTCTTTTCGGTACCTCTGCACCCTGACAGCCAATATTTGTTTGCATTCACATACAGAGGAGTCCAATACACGTGGACTCGGTTACCCCAAGGTTTCATAGATAGTCCAAGTATATTTTCTCAGGCTTTGCATGATTGTTTACAGTCTTTCCAACCAGACAGTGGATCAGTATTGATACAGTATGTGGACGATTTATTACTGTGTTCAGATTCACTGGAAACATCTCTGAAGGATACGAAACAGCTCCTGTTTCATCTTTCAGACACAGGTCACAAGGTTTCCAAAGACAAGTTGCAATTATGCCAAGCTAAGGTAAAATATTTGGGACACTGTCTAACACAAGGACTGAGACACCTGACCGCTGATAGAATCCAAGCCATTAGAGACATGACACTGCCACAAACCCAACAACAGATCAGGACGTTTTTAGGAATGTGTGGGTATTGCCGTAATTGGATCCCAGGGTTTTCCATATTGGCGCTACCTTTGCAGGAAATGGTCTCTTCAAACAAACCTGATCGGATTTCGCATACAGACGAATCTGAAACAGCATTTGAGAGACTCAAACAGTGCCTAACGCAGGCACCAGCACTAGGTATGCCAGACTATGGGAAACCCTTTGAACTATACGGAACAGAAAGTGCTGGGTGCGCAGCAGGTGTACTAACACAAAAACACGGTGATGCCAGCAGGCCAATTGCATACTACAGCGCTCAGCTAGACACGGTAGCGCGATCCCTCCCCACATGCTTGCGTAGCGTTGCGGCGATAGCATTGCTAGTGACGAAAAGCGAAGATGTCGTGCTAGGCCACAACCTCACAATCCATACACCGCATGCGGTATCTGCCTTATTGAATTCTGCCCAAACCAGACACGTCTCATCAGCAAGGTTTACAAGATGGGAATTGGCATTAATGGCCCCCGTAAACATCACCATAAGGAGATGCAGCGCATTAAATCCTGCAACATTTCTCCCAGGTGTGCCTGGTCAGACACAAAGGGTGGAAGGTGAGAGTGATGGGGAAGGAGGATTTAATGCAAAGGAAGATACACATGATTGTATGGAATATTTGACCCAAAATTTTACCGCAAGGCCTGACATCAGTGACAATCCACTGGAAGATGCAGAACTCACGTTCTACACGGACGGTAGTTGTCACAGACAGTCAGACTCGGGAGACTTGTGTACTGGATACGCAGTCGTAGATGACCAAGACACCATAGAAGCGGAACCGCTAGGCCCACCTCACTCAGCCCAGGTTGCTGAACTGGTCGCCCTAACCAGAGCATGTGAATTGGCTAAGGGTAAGTCAGCCAATATCTACACCGATTCCAGATACGCGTTCGGGGTAGTCCATGATTTCGGAGCGCTATGGCGGCTCAGAAATTTCATGACGGCGGCTGGTACACCGATAGCGCATGCAGCTTATATAAAAAGGCTTCTAACAGCGATACAGGAACCCGACAGAGTGGCTGTTATCAAATGTAAAGCACATACATATAGCCAAGACCCAGTATCCCTTGGTAACAGCCGAGCAGACGAAGCCGCAAAGCTTGCAGCTGCTACCCCCACACGGACAAACACCACACAGTTGATGGTATTTAATACCATCAACACACAGAAGTTGTGTGAGATGCAGAATTTGTGTTCCACACAGGAAAGAGCAGTCTGGAAGGCAAAGGGATATGGCCAGGAGTCCTCAGGGCTCTGGACGGATGGACATGGTAAACCAGTGGCCCCCAGGGCATACCTTCCATGTCTGGCTGAAGCAGCTCACGGGCTGACTCATCTAGGCAAGGAGGGGATGTGCAAATTGATAAGAGCATACTGGTGCGCCCCAGGATTCTCCTCTCATGCGGGTAAAAGAGCAATGTCATGCCTTACCTGTCTGAGAAAGAATATTGGAAAAGCAATACCTACAGAACCATCCCATATCCCACCTGCCGGCGGCCCTTTCCAGGTAATACAAATTGACTTCATTCAATTGCCCCCATGTCGAAATTTGAAATATGTACTTGTCTGTATAGATGTTTTCTCGAATTGGGTCGAAGCTTTTCCAGCAGCTACAAATACCGCTATGTTTACAGCTAAGAAAATTGTGCAGGAATTTGTATGTAGATATGGTATCCCTAGAATCATTGAAAGTGATAGGGGTACCCATTTTACAGGTGATGTCTTTCAAGGAATGTGTAAGTTGATGGGTATTGATAGCAAGCTGCACACTCCGTACCGTCCACAGGCGAGTGCGAAGGTCGAAAGAGTGAACAGCACTATTAAAAATAAATTGAGTAAAGTAATGGCAGAGACAGGATTGACGTGGCCAGAAGCTTTACCCATTGTTTTGTATAGCATCAGAACCACTCCCAGGTCCCCTCTTAATCTGTCCCCTTTTGAAATCTTGTTTGGTCGACAACCGCATGTCATGATTAACCCTCAGGATGATTTGAAATGTAACAATGAAGTAACTGTAAAATACTTAATTAACATGAGTAAGCAGTTGAGGAATCAAAATGATAATCTGAAGTTGATGATTCCTGATTTACCAGATAGTAATTGTCATGACATTGAACCTGGGGATTATGTAATGATACGAAATTTTCTACGCTCAGGTTGTCTTATTGATAGATGGGAAGGACCATACCAGGTCTTATTGACCAGCACCACAGCATTGAAGGTTGCTGAGAGAGAGACTTGGGTCCATTCATCCCACTGCAAGAAGGTTGCTGATCCCGAGAAGTCCCGTGATAAGGAACAGACGGTAGAGGTTGTATCACTGGAGTGTCTGTTCCAGGAGGACTGAGGCGGCACCTGAGCCTTGAAGATCGAAAGCAGTTGTCAACTCCCTTCTCCCTTTTATTGTTTTTCTCCACTTCCCAGCCCCTCTCCCTTAAAATTTCTTTTTCCCCCTTCTCATTCTTCTCTATTTCCTCCTCAAAGATGGACTTGCCCCAAGAGACTGTGATCCGGATTTTGATGTTAACCATGATGTTGACCAGAGCAGTCTGTTCCGGCGAGAGTACCATAGAGGTCGAGAGAGGTTCTGGAATGGGTTCCGATTATGATGATGGAGGCGTAGTTTTCCAAGATCAACCGAACCAACAAGCAAAGGCGAGTATCAGAAAACGATCCGATAGAAGAAATTGTGATGGATTGTTAGCTGAAGAAAATTGTATCTGTAGGCTCTGTGATAATCTGGTTGAAGATGGATGCATAAAGAAATGCCAATCTAGTTTTAATATCCATATAGACCGGCATCCATTAAGTGACTATCACTCCTTAGTGGGTAACGTGTTAAACCAAACAGATTGTTGGGTATGCTCTCAAGTACCTCAGGGTCACAGCAAATCAGGGCTAGTACCATTTCCTTTAACGTTAGGGGAGGTACTTGAGCTAAGTGGTGGGAGACCGGTGGACCGGAGGTTTAATATCTCCAGCCCTCCTAGTTTGAAGCTCCACCAATACCATGTGGATAGGTCCCTCATATGTTTTAACATCTCCAATCCCAGAAAACCGGGAAATTGGGAAGTGTCATGGAGCAACCTTACCATGACCTTTTCACACAGAGCAGATAGAATGCCTACAGATACAGAGCTCGTACGCCACATAGCCAGTAGAGGAAAATCTTTCCGGTATCGATATACCTTAGGAAATAGGATTACTAGAGTTGGAGAGGTATCACCAGGATACTGTGCACATATCGTACAAACCGATACGTGCATTAGGCAGATGGAAGAATTAGGGTCAGGAGATTTCACCTGGAAGGTTTGTAACATGGTCATGTCCTTCTCCGTCCCATATGTTCTCCCCGATGATGCATATTTCATATGCGGGAGAAAGGCGTACAAGTGGCTTGCCCCAAACTCTGAAGGATTGTGTTATATTGGAAAAGTATTGCCTGAAGTGATGACTGTTACACATGACAAAATGAAGGACATACACCGTGGTGCCCAAGCTCCTTATACTCACACTCATTACGAGCACCGAGTTAAAAGACAACTGTCAGAAAGGTTAGAGCATCCGGCCTCTGATCTTATCCATGAATCCACCGGGATTCAGGTTCTGGTAGCGTTAGATTTCACTCGTACCGCTCGAGGAGTGATGAATTATAGATACATTTCCGCACTCGCCAATTTGTTAGATAATATCACTGAAATGTATGATGACACGTTTAGATACACTGGAAGAGAACTTCAAGCTTACAAAACAGAACTGGTACAGCATAGAATGGTTCTTAATTATCTTACAGCAGTAACAGGCGGATATTGTGTTACATTGGCAACACAGTACGGCATAAAGTATTGCACGTACATCACAAATAGCACCGAGGATCCGGTAGAGGTCATAGACCAAAAGATGGATGATATTCTCCAATTGAAGTGGGAATTTCGTCGAAAACACAATCTCACCCTTGCTGCTGTAGGTAATGAGCTGACTAGTTGGGTGTCATGGTTGAACCCGCGAAATTGGTTCTCCGGTTTGGGAGAATGGGCTCAAGGAGTCATAATGGATGTTGGAAAGTTTCTACTATGTATCTTGGGTGTCGTTATATCGATTGGATTGATATTTAGATGCGGGCAGGCTTTAATGAGGTGCAAACAAAGTACAAAAGTGATGAGCTTGAGGAGTGAGGAAACAGTAATTAACCTGGATTTGATTTATGACCCAATGATAGAAACCAGAATGTGATGAAAATGCGATTATACGGTCCGTTTCTTTCACCTGTTTTTCTGCTTTTCTCCAAGATACAAAGACCCCCTTGGACGAGGAAGCTGACGAGACGAGATGTATACAGACAACGGATTGACCAAAGAAGAAGATTTGACAACTTTAAATATGGACACTTGATGAACTTTGCCATGGATCCCCAGTTTCCCTAGTATTTTTAAACTCACGCTAGCCCAACATTTTTGTAAATCTGATGGCACTGACAAAGCTTGTTGCTCATGCCTAAGGAGCAAAACAGCGCAAAGAAGACGACTCTCAACAGATACCGAACACAACTTCAACAACAGATGTACATTTCCCTGACATAGAATATCATTGCATTTTTCGTAAGTGTTCTTTATCTTCATCTCTACAACCCTCAGGTAATGACACACATAGACGATAGGGAATACAGGCACAGATATCAGAAACCACATACCTCCCCCACTCATGTATCATCAACTAAAATGTGCTCCCCATTTTGTTCAAAATCCGAAAAGAGCTCGGTAAAGTTTGACAGCCCATCCACAGACCTGTACCACAGGATAAGAAGGAATTCAAATGTATACTTCGCAATACCTCGAAGCTTGATTTACCACACGTACGGCACGATGATACATGACCCTCCAAACATGGACTCATACACACATGCTTCTGCTTTCTCACTAGGTCATACCCTCTTCACACCTACTCCACTCTTCTCCCCTACCCAACCATGGAAATCAATTAACCCCTGACTTACATTTTTCTCCTTAAATGTTTTGTGGCAGTTATTATTGACTGCCAAAGGGTGGACTGTCAAAGTCAGAAAAATGTCTCAATGCACGTTGCCATATTTGCACCGCACACTGGTCCGCGCTGCGCGTGCGTACGCTCTCCCGTGGAGGCGCATACCCGCAATAGCAGGCGCGGTATGCGTATTTACGGTAGAGTTTATATAGTCGTAGCGTGCGACTCATTCGTTACATATTTTCACAATTAATGTAGTTTATAGATCATGGTCCCTTTGATAGATTCTGAAAGTTTGGTTAAAATACAATGTCCCAGAGCTGAGGAATCCCTCTTTATATCGTACGAAGGGTCTAACAGGAATCATACAGCAGTGTTTGGTACCCATCGGAAGTGTATTTAATTAGCAATATTCCGGTGTTGGTTTGGAGCGTATTAATCGCTCGTGCGAATAGTTATGGACATAAGAAGTTTATGTCCATTTCTATTATTTACACATACTCAGGTATGCGGCGGGAAACCCAGTTTCCCACCCACCTGAGCTGTTGGAAATCGTCACAGCCCACCTGTATGAATCACCCTATGACCTTTTGTTATGATGCAGGGCCGAATTCCTTCGGCCAATGGACAATGGGATTGTAGGACCAGGAGATTGCATTGTGTGTGGGGCATAAATAGGCAGGCCGACCACATCCAACTCTCACTCTCTCATCAACGGTTATCTGCTGATAGCCGGGAGCTGGATATCGAGGCGCAGGCGATCATACCCTTTGTGCGTAAGTTTCTCTCCGTAATCATTGTCTTTCTGTGAGCCAATCTCTCTCTCTCTCTCTCTATCTCTCTCTCTCTCTATCTCTCTCTCTCCTCTTTTCTCTTATATCTCTCATAGTATTATAGCATTGTATTGTATTGCATTTAGGTCAGTGTAGTATTGTCTTTTTGTATTTATTGTTTAGTTCTGTGGTTAGGAAGTCTCTGTTATATTGTAGTGTATCATTTGTACTGTTATCCCCTTTTACAAGTATATTAGATATAATACAGTTAATAGGCTTTGGAACCTAAACCAGCATCTGTGTGTTTTCTATAGTGTTAAGTGTTCACTTGAGCGTCGGTGACGCTCAAGCAGCTTTGTAGTTAGTCAGGTTACACAAGGTTGCACTTACACCCTGTACTCACATTAAGGTATTCTTTGTATTTCTTTGGTATAAGGTTTAAACATTAAGGTATAGTGTTGTGAGCGTCTGCATCGCTGGTGACCTCCTCGTGGTCTCGAGCGTAAGCTACGCCATAGCGAATCATTACCCTAGACATAACCAATAACGTGTCCTGTGATCGCTGGGCCGTGAGCGAACGTGACGCTTGAGCGTCTCGCCTACGGCTGAGCGATCGCTACGCCAATAGCGTACCATTACGGTACTTCTTAAGCAAACAGCGTACAGTGTTCTTAGCTTCATAAAGGGTTGTTATACGACAAAGGAATTTAGCATTGTCAGACCTGACATTAATCCTCACCAACAATGACTGGTACATTGACAATTTCTTCAAAAAGCTTGTCCAAGACAATGTTTTCCTCCTACTCTGTGTCTGTTTCACCCAACACATTTCTGAAAATGTCAACTATTTTATAAACTTACACTGTTTTCCTGTTAAAAGCTTCTCTGCAGCAGGTTACATTGGGTTCCACAGGGAAACATCGGGGTGTAGAGTGGATCTTGATCCAGAGGCACCAACAGGCTAAAGCTTTAGGCTGTCCCATGATGCATTGGGGACTCCTCTATAACCCAGCCTCCAGGCAATGTGAGCTCAGTTTCAGTTAGTGTCTGCAGTAGCAGGTAGCTTAACAGGTGGGCTGCACTGGGCAGCCCTGAAAAAGCTTTTTCTGACAGAAAATTTCTTCAAAACTGGGCTGTCAGCGCTGTATGTCATGGTGACACTAAAGCGCTGCAGCTCCATCACCTCCCAAGCGGCGTCACATACTCCAGCAGCCTGTTCCAGGGTACTTGCGTCAGAGACGCTCCGGCTTTAGGCACACGGTCCCATCCGCTCTCCTGGATCACGTGGCTGCTACGGGGAGGAGGTAAGAGGGCCCCCCAGATGGGACCCGCCATTAAATCGCGTTCCGTCCGCGACCTAGGGAGACAGGTCGCGGCGCTGGCGAGGACACTGTCACCGAGCAGGGACACCACTAGACCACCAGGGCAATACAGCACAGGTCGGGTGTACTAATGACCCATTTAATAAGGCCCGCTAGTACCTGGGGTGGAAGTCCAATATAGGGGAGCTGGCGCTTGACCTGTAGCCTCTCCCCAGCCCAGGGCGACATCTACTGCAGATTTTCCCCGCCTGGAGCTGCCTCACACTCTCCCTCACTACCTGACTGAGATGCTGGGCGCCATCTTATAAGCATAGTTGCGGCTAGTCTCTGGGACTGCAGGGCAAGGTCTCCCTTGTAAAGCCGCCTGTATACAGCGCTGTGACTTAACAAACACTTGAGTATTCTACAAGTCTTTATACAGACAGAGTTAGTTAAGAAAAAGTGTACCTATTACAGGATATATCGTACGAGTATTCTGATATACACCTCCGGTATATAAACTGTGCTGTTTACACACACACACACACAGATATAATTATATATATATATATATATATATATATATATATACACACACACACACACACACACACACACACATATATATATATATATATATATATATATATATATATCCCCACAACAGGCACGGCACTCCAGGGACTCGTTCAAGAAAACTTTTATTCACGGTGCTAACATCTACATGTTTCAAGGCCTCAGCCCCTTCGTCAGGATACACCAATACTCACAGAACATACACACATATAACATTTATATACCGGATACCGGACATCACCTCACGCTATATATATATATATATATATATATATATATATATATATATATATATATAAAAACACATATGTCTGTACATATACTAGTCCGGTGCAGTTTTATTGTCATAATAATTATCTGCATTGCCTGTGACTGTGTGTGCTTGTATCTGCTGTGTGTTTTCACTTTCGGTGTTTCGCAGATATATCTATCACTATATACTGTACCCTAAGGGACTAGGTGCGTCAGGGTCATATATATTCTGCGTCACAGTATTTACCCATTACGTGTATTCTACTGTGTACTCAATCACATAATGCCGAATTTATTCGCTGGTGTTGTGTACTGTATCTACAGTCACATACTCGGATTTATTTGCAGGTATTATACTCTGTCTGGCTTTATCGTACTAATTTGCTCGGTTGTTGCATTTGTGTACAATGTCTAACAAGAAGGGCAGTAAGTCTGTGGACGCTCCTGCATCATGCAGAGCATGTGCCAAAGACTCACCAGAGGGGGAAGCTGTGTATAGGTGGTCTGTGTACTATGTATTATACATCTTCCAGTCAGTCTACAGCTTCTGTAACCAATCAGGAGCCACTCTGGGCTGCGTTCACAAACCTACTGGGTACTCTGGTGGAACGCCTAACGTCCCCTGTGGGACCACCCACCTGTGCCATTACAGCCACAAATTGTCCCTATGGTTAATCCACCTTCGGCAGAAAATGTATCTAACGAGTTGCAGCAATTAAATCATTCCTTGGTCAGTCAAATATCTACTCAAGATCACTCTAGTGTCTCTGGGTCATCTAAGCATGCTGCTTCCTCCTCACAATCCATAAATCTCTCAGATGTTTCATCTGAAGAGGAGGGGAAGCATACTGTAATGTCAGACACTGAATCTGGTGTTTCTGACGAGGATTCTCCATTACAAATTGATGTCCCTGTCCTTGTGGTCGCTATTAAGCAAATCCTACAAATCACTGATGAGGATTGCACTACTGTGGCTAAGAAAACTGATATGTTTAAACGGCAGAAGGTGGTTAAAAATCTATTACTCCATTCTGACCATTTGGTGGACATCAGGCAGGAGCCCTGGTCTAATCCAGGGAAGAAAGTCCCTCTGTCTAAACGGGCCTTGGCTCACTATCATCTCCCTGCAGTTGTGTAACAAGTGGGAAAATTCACCAACGGTGGATTCTCATGTTACCCGCCTTGTGGTGTTATCCACTCTGCCTGTCACTTCACGGAAGGAACCGACAGATAAGCGTGTGTAGGGATGCCTGAAATCTATTTACTCCCTTACAGGTGCTGTACATAGACCCACTGTTGTGGCCTCTTGGGCTGCAAAAGGAGTTGAAGCATGGGTTCAGGCATTAGAGGATATATCTGACAATGTCAGACAATACCTGTCTCACAATACCACCGCCGCCTATTACATTCAGGAGGCATCCTCTGAGGCGGGTGTGTTGGTGGCCAAGGCGTCGACTACGTCTGTTCTGGCTCGCCGTATTCTGTGGTTGAGGTCATGAAAGGTGGACCTAGACTCCAAAAAGACCTTGGAGGTACTCCCCTTTAAGGGGGACATTTTGTTTGGGGGAAGACCTAAATAAAACTGTGTCTGAATTGGCGGTTGCTAAGACTGCCTTTCTACCAAATACTAATCCTTCTGCACAGAAGGCTAAAAGGTACCACTTTTTGTTCCTTTCGGCCTCAAGGGAAAACAAAAGGTCAGGCATACCCAAGACAATCTTGTGCTCCCAAAACCACTAAGTCCAAGGCAAAGCAGTCCTGGGCTGCCCGTCAGCCTGCTTCTAAACAAGAAAGCCTGCCGCATGACGGGGCGGGCCTCCCCCTGTGGGACCCCAAGGTGGGAGGCCGACTTCTGCAGTTCACCCAGGTCTGGTTAATGACCACTTCAGACGCATGGGTGCGAGAAATTGTCTCTCACTGGTACGCAGCCTCCTTCAAGAGACGTCCCCTTCGCCAGTGTTGCACCACAGTTATCCCTTCATATCCGTTAAAGACGCAAGCTTTGCAAAAGGTTGTGAGTTCCCTTCTGAATACAGGAGTCGTAGTGCCAGTTCCTCTGGCCCAGAGAGGCAGAGGTTACTACTTGACCCTGTTTCTAGTTCTGAAACCCAATGGGTCTTTTCGGCCTATACTCAACCTCAAATAACTGAACAAGTTTGTGAGAGTGTCCAAGTTCCGTATGGAAAAACTGTGCACAATTATACTGGCTATGGAACCCGGAGACTATATGGTATCCCTGGAGATACAGGATGCGTACCTGCATATACCTCTTGCCATGTCACATCAGCAGTATCTGCGGTTTGCTACTGGCAACCTCCACTATCAGTTCCAGGCTCTGCCATTTGGACTGGCTACGGCTCCTCAGATCTTCACCAAGGTCATAGGAGTAATGACGGCCCATCTCCGTCGCCAGGGAGTCAGGATCCTGCTGTATCTGAACGACTTGCTGATTCTGGCAAACTCCCACGATGTCCTCCTCAGTCATCTACAACTGACGGTAAGCTTCCTACAGGCCAACGGATGGCTCATCAATTGGAAGAAATCCACACTGGTCCCAGCTCAGAGCATGGTGCACCTGGGGCACTCCTGGACACACACAGTCAATGACTGAATCTGTCTCCAGAAAAAGTCCTGAGACTTCAAGACAGTAGAAGATGCTTCCTTTTGTTGCCCCAGAGTGTCGATACACTCGGTGATGCAAGTACTTGGTCTGATGGTGTCGGCATTCGACATGGTAGAGTACGCTCAATTTCATTCTCGCCCTCTGCAGAGGTTAATCCTTTCCAAGTGGGATCTCACGTGATCACTTTGACTCCAGAGGTTTGTCTATCGCTGACCTGTTAGCTACAGGACCAGCAATTGAGCAGGGGCCGTCCCTTCTGGATCCCCGGCTGGGTCTTGTTGACAACAGGCGCCAGTCTGAGGGGATGGGGTGCACTGTTGGATCAACACTCTTTTCAGGGTCGCTAGACCAAGGAGGAGTCACTCCTCCCAATAATCATTCTGAAGTTGTGGGCAGTGTTCAATGCATTGACTCTCGCCCTGCCTCTGGTACAGAACAGGCCAGTTCAAGTACGGCCAGACAATGCCACTATGGTGGCATACATAAACCATCAAGACGGCACTCGAAGCCGCATGGCTGTGATGGAAGTGTAAAAAATCCTTCGTTGGGTGGAACGCCATCTGATAGAAATATCGTCCGTGTTCATTCCAGGCGTTCTAAATTGGGAATCGGAGTTCCTCAGTCGCCAGGACATGCACTCCGGAGAGTGGAGTCTTCATCCAGAAGTCTTTCAACTCCTAGTAGACAAGTGGGGCCTACCAGACGTAGACCTGATGGCGTCTCGACACAATCACAAGGCTCTGGTCTTCGGATCAAGGACCAGGGATCCTCAAGCAACATTCGTGGACGCACTGCCAATTCCATGGAACTTTCGGCTGCCCTACGTGTTCCCTCCAGTGTCACTCCTGCCCAGGGTCCTGCGTAAGTTCAAACAAGAACCCCAGACCTCCTTATACAGGGCCCTTGCTTTTATCCAGACCTGGCCAGGCTGGCTTTGACGGCGTGGCTCTTGAGGCATCACTCCTAAAAGCCAAAGGTTTCTCTGAGTCGGTCATCCAAACTATGTTAAAAACTCGCAAACCGGCATCTGCTCGGATTTATTACATGGTCTAGAATTCTTACTTCACCTGGTGTGCTGATAAGAATTATGATGAATACAGATTCAGAACTTCCAGAATTCTGGCTTTTCTGCAAAGAGGCCTGGACATAGGCCTTCGTCTGACCTCCCTCAAGGTTCACATATCTGCCTTGTCGGTATGGTTTCAGAGAAAAATTGCATCTATACCGGACGTTCATACATTCACTCAGGGTGTCTTATGAATTCAGCCTCCCTATGTCCCTCCTGTGGCTCCATGGGATCTGTCTGTTGCCCTGCAAGAGTCTCCATTTGAACCTCTTGAGGCGGTGGACCTTAAATGGCTCACGGCCAAGGTCTTGTTTTTATCGGCTATTGCCTCTGCAAGAAGGGTGTCGGACTTAGGTGTATTGTACTGTCATCCACCCTTTCTAATATTTCATGGTGACCGAGCAGTTCTTAGAACTCACCCAGGTTATTTACCTAAGGTGGTGTCATCTTTTCACCTTAACCAAGAGATGGTGGTTCCGGGCTTTATCTCTTCTGATTTGTCCTCCAAAGAGCGGTCTTTGGATGTGGTCCAGGCTCTCCATATATATGTGGAGAGAACTGCCTCTATCAGGTGGTCAAATTCCCTTTTTGTTTTGATTGGTTTTCACAAACATGGCTGGCCTGCAAATAAGCAAACCTTGGCAATATGGATTAGAATGGCGATTGCACAAGCTTATGCGCAGGCTGGTCTCCCAGCTCCTGCTGCTACAAATGCTCATTCTACTCAGTCTGTTGGACCTTCTTAGGCGGCCTGCCGTGACACGTCCGCAGAACAATTGTGCAAGGAGACAACGTGGTTCTCTGTGAACACGTTTATTAGGTTCTATGCCTTTGATGCTTCCGCCTCCTAGGATGCTTCCTTTGGACGCCGGGTTCTCATACCCGCTAAGGTGCATCCCTTACCCTGAGGAACTGCTTTAGGACATCCTCGATGTTTCCCTGTAGAAACGAATGTAACCTGCTGCAGAAAAGGAGAGTTGTGGTAGACTTACCATTGTTGACTCTTTCTGCGAGGTACATTGGGTTCCACAGGGTGCCCACCCTGACGGACCTAGCTTCTATGGGTTTGTACGGCATTAGCCGCTGGTCCCTTCTCCTGTCGTGAGAGTGTGGTTCAATGTAGCTAACATCTACCTCATCTCTTACCTGCTCCTGCATTGGACTGGTTAATGAAACGAAGCTCACAGTGCCTGGAGGCGTGGTTATAGAGGAGGCCCCAATGCATCCTGGGACAGCCTAAAGCTTTAACCTGTTGGTGCATCTGGATCAATATCCACTCTACACCCCGATGTTTCCCTGTGGAACCCAATGTACCTCGCAGAAAGCGTTAACAATGGTAAGTCTACCATAACTCTCCGTATTCATTAAAATAACTTAAATCAAACAACCTTTTCTGTACTACTTTTTTACTCCTATCTTTATGTGTTTCACCATATTTTGTCACAGCAGGTGCCATTTTATAATCTAGATAAACCACACTTGGGTGTTTGGTCATGATCGGATATACGCACACTTTGGGATGTATTCAATAGATGTCGGATCCTTTTCAGCGGAAAGGATCCGACATCCCAGAATTCAATGAGCAGCCAAATCCGACAGAATTTGGCCGTTCCCGACAATGCCAACCCAATTTTTTTTAAAGTCGGATTTACATTGTCGGAACCGGGGCCAAAACCTGTCGGATTTGGCCGCGGGATCTGACAAAATTGCACAAGCTTATGCAGCGCAGAGTAGACAGATTACGGCGCGTATATATATATATATATATATATATATATATATATATATATATATATCTCTCCATCTGTCTGTCTATCTATCTATCTATCTATCTATCTATCTATCTATCTATCACTGTAGTTAAAATGCTTATATTTTTCAGTAGACTGTGAAATCCCACTAGCCCCATAATCATTCTATTCCCCATATTTGCCAATTACAGTGTGCAGCACATACCCTGAATTACAGACTTGGCAATAAATGAGCTTGTGTTGTGAATGGCAGCGGTCATAATTCAGCTAAAAGTAAGACAGTAAGGAGATGGACAATGGCTCAATGGAAAATACTGCCATGAAATGATAATAGGTCTGGGATGTGCAGTTTCTAATTATACATTTGTTATTTTGCTTTAAACCTCACAAAAATGAAAAGCTTCAAATATGAAGCCTACAGAAAACTGAAGACAAGCAGTGTTCATCACAGAGCTCCTCAGTGTCTCTTACAGGAACTCTGCACTAGGGGGTATATTTATGAAAAAAGTGCAGGTTTATAGAAGTGGAGAAGTTGCCACAGCAACCAGACTCTACCCATTATCTTCTAGAAGGTACTAGATAAATGATAAGTAGAATCTGGTTACTATGGGCAACAGCTACACGCCGTAATCTGTCTACTCTGCGCTGCCAAACAGATGGAGCCCTTAAGGCTGAAATACAAAAACTCACAAGGTACTGCACATAATAAATAAATAAATAAATAAATAGATAGATATATATATCTATATATATATATATCTATATATATATATATATATATATATAGAGATACAGAGGGGACGGCACTCAGAGGATTTTTTCAAGTATTGTATTCAAGTATAAAACATACTTAGTGATCCATCAACGTTTCGGTGTACGACAACACCGTCTTCAGGATGTAGACAACACAGTGACAAAAAGTGAAATGACAATACATACATATCATGACTTACCCCGCTTTTATATGTTCCCTCTTCAATCTACACCAGTGTCACGCACGCCAGTATCGTATCGCGCGCCCCTGCACCGGAGCGCACAGTGGTGATGTCACGCCTCCCCTCCCATCACGTGAGAAGGCATGCGTTCCACCCCCCACACAGTGCGCGTCCGTTGCCATGGGGACTGAAGTACATTGCCATGCGGGTAACAGGGCGCATATACAATGTCAGCCTGATTCCGTCATTGGCAATGTGTCAGGGTCCGCGGTGTATATCGATGTCTGACATATGTGAACAAACATTAAAAGATATTAAAAAGCCGTAGCAGACGTGTACCCCGGATGAGACTGCGGTACTGAATAAAGGGCTGGCATTCGTACCCACCAACTGCCATTCAGAATACGAATGGAATCGAGATATGCACCAATTTGGAAGAAAATTACGGTTGCACGAACATTTTCATACCTCTCCGGAAGATCCTAACACAACCTCTCCAGCAACTAATCCTGTGGAAATGTTCTGCAGGAAAGCTATCAAATCCACCTATGACCCTCCAGTAACAAACCCGTCACTCAAATGCTTTACGAGACTCCTGGACGATTCTGTACATAAATATCAGAAAGAAAACCCTAAATTTCGTCATAATTTAACACAGGGCCAGCGCACAGCACTTAGAAATTTATCTAAGTATAATGATGTGGTAATTCGCCCCGCTGATAAAGGCGGGGCCATTGTTATACAGAATACAGATATGTATCGCAGTGAAATATTGAGCCAACTCAGTGACACCCAGATTTATGAAAACCTACCCAGAAACCCAGGTCCAGTATTTAAGCGTGAATTAGATCTAGTGTTAAAAACAGCTTTGGATAATGGGGTTATTTCCAAACGGGTACTAACAGCACTAAGTCAGGCGTACCCAGTCACCCCCATATTATACACTACGCCTAAAATTCACAAAGATCCTCTTCACCCCCCGGGCCGCCCCATTGTGTCCGCTATGAAATCATTGTACCAACCAGTGTCCAAATATTTGGACACCCTGCTACAACCATGTATCATCCATGAAAAATCCTATGTAAAAGATACCACTAGTTTCTTAGAACACATTCAGCCGTTCTGTAATGCACCATTTAACTTACTTATGTGCACATTAGATGTGAAAAATTTATACACATCAATACCCCATCAAGATGGGCTAAAAGCTGTAGAAAGTTTCCTGGAAACTAGTCGGTATTATTGCGGACCTCCAATAACTTTTATTTTACAGTTGCTCACATTGGTACTGTATAGAAATTACTTTTTGTTTGATGGAAAATACTACTTGCAAAAATCTGGTTGTTCTATGGGATCTAACATCTCTCCTACATATGCTAACATCTATATGTACCTACAGGAACAGATTCTATTCTATGACAATGCTTTATTCATGCAACATGCAAAGCTGTTCCTTAGGTACATAGATGATTTAATTATTTTTTGGGCGGGCACCCAGACAGAATTTGAATATTTGGTTCAATCCATTAATGCACTAAATGGTCCAATTAAATTTACCAGCAAGTGTAGTTTCCAGGAAATTGAGTACCTTGATGTGAAACTGGTTAATTGTGAGGGGCTACTGATCAGTTCGTTATACAGCAAGCCCACTGACCGAAATACATTATTAAGATTTTCTAGTCATCACCCTGTGGCCCTCAAATCTGGATTACCCTACTCCCAGATGTTGAGGGTGGCACGTATTAATAATGATAAGCAGTGTTTGGAAGCACAATTAGACGAAATGGTCAAAAAATTTACACAGAGAGGATATCCCATACAATTACTGTTACAGCATAAGAACAAAGTATTAAACACCCCACGCCAATCTTTGTTTTCTGCAGTTACGAACAGAAAAACCCAGAAAAAATTAAAGGAAGATCGTATAATCTGGACTTCTACATACTCTACAACTAGCTGTATCACACAATCAGCCACTAAGGCCTTATGGCCCATTGTAAGTACTGACAAAGAATTACAAAGTTTCAAAACACAAACTCCTATGGCCAGCTTTAGACGTGGTAGAAATATCAAAGACATGGTAGTCAGAACAGATATCACTGACTTTAAACAACCACGTTACATTTTTAGGCAATAGGAAAAAGGGATGCTACAAATGTATCAATTGTGCCACTTGTAGCCATATGGATACAGGCAGTGAATTTAGACATCCACATAGTGGCAAATACATTGCCATTAACCATGCTGTAACTTGTACCACTCCCTTTGTAATATACATAATTAGATGCCCTTGCGGATACTACTATGTAGGTAAAACAATCCGTCCGTTTAAAGAACGGGCGACACAACATCGGTCCGCAATAAAAGCAGCTATACAAACGGGACATAGTGAGCAGCCAGTGGCACAACATTTTTCAGATCGAGGACATACCATGGCTAGTGTCAAATACATGATTATTGATCACCTCCCAGAAAATCGAAGAGGTGGTGATCGTAATAAACAGCTCCTGATTATGGAGGCTAAATGGATTACACGCCTAGACACTGTATGGCCACGGGGTTTAAATGAAAAGATCTGCTGGAACTCTTTGGTATAATCAATATATTGAGTAGTATATATTTAGCTAACGCTTGAACAATAATGTAATACATATGCGTTTTCATTTATTATATAGATATAATGGAATGTTGAATAGAATATATATGTCAGTTAGATGCGTGGAGATGTGTTCTTTGTAACACGTCTGCTACGGCTTTTTAATATCTTTTAATGTTTGTTCACATATGTCAGACATCGATATACACCGCGGACCCTGACACATTGCCAATGACGGAATCAGGCTGACATTGTATATGCGCCCTGTTACCCGCATGGCAATGTACTTCAGTCCCCATGGCAACGGACGCGCACTGTGTGGGGGGTGGAACGCATGCCTTCTCACGTGATGGGAGGGGAGGCGTGACATCACCACTGTGCGCTCCGGTGCAGGGGCGCGCGATACGATACTGGCGTGCGTGACACTGGTGTAGATTGAAGAGGGAACATATAAAAGCGGGGTAAGTCATGATATGTATGTATTGTCATTTCACTTTTTGTCACTGTGTTGTCTACATCCTGAAGACGGTGTTGTCGTACACCGAAACGTTGATGGATCACTAAGTATGTTTTATACTTGAATACAATACTTGAAAAAATCCTCTGAGTGCCGTCCCCTCTGTATCTCTACATTTGCATGGTTCCTGCCTAGGACGTGACACCGGGGTAAGATTGCCTTATATTTCATTGAGTGCCGGACTACAGAATCTATATATATATATATATATCTATATCTATAGATCTATATATATATATATATATATATAATACAATAAATAGATAGTCCCATTGCTCTCCTTCAGTTTTCAATATTCTAAAATGTTTTGCAAAATACTTTAGGAATACTTTAAGCTGCACCTCTTGATAAGAGCCCACCAGTACAGGTTCTGAAAGATATTATTGTTTGTATGGTGAACAAAAGGGCACTATCATCTAAAAAGAAATCTATATATAAGTCCAAGATAAATGACCCTTAAGCTGATGGGACGACCCAGGAAAATGACCCATGGGAGTAAGCAGAAGTGGGTACACACTAGACCAGGCATTCCCAACCACAGTCCTCAAGGCACACCAACAGTGCAGGTCTTAGTGATATCCAGGCTGCAGCACAGATGGTAAAATCAAAATAACTGAGGTACTAATTAAGTCACCTGTGCTGAAGCCTGGATATCACTAAAACCTGCACTGTTAGTGTGCCTCGAGGACCGTGGTTGGAAATGCCTGCACTAGACGATGAGTCTGATAGGTCGGTTCGATCCACTGGATGGGGTGACATATCGCCTAGTGTGTACCCAGCTTTAGTCACAGCAGAGGTTTCAGTTGTTTCATAACATTTTGGGGGAGATTCAAATGTTTGAAAAGTCAGTTGGGAGTCTGTTTTTTCCTATCTAATAGACAGGAAAAAACAGACCCCAACCAACTTTTCAAACATTTGAATTCCACCCTTTGTTTGGAACAGCTATATTAAGCCTGGATAAATGATAAAGCAGTGATAAGTGGAAGGTGATAAAACACCAGCCAATCATTACAGGTTTGAAAAATGAAAGCTAGAAGGCAACTGGCTGCTACGTTTTCACCTTACACTTATCACTTCTTTATCACTTCTCCAAGCTTGCACTGGGCATACACTATACAATTATCTGTCAGATAATCTGTGGTTGGAATGAAAACCCGGTAATAAATGAGAGCAACTGACCATTTGCTCCCAAACACTATCGTTTATACAAAATGGTTAAATCACTGACACGTTTTGTCCATTTTCCAGTGTTTGGGAGTAAATGGTCGATTGCCAGTTGCTCTCATTTATTACCAGGTTTTCAATCCAACCACAGATTATCTGTCAGATAATTGTATAGTGTATGCCCAGCTAAACCTGCCCCATGTACGGAGCCCCCGGCTTGGCGTGCTTACATAGATGGACTAGAGCCGCAGCTTCTCGAGTACTGACAGTTGGTGAACCGAGGAAAGCGGGAGATTACACGGCAGAAGTAAAACAAGGAAAAAGTGTTCAGCTTCCCTGCACTGAGCAGCAGGTACCTTCCACAAAATGTCTATAAATATTTGCACTCTTTACTTACAACTAATACATTTATACTTTTTATATATACATTTTTTAATGTCATTCTATTGCTGCTACAACTTTTATTTTACCTACGCACCTATCTTTGTTTTTACAGAATCAATGGGTTTTCTACCACGCGTGAACCCACCCCAATTGTACCCTTTTCTCGATGAAGCTACTAAAGCTGCGAGGAAAAGTACACCCTCAGGGATTCATACGCGGGTGAATCCCTGCCGTATGTCTCCA
Source organism: Pseudophryne corroboree (assembly GCF_028390025.1). NCBI lineage: Eukaryota > Metazoa > Chordata > Amphibia > Anura > Myobatrachidae > Pseudophryne > Pseudophryne corroboree. The sequence goes on along the minus strand of NC_086447.1, from coordinate 435,563,015 downwards.
AGACTGTCTTCAGAATGTTTTAGTTTCCTTGCTAACAATCTGGTTTATTTCTATTGGTAAGACATCAAGCCAATATTGTTAGCAATGAAGTGGTGATTGAAAAGTTCCAAATACTGCACAGTTTTTTTTTTTTTTTTTTTTTTTTAAATACTAACATATAAAAAAAACTGTATTTGAAAAACAACCTTTTAAGGAACTGAGGGGCAGATTTATTAAGCCTGGTGAAGTGATAAAGTGGAAGGTGATAATTCACCAGCCAGTCAGCTCCTGTCATTTTTCAAACCCAGCCTGTGACATGGTAGTTAGGATCTGATTGGCTGGTCATTTATCACCTTCCACTTTATCACTTCGCCGAGCTTAGTAAATCTGCCCCACAATGGTCAGATTCAATTACACGGCAGCTGCAAATGGCCAGCTACTGTATACTGGCTCTGCTCACAACTCCATAGGCTGCAAGCAGAATAAGCCCTTTGTGGTAACGTGTGAAGCTGCTGGAAGCTGTTCCGGTGGCTTCTGTGTTTCTGCTTGTTCCCCATCTGTAGGTAGTTGTCATTATATAAAACTTACCACTTAGGAGCCAAGATCGTTTACAAGTGTGAGAAGCAAAATCGTTACCGACAAGGTTGAGTTATTTCATCAAGACAAAAAGAAGTTTAATAATCATGTGGGCAGATTTGTAAACACTGACTGCTAGACTGAAGGGAAAAGTCTCTCCACAAGCAATATAGCATGAGCAGTTAACAATAACAGAACCCAATATATTGTATCTGGATGCCAATCAATGATCCGGACAATGAGTTCCGTTGCTAGAGCAAAAAGAAAAATGCTATTTTGTGCCTCTATGGATGACTAGGTAGTAATTTTAATCAGCTGAAAGAAGAGTAAGGTCAACAAAAATAAATAGCTTTACATCCCATTGTTTTGTCTTCTGGAAAGTAGACTCTAGTTTTTATCTTGCTGCAATGAACCTTGCCAAGATGTACAGTTCAGAAGACACTTGATACATTTTTACGTTAGGTGGATTTTACGCTATTTTTTTTTAATAAGCTTACTTAAAACCCTTTCCATACCATCACATGTGGAGGCAACCTCTCTGTGCCATACCTCCCAATATACTGTACGCAATTTTGGAGATTCTTGGGATGCCTCTTGGTAACTTAGCTCTCAATCTGAAAAAGCGTGTATAAATATGACCCAATATAGGGAATCTCATTGCATGATCACTGCGAGAAGTGATGGGCCCCATAACTTTAAACGAGAGCCGTGAGCGAGAAATAACAATTGAATTCCCTTCATTGGTAAGTATATAACTGATCCCCACCTATGCATTTACAGCAGCCTTCAGGAAAATGACAAATCAGTGGCTGAAACTGAAAGCCCATCGCCGACTTAAGGTGCGTCATTTTAGTATACGATTTTATTTTCTTAATATTAAACATTTTGCAATACAAATTTGTGTTTCTTGTTTATAACAAAAAAATAAATAAAAAAAATCAACTTTGCGTTGTTTTCAGTATTTCATCACCATTCAATAAGGTATAATTACCTTATTCAACTTCCCAAGTGCAGATATCAGATCAGCCCACTCACTGGAATACTCAAAATTCTTCAATGCTTTGTCCACGGCTGCCACATAATTTCTGTATTTGGAGTTACTCAGTAACTCCACTTCTTCTGTGTTCATTCTCCCTCAACGTACCACTAGAGACCAGCTCTACGCTCAGCAGAAACCATCACCTGCAAACAACAAACATCCTGTTATTACAGCATACACAAGTATTAGAGAGCTGCAAAGTGATTATAAACATCACTAAAGTATACTATACAGAATCAGTAAGAGAGAGTTTATTTCCTTTCTCCTTTAAGCCTAATAGCCAGATACTGTAAACATGAAACAAATTTCCCATGTAGTGAAACAAATTATGGGACCCTTCAGGCAGGGCTATGGTGTTAATAGAAATGTGCCAACTCCTGCTTCAAACAGCAGGAGGCTAAACAGCTAGGGCAAGCATAGCAGCACATGTAGTCAGCAAGGCTAGGATTTCCTCTTCTATTAAGAAGTTTTCTTGTTCAGACATTTTAATGAAATATATTTTAGGTTCAGTCAATCTACATCAGGGGTGGGTAACATGCGGGCCGCGAACCGATCCTGCCTGGCCCGCTGTCTCCCATCAGTGTGCAATGATAAGCGGCCCGACTGGCTGAGCCACTTGTCATTGCGCTACACTGCTGCCAGATGCGGCGCAGCTGAGGAAATCCCGGTCACGTCACAGGGTCTGCTGACCGGGATTTCCTCTGTGATGTCATGCGCTGGGCGGCACAGGGGGCGGAGATGCAGCAGGAGCGTCGGGCAGCAGCAATGGCTCCGGGGAGCGGACAGCAGCAGTGACTCAGGCCAGCGGGCACCAGCAGCTACTCCGTGAAGCACGGGCAGCGGGGATCAGGCAGCAAATCATCTTCCACTGTGAAAAAAAAAGGTAAACCCCCTGCCCAGCCAGTACCTGAAATGGATCTGTACTTAAGCTGCAATATGGGTTCCGGAGGGGGGGGGGGGATAAAAACTGCTATATAGGTGGGGGGGGGGGAAGGGGGGTAGGGACTGCTATACAGATTCAGGGGAGGGGGGGAAGGGGGTAGGGACTGCTATATAGGTTCAGGGAAGGGGGGTAGGTACTGCTATATAGGTTCAGGGGAGGGGGGGAGAAGGGGGGTAGGGACTGCTATATAGATTCAGGGGAAGGGGGTAGGGACTGCGGTGCATGCGCAATTCAGTCCCGATTTATAAGATATTTTGTGTGTGGCCCCCCACTATTCACTAGAAGTGTTAAGCGGCCCCCCAGCTGAAATAATTGCCCACCCCTGATCTACATAGTCTGTTGCTTTATGTGAAAATGCTTGTTATGCCATTTTACAAAAGGTATTATTATTATTAATTAATATATACTTGCCATGTATGTAAGAAGGAGCTGGAATAGGGCTGTATTAAAAAAAAAAAAAAAAAAAATAATAATAAAATTTTACTTACCGATAAATCTATTTCTCGTAGTCCGTAGTGGATGCTGGGACTCCGTAAGGACCATGGGGAATAGCGGCTCCGCAGGAGACAGGGCACAAAATAAAAGCTTAAGGATCAGGTGGTGTGCACTGGCTCCTCCCCCTATGACCCTCCTCCAAGCCTCAGTTAGGATACTGTGCCCGGACGAGCGTACATAATAAGGAAGGATATTGAATCCCGGGTAAGACTCATACCAGCCACACCAATCACACCGTACAACTTGTGATCTGAACCCAGTTAACAGTATGATAAACGCAAAGGAGCCTCTGAAAAGATGGCTCACAACAATAATAACCCGAATTTTTGTAACAATAACTATATACAAGTATTGCAGACAATCCGCACTAGGGATGGGCGCCCAGCATCCACTACGGACTACGAGAAATAGATTTATCGGTAAGTAAAATCTTATTTTCTCTGACGTCCTAGTGGATGCTGGGACTCCGTAAGGACCATGGGGATTATACCAAAGCTCCCAAACGGGCGGGAGAGTGCGGATGACTCTGCAGCACCGAATGAGAGAACTCCAGGTCCTCCTCAGCCAGGGTATCAAATTTGTAGAATTTAGCAAACGTGTTTGCTCCTGACCAAGTAGCTGCTCGGCAAAGTTGTAAAGCCGAAACCCCTCGGGCAGCCGCCCAAGATGAGCCCACTTTCCTTGTGGAATGGGCTTTTACTGATTTTGGCTGTGGCAATCCTGCCACAGAATGTGCAAGCTGAATTGTACTACAAATCCAACGAGCAATCGTCTGCTTAGAAGCAGGAGCACCCAGCTTGTTGGGTGCATACAGGATAAACAGCGAGTCAGATTTTCTGACTCCAGCCGTCCTGGAAACATATATTTTCAAGGCCCTGACAACGTCAAGCAACTTAGAGTCCTCTAAGTCCCTGGTAGCCGCAGGTACCACAATAGGTTGGTTCATGTGAAATGCAGAAACCACCTTAGGTAGAAATTGAGGACGAGTCCTCAATTCCGCCCTGTCAGAATGAAAAATTAAGTAAGGGCTTTTATATGATAAAGCCGCCAATTCTGACACACGCCTGGCTGAAGCCAAGGCTAACAGCATCGACACCTTCCATGTGAGATATTTTAAGTCCACAGTGGAAAGTGGTTCAAACCAATGTGACTTTAGAAAACTCAGCACCACATTGAGATCCCAAGGTGCCACTGGAGGCACAAAAGGAGGCTGTATCCCCTTTTACAAATGTCTGAACTTCAGGTACTGAAGCCAGTTCTTTCTGGAAGAAAATCGACAGGGCCGAAATTTGAACCTTAATGGACCCTAATTTTAGGCCCATAGACAGTCCTGTTTGCAGGAAATGAAGGAAACGACCCAGTTGAAATTCCTCTGTAGGGGCCTTCTTGGCCTCACACCACGCAACATATTTACGCCAAATGCGGTGATAATGTTTTGCGGTTACGTCCTTCCTGGCTTTGACCAGAGTAGGGATGACTTCTTCTGGAATGCCTTTTTCCCTCAGGATCCGGCGTTCAACCGCCATGCCGTCAAACGCAGCCGCGGTAAGTCTTGGAACAGACAAGGCCCCTGCAGTAGCAGGTCCTTTCTTAGAGGTAGAGGCCACGGTTCGTCCGTGAGCATCTCTTGAAGTTCCGGGTACCAAGTCCTTCTTGGCCAATCCGGAACCACGAGTATAGTTCTTACTCCTCTCCTTCTTATGATTCTCAGTACTTTTGGTATGAGAGGCAGAGGAGGGAACACATACACTGACTGGTACACCCACGGCGTTACCAGAGCGTCCACTGCTATTGCCTGAGGGTCCCTTGACCTGGCGCAATATCTGTCCAGTTTTTTGTTTAGACGTGACGCCATCATGTCCACCTTTGGTTTTTCCCAACGGTTTACAATCAGGTGGAAGACTTCTGGGTGAAGTCCCCACTCTCCCGGGTGAAGGTCGTGTCTGCTGAGGAAGTCTGCTTCCCAGTTGTCCACTCCCGGAATGAACACTGCTGACAGTGCTATCACATGATTTTCCGCCCAGCGAAGAATCCTTGCAGCTTCTGCCATTGCCCTCCTGCTTCTCGTGCCGCCCTGTCTGTTTACGTGGGCGACTGACGTGATGTTGTCCGATTGGATCAACACCGCCTGACCCTGAAGCAGAGGTTTTGCTTGACTTAGGGCATTGTAAATGGCCCTTAGTTCCAGAATGTTTATATGAAGAGATGTTTCCATGCTTGACCACAAGCCCTGGAAATTCCTTCCCTGCGTGACTGCTCCCCAGCCTCTCAGGCTGGCATCCGTGGTTACCAGGATCCAATCCTGAATGCCAAATCTGCGGCCCTCTAGTAGATGAGCACTCTGCAGCCACCACAGGAGAGACACCCTTGTCCTTGGCGACAGGGTTATCCGCTGATGCATCTGCAGATGCGATCCGGACCATTTGTCCAGTAGATCCCACTGAAACGTTCTTGCATGGAATCTTCCGAATGGAATCGCTTCGTAAGAAGCCACCATTTTTCCCAGGACCCTCGTGCACTGATGCACTGAGACCTGGCCTGGTTTTAGGAGGTTCCTGACTAGCTCGGATAACTCCCTGGCCTTCTCCTCCGGGAGAAACACCTTCTTCTGGACTGTGTCCAGAATCATTCCTAGGAACAGTAGACGTGTCGTTGGAATCAGCTGCGATTTTGGAATATTTAGAATCCACCCGTGCTGACGTAACACTACCTGAGATAGTGCTACTCCGACTTCTAACTGTTCCCTGGATCTTGCCCTTATCAGGAGATCGTCCAAGTAAGGGATAATTAAAATGCCTTTTCTTCGTAGAAGAATCATCATTTCGGCCATTACCTTGGTAAAGACCCGAGGTGCCGTGGACAATCCAAACGGCAGCGTCTGAAACTGATAATGACAGTTTTGTACTACAAACCTGAGGTACCCTTGGTGAGAAGGGTATATTGGGACGTGGAGATAAGCATCTTTGATGTCCAGAGACACCATATAGTCCCCTTCTTCCAGGTTCGCTATCACTGCTCTGAGTGACTCCATCTTGAATTTGAACCTTTTTATGTAAGTGTTCAAGGATTTCAGATTTAAAATTGGTCTCACCGAGCCGTCCGGCTTCGGTACCACAAACAGCGTGGAATAATACCCCTTTCCTTGTTGCAGGAGGGGTACCTTGATTATCACCTGCTGGGAATACAGCTTGTGAATGGCTTCCAAAACTGCCTCCCTGTCGGAGGGAGACTTTGGTAAAGCAGACTTCAGGAACCGACGAGGGGGAAACGCCTCGAATTCCAGTTTGTACCCCTGCGATACTACCTGTAGAATCCAGGGATCCACTTGCGAGTGAGCCCACTGCGCGTTGAAATTCTTGAGACGGGCCCCCACCATATCTGAGTCTGCTTGTAAAGCCCCAGCGTCATGCTGAAGACTTGGCAGAAGCAGGGGAGGGCTTCTGCTCCTGGGAAGCGGCTGCATGGTGCAGTCTTTTTCCTCTTCCTCTGCCCCGGGGCAGAAAGGAGTGGCCTTTTGCTCGCTTGTACTTATGGGAACGAAAGGACTGAGTTTGAAAAGACGGTGTCTTTTTCTGCTGATGTGAAGTGACCTGGGGTAAAAAGGTGGATTTTCCAGCCGTTGCCGTGGCCACCAGGTCCGATAGACCAGCCCCAAATAACTCCTCCCCTTTATACGGCAATACTTCCATGTGCCGTTTGGAATCCGCATCCCCTGACCACTGTCGCGTCCATAACGCTCTTCTGGCAGAGATGGACATAGCACTTACTCTTGATGCCAGGGTGCAAATATCCCTCTGTGCATCACGCATATATAGTAATGCATCCTTTAAATGTTCTATAGTTAACAAAATATTGTCCCTATCCAGGGTATCAATATTCTCAGTCAGGGAATCCGACCATGCGACTCCAGCACTGCACATCCAGGCTGAGGCGATTGCTGGTCGCAGTATAACACCAGTATGTGTGTATATACTTTTTAGGATATTTTCCAGCCTTCTATCAGCTGGTTCTTTGAGGGTGGCCGTATCAGGAGACGGTAACGCTACTTGTTTAGATAAACGTGTGAGCGCCTTATCTACCCTAGGGGGTGTTTCCCAACGCGCCCTAACCTCTGGCGGGAAGGGATATAATGCTAATAATTTTTTAGAAATTAGCTGTTTTTTATCGGGGGAAACCCACGCTTTATCACACACCTCATTTATTTCCTCTGACTCAGGAAAAACTATTGGTAGTTTTTTCACACCCCACATAATACCCTTCTTTGTGGTACTTGTAGTGTCAGAAAGGTTCAATGCCTCTTTCATTGCCGTGATCATGTAACGTGTGGCCCTACTGGACATTACGTTTGTCTCGTCACCGTCGACACTAGACTCAGTATCTGTGTCAGGGTCTGTGTCGACCCACTGAGGTAACGGGCATTTTAGCGCCCCTGACGGTGTCTGAGACGCCTGGACAGGCACTAATTGATTTGCCGGCTGTCTCATGTCGTCAACAGTTTTTTGCAAATTGCTGACATTATCACTTAATTGTTTAAATACAATCATCCAGTCAGGTGTCGACTCCCTAGGGGGTGACATCACCAACACAGGCAACTGCTCCGCCTCCACATCATTTTCCTCCTCATACATGTCGACACACGCGTACCGACACACAGCACACACACCGGGAATGCTCTGATAGAGGACAGGACCCCACTTAGCCCTTTGGAGAGACAGAGGGAGAGTCTGCCAGCACACACCAAGCGCTATATATATATACAGGGATAACCTTATATAAGTGTTATTCCCTTATAGCTGCTGTTATTATCGTTATTTGCTGCCAAAAATGCCCCCCCTTCTCTTTTTTACCCTGATTCTGAAGCAGGACTGCAGGGGAGAGTCAGGGAGCCGTCCTTCCAGCGGAGCTGTGAGGGAAAATGGCGCTTGTGTGCTGAGGAGATAGGCTCCGCCCCTTCACGACGTCCTTATCTCCCGCTTTTTTGTGTAAAAATGGCAGGGGTTAAAATACATCCATATAGCCCAGGAGCTATATGTGATGTATTCTTTTTGCCACCTAAGGTATATACTGTTATATTGCGTCTCAGGGCGCTCCCCCCCAGCGCCCTGCACCCTCAGTGACCGGAGTGTGAAGTGTGCTGAGAGCAATGGCGCACAGCTGCGGTGCTGTGCGCTACCTTAGTCTGAAGACAGGATGTCTTCTGCCGCCGATTTCACCGGACCTCTTCGTCTCTTCTGGCTCTGTAAGGGGGACGGCGGCGCGGCTCCGGTGACCCATCCAGGCTGAACCTGTGATCGTCCCTCTGGAGCTAATGTCCAGTAGCCTAAGAAACCCGATCCACTCTGCACTCAGGTGAGTCCGTTTCTTCTCCCCTTAGTCCCACGAAGCAGTGAGCCTGTTGCCAGCAGGACTCACTGAAAATAAAAAAACCTAAACTAAACTTTTATTCTAAGCAGCTCAGGAGAGCCACCTAGATTGCACCCTTCTCGGCCGGGCACAAAAATCTAACTGAGGCTTGGAGGAGGGTCATAGGGGGAGGAGCCAGTGCACACCACCTGATCCTTAAGCTTTTATTTTGTGCCCTGTCTCCTGCGGAGCCGCTATTCCCCATGGTCCTTACGGAGTCCCAGCATCCACTAGGACGTCAGAGAAAAAAGGAGTCCGAGTTGAATGTTTGGTGTACCAACCCCACAGCCCTGCCTTCAGTACCCAAACAAAGGTAAGAGTCATCAGGAATCTGTTCAACACACTGGATACTGGCATATGTAAAACCCTGATAAATCCATGCAAGACAACACTAACTATATAGCCGCTGCTGTAGCGCTGCTCTCCCTCGTCTGCCCGTGGCTCTCCCCCGTCTCCCTTCCCGCATCTCAATTCGACTTTTTTAAAAGTCGAATTGAGATGTCATTGAATAGCCCAGGTCGGATCCATTCCGACAAATGAATGTCGGAATGGATCCGACTTCAATTGAATAACGAGTTTTATGGTAAGAACTTACCTTTGTTAAAACTCTTTCTGCGAGGTACACTGGGCTCCACAAGGAATGGACAATGGGGTGTAGAGTAGGATCTTGATCCGAGGCACCAACAGGCTCAAAGCTTTGACTGTACCCAGAATGCATAGCACAGCCTCCTATATCACCCCGCCTCCCTGCACAGGATCTCAGTTTTTAGTTAACCAGTCCAATGCAGTGGCAGGAAAAGAGACGACAACGGTTAGTATATAATTACAGTTATATCCTGCGCTCACCTTACTTGAGTATCGGTTGTGGCAGCAAGATTGCAAATAAGGCTGAACCCACAACCTCAAAATACAATAACAAGAAAAATGGGGATTTTGCAACTGCGCCTGAAAAGTATGTGAATTTACAACGATTGGTAATATACCTGTTTAATTGATTAACACGATAGGATACAAATGTAAATGCAAACACAATATTAAAAACTAATGATAAGAAATGAGAAAAAGAGAAAAGAAAAGAAAAAAGATATATACTAATTGTAGTCAATCTCGCAAGGAAATTGAACAACGGGGCTAGCAAGACTTACAAAAAACAAACAACAAAAGACAAAAACTTTGGAAATATTTGGTATATGTGTGTTTACACAAAATAACCTGGAATAAAATAAATCGTCCAAATGTTGTGCTAGAAAGGAGCGTGGCGTCCCACCTCCTTATTAACGCACTTGATGTTTGAGAAATTGTCTGTAACTGTATTCCTCCACACAGTCCTGATTAAATATATGCTCCAAAGTGTATTAACGTTCCTCTGTGTTAAGGGTGAGTCTATTGCAAGCAGTGATACTGAGCAAATGTCCTTTAAGTGATTCTTTTAGTCCAGCAGCGTTGAGGTGAAAGGGGGGTACCCCCGGTGGGTAAACGGGGGGAATCTCAGAGGGATTGGTAATAAATAGCTCTGGACTGGCCGCTGTCTGACCTCCGTCTGGAATGGTGGAAAAACGAGACACCGTCCACCAACCTGATCGGAGAGACGCGGTCCTGTCTCTGATGGGGAAAGTAACACCGGCTTAGAGACCCGAAGCGGGACTGTCCGCCGTGTACTCCCCCCTTTTACAGAGCTTTTACCTGTATCTCCTGTGATCGTGTCCCGGCGTCCGTCTCCACTCGGCTTCACCGTGTATCCTCCGTCTCCTGGTGCTGAATCTACTTCCTGGTTGTCTGGACTCGCGGTCACGTGACTCCGAGCTCCGGTCTTCTCTCTGTGCGCCTCCGAAGTCACTAGCACGCCAGAAGTGCTGGGCTGTGTGGAGTAGATATTACAGCTGTCAAATTGAACAGTGGATATGTCGACCACTGAATGTGTCTGTGTTGCTCCTACGCGTATCGACCCATGTGGGTCTTCGTCAGGGAGTCCTTGGTAGCTATGTTTGGTGAGGGCTATTTAACCCCATACACTCATTACCTCATCAGAGGAGGGGTGTGTGTCCAAAGTGTCTCTCGAACCTCATCAGAGGAGGGGGGTGTATCCAATGCGGTCTTTAAAACCCAACAGAATTTAATGGTATAATGATATATATATAAAAAACGAACAAAAATAATACTCAAATGGCAAAAGACAACAAATACAACAGAATTCACTACACAATGATAAAATAGAAATGAGTATAACATGATTAAAGATTAATCTGAAGAACATAGAGTGTAGTTCATAAAAGAATGATAGAAAGAACTTAAATAAATGAATATATTAAAAATAATAAATGGAGAGTAGATAAAAATATTGATATAAATGGGATAAGGATAAATCTAAATATGGATTAGTTAAAACATGAAGTGAGCGATATAGTGCGAATGAATAAAAACCATTGAGATGGAAAATATTGTTATAAATTGGAAATTGGGATTGATGCTGTAGAAGATTGTGTTCAATAAGTATAAGGATCGACTAACTATAAGCATTAAAAATTACATAAATAAACTGGCACCCAAAGTGGTATATAGAAGAGCTCCTGATTTAAAATCGAAATGATCACATAATCATCTGAAACAGACTGAACTGACACAAAGCACATTAACAGGGCAGAAACTGAATAAGGGTTTTTTTCTTTGTGGAACATGCGCCTATTGCAAAACACACAAGTGTAGCACCAAAAGAGCAACCAGTTTCGAATCAAGAAAAACTGGAGAGAAGTTTACCATAGAAGAACATATCTCTTGTCAAAGCAAAGGGGTAATATACCTCATAGAATGTCCATGTCACCTGCAATACGTGGGAAGGACTACTAGACCTTTAAAAACCAGAATTTCTGAACACATGAGGAACGTGAGGAAAGGTTTGGAGACACACAACCTATCCAATCATTTCAAAGAGACACATGGGTGTAACCCTGCAGGTATGAAAATCCTAGGCATCAAACAAGTATCACCCAATTGGAGAGGAGGGGACTTCACGAAATTAATTAATAAAGAGGAATTAAAATGGATATATACCCTAAAGACACTAAAACCGCAAGGCCTTAATGCAGATAATGAAGTTAGAGCAATAATAATGAATTAATTATCCGGTACCTTAATCAGAAATCAAATGTTGGTATTTCTACTTTTTCTACTTTAGCTACTAATTTCGGATAATTTTAGTTCCATCTAATTTTTGCTACACCAACCCCATATTGTCAACCACACCAATGTCCAGTTTCATGCACCACAGTGTTTTGGCATGCCAGTTTATTTATGTAATTTTTAATGCTTATAGTTAGTCGATCCTTATTATTATACTTATTGAACACAATCTTCTACAGCATCAATCCCAATTTCCAATTTATAACAATATTTTCCATCTCAATGGTTTTTATTCATTCGCACTATATCGCTCACTTCATGTTGTAACCAATCCATATTTAGATTTATCCTCATCCCATTTATATCAATATTTTTATTTTGATCTACTCTCCATTTATTATTCATTTATTTAAGTTCTTTCTATCATTCTTTTATGAACTACACTCTATGTTCTTCAGATTAATCTTTAATCATGTTATACTCATTTCTATTTTATCATTGTGTAGTGAATTCTGTTGTATTTGTTGTCTTTTGCCATTTGAGTATTATTTTTGTTTGTTTTTTATATCATTATACCATTAAATTCTGTTGGGTTTTAAAGACAGCATTGGATACACCCCCCTCCTCTGATGAGGTTCGAGAGACACTTTGGACACCCCCCCCCCCCCTCCTCTGATGAGGTAATGAGTGTATGGGGTTAAATAGCCCTCACCAAACATAGCTACCAAGGACTCCCTGACGAAGACCCACATGGGTCCATACGCGTAGGAGCAACACAGACACATTCAGTGGTCGACATATCCACTGTTCAATTTGACAGCTGTAATATCTACTCCACACAGCCCAGCACTTCTGGCGTGCTAGTGACTTCGGAGGCGCACAGAGAGAAGACCGGAGCTCGGAGTCACGTGACCGCGAGTCCCGACAAGCAGGAAGTAGATTCAGCACCAGGAGACGGAGGATACACTGTGAAGCAGAGTGGAGACGGACGTCGGGACACGATCACAGGAGATACAGGTAAAAGCTCTGTAAAAGGGGGGAGTACACGGCGGACAGTCCCGCTTCGGGTCTCTAAGCCGGTGTTACTTTCCCCATCAGAGACAGGACCGCGTCTCTCCGATCAGGTTGGTGGACGGCGTCTGTTTAAACAGGCGTTTTTCCACCATTCCAGACAGAGGTCAGACAGCGGCCAGTCCGGAGCTATTTATTACCAATCCCTCTGAGATTCCCCCCGTTTACCCACCGGGGGTACCCCCCTTTCACCTCAACGCTGCTGGACTAAAAGAATCACTTAAAGGACATTTGCTCAGTATCACTGCTTGCAATAGACTCACCCTTAACAAAGAGGAACGTTAATACACTTTGGAGCATATATTTAATCAGGACTGTGTGGAGGAATACAGTTACAGACAATTTCTCAAACATCAAGTGCGTTAATAAGGAGGTGGGACGCCACGCTCCTTTCTAGCACAACATTTGGACGATTTATTTTATTCCAGGTTATTTTGTGTATACACACATATACCAAATATTTCCAAAGTTTTTGTCTTTTGTTGTTTGTTTTTTGTAAGTCTTGCTAGCCCCGTTGGTCAATTTCCTTGCGAGATGGACTACAATTAGTATATATCTTTTTTTCTTCTTTTTTCCTTTTTCTCATTTCTTATCATTAGTTTTTAATATTGTGTTTGCATTTACATTTGTATCCTATCGTGTTAATCAATTAAACAGGTATATTACCAATCGTTGTAAATTCACATACTTTTCAGGCGCAGTTGCAAAATCCCCATTTTTCTTGACAACGGTAAGTAGCCACAACACCGCATTCTCACGACAGGAGACGTGTCAGCGGCTAATGCCATACCAACCCAAAGAAGCTAAGTGCGTCAGGGTGGGCGCCTTGTGGAGCCCAGTGTACCTTGCAGAAAGAGTTTTAACAAAGGTAAGTTCTTACCATTAAACTTGTTTTCTGCTGCGGGGTACACTGGGCTCCACAAGGAATGGACAATGGGGATGTCCTAAAGCAGTTCCTTATGGGAGGGGACGCACAAGAACCCGGCGTCCAAAAGAAGCATCCTGGGAAGCGGCAGTATCGAAGGCATAGAACCTTATGAACGTGTTCACAGAGGACCACGCAGCCGCCTTGCACAATTGATCAAGGGTCGCACCACGTTGGGCCGCCCAAGAAGGTCCAACAGACCGAGTAGAATGGGCCTTAATGTGATCAGGAGCAGAGAGACCAGCCTTCACATAAGCATGTGCAATCACCATTCTAATCCATCTGGCCAGAGTTTGCTTGTGAGCAGGCCAGCCCCGTTTGTGAAACCCAAACACAACAAAAAGAGAATCAGATTTCCTAACAGGAGCAGTTCTCTTCACATAGATACGGAGAGCCCGTACCACATCCAAAGACCGCTCTTTGGGAGACAGATCAGGAGAAACAAGTGCCGGAACCACAATCTCCTGATTAAGGTGGAACGAAGAAACCACCTTAGGTAGATAGCCGAGACGAGTCCCAAGAACCGCCCGGTCACGGTGAAATATCAGATATGGGAAACTACAGGACAAGGCACCCAAATCTGACACTCTTCTAGCTGAAGCAATAGCCAGCAGAAACACCACCTTGAGGGAAAGCCACTTAAGGTCTGCTGAACCAAGAGGTTCAAACGGAGACTCTTGTAATGCCTCCAAAACCACCGACAAGTCCCAAGGTGCCATAGGCGGGACATAGGGCGTGTTGCGTATCCAACCTCCCTGAGTAAAGGTATGCACATCAGGTAATGTCGCAATTTTTCTCTGAAACCACGCCGACAAGGCAGATATTTGAACCTTGAGGGAGGCCAGACGCAGGCCTAAGTCCAGGCGCTGCTGAAGAAAAGCCAACAACTTGGCATTACTAAACTTGGAAGCGTCATAATCGTTAGATGCGCACCAAACAAAGTAAGAATGCCAGACCCTATAGTAAATCCGAGCCAAAGCCGGTTTCCGGGCCCGCAACATAGTTTGAATGACCGCCTCAGAAAACCCTTTAGCCCTTAAGACGAAAGCTTCAAGAGCCACGCCGTCAAAGACAGCCGGGCTAGGTCCTGGTAGAAACAGGGGCCCTGAACGAGGAGGTCTGGGCGTTGTGGAAGTAGAATTGGACGCTCTGACGATGGGCCATGCAGGTCTGAGAACCAGTGCCGTCTGGGCCACGCTGGAGCTATGAGAAGCAGAATTCCTTTTTCTTGCTTGAACTTCCGAATTACCCTGGGCAGGAGTGACACCGGAGGGAACACGTACGGCAGCCGAAACCTCCACGGTACCGCCAGCGCATCCACGGATGCTGCTTGAGGATCCCTTGTCCTTGCTCCGAAGGCCGGAACCTTGTGATTGTGTCGAGATGCCATCAGATCTACGTCTGGAAGGCCCCACCTTTCCACTAGGAGTTGAAACACTTCTGGATGGAGGCCCCACTCGCCGGCATGCACGTCCTGACGACTGAGAAAGTCCGCTTCCCAATTCAGGACTCCCAGAATGAATATTGCCGATATGGCCGGTAGATGGCGTTCTGCCCACTGTAGAATCCGTGAGACTTCCTTCATTGCTAGGCGGCTTCGAGTGCCGCCTTGATGATTTATGTAAGCCACTGTGGTGGCGTTGTCCGATTGTACTTGAACAGGACGGTTCTGAATTAAATGCTGGGCTAGGCTCAAGGCATTGAAGACCGCCCGCAACTCCAGAATATTGATCGAGAGGAGGGACGCCTCCTTGGTCCACTGCCCCTGAAGGGAGTGTTGCTCCAGCACCCCACCTCTTAGACCGGCATCTGTCGTCAACAGGACCCAGTCGGATATCCAGAACGGACGGCCCCTGCACAGTTGTTGGTCCCGGAGCCACCAGAGCAGCGACAGACGGACCTCCGGAATCAATGAGATCATTTGAGACCTGATCCGGTGAGGCAGGCCGTCCCATTTGGCTAGAATCAGCCTCTGGAGAGGGCGAGAGTGAAATTGAGCGTACTCCACCATGTCGAATGCTGACACCATGAGGCCCAGCACCTGCATCACCGAATGTATCGATGCTTGCGGACGAGATAGGAAGCAACGAATCCTGTCCTGAAGTTTCAGGACTTTCTCCTGAGACAGGAACAACCGCTGGTTGCGAGTGTCCAATAGTGCTCCCAGATGCACCATGCTCTGAGCAGGGATCAGGGATGACTTCTTCCAGTTGATGAGCCACCCGTGGGCTTGCAGAAACCAGACCGTCACATCTAGATGACGCAGGAGAAGTTCTGGGGAATTTGCCAGGATTAACAAGTCATCCAAATAAGGCAGTATCCTGACCCCTTGACGGCGGAGTACCACCGTCATCACCGCCATGACTTTTGTAAAGACTCGGAGCCATTGTTAAACCAAAAAGGTAACGCCCGAAACTGGTAATGGAGGTTGCCAATCGCAAATCTCAGGTATTGCTGATGAGACACTGCTATAGGAATATGCAGGTAAGCATCCTGTAAATCCAGGGAGACCATGAAGTCCCCAGGTTCCAAGGCCAGAACTATAGAGCGAAGGGTTTCCATCCGGAACTTGGAAACCTTCACAAACCTGTTCAATGCCTTGAGGCTGAGAATGGGCCGGGAGGACCCATTCGGTTTCGGGACTAGAAACAGCGGAGAATAGTACCCCCGGCCCCTCTGCGCAACAGGCACCTGTACTACGACTCCTGTATCCAGGAGGGTCTGTACCACTGAATGTAGAGTGTTTGCCTTTGTCTTGTCCAACGGGACATCTGTCTGGCAAAATCGATGAGGGGGTCGGTTTTTGAGGGCTATGGCGTAACCTTGAATTACGACTTCCCGTACCCAAGCATCTGAAGTGGTCTTCAACCATTCCTGGGTATACCCGAGAAGCCGGCCCCCCACCCTGGCATCTCCCAGAGGGAGTCCCGCCCCGTCATGCGGCAGGCTTATCTGTCTTGGAAGCTGGCTGACAGGCCGCCCAGGCTCTTCTGGGCTTACGCTTACCAGGTTTGGAAGTGCGGGCCTGCTTGTTGTACGCCTGACCTTTTGCTTTACCTGACGAAAGGGGCGAAAGGAAGTACCTTTAGCCTTCGACACAGAAGGAGCAGTACTTGGCAGAAAGGCAGTTTTGGCAGTAGCCAAGTCAGCCACAATCTTATTTAAATCCTCCCCAAACAGAATATCTCCCTTAAAAGGGAGTACCTCCAGGGTTTTCTAGAGTCCAGATCCACAGACCAGGATCTCAGCCACAATATCCGGCGAGCCAGGACTGACGTAGTAGAGGCCTTGGCTGCCAGGATACAGGCATCAGAAGCCACCTGTTTAATATAACGAGAAGCTGTGACAATATAAGACAAGCATTGTCTAGCATGGTCAGAGGAGATTTCAGCATCTAACTCCAAGGCACATGCTTCAATGGCCTCTGCAGCCCAAGTAGCTGCAATAGTGGGACTTTGTGCAGCACCTGTGAGGGTGCAAATCGCTTTCAGACAACCCTCCACACGTTTATCCGTAGGCTCTTTTAGAGACGTGATGGTGGTGACCGGTAGAGCTGAGGAAACCACCATCCTAGCCACATGCGAGTCCACTGGAGGAGGCGTTTCACAATTTTTAGACAGCTCCGGCGCGAGGGGATAGCGAGCCAGCATCTTCTTTTGAGGCACAAACTTCATGCCCGGGTTTTCCCAGGGTTCCTGACGTATATCAATTAGATGGTCAGAGTGAGGTAAAACTTGTGTTTAATCACCTTCTGACGCTTGAACCTATCTGGTTTCTTAGGAGGAACGGATGGCTCGAGATCATCCGTAATCTGTAAAATTAACTTAATAGCCTCCAAAAGATCAGGAACATCCACATGTGAACCACCCTCCCCATCAGCCGTATCTGAGTCAGAACCTGTGGGGTCAGTGTAAGTGCCATCTTCATCCGACGAGGTGTCAGTGACAGCAGTGGATTGTGAGGAGACAAGCGCTCGCTTAGAGGACCCCTTGGACGTAGGCAAGCGACGGTCAGACTTTTTAGTAGTCAGGGACTGGTTCAACTTCTTTATTTGAGCAGATAAATCGTCCGCCCACGGCGGGTTAGCTGCAGGGACCACAAACGGTTGCACCGGCATTGGGGGTCCCATAGGGGGTGTTAGTTTATGAACTAGCGTATGCAGAAGCGTGGAAAAAGCAGCCCACGGCGGGTCATTATTTGTCCCCGTTGCCACCATTCCACTGGGGGGCAAGGAGCCCCCAGAACCAGGGCCCAAAGCTGTTATATTCTCCTCATAGGTATCTGCGGCTTCAGCAACACCGGCAGTGTGTTCAGCCCCAGAACCGTTACCCTCAGAAGCAGACATGATATAACTTGCAGTATCAGGTAACACAGTACAATTTGTCAGCAGCACAATACCTCTAGCCCAAACCCCTGCGCAGTGTAGTCAGCACAAGCAGAGATAAAGGAGAGATATGGTGACTAAATCACAGAGAAAAATACGTAATACAGTATATCTTTGTGAAAATCCTATATTAGATAAAACCTGATGCACCAAGCCCCCTCAGGTTATAGAATATAGGGATAGCAGGTTGAGTGAAAGACACGAAATGGACACCACTCAGCTATTAAATGCACACACAAATAGTCACAGTCTGTACAATGCAGAGGTTATTACTAACAATAATACTGCACTGGACTAGCTTACACAGCTATATAATAAGAATTTACTTACCGATAATTCTATTTCTCGGAGTCCGTAGTGGATGCTGGGGTTCCTGAAAGGACCATGGGGAATAGCGGCTCCGCAGGAGACAGGGCACAAAAAGTAAAGCTTTCCGATCAGGTGGTGTGCACTGGCTCCTCCCCCTATGACCCTCCTCCAGACTCCAGTTAGGTACTGTGCCCGGACGAGCGTACACAATAAGGGAGGAATTTTGAATCCCGGGTAAGACTCATACCAGCCACACCAATCACACTGTACAACCTGTGATCTGAACCCAGTTAACAGTATGATAACAGCGGAGCCTCTGAAAAGATGGCTCACAACAACAATAACCCGATTTAGTTAGCAATAACTATGTACAAGTATTGCAGATAATCCGCACTTGGGATGGGCGCCCAGCATCCACTACGGACTCCGAGAAATAGAATTATCGGTAAGTAAATTCTTATTTTCTCTATCGTCCTTGTGGATGCTGGGGTTCCTGAAAGGACCATGGGGATTATACCAAAGCTCCCAAACGGGCGGGAGAGTGCGGATGACTCTGCAGCACCGAATGAGAGAACTCCAGGTCCTCTTTTGCCAGGGTATCAAATTTGTAGAATTTTACAAACGTGTTCTCCCCCGACCACGTAGCTGCTCGGCAAAGTTGTAATGCCGAGACCCCTCGGGCAGCCGCCCAAGATGAGCCCACCTTCCTTGTGGAATGGGCCTTAACAGATTTAGACTGTGGCAGGCCTGCCACAGAATGTGCAAGTTGAATTGTGCTACCAATCCCACGAGCAATCGACTGCTTAGAAGCAGAAGCACCCAGCATTGTTGGGTGCATACAGGATAAACAGCAAGTCAGATTTCCTGACTCCAGCCAACCTGGAAACTATATTTTCAGGGCCCTGATAACATCCAGCAACTTGGAGTCCTCCAAGTCCCTAGTAGCCGCAGGTACCACAATAAGCTGGTTCAGGTGAAACGCTGACACCACCTTAAGGAGAAACTGGGGACGAGTCCGCAGCTTTGCTCTGTCCGAATGGACAATCAGATATGGCTTTGTGAGATAAAGCCGCCAATTCTGACACTCGCCTGGCCGAGGCCAGGACCAACAGCATGGTCATTTTCCATGTGAGATATATCAAATCCACAGATTTGAGTTGTTTAAACCAATGTGATTTTTTAGGAATCCCAAAACTACGTTGAGATCGCCCAGTGCCACTGGAGACATCAAAGGGGCTGTATATGCAGTACTCCCTTAACAACTTCTGGACTTCAGGAACTGAAGCCAATTTCTTTCTGGAAGAAAATCAACAGGCCGAAATTTGAACCTTAATGGACCCAATTTGAGACCCATAGACACTCCTGTTTGCAGGAAATGTAGAAATTAACCTAGTTGAAATTCTTCCGTGGAGCCTTCCTGGACTCACACCCTGGCACATATTTTCACCTAAGTGGTGATAATGTTGTGCGGTCACCTCCTTCCTGGCTCTGACCAGGGTAGGGATGACCTCTTCCGGAATGCCTCTTTCCCTTAGGATCCGGCGTTCACCCGCCTTGGCGTCAACGCAGCTGCGGTAAGTCCCGGAACAGACACGGTTCTTGCCGAATCAAGACCCTTCTTAGTATCTCTTGAAGTTCCGGGAACCAAGTCCTTCTTGGCCAAACCGGAGCCACGAGTATAGTTCTTACTCCTCTCCTTCCTATCATTTTCAATACATTGGGTATGAAAAGCAGAGGATGGAACACATACACCGACTGGTACACCGACGGTGTTACCAGAGCGTCCCAGCTATTGCCTGAGTGTCTCTTGACCTGGCGCTTCAGGTGGGACGCCATCATAACCACCTTTGGTCTTTCCCAACGGTTTACAATCATGTGGAAACTTCCAGATTAAGTTTCCACTTTTCCGGGTGGAATTCATTTATGCTGAGGAAATCTTCCCAGTTGCCCACTCCCGGAATGAACACTGCTGACAGTGTTATCACATGATTTTCCGCCCAGCGAAGAATCCTTGCTGTCATTGCCCTCCTGCTTCTTGTGTCGCCCCGTCTGATAACGTGGGCGACCGCCATGATGATGTCCTACTGGATCAGCACCGGTTGACTTTGAAGCAGGAGTCTTCCTAGGCTCAGAGCATTGTAAATTGCCCTTAGCTCCAGTATATTCATGTGGAGAGAAGTCTCCAGACTTGACCACACTTCCTTGGAAATTTTTTCCCTGTGTGACTACTCCCCAGCCTCTCAGGCTGGTATCCGTGGTCCCCAGAACACAGTCCTGAATGCTGAGTGTGCTGCCCTCTAAAAGATGAGCACTCTGCAGCCCCCACAGAAGAGACACCCTTGTCCTTGGAGACAGGATTATCCGCTGATGCATCTGAAAATGCGATCCGGACCATTCGTCCAGCAAATCCCCTGAGATCTGCCGAATGGAATCGCTTCGTAAGAAGCCACCATTTTTCCCAGGACTCCTGTGCATTGATGCACTGATACTTGGCCTGGTTTTAGGAGGTTTCTGACTAGGTCGAATAACTCCTTGGCTTTTTCCTCCCGGAGGAACACCTTTTTCTGGACTATGCCCAGAATCATTCCTAGGAACAGCAGACGTATCGTCGGAAAACAGCTGCGATTCTTGGAATATTTAGAATCCAGTCGTGCTGTCGTAGAACTACTTTAGATAGTGCTCTTCCGACCTCCAACTGTTCTCTGGAACTTGCCCTTTTCAGGATATCGTCCAAGTAAGGGATAATTTAGATGCCTTTTTTCTTTGAAGAAACATCTTTTCGGCCATTACCTTGGTAAAAGGCCCGGGGTGCCGTGGATAATTCAAACGGCATCGTCTGAAACTGATATTGACAGTTCTGTACCACGAACCAGAGGTACCCTTGTTGAGAAGGGCAAATTTGGACATGGAGGTAATCCTTGATGTCCAGGGACACCATATAGTCCCCTTTTTTCCGGTTCGCTATCACTGCTCTGAGTGACTCCATCTCGATTTGAACCTTTTATGTAAGTGTTCAAAGATTTCAGTTTAGACTATGTCTCACCAAGCCGTCTGGCGTCAGTACCACAATATAGTGTGGAAAAATAATACCCTTTTCCTTGTTGTAGGAGGGGTACTTTGATTATCACCTGCTGGATATACAGCTTGTGAATTGTTTCCAATGCTGCCTCCCTGTCGGAGGGAGCCGTTGGTAAAGCAGACTTCAGAAACCTGCGAGGAGAAGATGTCTCGACTCTCCAATCTGTACCCCTGGGATAATACTTGTACTATCTAGGGGTCAACCTGCGAGTGATCCCACTGCGCGCTGAGACTCTTGAGACTACCCCCCCACCTTGAGTCCGCTTGCATGGCCCCAGCGTCATGCTGAGGACTTGGCAGACGCGGTGGAGGGCTTCTTTTCCTGGGAAGGGGCTGCCTGCTGCAGTCTACTTCCCTTACCTCTATGTCTGGGCAGATATGACTGGCCTTTTGCCTGCATGCCCTCATGGGAAAGGAAGGATTGAGGCTGAAAAGACGGTGTCTTTTTCAGCTGAGATGTAACTTGGGGTAAAAAGGTTGGATTTCCCAGCTGTTGCCGTGGTCCCCAGGTCCGATGGACCGACCCCAACTAACTCCTTCCCTTTATACGGCAATACTTCCATGTGCCGTATGGGATCTGTATCACCTGACCACTGTCGTGTCCATGACATCTTCTGGGTGATATGGACAACGTACTTATCTTGATGCCAGAGAGCAAATATCCCTCTGTGCATCTCACGTACATATATATAGAATGCATCCTATTAAATGCTCTATATGAATAAAATATTTTCAGTCAGGGAATCCGACCAAGCCAACCCAGCACTGCATCTCCAGGCTGATGGCGATCGCTGGTCGCAGTATAACCACCGTATGTGTGTATATACTTTTTAGGATATCTTTCCAGCTTCCTATCAGCTGGCTCCTTGAGGGCGGCCGTATCTGGAGACGGTAACGCCACTTGATAAGCGTGTGAGCGCCTTATCACCCTAAGGGGTGTTTCCCAACGCGCCCTAATTTCTGGCGGGAAAGGGTATAACGCCAATATTTGCTATCGGGGTAACCCCACGCATCATCACACACTTCATTTTATTTTATCTGATTCAGGAAAAACTACAGGTAGTTTTTTCACTCCCACATAATACCCTTTTTGTGTGGTACTTGTAGTATCAGAAATATGCAACACCTCCTTCATTGCCCTTAACGTGTGGCCCTAATGAGAAATACGTTTGTTTATTCACCGTCGACACTGGATTCAGTGTCCGTGTCTGTGTCTGTGTCGACCGACTGAGGTAAATGGGCGTTTTTAACGCCCCTGACGGTGTTTCTGAGACGCCTGGACCGGTACTAATAGTTTGTCGGCCGTCTCACGTCGTCAACCGACCTCGTAATTCCCTAAATAAGCCATCCATTCCGGTGTCGACTCCCTAGAGAGTGACATCACCATTACAGGCAATTTCTCCGCCTCCTCACCAACATCGTCCTCATACATGTCGACACACACGTACCGACACACAGCACACACACCGGGAATGCTCTGACAGAGGACAGGACCCACACTAGCCCTTTGGGGAGACAGAGGGAGAGTTTGCCAGCACACACCAAAACGCTATAATTATATAGGGACAACCTTATATAAGTGTTTTCCCTTATAGCATCTTTATATATATCTCAATATCGCCAAAATCAGTGCCCCCCCTCTCTGTTTTAACCCTGTTTCTGTAGTGCAGTGCAGGGGAGAGCCTGGGAGCCTTCTCTCCAGGCTTTCTGTGAGAGAAAATGGCGCTGTGTGCTGAGGAGATAGGCCCCGCCCCTTTTTCGGCGGGCTCGTCTCCCGCTATTTAGTGAATCTTGGCAGGGGTTAAATATCTCCATATAGCCTCTGGGGGCTATATGTGAGGTATTTTTCGCCAAAAAAGGTTTTCATTTGCCTCCCAGGGCGCCCCCCTCCCAGCGCCCTGCACCCTCAGTGACTGCCGTGTGAAGTGTGCTGAGAGGAAAATGGCGCACAGCTGCAGTGCTGTGCGCTACCTTTAGAAGACTGCAGGAGTCTTCAGCCGCCGATTCTGGACCTCTTCTTACTTCAGCATCTGCAAGGGGGCCGGCGGCGCGGCTCCGGTGACCATCCAGGCTGTACCTGTGATCGTCCCTCTGGAGCTGATGTCCAGTAGCCAAGAAGCCAATCCATCCTGCACGCAGGTGAGTTCACTCCTTCTCCCCTAAGTCCCTCGTTGCAGTGATCCTGTTGCCAGCAGGACTCACTGTAAAATAAAAAACCTAAGCTAAACTTTCTCTAAGCAGCTCTTTAGGAGAGCCACCTAGATTGCACCCTTCTCGGCCGGGCACAAAAATCTAACTGGAGTCTGGAGGAGGGTCATAGGGGGAGGAGCCAGTGCACACCACCTGATCGGAAAGCTTTACTTTTTGTGCCCTGTCTCCTGCGGAGCCGCTATTCCCCATGGTCCTTTCAGGAACCCCAGCATCCACAAGGACGATAGAGAAAACAATAGATATAACAGTACACAGTAAGAGCGGGATGTATATCACAGGGTAATTGTACTAGGAAACCCTGACTAAGTGCACTCTTTCTTAACTAACACTGACTAAAAAAAGCAGGTAGAATATTTAAGTGTCTTGTAAAGTCACAGCACTGACAACCAGGCGGCTTTACATAGGAGGATTTGCCCAAGCATTCCCAGGAACAGTGAGCTGAGGGATAATGGCGTCGCAGACACTGCCAGGGAGTGAGGGAGAGACAGATATGCAGCTCCATGGCGGGAACATTTGCAGAAAATGGCGCCCTGGGGCTGGGGGAGGGGCTTCAGGTCCAAGCTCTATCCCCCTGCTGGCAAAACCACCGGGTACTGCGGGCTCTAATAAAACGGTGATCTAGTGGGATCGCCTGTACTGCCACAGTGTCCACCGCCAGCGCGCGCGGCCCGCCTCCCACTGACCGCGCCAGATCGCGATAAAGACCGGGTCCCGCAAGAGGGACCCACTTACCACCTCCCGAAGCGCGGCCACGCGATCCCGGAGAGCCCCCGACGTGTGTGCCTGACCATGAAGAAAACCGGAGCCTCCTGCTGTAGTTACCCGGCAACCAGGGCTCGGGAGTGTACAGCGCCGCTGGGGAGAGCCGAAGCTGCAGCCGTGAATGTCCACTGACATGTAACACTGCTGCTGCCCTTGAAGTCTTCACTTTTTTCCTCAGAAAAAAAGCTCTTCTTAGGGCTGCCTGGAGCAGCCCCTCTGTTAAGTGCCTGCTACTGCAGCACCAACTACAAAACTGAGATTCTGTGCAGGGAGGCGGGGTGATATAGGAGGCGGCGCTATGCATTCTGGGAACAGTCAAAGCTTTGAGCCTGTTGGTGCCTCGGATCAAGATCCTACTCTACACCCCATTGTCCATTTCTTGTGGAGCCCAGTGTACCCCGCAGCAGAAATACCCCTTATAGTTACTGTATGTACTATTGTTGTAGGTTTTGTTACACTTTATGAACAGACACACAATAATTCAAACATTCTACTGCCCTGGCATTAGAGAAACGGTCACCGAGTATTAAATGATCATGCTCGCTCTTATCTATAAAGGCATATAGGAAGACAGCTTTTATAGTATGGAACCAGTATGTACTAATATAAAAGCCAGGGTCCCAGTACAGGATAAGAGATGCCATGCTGTACATGTATTATAGTTGTAAGCTGGGAGAGTTTGCAGGTGTTAATATTCTACTAGGTACCAAATGGGCTTTTGTATGTTGTGGGAACTGTTAGAAGTAGCATTCCATGTGACTACAGGCCCGAATCAGGACCAGGCATTGTGGCGATTTGTTTGCAACTGACCAATGCTTTTAGACCTGCACGCGCAGGAGCCGATCTGCACATGTGCAAATCTGGTACTGCGTCGGTGGATGCACTGCGACAGCAGATGTCACTTGATTGACAGTCTGCTGCCATTGTGAGGCGAGCGTTTAAGAAAATAGGGGCGTGACGGCCACGTTTCTAAAGAATGCTTAAGCCAGTGACAGCATGTCCGAAACAGAAACACTGTGTTACTCAAAATGCCCAATGGCCCACCTGATGTTGAATGCTGCTCCAGTGGACGCATACAGCAGATTTGAGAAGCAAGCAGTGGGAGTGCTGCTTAACATAAATTCTCAGATCCGCTGCTACCGAAGACGCAGCACCAACACCACTTGTGTCTGCTTCTGAATCAAGCCCTATATTAGATTGAGATATTTCCATTGTTTACCGGGATTCAACAGAGACAGAGGAGCTTGCAGGAAGGGTCATGTACTCAGTTCTGTATTACAGACTGGCTGTCAGATCTGAAAAAGTCAGCATTGGTAAATGATGAAGGTGACGGACAACGGATCTCCGCTCACCACTTTCAGTTGTTTTTGTTTAATTACAATCTAATTGCATTTTTTGTGTGATTATCACCTATCTGCACCAATAAACTGAGTGTCTATACATTTCTATAACACACTGGGGGGGGAATTCAAATGTTTGAAAAGTCAGTTGGGAGTTTGTTTTTTCCTGTCTATTAGATAGGAAAAAACAGACACGCAACTGACTTTTCAAACATTTGAATCTCCCCCATAAAGTCAATGACACTAATCAAACCAAAAGGCCTAGGGGTATTAATGTGCGGGTTTACAAAAGTGGAGCTGTTGCCTATAGCAACCAATCAGATTCTTCTTTTGTAAATCCACACTTTAGCAAATATACCCCCTACAATTACAGTGGTGCATAAAACCCAGATAAAATGCAGACTTGTAGTAAGCCAGACACAGAACCTGCAGAATTTGTGCGTTTCCTTGACTAAAGGGATATTTCTCTTACGTCCTAGAGGATGCTGGGGTCCATATTAGTATCATGGGGTATAGACGGGTCCACCAGGAGCCACTGGCACTTTAAGAGTTTGAGAGTGTGGGTTGGCTCCTCCCTCTATGCCCCTCCTACCAGACTCAGTCTAGAAAATGTGCCCTGAGGAGCCGGTCACAGCTAGGGGAGCTCTACAGAGCTTTCTTAGTAAAAGTTTTTCTGAGTCTTTATTTTACAGGGAGGCTGCTGGCAACAGCCTCCCTGCATCGAGGGACTGAGGGGGGGAGCAGTGTCCGCCCTGCGGGGTCTGAGCCACTGTCTCAACTGACTGTACACTGAGCTCAGAGGGGATAGATCGCTCCCCGCCACAGAGGAACGCTCACCCCAGCAGCATACCGCCACCCCCTTGCAGAGCTGAAGTGTGGCGAGTGAGTCACTGTCCCCCCTTACAAGCGGGGGGTCGGTGTGAAGATGGCGGCTACAGGGTAGGAGTGCAGTATTAACTCAGCAGTACCAAGGTGCGGCGCTGTGAGAGGCGCCCTGAGCCAGCGCCTGACCCTACACTGAACGATCCAGCCTGTCGGGGTCTGCGGATCTCAGCCAGCACACAAAATCCTCAGGCCAGAATAATCTATGAAGAGCGGGAATACAGCGCCATTAAGGGGGCGGGGCTTCTCCTCAGAGTGGACCCAGCAGCATTTCAGCGCCATTTTCCTGCCTGTAGTCGGATGCAAGTGGAAGATCAGTCCCTCCAGTGCAACTCCAGCTATCTGTACGGTACCAGGGGGTTGTAGAAGGGAGGGGAAGCTGTGTAAAGACTGTCACCTATTAAGGGACACAGTCAGCGCTGGTTTAGGGTCTCCCTATACCTGTAATAGCGCTGTGTGTGAGTTGGCTCCAATAGCGCTGTGTGTGAGTTGGCTCCAATCTCTATGTCTCTCTGCCATTCTTGGGGGGGGGGGGGGACTCTGTCTGCCTGTGTGTATGTGGGGTGAGTGGTGTGTATTAGCAAACATGTCTAGAGACTGTGTTTCATATGCTGAAGAGGATTCATCTTTCCAGGAAGATCCCATCCCATGTAATCAGGATTGCACTGTTGTAGCGAAGATCCCAGCTAGAGAACCGAAGTGGTTAGCCTCTCTTAGGGGGACTATTTCTCAGATTTCTGAAAGGGTTACAAGAATTGGAGCATGCAACTCAGGTCTCCTGCGGTACATTCTCACAAACGTGCACTTGCCAAGATTCTGCAGGATGACACGGACACCGATTCTGACACTGCAGACAGTGACGGGGATGTGTCGAGGGGGACGGCATCACTTGCTAAGGGGGGTGCAGTTCATGATTGAGGCCGTACGGGATGTGTTGCATATTTCTGACACAACTCCTGAGCAGGTTGAGGCCTTTTTCACCTTCCCAGCATCTAAGGCAGGGCTGGCCAAACCGGTCCTCGAGATCTACCAACAGTTCATGTTTTCCAGGCCTCCTGGAGATCTGTAGAATTGTCAGTTAGGAATGAATGCAGCACATCTTAATTAGTAATGACTACACCTGTGCACCAGCTAGGTGGTCTGGAAAATGTGTCCTGTTGGTAGATCTCGAGGACTGGTTTGGCCAGCCCTGATCTAAGGAATTAAATGCTATCTTTGAAAAAGCCTGGGAAAATCCGGAGAAAACATTCCAGATCCCTAAGAGGGTCTTGGTTGCTTTTCCCTTCCCAGAGGACAATAGAAAAAAATGGGAGTCTCCGCCGATACTTGACGCCTCTGTCTCCGGGCTGTCAAAACAGGAGGTTTTACCAGTCCCGGGATCTATCGCGTTGAAGAACCCGGCAGATCGCAAGGTGGCTGATACGCTAAAATCCATTTACACGGCGCAGGGGCTATACTGCGGCCTACTATTGCCTGTGCATGGATTTCTAAAGCTATAGCCAGGTGGTCAATCACTCTGCAGGAGGACTTGACTACGATGGATAAAGGGGACGTTGATTTATTTTTACGTAACATTCAGGATTCTGCAGGGTTCCTAGTAGAGGGATCCATGGCTGCGGGGATCTCCTCGATGTCCGTCTCGGCTCGCAGGGGTCTCTGGCTGCGCCAATGGTCTGCGGACGCTAAATCCAGAAGTGTGGATGGCCTAACCTATACAGGTCAGGCTCTGTTTGGGGAGGCGCTGGATGCGTGGATTGCCACGGCTACCGCGGGTAAGTCTCCTTTTCTCCCCTCAGCTGCACCGGCTATGAAGAAGCCTTTTACACCAGCCACGTCACAGTCCTTTCGGCCCGCGAGGCCTAGAAAAAACAAGCCTTCTCACACCTTCTTCAGAGGTGGTCGTGCTAAAGGAAAAAAGCCTGCTCCCGCAGGTTCCCAAGACCAGAAGCCTGCTTCTGGTACCTCAAAGTCCTCCGCATGACGGTGGACTGCACAGCCTGGAGGAAGGTCAGGTGGGAGCAAGACTATGGCATTTCAGCCACGTCTGGGTGTTGTCAGGCCTGGACCCTTGGGTACAAGATATAGTGTCCAGGGGGTACAGGCTGGAGTTTCAAACCCTCCCACCTCACCGTTTTTTCAAATCAGGCTTGCCGGTAGACAGAGCAATTCTTCTGGAAGCTATCCGAAAATTGGTAGTGTCCGAGGTCATTGTTCCAGTTCCGCCTCATCAGTGGAACAAAGGTTACTATTCGAACCTTTTCGTGGTACCGAAGCCGGATGGTTCGGTACGGCCAATTCTGAACTTAAAATCTTTGAACCCTTATCTCAGGGAGTTCAAATTCAAGATGGAGTCTCTGAAAGCCGTCATATCAGGACTGACGGAGGGGGGGTTCCTGGTGTCCCTGGACATCAAGGATGCGTACCTGCACATTCCCATTTGGTCACTGCATCAGGCATATCTCAGGTTTGCACTGTTAGACGATCACTATCAGTTTCAGGCACTGCCGTTCGGTCTTTTCATGGCACCGATGGTCTTCACCAAGGTGATGGCAGAGAGGATGGTTCTCCTTCGCAAGCAAGGGGTGAACATAATTCCGTATCTGGACGATCTCCTGATCAAGGTGTCATCCAGGAAGAAGTTGTTAAGATCCATTGCTCTCACGACCCATCTACTCAAGGAGCACGGTTGGATCCTGAACCTTCCAAAGTATCATCTGGAGCCGACAACGAGGCTGTCTGTCCCGGGGATGATCCTAGACACGAAAGTGCAGAGGGTGTTTCTGCCGGTGGAGAAAGCATTGATGATTCAATGGTCCGGGATGTCTTAAAGCCTACCCGGGTCTCGGTTCATCAGTGCATCCGCCTTCTGGGGAAGATGGTTGCCTCTTACGAGGCTCTACAGTACAGAGGGTTTCATGCTCGATCCTTTCAGCTGGATCTCTTGGACCAGTGGTCGGGATCTGACCTACATATGCACCACAGGCAGTGGCGGTGGACGCACTGGTAACACCGTGGGTGTTCACGTCAGTGTATGTGTTCCCTTCTCCATATCCGGACTACGAGAAAAGGATATACCGGTAGGTAATTAAAATCCTATTTATAGCAACCCTAGTGTAGGCATAGTTTCAATGAATACCTATTGACTAAACATATACCACCTTTCCACCTAAATCATGGGTCCAACCTGGGTTTTGCAACACAGTTCCAACCCATGTAAGAACACCAGTTTCCATTGCACCTTGGACCCAGGTTATTCCCGTGTTGACTCTGCACCCGTCTGCAGGGTTTCTGTTCTGCCAGTGATCCGGTTCTCACTATGCTTTTAAAGGAACTCTTACCACTGAGCTTCGACCTGGGTAACCCTCCAAATATTTGCGGCAGTGGAAAAAGGGTATAAGAAATGAAACAAGAGGAGGGAGGGCACCGCTTAGAGTTTATATTCTAAAAGGGAACGGTAGGGAGGTGTATTGGGGAGATACAATGGTGTTAAGGGTGTACAAGGGAATAAACAAATCAGGCAGAGGTCTGGTAGGCTATGGTGAATAGGCTACTTTTGAGACAGTGTTTAACACAATGGAGGATGCGGGGAGGGAGGTAAAGTGTTTCATAGGTTAGCAGCAGTGCGGGAGAAATTTTGGAGGCAAGAGTGAAAGGTGGTAATCAGAGGGAAAGAAGGGTGGCAGTCACCAGCTGACTGAAAAGGACAGAAGGGATTGTGGAGGGAAATTAAGTTGAATATGTATGAGAGAGAGGACATTGTAAGAGGCTTGTAGATGAGGGATTTAAATTGGATTACGTAGGAAATAGTGAGCCAGGGGAGGGATTGGCAGAGGAGAGAAAGAGTGGCATGAAATAAAGATCAGTCTAGCAGCAGCATTGAGAAGAGACTGAAAAGGAGAGAGGTAGTTGAGAATTGTTGCACTAATTACGCAGCACCTTCTGAATCACCTTGTGTTTTCTGAGGTTAAAAAATGTAGAGTGTAGGTTAAAAAATGCTACTACTGTATTTAATTGCCGTTTTACATTTCATTGAATTGCAAAAGGAAATCAACTTAATACAGTGTTACAGTGTAATAGGACAGATTTTCTCATTACCTAAATATGTTTATTTTACATTATGATGGCAATAAATTGTTTGCAATCTTGGTATTTTTCATTTATTATATAATCTGCGCAGTCACTCTGATGTACTAAGAGCTGTAGATGTGTGCAAAAAATATTGATGACTGTTTTCACCAGCTGATGTAATAAGTCTACTTCCCTGTTCAAGAAGCCCACACCTCAAAACAATTGTTACCTCAAGCACATGGCTAGGCGTGCCACTTGCTGGGAGTGGCACAGCAGGCCTCCCTGCATCAAAGCCCCAGTTGGCTGTCCCGATGTCAGGTGATTCTTATTTTGGGGGAGGAGCAATAGCAGACTGACACTTTACCTGTAGTCTACATTCTGAGTCGCCAGTTGATGGAAAAAAAAGATAGAAAAGCTTGGGCACATACAATGGGCGGGAGCCACCCCGCGCAAGCTGTAACTTGGGGACTACCTAAGTGTGTGACAGGCAGACATGTCCAGTCACCACCTCCCATACCAGGGGCACATGATATAGGAGCACAGTACCCCGATACAGATATTTGCTGGTTATTCATCTGGTTCACGACATGTGTTTCACCTTCCAGGCAGTAAAAACGAAAAGCCATCTTAAATCGATAGAAAATAATAACAAACGGGCGGGATGGGGGAGCGACCAATAATGTTGTGCCCAAGGGCAGCCTGACCCCCTAAATTCACCCCTGGTCTCAAACGCATTCTGTGTTTATTCAGGAATAACAAGTCATCTTAGAAAAGGGAGGAGGATAATATCTGTACAAAGATAAAAGGTAAACTAAATGTTATCATTTGAAAACATCTTAAAGAGAGAAGAATTGGTCTGTTTGGCTGTCTATCTAAAGCAAAAAAACACAACACATGACAGCCTTGGTATAGAGGAAAGATATGAATTTCCTTTATTTATAAACTACCAACATATTACGTATTAGATACAGCTATGTACTCATTCATCTTTGCTGCAGTCACGCCAGGTCATGTAACAATCTTCTAGCGTCAAGCATCCTTTTTGGCCGAAAATGCGTTTTAGTTGCAACACAATGCGACCAGGACACATGAGGTAAGGCAACTGTGCTGATTAATTTGTTAGTTTGCCAAAGGTGCGGGATACTGGCAGATCTAGAAATTTTTTAAAGTGGCAATCTTTACAAGGCATAGTTTTGCCGTGTAAATGATTGCCTCTTTAAAAAAAAAACCCTGAGATCGTCCAGTGGGGGTTATTCCGAGTTGATCGCTCGCTAGCTACTTTTTGCAGCCGTACAAACGCATAGTCGCCGCCCACTGGGGAGTGTATATTTGCTGTGCAAGGGTGCGATCACATGTGCAGCCAAGCGGTACAAAACTAGTTTGTGCAGTTTCTGAGTAGCTCAGAACTTACTCAGCCCTTGCGATCACTTCAGCCTGTCTGGTCCCGGAATTGACGTCAGACACCCGCCCTGCAAACGCTTGGACACGCCTGCGTTTTCTAAACACTCCCAGAAAATGGTCAGTTGACACCCACAAACGCCCTCTTCCTGTCAAACTCCTTGTGATCGGCTGTGTGAATGGATTCTTCATTAAATCCATAGCACAGCAATGATCCGTTTGTAGCCGTACGGCGCGCCTGCGCATTGCGGTGCATACGCATGCGCAGTACTGACCTGATCACTGCGCTGCAAAAAATGGCAGCGTGCGATCAGGACGGAATGACCCCCAGTGTCCCATACCTCCGGCAAACGCGGACCCTATTACATATGCCACTCTGAATCTGTGTACGAATGTAGCAGCTAGCAATACAAGTTCTGTTCTGCTCCGTATACAGACTTCAAGGCGAAGCAGGAAGGGACATCGACAAGATGCTCCCTCCTCCGGCAATGTCCCCCTGAGCACAAAGCGCATTAGCTCAGAGCTGATGCGCTGTGTCTCCTTCCTGGCCGGCTCCTCTGCACATGTGCGGGATCCACTACTCACATGAGATCCCCAGCGCAGAAAGGAGCTGGCACCCGCCACAGGCAGGGACACAGCTCTGTCCCTGCTGTGGCCTATGGGTATCGCCACCATGCAGCTGTCGAAATCGACAGCTGCAGATGTCGGAACGGTCTGCATACATTGCCCAAGCATATCGGCCTGCTATCTTTTAGATGGACATGTGCCCGCACCGCAGCCATCATACATGGGGGAGTAGCGGTATAGTGCACATAACATGCGCTGATACCACTTCTTCCCCATATCGTCAGTTCATACATTTACCCTATAGTCAAACACAATTTACAAGTGTCATATAGCAAATTAATCAGCACAGTCTCCCATTGCATTCTAATTGCACTGCGTTCTGATTAAGATGCATTTTCCACAACAAAAGATGTCCAATGTAAGTATAGTTGCACAGGACCTGGCGTATTGAGGCTCTACATCTGTACTTGGGGACCAATGCTCCAGTCCAATCTGGAATGTTCCTAGAAGACTCTATTTTATGGACAATCCTCAACTTCTGAACTTCGCTTTCACATAAAGGCGATATCAATTCTGTATGCAGATCTAACAGCACACCAAACACCTACTATTTTTGTCTCTGCCTCAAATCTCTTTTCACAGAAAATCTTGCCATTATATTGTGTGGTAGCATAGACTACGGTCAGGGGCAGGTTTGGACATGAGAATGTTTACATCATTGGCACTTGACAAAGGCATTCAACTAATTTCTGACAGTACAGTGTTTTTGACAAAGTTTCAAGGGAATCTGACAGAACACCTTCACCATAAAGGAATCCAATATACTGTAATGAATATTCAGCAACACAATGGGGTAAATTTACTAAGATGGGAGTTCTATTTAAGATGAGATGTTGCCAATGGCAAACAATCAGATTCTACTTCTCCTTTATCTAGCACCTTCTAGAAGATAATACCTGGAATCTGATTGGTTGCTATTGGCAACATCCCATCTTAAATAGAACTCTCATCTTAGTAAATGTACCCCAATGTCTAAATCTAATGTAATAAATAAATAGGTATTTTCATTATGAATATTCAAATATTTAGAAATGGACATGCAGTCATGTTGTCCCCAATTGCAAGGTATTAAAAAAATGTTGCTTAATCATAAAAGTTACGAGTGAGCTATATAGACGTGTAAAACACAGACAAATATTTTAGAAACAATATATCATGGAATCATAAGGGGTACAAAAAAATAAGATTTTACTCACCGGTAAATCTATTTCTCGTAGTCCGTAGTGGATGCTGGGACTCCGTAAGGACCATGGGGAATAGCGGCTCCGCAGGAGACTGGGCACAACTAAAAGAAAGCTTTTGGTCTAACTGGTGTGCACTGGCTCCTCCCCCTATGACCCTCCTCCAGACCTCAGTTAGGATACTGTGCCCGGAAGAGCTGACACAATAAGGAAGGATTTTGAATCCCGGGTAAGACTCATACCAGCCACACCAATCACACCGTATAACTCGTGATACAATACCCAGTTAACAGTATGAACAATAACTGAGCCTCTCAACAGATGGCTCCACAATAACCCTTTAGTTAAACAATAACTATATACAAGTATTGCAGACAATCCGCACGTGGGATGGGCGCCCAGCATCCACTACGGACTACGAGAAATAGATTTACCGGTGAGTAAAATCTTATTTTCTCTGACGTCCTAAGTGGATGCTGGGACTCCGTAAGGACCATTGGGATTATACCAAAGCTCCCAAACGGGCGGGAGAGTGCGGATGACTCTGCAGCACTGAATGGGCAAACTCTAGGTCCTCCTCAGCCAGGGTGTCAAACTTGTAGAATTTAGCAAATGTGTTTGACCCCGACCAAGTAGCTGCTCGGCAAAGCTGTAAAGCCGAGACCCCTCGGGCAGCCGCCCAAGAAGAGCCCACCTTCCTCGTGGAATGGGCTTTCACTGATTTAGGATGCGGCAGTCCAGCCGCAGAATGTGCAAGGTGAATCGTACTACAGATCCAGCGAGCAATAGTCTGCTTTGAAGCAGGTGCACCCAACTTGTTGGGCGCATGCAGGATAAATAGTGAGTCAGTCTTTCTGACTCCAGCTGTCCTGGAAACATAAATGTTCAGGGCCCTGACTACGTCCAACAACTTGGAAGCCTCCAAGTCTTTAGTAGCCGCAGGCACCACGATAGGTTGGTTCAAATGAAAGGCTGATACCACCTTAGGGAGAAACTGGGGACGAGTCCTCAATTCTGCCCTATCCATATGAAAAATCAGATAAGGGCTTTTACATGACAAAGCCGCCAATTCTGATACACGCCTGGCCGAAGCCAAGGCCAACAACATGACCACTTTCCACGTGAGATATTTCAATTCCACGCTTTTAAGTGCCTCAAACCAATGTGACTTTAGGAAATCCAACACCACGTTGAGATCCCAAGGTGCCACTGGAGGCACAAAAGGGGGCTGAATATGCAGCACTCCCTTAACAAAAGTCTGAACTTCAGGCAGTGAAGCCAGTTCTCTCTGCAAGAAAATCGATAGAGCCGAAATCTGGACCTTAATGGAACCCAATTTTAGGCCCATAGTCACCCCTGACTGTAGGAAATGCAGGAAACGGCCCAGCTGAAATTCCTCAGTTGGGGCCTTCCTGGCCTCACACCACGCAACATATTTTCGCCAAATGCGGTGATAATGGTTCGCGGTCACTTCTTTCCTAGCTTTAATCAGCGTAGGAATGCCTTCCTCCGGAATGCCCTTTTTCTTCAGGATCCGGTGTTCAACCGCCATGCCGTCAAACGCAGCCGCGGTAAGTCTTGGAACAGACAGGGCCCCTGCTGCAGCAGGTCCTGTCTGAGCGGCAGAGGCCATGGGTCCTCTGAGATAATTTCTTGAAGTTCCGGGTACCAAGCTCTTCTTGGCCAATCCGGAACAATGAGTATAGTTCTTACTCCTCTTCTCCTTATTATCCTCAGTACCTTTGGTATGAGAGGAAGAGGAGGGAACACATAAACCGACCGGTACACCCACGGTGTCACTAGAGCGTCCACAGCTATCGCCTGAGGGTCTCTTGACCTGGCGCAATATCTTTCTAGCTTTTTGTTTAGGCGGGACGCCATCATGTCCACCTGTGGCCTTTCCCAACGGTTTACAATCAGTTGGAAGATTTCTGGATGAAGTCCCCACTCTCCCGGGTGGAGGTCGTGCCTGCTGAGGAAGTCTGCTTCCCAGTTGTCCACTCCCGGAATGAACACTGCCGACAGTGCTAACACGTGATTTTCCGCCCATCGGAGAATCCTTGTGGCTTCTGCCATCGCCGTCCTGCTTCTTGTGCCGCCCTGTCGGCTTACATGGGCGACTGCCGTGATTTTGTCTGACTGGATCAGTACCGGCTGGTTTTGAAGCAGGGGTTTTGCCTGACTTAGGGCATTGAAAATGGCCCTCAGTTCCAGAATATTTATGTGTAGGGAAGTCTCCTGACTTAACCATAGTCCTTGGAAGTTTCTTCCCTGTGTGACTGCCCCCCAGCCTCGAAGGCTGGCATCCGTGGTCACCAGGACCCAGTCCTGTATGCCGAATCTGCGGCCCTCTTGAAGATGAGCACTTTGCAGCCACCACAGCAGAGACACCCTGGTCCTTGGAGACAGGGTTATCAGCCGATGCATCTGAAGATGCGATCCGGACCACTTGTCCAACAGGTCCCACTGAAAGGTTCTTGCATGGAACCTGCCGAATGGAATTGCTTCGTAGGAAGCTACCATTTTTCCCAGGACTCGCGTGCAGTGATGCACCGACACCCGTTTTGGTTTTAGCAGGCCTCTGACTAGAGATGACAGCTCCTTGGCCTTCTCCTCCGGGAGAAACACTTTTTTATGTTCTGTGTCCAGAACCATCCCCAGGAACAGTAGACGTGTCGTAGGGACCAGCTGTGACTTTGGTATATTTAGAATCCAGCCGTGCTGTTGTAGCACCTCCCGAGATAGTGCTACCCCGACCAACAACTGCTCCCTGGACCTCGCCTTTATCAGGAGATCGTCCAAGTACGGGATAATTAAAACTCCCTTTTTTCGCAGGAGTATCATCATTTCGGCCATTACCTTGGTAAATACCCTCGGAGCCGTGGATAGACCAAACGGCAACGTCTGGAATTGGTAATGACAATCCTGTACCACAAATCTGAGGTACTCCTGGTGAGGATGGTAAATGGGGACATGCAGGTAAGCATCCTTGATGTCCAGTGATACCATGTAATCCCCCTCGTCCAGGCTTGCAATAACCGCTCTGAGCGATTCCATCTTGAACTTGAATTTTTTTATATATGTGTTCAAGGATTTCAAATTTAAAATGGGTCTCACCGAACCGTCCGGTTTCGGTACCACAAACATTGTGGAATAGTAACCCCGTCCTTGTTGAAGTAGGGGCACCGTGACTATCACCTGCTGGGAATACAGCTTGTGAATTGCCTCTAGCACTGCCTCCCTGCCTGAGGGAGTTGTTGGCAAGGCAGATTTGAGGAAACAGCGGGGGGGGGGGGGGGGGGGAGACGTCTCGAATTCCAGCTTGTACCCCTGAGATACTACTTGAAAGATCCAGGGATCCACCCGTGAGCGAGCCCACTGATTGCTGAAGTTTTTGAGACGGGCCCCCACCGTACCTGGCTCCGCCTGTGGAGCCCCAGCGTCATGCGGTGGACTTGGAGGAAGCGGAGGAGGACTTTTGCTCCTGGGAACTGGCTGTATGCTGCAGCTTTTTCCCTCTACCTCTGCCTCTGGGCAGAAAGGACGCGCCTTTAACCCGCTTGCCCTTATGGGGCCGAAAGGACTGTACCTGATAATACGGTGCTTTCTTTGGCTGTGAGGAAACATGGGGTAAAAATGCTGACTTCCCAGCTGTTGCTGTGGAAACGAGGTCCGAGAGACCATCCCCAAACAATTCCTCACCCTTATAAGGCAAAACTTCCATGTGCCTTTTAGAATCTGCATCACCTGTCCACTGCCGAGTCCATAACTCTCTCCTGGCAGAAATGGACATTGCACTTATTTTAGATGCCAGCCGGCAAATATCCCTCTGTGCATCTCTCATGTATAAGACTGCGTCTTTAATATGCTCTACGGTTAGCAATATAGTGTCCCTGTCTTGGGTATCAATATTTTCCGACAGGGAATCTGACCACGCAGCTGCAGCACTGCACATCCATGCTGAAGCAATAGCTGGCCTCAGTATAATACCTGTGTGTGTATATACAGACTTCAGGATAGCCTCCTGCTTTCTATCAGCAGGCTTTTTTAGGGCGGCCGTATCCGGAGACGGTAGTGCCACCTTCTTTGACAAGCGTGTGAGTGCTTTATCCACCCTAGGGGATGTTTCCCAACGTGACCTATCCTCTGGCGGGAAAGGGTACGTCATTAGTAACCTTTTAGAAATTACCAGTTTCTTATCGGGGGAAGCCCACGCTTCTTCACACACTTCATTTAATTCCTCAGATGGAGGAAAAACTACTGGTAGTTTTTTCTCTCCAAACATAATACCCTTTTTGTGGTACCTGGGGTAACATCAGAAATGTGCAACACATTTTTCATAGCCTCAATCATGTAACGTGTGGCCCTATTGGAAGTTATATTAGTCTCATCGTCGTCGACACTGGAGTCAGTATCCGTGTTGACATCTGTGTCTGCCATCTGAGGTAGCGGGCGTTTTAGAGCCCCTGATGGCTTTTGAGACGCCTGGGCAGGCACAGGCTGAGAAGCCGGCTGTCCCATATTTGGTATGTCGTCAAACCTTTTATGTAAGGAGTCGACACGGTCACGTAATTCCTTCCACATAACCATCCACTCAGGTGTCGGCCCCGCAGGGGGTGACATCACATTTATAGGCATCTGCTCCGCCTCCACATAAGCCTCCTCATCAAACATGTCGACACAGCCGTACCGACACACCGCACACACTCAGGGAATGCTCTGACAGAGGACAGGACCCCACAAAGCCCTTTGGGGAGACAGAGAGAGAGTATGCCAGCACACACCAGAGCGCTATATAACACAGGGATTAACACTATAACTGAGTGATTTTCCCTTATAGCTGCTTATATATATACTGCTGCGCCTAAATTTAGTGCCCCTTCTCTCTTTTTTACCCTTTTGTAGCTTGAAACTGCAGGGGAGAGCCAGGGAGCGATCCTTCCAGCGGAGCTGTGAGGGAAAAATGGCGCCAGTGTGCTGAGGGAGATAGCCCCGCCCCTTTTTCGGCTGACTTTCTCCCGCTTTTTTATGGATTCTGGCAGGGGTATTTTTCACATATATAGCCTCTGGGACTATATATTGTGATTTTTTGCCAGCCAAGGTATTAAATATTGCTGCTCAGGGCGCCCCCCCCCCCTAGCGCCCTGCACCCATCAGTGACCGGAGTGTGAGGTGTGCATGAGGAGCAATGGCGCACAGCTGCAGTGCTGTGCGCTACCTTGTTGAAGACCGAAGTCTTCTGCCGCCGATTTTCCGGACCATCTTCATGCTTCTGGCTCTGTAAGGGGGACGGCGGCGCGGCTCCGGAACCGGATGATCGAGGTCGGGCCCTGTGTTCGATCCCTCTGGAGCTAATGGTGTCCAGTAGCCTAAGAAGCCCAAGCTAGCTGCAAGCAGGTAGGTTCGCTTCTTCTCCCCTTAGTCCCTCGCAGCAGTGAGTCTGTTGCCAGCAGATCTCACTGAAAATAAAAAACCTAAAATATACTTTCTTTTCTAGGAGCTCAGGAGAGCCCCTAGTGTGCATCCAGCTCAGCCGGGCACAAGATTCTAACTGAGGTCTGGAGGAGGGTCATAGTGGGAGGAGCCAGTGCACACCAGTTAGACCAAAAGCTTTCTTTTAGTTGTGCCCAGTCTCCTGCGGAGCCGCTATTCCCCATGGTCCTTACGGAGTCCCAGCATCCACTTAGGACGTCAGAGAAATAATATTTTACTCACCGGTAAATCTATTTCTCGTAGTCCGTAGTGGATGCTGGGGACTCCGTAAGGACCATGGGGAATAGACGGGCTCCGCAGGAGACAGGGCACTCTATGAAAGAATTAGGTCTACTGGTGTGCACTCGCTCCTCCCTCTATGTCCCTCCTCCAGACCTCAGTTAAAGAAACTGTGCCCGGAAGAGCTGACAGTACAAGGAAAGGATTTTGGAATCCAGGGTAAGACTCATACCAGCCACACCAATCACACCGTATAACTCGTGATACACTTACCCAGTTAACAGTATGAACAACAACAGAGCATCAGACAACCTGATGCAAACATAACATAACCCTTATTTAAGCAATAACTATATACAAGTATTGCAGAAAGTCCGCACTTGGGACGGGCGCCCAGCATCCACTACGGACTACGAGAAATAGATTTACCGGTGAGTAAAATCTTATTTTCTCTAACGTCCTAGTGGATGCTGGGGACTCCGTAAGGACCATGGGGATTATACCAAAGCTCCTGTCAAAGTCAGAAAAATGTCTCTATGCACGTTGCCATATTTGCACCGCACACTGGTCCGTGCTGCGCATGCGTACGCTCTCCCGTGAAGGCGCATACCCGCAATAGCGTGCACCCGCGGGCGCACGGTATGCGTATTTACGGTAGAGTTTATGTAGTCGTAGCGTGCGACTCATTCGTTACATATTTTCATAATTAATGTAGTTTGTAGATCATGATCCCTTTGATAGTTTCTGAAAGTTTGGTTAATATAGAATGTCCCTGAGCTGAGGAATCCCTCTTTGTGTTATACGAAGGGTCTAACAAGAGTCATACAGCAGTGTTTGGTACCCATCGGAAGAGTATTTAATTAGCAATATTCCGGTGTTGGTTTGGAGCGTATTAATCGCTCGTGCGAATAGTTATGGACATAAGAAGTTTATGTCCATTTCTACTATTTACTCATACTCAGGTATGCGGCGGGAAACCTAGTTCCCCACCCACCTGAGCTGTTTGAAATCGTCACAGCCCACCTGTATGAATCAACCTATGACCTTTTGTTATGATGCAGGGCCGAATTCCGACGTCCAATGGACAATGGGATTGTAGGGACTGTAAGATTGCATTGTGTGTGGGGCATAAATAGGCAGGCCGACCACATCCAGCTCTCACTCTTCAACGGTTCTCATTGCTGAAAATCGGGTGCTGGATGTCCAGGCGCATGCGATCGTTTACCCTTGTGCGTAAGTTTCTCTCCGTAATCATATTGTCTTACTGTGAGTCAATCTCTCTCTCTCCGTCTCTCTCTCTCTCTCTCTCTCTCCTTTCTCTTTTCTCTCACATCTCCCCTAGACTAGTATTGTATTGTATTAGATAGTATTGTATTTTGGTTAGGAAGTCTCTGTTATATTGTAGTGTATCATTTGTACTGTTATCCCCTTTTACGAGTATATTAGATATAATACAGTTAATAGGCTTTGGACCCTAAACCAGTATCTGTGTATTTCCTATAGTGTTAAGTGTTCACTTGAGCGTCGGTGACGCTCAAGCAGCTTTATAGTTAGTCAGGTTACACAAGGTTGCACTTACACCCTGTACTCACATTAAGGTATTCTGTGAATTTTATTGGTATAAGGTTTAGACATAAAGGTATAGCGTTGTGAGCGTCTGCGCCGCTGGTGATCTCCTCGTGGTCTCGAGCGTCCGCTACGCCATAGCGAATCATTACTCTAGTCATAGCCAATAACGTGTCCTGTGATCACTGGGCCGTGAGCGAACGTGACGCTTGAGCGTCTCGCCTACGGCTGAGCGATCGTTACGCAACTAGCGTACCATTACGGTACTTCTTAAGTAAACAGCGTACAGTGTTCTTAGACTTCATAAAGGGTTGTTTATACGACAAGGGAATTTAGCATTGTCAATTGGGGACTCGTCCTATCCTTCTCATATCTGCACTAGGTAGATCAGCGGACATTATCCCCCCAGCAAAGGGTGGGAGGTTGTCTCGCAGTGCTGACGGGATAAGCGTCTGCTTCGCTTAGATAAAGAGTGCTGAAGGAATCCGGGAACCGGAAGTACGAACAAAACGCTTGTGTCTTTTAAAACTGTTTTATTTTCTCTTCTGTCTTGCGTATACACGCACGCATACATTTATCTGCATTTCTTTTTCAAATTTCGTATATCACTATTCCTGTTTGCCAAGTTTTATAGTTGATAGAAAGTGCTAAAAGAGATTTGCTGTTATTTCATAGTAGAGGTAATAGTTAAAGTATAGACCAACACACGGCTTGTCTGGGAGATAAGGCAGTCAGTGTGGTGTGCGGTAGATGATCAGGGATCATCTACATTGATAAAGGTAGAAATTGTGTTACGGTGGATCTTTGTTTTGCGTACACGTGTCCCTAACAAAAGACTTGCGTACGCAATCCAAACGGCAGACGCACGCAGCGTACATTACGCAACGTAGCGTCTGGTTACGCCCACGTAGCTCAAGTCACGAAAAGTTGAATTAGCGCAAAGGCGATAAGTAACGCACAGCGGTAAATAACGCGACGCGGTAAATAACGCAAATCTATTTTTGAAAAAAAAAAATCTGAAATTTAGTTTAACAGATCCTGCTCCTAATTGGTAACACAGTTGGACTGAAGACAATTTCTGCGCAGAAATAGATATAGAAACAAAGTGTACATGTGTTGAGTGAGTGTGTTTTTATCACATAAGTTTATATAACTTAGAGGTTGAACCAAAAGGAAAGTCGGGTACTCGTCAAGGGACACACGTGTAAGTGACATATACGGTGGCTAGGGAGGCATCCTTGGTTAAATAATATTTGAGCATTAGAGTATAGCGGACCATAAGGTAACAGACCAGGAGGTCATAAGGTAACAGACCAGGAGGTCATTAACAGACGGTAACAGACCAGGAGGTCATAAGGTAACAGGTAAAATAGACAAAGAGGTCCACTATAAAGGTACAAGAGGCACAACGCCTGGGGTGTTGGTGCAGAACCCATATAGGCCATAAGCTCTTGCTGAAGGAATCGCGGCCGGAAACATCGATTCCATTAAATCTCTCAGTACATAACAGGTAGTGCTTATGTACTGAACGATTGGACCGCACGTAATTGTGTGCAGTAGTTAGTAATCTGACCTAATACCATTAGAGTAAAGTGGTCACAAACGCTATTTGTACATTCTGACGTGATTTGTGTAATTTTTTATTTTTAAAGGGAAGTTCGCTGGTCACTCAGGAACTATCTAACGACCCCACCTTTACTGGAAAGAGTAAGTGTCCTGCGGGTAACCCTCATATGTTCCAGTAAACCGAAGGTTCTTTTGGTAGGGCCCTGTATCGAGTACGCCAGCACCACGTCGGTGTGATCAGGTCGTATTGGTCGAGGTGGGCGAGTGAGTGGGGTACTCGGTAAACCGCCACCGCCGGCCTATTTTTGAATAATTTGGTTTGCTGTAAGGGTTCGCTGAAAACCTTGATATAAAGATCCAAGGAGGAATAAGCAACACCTGCAGATTATGGGGGCCAGTTGTTCAGGTAGGGGGCGATCAACCTCGGTTCGGGTTGATTCAGAGAACCGACCCGTTGGGTCGGCAAGGTACATCATGTGTGAAAAATACGGAAGTCACACAGAGGTTTTATGTGATGAATGGGAGAGAATGACTGTACAAGACAGGGACAAATTCCCAAGAATAGGTAGCTTCAGTCCAGACGTGTTACAAAATTTAAGGAGGAGGATATGTCTCGTAAAATCAACAAAGAGACGAATTCAGCATCATGATTATTTACAGTTATGGCACCAGGAAGGTGAGATACAGAGAGGTTTGGCTCTGGCGGCAGGATCTGGGGCAGTCAGGAAGCTGATAGCCACAGCTCCTCCTCCACCATACATTGCAGGAGAGAAGTTGATTGCGGAGAGAAACGCACTGGGTTGTAAAACACAAACACTTAGTAACCCTGTAAATGTAAATGATGTTAACCAAGTAACTCATGCTATTATTAACCCGTGCAAGTTGTACCCTGTTTTGAACCTTCCTCAGGAGTGTGATCAAGAAGAAGATTCAGCAACAATTTCAGCTCTCTCTCTTGCGGCCACCATAGCAGAGACCACAGTAGGCACAGCGACACCCACGAGATTAGTGAAAGCCCCTAGCGGAGGGATAGGTGAGGTCGTGTCAACGGGTAAGTACGGCACCATGCACTACACTGAAACAATTGTACCACAAGTTGTAGAATCTACGCAGAATGAGGCTGTTAGAATTGCTCCTGTAAGGGTAATAGCAGTTCCCAATGGAAAAACAGATGTGTCTGGAGCCACTCCCATAAGGAACATTGCCATGTACACTCCATTTTCCCGAATGGAATTAAGAACAATAGTGTCCGAATTTCCTGACCCCAGGAAAGACTTAGTTGCTAGCCAAAAATACATCAGGGATCTAGGTAACACTGTAGAACCCAACAACAAGGATTGGCAGATACTGCTAAGAGCTTGTTTACCTTCCAATGTCGACGCAACTCAATTCTTAGCTGACTGTGCATTGGATAAAGATGTACCGCTTACAGACGTGTACAACAAGGATAATGTAAAAAGGATAAATTTACAGCTAAAAGAGTATTTCCCAGCCGTTGTTAAATGGAATAAAATATTCTCCATTAAGCAAAAGGAGTCCGAAACGGCAACAGAATATTTTCACCGGGCACTATTAGAAATGGCAAAGTACACTGGTATAGAAGACATTAAGACCAACCCAAACCATCGAGAAGTAGCAGTATCTGTACTGATGGATGGTTTGAAAGAAACATTAAAAGCTAGGGTACAGACCACACAACCATGTTGGCGAGGTCTGTCAGTGTCCACATTGAGAGAGGCTGCTATTGATCACGACAGAAACATCACTAGGCACAGGGAGTCGCAAAGTGATAAGTTGATGTCCGTAAGTATACAGGCGCTGACCACAAGGCAGCCTGCGTATGTACCACCGAATCCTGTGGGTAAGGCAAGTGTAATGACATGTTTTTCTTGTAACAGACCGGGACACTATGCACGAGAATGTAGAACAAAGAGTGTACAAAGATCTTTTCAACCTCCTAGACAACGACACGACACACGACATTGGGAGCAGGGTCCACAGAGGCGGAGTTTTGAGCCACATACAGGGGAAACAAAAAGATATCCCCCGAACAGAGATTGGCATGCCTCTGGTAGTTCCCAGCTAACCCCCTCACAAGTAGTCGCTGCCAGCGGGATTCAGGGAGGTCAACATACCCAATAGGGGTGTGGCCATACCTGTAATCTGCACCCAGTTAAGTTGATTGCTAGTCTTGGAAGCGAACCAGAGATTGCAATCAATGTAGCTGGTAAAACTTT
This sequence comes from Pseudophryne corroboree, assembly GCF_028390025.1. Classification (NCBI taxonomy): domain Eukaryota; kingdom Metazoa; phylum Chordata; class Amphibia; order Anura; family Myobatrachidae; genus Pseudophryne; species Pseudophryne corroboree. The sequence continues at coordinate 435,518,146 of NC_086447.1, read as the reverse complement.
AAACTTTCTTGTAGACACAGGGGCGGCAAAGTCAGTGATAAATTCGACAGTGGGCATGAGAACCACTGGTAGGACAATTCCAGCCATGGGAGTAACAGGAGTAGTCCAGCACTACCCTGTTAGCAAACCAGCCGAGATTACAATAGGGCCTTTGCATACCAAGCATTCCTTTTTGCTGGCTGCATCGGCACCAACTAATCTCCTGGGTAGAGACTTACTATGTAAAATGGGTTGCGTCATTTATTGTACTCCTGAAGGTGTATTCTTGGACATTCCTGAGAATCACGCTCAGGAGGTACGAGACATGTTAGACTCCCCATCAAAATTAATGTCACATTCAATTATGACAAATAGGAATCCATCCCAAGTAGAAGAGATGACATCTCAGATACCAGAGTCACTTTGGACAAAAGATGGACAGGACACTGGATTAATGGCAAACGTAGCTCCAGTAATTGTACAAGTAAAAGATGGTAGGATAGCTCCAAAAATCCCACAGTATCCTCTGAAGCCAGAGGTGGAGTTAGGAGTTTTTCCCGTAATAGAGCGCTTGCTACAACAGGGCATTCTAGTAAGAACGTCCAGCACAGCAAATAGTCCCATCTTCCCTGTTAAAAAGAGTGGGGGGAGGGGTTACAGGCTAGTGCAGGATCTAAGGGGGATTAACAAAATAATTGAGAGTCAGTTCCCCGTAGTGCCTAATCCAGCTGTCATCCTAATGCAAATTCCTCCCACTGCCAAATTTTTCACTGTTATTGACCTCTGCTCCGCTTTCTTTTCGGTACCTCTGCACCCTGACAGCCAATATTTGTTTGCATTCACATATAGAGGAGTCCAATACACGTGGACTCGGTTACCCCAAGGTTTCATAGATAGTCCAAGTATATTTTCTCAGGCTTTGCATGATTGTTTACAGTCTTTCCAACCAGACAGTGGATCAGTATTGATACAGTATGTGGACGATTTATTACTGTGTTCAGATTCACTGGAAGCATCTCTGAAGGATACGAAACAGCTCCTGTTTCATCTTTCAGACACAGGTCACAAGGTTTCCAAAGACAAGTTACAATTATGCCAAACTAGGGTAAAATATTTGGGACACTGTCTAACACAAGGACTGAGACACCTGACCGCTGATAGAATCCAAGCCATTAGAGACATGACACTGCCACAAACCCAGCAACAGATCAGGACGTTTTTAGGAATGTGTGGGTATTGCCGTAATTGGATCCCAGGGTTTTCCATATTGGCGTTACCTTTGCAGGAAATGGTCTCTTCAAACAAACCTGATCGGATTTTGCATACAGACGAATCCGAAACAGCATTTGAGAGACTCAAACAGTGCCTAACGCAGGCACCAGCACTAGGTATGCCAGACTATGGGAAACCCTTTGAACTATACGGAACAGAAAGTGCTGGGTGCGCAGCAGGTGTACTAACCCAAAAACACGGTGACGCCAGCAGGCCAGTCGCATACTACAGCGCCCAGCTAGACACGGTAGCGCGATCTCTCCCCACATGCTTGCGTAGCGTTGCGGCGATAGCATTGCTAGTGACGAAAAGCGAAGATGTCGTGCTAGGCCACAACCTCACAATCCATACACCGCATGCGGTATCTGCCTTATTGAATTCTGCCCAAACCAGACACGTCTCATCAGCAAGGTTTACAAGATGGGAATTGGCATTAATGGCCCCAGTAAACATCACCATAAGGAGATGCAGCGCATTAAATCCTGCAACTTTTCTCCCAGGTGTGCCTGGTCAGGCACAAAGGGTGGAAGGTGAGAGTGATGGGGAAGGAGGATTTAATGCAAAGGAAGATGCACATGATTGTATGGAATATTTGACCCAAAATTTTACCGCAAGGCCTGACATCAGTGACAATCCACTGGAAGATGCAGAACTCACGTTCTACACTGACGGTAGTTGTCATAGACAGTCAGACTCGGGAGACTTGTGTACTGGATACGCAGTCGTAGATGACCAAGACACCATAGAAGCGGAACCGCTAGGCCCACCTCACTCAGCCCAGGTTGCTGAACTGGTCGCCCTAACCAGAGCATGTGAATTGGCTAAGGGTAAGTCAGCCAATATCTACACCGACTCTAGATACGCCTTCGGGGTAGTACATGATTTCGGAGCCCTATGGCGCCTCAGAAATTTCATGACGGCAGCTGGTACACCGATAGCGCATGCAGGATATATAAAAAGGCTTCTAACAGCGATACAGGAACCCGACAGAGTGGCTGTTATCAAATGTAAAGCACATACATATAGCCAAGACCCAGTATCCCTTGGTAACAGCCGAGCAGACGAAGCCGCAAAGCTTGCAGCTGCTACCCCCATACAGACATACACCACACAACTGATGGTATTTAATACCATCAACACACAAAAGTTGTGTGAGATGCAGAATTTGTGTTCCACACAGGAAAGAGCAGTCTGGAAGGCAAAGGGATATGGCCAGGAGTCCTCAGGGCTCTGGACGGATGGACATGGTAAACCAGTGGCCCCCAGGGCATACCTTCCATGTCTGGCTGAAGCAGCTCATGGGCTGACTCATTTAGGCAAGGAGGGGATGTGCAAATTGGTAAGAGCATACTGGTGCGCCCCAGGATTCTCCTCTCATGCGAGTAAAAGAGCAATGTCATGCCTTACCTGTCTGAGAAAGAATATTGGAAAGGCAATACCTACAGAACCATCCCATATCCCACCTGCCGGCGGCCCTTTCCAGGTAATACAAATCGACTTCATTCAATTACCCCCATGTCGAAATTTGAAATATGTACTTGTTTGTATAGATGTTTTCTCGAATTGGGTCGAAGCTTTCCCAGCAGCTACAAATACCGCTATGTTTACAGCTAAGAAAATTGTGCAGGAATTTGTATGTAGATATGGTATCCCTAGAATCATTGAAAGTGATAGGGATACCCATTTTACAGGTGATGTCTTTCAAGGAATGTGTAAATTAATGGGTATTGATAGCAAGCTGCACACTCCGTACCGTCCACAGGCGAGTGCGAAGGTCGAAAGAGTGAACAGCACTATTAAAAATAAATTGAGTAAAGTAATGGCAGAGACAGGATTGACGTGGCCAGAAGCTTTACCCATTGTTTTGTATAGCATCAGAACCACTCCCAGGTCCCCTCTTAATCTGTCTCCTTTTGAAATCTTGTTTGGTCGACAACCGCATGTCATGATTAACCCTCAGGATGATTTGAAATGTAACAATGAAGTAACTGTAAAGTACTTGATTAACATGAGTAAGCAGTTGAGGAATCAAAATGATAATCTGAAGTTGGTGATTCCTGATTTACCAGATAGTAATTGTCATGACATTGAACCTGGGGATTATGTAATGATACGAAATTTTCTACGCTCAGGTTGTCTTATTGATAGATGGGAAGGACCATACCAGGTTTTATTGACTAGCACCACAGCATTGAAGGTTGCCGAGAGAGAGACTTGGGTCCATTCATCCCACTGCAAAAAGTGTTGCACGTATATCACAAATAGCACCGAGGATCCGGTAGAAGTCATAGACCAAAAGATGGACGATATTCTCCAATTGAAGTGGGAATTTCGTCGAAAACACAATCTCACCCTTGCCGCTGTAGATACAAAGACCCCCTTGGACGAGGAAGTTGACGAGACGCTATACAGGCAGCAGACAAGCACCAAAGAAGGATTTTGACCACTTAAGAAATGGACACTTGATGAACTTTGCCATGGATCCCCAGTTTCCCTAGTACTTTTAAACTCACGCTAGCCCAACATTTTTTTGTAAATCCGATGGCTCTGACAAAGCTATTTGCTCATGCCCAAGGAGCAATACAGCGCAAAGAAGACGACTCTCAACAGATACCGAACACAACTTCAACGACAGATGTACATTTCCCTGACATAGAATACCACCGCATTTACCGTAATTATGTCTTTTCTTCATTTCTACAACCCTCAGGTAATGACACACATAGTCGATAGGGAATACAGGCTCAGATATCAGCAACCACATACTTCCCCCATTCATGTATCATCAACTAAAATGTGCTCCCCATTTTGTTCAAAATCCGAAAAGAGCTCGGTAAAGTTTGACAGCCCATCCACAGACCTGTACCACAGGATAAGAAGGAATTCAAATGTATACTTCGCAATACCTCGAAGCTTGATTTACAACACGTACGGCACGATGATACATGACCCTCCAAACATGGGCTCATACACACATGCTTCTACTTTCTCACTAGGTCATACCCTTTTCACACCTACTCCTCTCTTCTTCCTTACCCCACCATGGAAATCAATTAACCCCTGACTTACATTTTTCTCCTTAAATATTTTAGAAGGTGGCAGTTATTATTGACTGCCAAAGGGTGGACTGTCAAAGTCAGAAAAATGTCTCTATGCACGTTGCCATATTTGCACCGCACACTGGTCCGTGCTGCGCATGCGTACGCTCTCCCGTGAAGGCGCATACCCGCAATAGCGTGCACCCGCGGGCGCACGGTATGCGTATTTACGGTAGAGTTTATGTAGTCGTAGCGTGCGACTCATTCGTTACATATTTTCATAATTAATGTAGTTTGTAGATCATGATCCCTTTGATAGTTTCTGAAAGTTTGGTTAATATAGAATGTCCCTGAGCTGAGGAATCCCTCTTTGTGTTATACGAAGGGTCTAACAAGAGTCATACAGCAGTGTTTGGTACCCATCGGAAGAGTATTTAATTAGCAATATTCCGGTGTTGGTTTGGAGCGTATTAATCGCTCGTGCGAATAGTTATGGACATAAGAAGTTTATGTCCATTTCTACTATTTACTCATACTCAGGTATGCGGCGGGAAACCTAGTTCCCCACCCACCTGAGCTGTTTGAAATCGTCACAGCCCACCTGTATGAATCAACCTATGACCTTTTGTTATGATGCAGGGCCGAATTCCGACGTCCAATGGACAATGGGATTGTAGGGACTGTAAGATTGCATTGTGTGTGGGGCATAAATAGGCAGGCCGACCACATCCAGCTCTCACTCTTCAACGGTTCTCATTGCTGAAAATCGGGTGCTGGATGTCCAGGCGCATGCGATCGTTTACCCTTGTGCGTAAGTTTCTCTCCGTAATCATATTGTCTTACTGTGAGTCAATCTCTCTCTCTCCGTCTCTCTCTCTCTCTCTCTCTCTCTCTCCTTTCTCTTTTCTCTCACATCTCCCCTAGACTAGTATTGTATTATATTAGATAGTATTGTATTTTGGTTAGGAAGTCTCTGTTATATTGTAGTGTATCATTTGTACTGTTATCCCCTTTTACGAGTATATTAGATATAATACAGTTAATAGGCTTTGGACCCTAAACCAGTATCTGTGTATTTCCTATAGTGTTAAGTGTTCACTTGAGCGTCGGTGACGCTCAAGCAGCTTTATAGTTAGTCAGGTTACACAAGGTTGCACTTACACCCTGTACTCACATTAAGGTATTCTGTGAATTTTATTGGTATAAGGTTTAGACATAAAGGTATAGCGTTGTGAGCGTCTGCGCCGCTGGTGATCTCCTCGTGGTCTCGAGCGTCCGCTACGCCATAGCGAATCATTACTCTAGTCATAGCCAATAACGTGTCCTGTGATCACTGGGCCGTGAGCGAACGTGACGCTTGAGCGTCTCGCCTACGGCTGAGCGATCGTTACGCAACTAGCGTACCATTACGGTACTTCTTAAGTAAACAGCGTACAGTGTTCTTAGACTTCATAAAGGGTTGTTTATACGACAAGGGAATTTAGCATTGTCACTCCCAAACGGGCGGGAGAGTGCGGATGACTCTGCAGCACCGAATGAGCAAACACAAGGTCCTCCTCAGCCAGGGTATCAAACTTGTAGAACTTTGCAAAGGTGTTTGAACCTGACCAAGTAGCCGCTCGGCAAAGCTGTAATGCCGAGACCCCTCGGGCAGCCGCCCAAGAAGAGCCCACCTTCCTTGTGGAGTGGGCTTTAACTGATTTTGGAAGCGGCAACCCAGCCGCAGAATGAGCCTGCTGAATTGTGTTACAGATCCAGCGAGCAATAGTTTGCTTTGAAGCAGGAGCACCCAGCTTGTTGGATGCATACAGGATAAACAGCGACTCAGTTTTCCTGACTCTAGCCGTTCTGGCTACATAAACTTTCAAAGCCCTAACTACATCTAGTAACTCGGAATCCTCCAAGTCACGAGTAGCCACAGGCACCACAATAGGTTGGTTCATATGAAAAGATGACACCACTTTTGGCAGAAATTGCGGACGAGTCTGCAATTCTGCTCTGTCCATATGGAAAACCAGATAGGGGCTTTTATGTGACAAAGCCGCCAATTCTGACACACGCCTAGCTGAAGCCAAGGCTAATAGCATGACCACCTTCAACGTGAGATATTTTAACTCCACGGTTTTAAGTGGCTCAAAACAGTGAGATTTCCGGAAACTCAACACCACGTTAAGATCCCAATGGCTCAAAACAGTGAGATTTCCGGAAACTCAACACCACGTTAAGATCCCAAGGTGCCACTGGAGGCACAAAAGGGGGCTGAATATGCAGCACTCCCTTTACAAACGTCTGAACTTCAGGAAGAGAAGCCAGTTCCTTTTGAAAGAAAATGGATAGGGCCGAAATCTGGACCTTGATGGACCCTAATTTTAAGTTCATAGTCACTCCAGACTGTAGGAAGTGAAGGAAACGGCCCAGCTGGAATTCCTCTGTAGGGGCCTTCCTGGCCTCACACCAAGCAACATATTTCCGCCATATACGGTGATAATGTTTTGCTGTCACGTCTTTCCTAGCCTTTATCAGCGTAGGAATAACTTAATCCGGAATGCCTTTCTCCGCTAGGATCCGGCGTTCAACCGCCATGCCGTCAAACGCAGCCGCGGTATGTCTTGGAACAGACAGGGCCCCTGTTGCAACAGATCCTGTCTGAGAGGCAGAGGCCATGGGTCCTCTGTGAGCATTTCTTGCAGTTCCGGATACCAAGTCCTTCCTGGCCAATCTGGAACAATGAGTATTGTTCTCACTCCTCTTTTTCTTACGATTCTCAGCACCTTGGGTATGAGAGGAAGAGGAGGAAACAGATAGACCGACTGGAACACCCACGGTGTTACTAGTGCGTCCACAGCTATCGCCTGAGGGTCTCTTGACCTGGCGCAATACATTTGTAGCTTTTTGTTGAGGCGGGATGCCATCATGTCTACCTGTGGCAGTTCCCATCGATTTGTAATCTGTGTGAAGACTTCTTGATGAAGTCCCCACTCTCCCGAGGGAGGTCGTGCCTGCTGAGGAAGTCTGCTTCCCAGTTGTCCACTCCCGGAATGAACACTGCTGACAGTGCTTGCACGTGATTCTCCGCCCAACTAAGAATTCTGGTAGCCTCTGCCATCGCCACCCTGCTTCTTGTGCCGCCCTGGCGGTTTACATGAGCCACTGCGGTGATGTTGTCTGACTGAATCAGCACCGGTTGGTTGCGAAGTAGAGGCTCCGCTTGACTCAGGGCGTTGTATATGGCCCTTAGTTACAGGATATTGATGTGCAGACAAGCCTCCTGACTTGACCACAGCCCTTGGAAGTTTCTTCCCTGAGTGACTGCCCCCCACCCTCGGAAACTTGCATCCGTGGTCACCAGGACCCAGTCCTGTATGCCGAACCTGCGGCCCTCGAGAAGGTGAGCACTCTGCAGCCACCACAGAAGAGACACCCTGGCCCTGGGGGATAGGGTGATCCGCAGATGCATCTGAAGATGCGATCCGGACCACTTGTCCAACAGATCCCACTGAAAGGTCCTCGCATGGAACCTGCCGAAGGGAATGGCTTCGTATGACACCACCATCTTTCCCAGGACTCGCGTGCATTGATGCACCGACACTTGTTTTGGTTTTAAGAGGTCTCTGACCAGGGTCACGAGCTCCTGGGCCTTCTCCTCCGGGAGAAACACCTTCTTCTGGTCTGTGTCCAGAATCATGCCCAGGAAGGGCAGTCTCGTCGTATGAATCAGCTGCGACTTTGGAATATTCAGAATCCAGCCGTGCTGTAGTAACACCTCCCGAGAGTGTGCTACGCTGATCAGCAACTGCTCTCTGGACCTCGCCTGTATGAGGAGATCGTCCAAGTATGGGATAATTGAGACTCCTTGCTTTCGCAGGAGCACCATCATTTCCGCCATTACCTTGGTAAATATTCTCGGTGCCGTGGACAGACCAAACGGCAACGTCTGGAATTGGTAATGACAGTCCTGTACCACAAATCTGAGGTACTCCTGATGAGGTGGATAAATGGGGACATGCAGGTAAGCATCCTTTATGTCCAGAGACACCATAAAATCCCCCTCTTCCAGGCTCGCAATAACTGCCCTGAGCGATTCCATCTTGAACTTGAACCTTTTCAGGTAAATGTTCAGGGATTTTAAATTCAATATGGGTCTGACCGAACCGTCCGGTTTCGGAACCACAAACATTGTGGAATAGTAACCCCTTCCCTGTTGAGGGAGGGGAACCTGTACCACCACCTGCTGGAGATATAATTTGTGAATTGCCGCTAACACTACTTCCCTTTCTATGGGAGAAGCTGGCAGGGCCGATTTGAGGTAACGGTGAGGGGGCATCATTTCGAATTCCAGCTTGTATCCCTGAGACACAATCTGTATAGCCCAGGGATCCACCTGTGAGCGAACCCACTGGTGGCTGAAATTTCGGAGACGCGCCCCCACCGCTCCTGGCTCCACCTGTGGAGCCCCAGCGTCATGCAGTGGATTTAGTGGAAGCCGGGGAGGACTTCTGTTCCTGGGAACTAGCTGTATTGTGCAGCTTCTTTCCTCTACCCCTGCCTCTGGCAAGAAAAGACGCACCTCGGATTTTCTTGCCTCTTTGCGATCGAAAGGACTGCATTTGGTAATACCGTGCTTTCTTAGGTTGTGAGGGAATATATGGCACAAAATTTGACTTCCCAGCCGTAGCTGTGGAAACTAGGTCCGAGAGACCGTCCCCAAACAATCCATCACCCTTTTAAGGTAAAACCTCCATGTGCTTTTTTGAGTCGGCATCACCTGTCCATTGCAGAGGCCACAGGACTCTTCTGGCAGAAATTGACATTGCATTTATTCTAGAGCCCAGTAGGCAAATGTCTCTCTGGGCATCCCTCATATATAGGACAGCGTCTTTTATATGCCCCAGGGTCAGTAATATAGTATCCTTGTCCAAGGTATCAAGTTCCTCAGACAGGGTATCTGTCCATGCTGCTACAGCACTACACATCCAGGCCGACGCAATTGCCGGCCTCAGTAGGGTACCTGAATGTGTATAAACGGACTTCAGGATACCTTCCTGCTTCCTATCTGCAGGATCCTTTAGGGAGGCCGTATCCTGTGACGGCAGGGCCACCTTCTTAGATAAGCGTGTCAAAGCTTTGTCTACCCTAGGGGAGGATTCCCAGCGTAACCTGTCCGTTGGCGGGAAAGGATACGCCATAGGTAACCGTTTGGAAATCTGCACTTTCCTATCAGGAGAATCCCAAGCTTTTTCACATAACTCATTTAACTCATGTGAAGGGGGAAAAGTCACTTCTTGCCTTTTTTCCCCAAACATATAAACCCTCTTGTCAGGGACAGGGTTTACCTTTGAAATGTGCAATACATACTTCATTGCTATAATCATGTAGCGGATGGCTTTAGCCATTTTAGGCTGCAACTTTGCATCATCGCCATCGACACTGGAGTCAGAATCTGTGTCGATATCTGTGTCAACAATCTGGGATAGTGGGCGCTTCTGAGACCCTGGCGGCCTCTGCGCTGTAGGATCAGGCATGGGTTGAGACCCTGACTGTCCCAAGGCTTCAGCTTTATCCAACCTTTTATGCAAGGAGTTTACATTATCATTTAACACCTTCCATATATCCATCCAATCAGGTGTCGGCGGCGACCCCACATTCATTTGCACCTGCTCTGCTTCCACATAGCCTTCCTCGTCAAACATGTCGACACAATCGTACCGACAAACCAGACACACAGGGGATGCTCTATTTGAGGACAGACCCCCCACAAGGCCTTTTGGAGAGACAGAGAGAGAGAGTATGCCAGCACACACCCCAGCGCTATATAACCCAGGAATTACACAGTAACTTAGTGTTTACCCAGTAGCTGCTGTATTAGTGATTTTGCGCTAAATTTATGTGCCCCCCCTCTCTTTTTACCCTCTTTCTACAGTGATTGTGCAGGGGAGAGCCTGGGGAGCTTCCTCTCAGCGGAGCTGTGGAGAGAAAATAGTGCTGGTGAGTGCTGAGGAAGAAGCCCCGCCCCCTCAGCGGCGGGCTTCTGTCCCGCGATTTTGTGTAAAAATAATGGCGGGGGCTCATGCATATATACAGTGCCCAGCTGTATATATGCTCTATTTGCCAGGAGGTACTCAATTGCTGCCCAGGGTGCCCCCCCTGCGCCCTGCACCCTACAGTGACCGGAGTGTGCGGGTTTAATGTGGGAGCAATGGCGCACAGCTGCAGTGCTGTGCGCTACCTCATATGAAGCCAGGAGTCTTCTGCCGCCGATTTTGAAGTCTTCTTGCTTCTCTCGCCGCTTCTGCCTTCTGGCTCTGCGAGGGGGACGGCGGCGCGGCTCCGGGATCGGACGACCAAGGGTGAGTTCCTGTGTTCGATCCCTCTGGAGCTAATGGTGTCCAGTAGCCTAAGAAGCACGACCTATCCGCAGTTAGTAGGTTTGCTTCTCTCCCCTCCGTCCCACGTAGCAGAGAGTCTGTTGCCAGCAGATCTCTCTGAAAATAAAAAACCTAACAAAATACTTTCTTATTAGCAAGCTCAGGAGAGCTCACTAAAGTGCACCCAGCTCTGTCCGGGCACAGATTCTAACTGAGGTCTGGAGGAGGGACATAGAGGGAGGAGCCAGTGCACACCAGTAGTACTAATTCTTTCTTAGAGTGCCCTGTCTCCTGCGGAGCCCGTATATTCCCCATGGTCCTTACGGAGTCCCCAGCATCCACTAGGACGTTAGAGAAAGATGGATAAATCAAAACAAAAACAATTTTCTTGAGAAAGAGAACAATGAAAACATTTACAGGTGTAATCAAAGTTTAAGTAACTTGATATAACCATCGCAGAGTAATCAATGAATTCCATTTATCAAATTGCCGTTATGTGTGGCATATTATACGGACTCAAGTTCACCGATAGGCTTATAGCCCCGTACACGCGGGGGAGATGTGTGCTGAGCGATCTAGCACAGACCGCTCAGCACACAGAGCAGTGAAGTGAGCGATCTACTAGATTTGGCATGCATGCCAAATCTGGAGTCAGCGATAGCTTATCGCTATGGGCATACACACGGAGAGATCCATGCTTAATTTCTAAGTAATCTAGTCAGATTTATTAGAATTTAAATGCGGATCTCTGTGTGTACCCCCCCTTAACAATATGGGTTTGTACAGTGGACCATTTGGTTAAGCAATCATAGGAAGCCAGGGCTGTGCTGCTAGTTACACTATGTTAGAGCAATATATACAGTAGTAAGCAATATAAATATTTGTTTCAAATTGTAGCAGCATGGACCAGGGGAAGACTCAAGTCAGTAGTCAACATATATATATATATATATATATATATATATATATATATATATTTCCCAGTGTATACTAATTAAAAGTTATTTCTTACAACTGAATACAATATAGGCAGAGTGCCCCTGTAAGAGTTCTTCTCCTATCCTTTCTTGGATAGTTCTGTCTTACTACTACCCATGCTCAGGGAGCACCTCCATGGAGTTATCTTCATGGAAACTTATGAGAAATGTATGATATGTGGATAGTCCTATATTAAAACCTATCTTACTAGTTGGGATTCTCCAGTGCTCAGACCTTCCCGTTCCTCATTTCACTCATGCCAATCGCAATGTCAACAGGAAAAAAGACAACACCATAATGATAACATGGTTAAATGTCTACAATGGAAATATTAGGGTAAAGGAGCATACATACGGTGAGATTTTACCTCTGATATGGATTATACTAGTCCATATCGGAAGTAAATATAGTGCATAACACACCATGTGTATGCACCTTGCGATGCCAATGCGTGGTCCCGCGGAATCAGCATCGCAATGAAATATAGTGGGTGCAAGCAGGGCCAATACTGTCTATATCGGAGGCTCATGCCTCCAGTGTCAATATAGTCAGTGTCGGCTGCCACACAGGTTGCACTGCGTGTATGCACCTTTAGGCTTAAAATTGGGTGTCAACATTATGGCTGTTGACATTATGCTATTTCTATGCTAAATAAAAATACCCCACAAATGCTGATAAAACCATGTAAAAATTAAGCAAGTTAACCAAATAGGAGAACGCTTAGCTGAGAAACAATTCAAAATGTATACTAAAAAGACAGGTAGTGCATATCGTATAGGTAAGGTTTCATTTCATTAGACCTTGCTTTACTCAATGAACAATGCATCTAGATTATAGATATTTTTTGTTAATGAATAAAAGAATAGATACAAACTATGTCACCCACTATACAGATGGGTCCATGTTTATCTTGGCCTTTAATAGGATTAACTAAACCAGGTCAGTCAGACTTAATCCCCTGCTGTAATGACTTAATCCCCTGATGTATTGTACTCTGTATTGTATTGCATCTGAGAACAATAGATGAAGGGCTTTTTTAATAAACTAAACTATGGTGTGCCTAGTCGCAGCAAAGAAGCAAAGATAAATGTGGACCCATCTCTATATTAATTTTCAAAGCCATACATCAAAGCATCAGAAACTGATAATATGGTACCTCAATATTGTCTTTACAGCCAGTGTACTCAGTGATGACAAACTAGACTAGGCTCGGCAGACAGAAGGGAAGATGACCTATAGTAACCAGTCACTTAAGGTACACACCTAGTCTGGCAAATAATTACCACATCTCCTGATGAAGCAGTAAGAATCCTAACCATGGGGCTACCTGTGTGGCTGCCGTGTAATCTGCTATCATGCACAGGAACCCCAGCAGCAAATATTGTACATAACAAGTGGTTTCTGCTATGTTACCTGTATTATATGTTAGCTGTATATCCAGATGTGTGTAGTGTTCCACCCCCGGCCTCAGACTGCAATACATTTACAGAGTGTATGTGTGATGACACGTGTGTAGCCTAGGTGCCAGTCCCTGAGGTCACACTTATCCCGGCATGGATGTGGCCAGGTGTGACATCAGCGCATGTATGTAGCATGACGGATCACCGCCTCCTCTGTTTGGGATCGTCTGAGTTTTACACCCGCAGATCTGTGATAGTTACACCCTGTACTCGGGCCGCCCAATCCGAGTGACCCGACAGGAGAATGACAGTGACTAGCTACCATTACCGCCGCCTCCCGCGGTCCCCGGTAGCCCGCGCAGCAGCAGCGCTCGCTCTCCTCTCACCCGGGGGTCTCTCTCTCTCTCTCACCTGTACAGACCGAAGAGCCGCTCGCTGCCCAGCTGACAGCTCCCGGCATGCAACGGGAAACCAAACAAGCCAGGGGTGGAAGGCGCATGAGTGACATCTTGAGACTGCGACAGGAAACGATTACGCAAGACGGTCATCTTTCTTACTGGCAACGTACTGCCTGAGCCATGTGTCAGCCGCTGTGTGACAGGCGCTGCTTCATTTTGCTTCAGTGAATAATGTTACTGTGCAGCATAAGCAGCAGCGTGTGTGCACACAGCCAGGATATAGGCTACCAGAAACTAGAAGCTCCGTCCGCAAACTATAGAGCACTGCATATTGTTTTAATTCATTTCATTACACCTGCACAGTATAAGGGTGTATGTGATGTCACTGCCGTTCACACATGCCGTGCTGCTGCAGCTGCGAGGAGAGCATATACCCGGTGACAGCATGCACCCGGCTTCCCCAGCAGTCACCCGGCCGTCCTCAGGGAGAAGAAGCAGCCGGCTGTGTGCGGGCACAGGACACTCTGGCGGCGGCGGGGGGAGCTGCAGCCTACTCGCACCACTGTGTGACTCTATTACAGAGAAGACGCCACAGAGCGCAGTGAATGCCGGTAGGGAGCGCTGTAGGGAGCAGTGCAGTGAGGAGGCGGCTGCACATGCTGCAGATGGCTGGCACGCAGCGCCGGGCAGAGGGCTTCCTGCACACGCCGGGCAGCAGCAGGCACAGCACGGAGGCATCCCTGGGCATGGGCTCTACCGTGCGGCTTGAGATCCGGAAGCACATGCAGAGCGCCAGCCTGATATTGGGGTAAATGGTGTTTCTCATGTTTACATACTTAGTGGAAACCGGTGCTCTGCTTACTGGCAAAGAATGACATTTCTTTGCCCGCATAACTCAGACAGGACCGCAGTGCCATGCCTTTGTTTCCTGATGCGAGGGAAGGCATAATGCTGCTGGAAGTTTTGAGTCAAACCATACCCTCATTTTTGTGAACGGCAAAGTAGTGTTTATCGTGTACCTGTGCTGGATAGAGTTATTACCTGCGCGCTAATCCAGACAATTCACCAGACGCTTGCTTTAGTTGTCTAATTTGCACTGGACCTATAAAAGTTACTGGTTTATCTTGTTCAGTAACAACTAGGGCTTCTCATTCTTCTTCAAGGGTTAACTAATAAAAGCTTAAACCTACTGCAAAGCTAATGCATTTGGTCTGCGCACTAAACATTGGAAAGAGATAAAGCAGACATAGATAAATTACCCACCAATAGGGATTGCCATCGGTTGGCTGCCCATTAATGGTTCCTTCGGTGAAAATCATCAGTGGTACTTTTTTGCAACACTCAATGACCACCGCTGGCCAGGCCACAGGCCAATAAAGAAAAAAGGGGGTGGGGCTAAGTGGGTAAAAAAAAAATTGGTCCTACTCAAACATTGATGGCATTGACTCTTTGTCAACGATAGCAAACTCATTGGCCATTGATGTTTGACAACAATGGTCGATGGCCATCCCTAGGGGTGGCTAACTGTGTGTTTACCATTGATGGTGGTCATCGATAGTTACACCCACCGATGGTCATCCGTCATTCTTTCACTGACTCACCCATGGTTCAATCACAGCCTGGGGATGGGGCTGAGCTATGCTCCGTGTCCCAGCACTCATAGAACAAAAAAACATTGGATGGTTTTATACCATTGAGGGCGGGAAACCATTTGGTTCTCCATCAATGGAAAAAGTATTTGGCCTCATGCTTAGACTATCGATGACTTTGAATCATTGATGGTCTATGGCCATCCCTACCAACCAATCATCTCCTGTCATTTTTCAAACAGCAGGAGCTGATTGACTGGTACGTTATCTCTCTCCAATGCTTAGTACATAGAACCCTTGGTCATTTACGTGCAGACTACACCTGACTTTGTAGTAAATTAAATAGATGTGGCACAAGTCTCTGGTGCAAAGCTGCCCGTACACTTTTGGTGTTACAAAATAAATGTCACCACATTTACAAACCAAAGATAAAAACAAAAATTGACACCAAACTGTGTCCAGTGTGCTTAACAATGTTATAGATATAACATTGATGATTTTTATACAATACGTTCCTGATCGGAGTCGTGGATGGTCTATAGTTTAATTGATTCGATGAGAAGGGTTCACAGTTTCTTCCAATGATATCTGAAAATTTAATTTCTCGCATATGCGGGAAAAAGATTCAATGTGTAATATTGTTTATAAATGGTACATATATAGAGGACACTTTGTGACTGATAGTGAATTGATTAAAGCTAGCGTACCCCACTCACACAATAAAAAAGTGAAAATGTGCACATAAAGGTATCTTTAACGCTGTAGAAGCATCAAGCGACTATTTCAATAGATAAGGTCACACCCAACTGTTATGGACAGGCGTACCCAAGACTCTAACAGATCGTGTTTTGAACACTCCTATCTTTAATATATGGTCCACAAAATTAGGGCATACCCCAACTCATACTGGAACTGAGGGATCGACTCCTATCAAGGTTTCTTTATGTTGTCCCAGGCATACTGTGGTAGATCCCCCGAAATACCTTGATCATTTACCAGTTTACCTAGTGACTAGGAGATTAACTTCTACCGAAATGTTTTTAAGATAATTCCGCATACACTGCGGTAAATAAACAAATAATCCAAAAGGACCAAGTGGTAAAAGTGTCCATAAAAACAATTTATTCCATCCAGAAACAAGTTTAAAAGTACAAAAAAGCATGCAAAAATATAAAAAATACAATGACAAAGTCTTGTGTCATTTTCCCTTCCAACAGGGTGTAAAAAGGCGAAATATAGCTACTCACAGTCCAGATAATGTCGACGCGTTTCGGTCAATGGTGGTCATTCCGAGTTGTTCGCTCGGTAATTTTCTTCGCATCGCAGCGATTTTCCGCTAACTGCGCATGCGCAATGTTCGCACTGCGACTGCGCCAAGTAAATTTGCTATGCAGTTAGGTATTTTACTCACGGCATTACGAGGTTTTTTCTTCGTTCTGGTGATCGTAATGTGATTGACAGGAAGTGGGTGTTTCTGGGCGGAAACTGGCCGTTTTATGGGAGTGTGCGAAAAAACGCTACCGTTTCTGGGAAAAACGCGGGAGTGGCTGGAGAAACGGAGGAGTGTCTGGGCGAACGCTGGGTGTGTTTGTGACGTCAAACCAGGAACGACAAGCACTGAACTGATCGCACTGGAAGAGTAAGTCTCGAGCTACTCAGAAACTGCACAGAGAAGTCTTTTTGCAATATTGCGAATCTTTCGTTCGCAATTTTGATAAGTTAAGATTCACTCCCAGTAGGCGGCGGCTTAGCGTGTGCAAAGCTGCTAAAAGCAGCTTGCGAGCGAACAACTCGGAATGAGGGCCAATGGACCTTTGTCAAGACATGTCTGGACTGTGAATAGCCCAGATATTTATGGGACTATCAGCCTATCTGTGAGTAGCAGGAAGTGATGTCAACATTTACTGAACTCCCTATGTAAACATGCACAAACTATGAAAACAGAAAAAAACGGTACAAATATGATGTCTATTTGTTGTTAAGTGATCGCTTTATATAACAATATAATTATTACTTTACAATACTAAAAATTTAAAGAATGGTCCACGTTTATCCATAAGCCGGTTCCTGTACATGGAGCATCATGGGACTTGTAGTTTGTTGAAATCGCGATCTGTCCAAATAAGGTGCTTCCGCCGGTAGTGAAAGCGGAAATGACGTGACGGACAAGTGTTAATTTCCGGAACTCACAGGCATTGTGGGACTCGTAGTTTCTGACCTTAAACAAGGTCTATATCGGATTTCTTAATAAAAACGGAATTCCAAATTTCAACATTTAGCTCTAGATTCAATTTAGTAACATACAGTGAACAAATGTATCCTTTTGCAAAATATACAATATATGCATTGCGCCATCCATTCCTTCACTCCTTTCACTCCACTGGCTCTCACTAAACTGTCATGCATTGCAAACACATTTGGCTGTGGTTGAAAACACCAGGGGCGCATATACCCACTGGCCAGGATGGCATTCGCCAGGGGCACCAGCTGAGGAGGGGCGCTTCTTGTCTGTGCCACCCACGGCCAGGGGGTAGAGTCACTATGACTCTGTGTCCCGCACCAGGGATGCCCATCAAAGATTTATTTATATATATATATATATATATATATATGGAGTAGAAGAAAAATTATTTACTGCGGAGGGCACCCGGATTAATCTTATTGCATTGGGAGTGCCGGGCATAACAAAATTCTATATATATATATATATATATATATATATATATATATAACACTCTCCTTGGTCTGGCACTCCTCTTTCCCGCAGGGAATCTGCTCCGGTGCCCTCCTTAAGCAAGATAGCTCTGGATATAGCAAATGGAAGGCGGCACTCAGGAGACTTTCTTGAAAGTAGAAAACGTGCTTTTAATGTGTAACGTTTCGGGAGACGTACTCCCTTCTTCAAGACACAGCAATACAAGTGATCACAGTGATAAAACAAACTTGAATACCTTACCAGTTCCTGGCTCGGCCACCTCCGTCACGGCCAGCGGCGTCCCGACCTCCGGAGCCCGCACTTCCGGTTTCGGCAGTACCCGCCCCTTCCGGATGACGTTGCTCCGTTGCCGGGCGACGCAGCCGCGGGGAGGGCCCACACGAGCAGGGAACCTGTGTAGTCATGGCAACGTGTTGCCATGACAACAGAAAGAAAATACATAAATATAGCAAACTGTGCAAATCGGACCACTTGCGTGGATATAACAATACATAAATATTTAAAAGACACATCTAATGCCAGAAAGGCACACAGTGCTGTGCACAATAGATAATGTGAAGAACATATTATGCTCCGTAAAAATCTGTGATCTAAAACTAATCTCACCTAAAGAATACATACTGACATAATTAAGTGAAAAGTTAAAAACATAAAGACACATACTGCCGAGCTCTTATGCTAACACTGATGTTGCTGTATTCTTGATTGTGCATTTGATTGACTGGCAAATACCTTGAGAAAGGTCCGAATATAGGACCGAAACGTTGGTGAGCCCTTTCCATATATACCTTGTTTTTGACATGAAGATTACATGGAACCAAGTATTCTTTGAATAAATGACTTTATTACGCTTAATATAACAAGTCTGGTGAGTGCTATCTTTCTCCACTGTTATGTGGAGAAACACTGTACTGTACTATGAGTTTGACCCTTTGAGTGGATCAGACTTAGATTTGGCACCCCAGTCGTTACCTGCGTTGGGTGAGAGTGTGGGACTTCCCGTATATATATATATATAGATAGATAGAGCTATATATTTCTCCGGCAGGGTCCACAGGATAACAGTGGGATATGATTGAGCGACAGCGGATTGGCACCAAACGATCACAAGCTTTCATTCCTCCCAGGATGCAACGGGCCCGTCCATATATCCCCAACCACTGGCTTAGGCAAGTCAGTTTTTTGGGGATAATTCCAAGTTGGTCGCAGCAGGAATTTTGTTAGCAGTTGGGCAAAACCATGTGCACTGCAGGGGAGGCATCAGATCAGAACAATTCCATCAGATCATAAGACCAGGCAACAGGTCTACCCAGATGTCCTGCTGGACATCTGGGTAGACCTGTTGCCTGGTCTTATGATCTGATGGAATTGTTTTACACAGCCTCCTGATGAAGGCCCTCTGTGGGCTGAAAGCGCTTGAGGATACATTAAGAAACACTATTCGAGTGTATTATGTAACGTATAGTACAATAAATTAACTTTTTGCATCTTTACAAAATCTGGAGAGTGCCTCTACCTTCCTTTCTATAGTTAGAATGCTTTGCATTTGGAGTGATCACCCCAGTCGTTGTCTCTTCTGAAGATGTGAGTGCGACCATTATTGGATATATATATATATATATATATATATATATATATATATATATATAATATAGAGAGAGAGAGATAGATAGATAGATAGATAGATGCTGCAGTAAAGTAGCTGCAACACTCACAGGTCTTCCGATTAATGTTAGAGATGGACACTGTGCATCACAAAAGGGAAAAAATCCTACCGACTGTTGATTTTACCCTGTTTGTGATGCACAGCGTCCATCTCTAACATTAACAGGAAGACCCGTGAGTGCCGCAGCTACTATACTACAGCCTGCATTCTTTCTCATGCTGAGGGCACCATGGCATTTATCAAGAAACATGTGTGAGTGTCGGTCATGAAATAAGCATCACGAAAACACCCTTTTTTCGTGGCCGCGGCAATATCGCAGCTAATTAGATAACCCCCAATCAGTAATATACAGGTATTAAATTATGTTTGAACAAGCTCCACAAACTCCACACCCACGTTTATCAGACAAGTCTATTTTCCAAATAGCTAATTGGAAAGCAAATTATGATCTTTATTCACTTTTTGAAAGCACTGACAACACATTTACAGGCATATAATCTCATTTTCTTGATAGTCTGAGTTTCTGCAGCCTTAATTTAATGTGATTTAGTTATAAATATGTACATGATTTTAAGGAAGTAATAAGTAAAGCACCAACCCTACATTTACTTTATCTCCGCACTTTATGAAGTGAACTGGAAATGAGTTTGATTTCCCTCTGGTTGTATCTACCATTTCCTTTATATTTCGCTTTAGTTCAGCAGTGTCAATCAAATGTGAGGTTTGGGTATATAACTATATGCACTCATTATGAACTTATATTGTGTGCTAGAGGCATTTTGACTTTCATATATCACAGTGCAAAAAGTAATTGAGCAGAGTATTTATCATCAAACCATGCTTTGTTAAATGCTCTTTATGTTTGCATCCTTCTATTTTTTTAGGAGCCTGGAAGGCAAACGATTTCCAATTGACATTTCAGTAACTCGGTCGTCCTTGCAGATCCAGTCCCCCGATAACTGCGAGGATCTTCATTTACCACAGGAGGTCAAGCTAGTTCCTTCCACATGCAGATATGTACAGTACTACTCTGGTGAAGGATTACATGTGCGGTTAAAGGCTGAAGTTGACTGCACTACAGGTACTGGCACAAATTAGTACATGTATAAATGAATGGGGATAATGGTGAGACTAGCAAGTCAAAGGTTTGTACAAAAATTAATATCAAGGAGCCATATTTTATTATAAATCATAAGATAATTCCCTTAAATTTTATTCCCAGATTTTGCATGCAAAAACATTTCTCTTACGTCCTAGAGGATACTGCGGATCCATTTAGTACCATGGGGGTATAGACGAGTACACTAGGAGCCATGGGCACTTTAAGAATTTGATAGTGTGGGCTGGCTCCTCCCTCTATGCCCCTCCTACCAGACTCAGTTTAGAAAATGTGCCTGGAGCAGCCGGTCACGTTTATTGAAGCTCCTGAAGTGTTTTCTGCATTTAGTTTTCTGTTTGTTATTTTCAGGCAGGACTGGATGGCACCAGCCTTCCTGCTTCGTGGGACTTAGGGGGGGAAATGGCCCAACCTCTTAAAGGGTTAATGGTCCCGTTCCCTGCTGACAGGACACTTAGCTTCTGAGGGAACTATTCGCAAGCCCCACCACGACGAGCGTACATTCCCGCAGCACGCCGCCACCCCTAACAGAGCCAGAAGAAAGAAGTGTAGTGAGTACTAAGCCGGCGTCCCGGTTAGCGGGTCACCGGCCATTATGGCGGCATGTAGGTATGGAGACGCACGGCTTCTACCCGGGGTGGATTGCGTCTCCAGACTCAGTACACAACTGCGTCTCAGTACACTGTACACACTACCCACACTGGCAAACAAAGCCTTAAAATGGTCCTGTCTCCATTTTAAGCACAAATTACCTCAGCCAGTATAAAAAAAGTGGGAAGTCCGTACGCCATTGAAGGGGCGGGGCTTCACTGTGAGCGTATACAGCAGCTCACCAGCGCCATTTTCCCTCTCCAGTGGACACAGACGCTGACTGACAGGGACGCGCAACTCCTCCAGTGTGACTCCAGATTACCTCAGCGGTACCAGGGGGTCATAGCAGGGGGGGGGGGGGGCGATTTTACTAAGTCCACAATCTGGGTACTTAGTCTGCGACACGGCTAAGCTTGGCATTAGCAATAAGGGCGCGGTGGCTGGCTCCAAATACCTCTGTCTCCCTGCAAGGGTTCTTTGTGGGTTAATTGTGTTTTTAACCTTTCCTGTGTGTGTGTGCTGTCACATTTACAATATGTCAGGCAAAGAGTGTGTTCCTCTTCCCCAGGAAGCTCACTACTATGTACTCAGTGTAGTGCACCTTTTCAGGCTAGCGGGGCTGAACCAACGTGGCTGGATTCCCTCAAATAAATAATTTCTAATATCTCTAATAAATTGTCCCGCAATGAGAAAGAGACGCAATACTTAAGACAGTGTGTGGATGAGATAATGAACAGAGACTCTGTCCCCAAACAAGTGTCTCAGTCCCTTGCCATTTGTCCACAAAATCAAACTCTGGCCCATATCCTGCAGTCTGACTCTGATGCTGAAGGGTCAGACATGGAGGAGGGGGAGGGGGATTCAGAAGGGAGGGGGGGGGGGGGCGCTGCTCTGTCACAGGGAATACAGGCTCTTATAGAAGCTAGAAAAAAGAAAAAACTAGAAAGCGCCGATAGATTAGTATTATTAAATAAAATAGATTTTTATTGTTGTAATAAAATATATAAATCTAAAAATACACATAAAGCGGCTGTTCATGAACCTCTTATACTGGCTAAAGAAAAACAGCAATCAATAATTACTAATTGGTCCCTGTCTTAATATACTATTTCGTTGCAAAAAAACAATATTCATAAATACAAGCAGTAACTTCAATCCGCTCAGTATAACACAATGTTATTTAGGCTGATTCGCAACAAATGTGCAGGTGTTCCTTGGATTAATATAATGTTGCAATAACTTTTCTTGTATCACAGATTGCAAAAGATTGTATCCAGAAAGTATATTAGGTGTCCCAATACTCTGGTTGTTAGTATGCCAAGGAAGAAGAAGTTGATTAATATGCATGCATAACGAAAGGTAGTTTTGCAGGGTTATAATTAGCAATTGCTGGTGTACATGGCCATGCTGTTTTTAAATTTGGCGTCAGGAGAATACTGATACATATGCTCCTGAGGAAGCTGGTAGCCACTAGACCAGCGAAACGCGTTGAGCCACATCCCGTAGGACCACAGGCATTGGATTCATCTAATAACTTCCCTGGCGATATATATGGACTCTGTGTATCCACCGGCTTAAATTCTAGCACAAGTTTTCCATAGCTTCTTACAGACCCGGATTTTCCCTGTTTGCCATTTGGATCTTACTGCATGAGATACCTAGGGGGACTTTTTTCCGGAAGCAAGTCTGGTAATAATCAATTCATGTCATCAATTGAACTTGTGAGCAATGTGGAATAGGGTCTTAGCCAGTAGCCGTGGACACTACATCTAGAAAGAAAAATCAGTGGCACTTTTGCACTTTTAATATATGAATTCTAGCAATTGCTTTATTTTATCTTGTTGAGGAACAGAAACATTATTCTCCTTTTTTTTATGCATGTCCAAATAAATTGAGTGTAATATTTTATATATTTAATTGTAATTTCATTATTTGACCAACAGCCGGCGCCAGTATATATCTTTTTTCCACGTGGCCTGGAAGACTGGCAGGTGGGAGCCCGACTAAAAAATTTCAGTCACATCTGGACAACATCATGCCAGGACCCCTGGGTCATAGATCTTATTTCCCAGGGCTACAGACTGGAATTTCAGGAGCTCTCACCTCACAGATTCTTCAAATCAGGCTTACCAGCTTCACCAGAGGCAAGTATAACCTTACAGGATGCCATTCAAAAACTGGTACAGACTCAGGTCATTGTTCCAGTTCCACCTCATCTGCAAAACAAAAGGTACTATTCCAACTTGTTTGTAGTACCGAAACCGGACGGTTCGGTGAGACCGATTTTGAATCTAAAATCATTGAACCCGTACTTACGAGTGTTCAATTTCAAGATGGTGTCTCTGAGAGCGATGATTTCAGGTCTGGAGAAGGGGGAATTCCTAGTGTCTCTGGATATCAAGGATGCGTACCTTCACATTCCGATCTGGCCGCCTCACCAGGCTTATCTACGCTTTGCACTACAGGACTGTCACTATCAGTTCCAGGCCCTGCCATTTGTTCTCTCCACGGCACCGAGGGTGTTCATCAAGGTGATGGCAGAGATGATGTTTTTCCTTCGCAAGCAGGGAGTGAACATGATTCCGTAACTGGACAATCTTCTGATAAAGGCACCGTCTAGGGAAAGGTTGTTGGGCAGCATTGGTCTCACAACCAAACTACTCCTGGATCACGGGTGGATTCTAAATCTCCCGAAATCTCATTTAGAGCCAACTCGGAGGATCCCATTTCTGGGAATGATACTGGACACAGAGTCGCAGAAAGTTTTTCTTCTGTTGGAAAAGGCATTGGTAATCCAATCGATGGTTCGGGATGTCCTGAAGCCAACTCGGATATCGGTGCATCTATGCATTCGCCTTCTGGGGAATATGGTGGCCTCTTACGAGGTGCTTCAGTATGGAAGGTTTCATGCGAGCCCCTTCCAGCTGGATCTGTTGGACAAATGGTCACATGCACCAGAGGAGATCCTGGCCTTTGGCAACAGACGAATTGTCTTTTGCCAAAGGCCAGGATCTCCCATATGTGGTGGCTACAATCTTCTCACCTAATCGAGGGCTGACCGTTCGGGATTCAGAATTGGATTCTGCTAACAACAGACGCAAGCCTCAGAGGTTGGGGAGCAGTCACCCGGGGGGGGCAGTTTCACGGAAGATGATCAAGTCAGGAAGTCGTCCTTCCAATCAACATTCTGGAACTCAGGGCCATATACAACGCCTTTCTGCAGGCCTCATATTTTCTTCAAGATCGGGCCATTGAGGTTCAGTCGGACAATGTGACGGCAATAACGTACATAAACCGACAGGGAGGAACGAAAAGCAGCGCAGCAATGTCAGAGATATCAAGAATTCTCCTCTGGGCAGAAAGACACTCTGTGGCGTTGTCGGCGGTCTTCATTCCGGGAGTAGACAACTGAGAAGCAGACTTCCTCAGCAGACACGATCTGCACCCGGGGGAGTGGGGCCTTCACCCGGAAGTGTTCAGGTGCTTGACACGTCGATGGGGCTGTCTAGAAATCGACATGATGGCCTCTCGTCTCAACAAGAAGCTCAAGCGGTATTGTTCCAGGTCGAGAGACCCACAGGCAGTGGCAGTGGACGCTCTGACAACTCCATGTGTCTATCAGATGGTATATGTGTTCCCTCCACTTCCGCAGATCCCAAGAATTCTGAAAAAAATAAAAAGGGAAAAGGTTCAAGTAATTCTCATTACTCCGGATTGGCCAAGAAGGGCCTGGTACGCGGACCTTCTGGAGATTCTCCTGGATGATCCGTGGCCTCTACCTCTTCGCGAGGGTCTCCTGCAAAAGGAGCCATTCGTCTATCAAGACTTACCATGGCTACGTTTGACGACATGGAAGTTGAACGGCTGATTCTAGCCAGGAGAGGGATTCCTGACAAAGTCATCCCGACTATGATCCAAGCCAGGAAGGGAGTAACGTCTAAACATTACCACCGTATTTGGAAGAAATACGTCTCTTGGTGTGAGCAGAAAATATTCTGTGGTGGAATTTCATTTCGGACGTTTCCTGCTTTTTCTGCAGTTGGGTGTGGATGTGGGCCTACGTCTGGGCTCCATAATAGTCCAGATCTCGGCCTTGTCCATTTTCTTTCAGAAAAAATTGACGTCTCTTCCTGAGATCCAGACATTCTTGAAAGCGGTTCTGCACATCCAGCCTCCCTTTGTGCCTCCCACATCACCTTGGAATCTCAATTTGGTGATGCAGTTCCTCCAATCGGACTGGTTTGAACCATTACATGAGGTAGACGTAAAATATCTTACGTGGGAAACCGTCACACTGTTGGCCTTGGCCTCAGCAAGACGTGTGTAGGAGCTGGGGGCGTTGTCTCACAAGAGCCCCTATTTAATCTTCCATGAGGACAGAGCTGAACTCAGGACTCGTCAGCAATTTCTTCCTAAGGTGGTGTCGGCGTTTCACATCAACCAACCTATTGTGGTTCCGGTTGTTACCGACACCACTGTTACTTCAAAGTCCTTGAATGTTGTGAGGGCTTTGAAGGTGTATGTGAAGAGAACAGCTCGTCACAGGAAATCGGACTCGCTGTTTGTTCTTTACGATCCCAATACGATTGGGTGTCCTGCTTCAAAGCAGTCAATTGCACGTTGGATCAGGCTCACTATCCAGCATGCTTATTCCACGGCAGATTTGCTGATTCCAAAATCTGTACAGGCCCACTCGACTCGGTCAGTGGGTTCTTCTTGGGCTGCCGAGCAGCTACTTGATCAGGTTCGAACACGTTTGCAAAGTTCTATAAGTTCGATACCTTGGCCTCTGAGGACCTTCAGTTTGGTCAATCAGTTCTGCATGACCCTCAGCACTCTCCCACCCGGTTTGGGAGCTTTGGTACTTCCCCATGGTACTAAATGGATCCCCAGTATCCTCTAGGACGTAAGAGAAAATAGGATTTTAATTACCTACCGGTAAATCCTTTTCTCGTAGCCCGTAGAGGATACTGGGCGCCCGCCCAGTGCTTTGTTCGTCCTGCACTGTTACTTGGTTAAGTATTGTTGTTTGGTTCGGCTGTTGCTGTTCCAAGTTTGGTTAGCATGGCTTTCCTATTGTTTGTGTGTGCTGGTTCGGAATCTCACCACTATCCTTTTTTATCCTTCTCTCAAAGTTTGTCCGTCTCCTCGGGCACAGTTTCCTAGACTGAGTCTGGTAGGAGGGGCATAGAGGGAGGAGCTAGCCCACACTATCAAATTCTTAAAGTGCCCATGGCTCCTAGTGGACCTGTCCATACCCCATGGTACTAAATGGATCCCCAGTATCCTCTACGGACTACGAGAAAAGGATTTACCGGTAGGTATTTAAAATCCTATTTTTCCTGTATCCAAAAATGAGGTCACAATAGTCAAATTATAGCACAACAAAAGAATGATAACTGACACAACAGATGTAATGAAAATTATTTTACTTAGTGTCAATAGACGATGTATACCTGTACATACAATCGCTGTACATAGGAGTTGGAAACAATCACCCACAGTCTTCGTTGATTTGATCGATTGCTTTAACACTTAATGCCGTCTATATTACCAGTTTGTCACAAGGTAATGTGACAGGAGAGACTATGGGCAGTATCCCATTAGCTGCAGTGAGTTACAGCAGCTAAAGGATTCCCCCGGGGCTATGCTCAGGCACACGAAGCAGAAACCCAGATAACCAGCCCCTGGAGACACATTATCGGACCAGAACACGTGTCCACAATGTTATCATGGATCCCATGTGTTACGGGCGATAACGCGTGAGTTACCGCACAGTAAAAACGGGCTGCAATTGGATAGGCCGATAGCGTTATTGAGCTCTAAAAAGCCCGTTATTACCGTGCGGCAACTCACCACACCTATTAGGATCCACCCTATGTGTGTTAAGATTAATTAGTATATTACGTCTTTGTACAACGAACTTAAATTGTAGGGAGTGCGAGGTTCTACCTACAAATTATATACCACTTCTTCATTGAACAACATAAGTGGAATTACAATTACAATAAAAATATCAAATGTCTCTAATCTGAAATGATGTAACATTAGGGGCCTCAGAGCTGCATGCAGTGCCAAAGTTCTCGAAAGTTGCATCTGTGTTAAAAATTTCTACATCGCACAGTGGGGGTCATTCCGAGTTGATCGCTCTCTGCCGTTTTTCGCAGCGAACAGATTTCTGCGCCTGCGTATGCACCGCAATGCGCAGGCGTGTCGTACGGGTTCGAAGTGTATCATTGCAGGGCGATGGATTTAACGAAGAATCCATTTGCAGAGCCCATCGCAAGGAGATTGACAGGAATTAGGCGTTTGTGGGTGTCAACTGACCGTTTTCAGGGAGTGTCCAAGCGTTTGTAGGGCGGGTGTCTGACATCAGTTCCGGCACCAAAAAAACTGAAGTGATCGCAAGGGCTGAGTAAGTCCAGAGCTACTCAGAAACTGCAAAAAACGTATTCGTCCCGCTCAGCTGCACACGTGTTCGCACACTTGCAAAGCGAAAATACACTCCCCCGTGGGTGGCGACTATGCATTTGCACGGCTGCTAAAAGTAGCTAGCGAGCGATCAACTTGGAATGACCCCCAGTGTGCACACAAAGGCACTGTTGTCATGAAACACGTGGTATCAGAGATGTCTTGGAAAAGGGCTGGGCATTTCTGGACAGGGAGTGTTTTGTATCATATGTTTAAAGATTTTACATTTTTTTGTATATTGATAGGTTCTATATCCTATTTTCCAATTATGGTTTTGTAGTTATCTCACTAAGGGGCCCATTTATCTTTACATATTTGTCATATTCCGACAAATACCCAGATACCCGCAAATATTAAGGTTCGCCCAAATATATGATGGAGGGACCGCAACTGATGTCTCTGATATCTGCAACGGTCCCTCCCATTTTCGACAGCAGCCGCAACCTCCATATGTTGCCATGGGGATGCAATGCTATCAGATTTTACATGCTAATTTAGCCCCGCAATTATTCCATATTAAGATTGTGTTAGCTGCCGTAGCCTATGGGCTACACTTCGCAAAATTAACCGGCAGAGGGTTCTTCCGGAATCCTCCCCGGCAATGGCTGTCAGTAGACCAACACAGGAGGGAGAGACTGCTAATGCGGTCTCTTCACTTCAAGCACATCGCAGGGACCGACTCCTTTTGAGACTCAGTCTGGTCATGCACTGCCATTCACGCTGGTGGGGACGCAACTAGTCATCCTCTGCACAGGGACAAGTCACAGCAAGTATTGGGGGACTATTACTAAACAGTATTTAGCCCACTAGCTGTCTTGTTTGTTTCTCCTTGCATTACACATCAATTCATTTCTGTTGTAGTGGGACTTTTACACTGTGTGTATTTAGCCTACCAGCATTATCATAGGAACTAGTCACTCCTTCTTTAGATACACAGATATCTACCTATATATCGATTTCTGACTGTTTTGTTATACTTGGGCAGTGAACAAAAAAATGCAATATAGCGTGTATTTCTGCTTCGGGGTACACTGGGCTCCACAAGGAATGGACAATGGGGTGTAGAGTAGGATCTTGATCCGAAGCGCCAACAGGCTCAAAAGCTTTGACCTTCTTCCCAAGATGCATAGTGCCGCCTCCTATATCACCCCGCCTCCGTGCACAGGAGCTAAGTTTTGTAGTTGGTGCTTGCAGTGCAAGCATGTAACAGGAAGAGCTGCTCACAGCAGCTCCAGAAAAAGCTTTTTCTGAGGAAAAAAGAAGACTACAAGGGCTGCAGCAGAGGCACAGATTGTGCTGGATGTCAGTAGACATTGCCTGCTGCAGCTCCATCTCTCCACCAGCGGCGCTGTACACTCCCGAGCCCTGGTTGCCGGGTAACTACAGCAGGAGGCTCCGGTTTTCTTCTTGTCAGGCACACACGACGGGGGCTCTCCGGGATCGCGTGGCCATGCTTCGGTAGGTGGTAAGTGGGTCCTGCTTGCGGGACCCGGTCTTTATCGCGATCTGGCGCGGTCAGTGGGAGGCGGGCCGCGCGCGCTGGCGGTGGACACTGTGGCAGTACAGGCGATCCCACTAGATCACCAGGGCATGGGACTGGTCAGGTTTTCTCTATAAACCGTTTTATTAGAGCCCGCAGTACCCGGTGGTTTTGCCAACAGGGGGATAGAGCTTGGACCTGAAGCCCCTCCCTCAGCCCCAGGGCGCCATTTTCTGCAAATGTTCCCGCCCTGGAGCTGCATTTCTGTCTCTCCCTCACTCCCTGGCAGTGTCTGCGGCGCCATTATCCCTCAGCTCACTGTTCCTGGGAATGCTTGGGCAAATCCTCCTATGTAAAGCCGCCTGTTTGTCAGTGATGTGACTTTACAAGACACTTAAGTATTCTACCTGCCTTTTTTAGTCAGTGTTAGTTAAGAAAGAGTGCACTTAGTCAGGGTTTCCTAGTACAATTACCCTGTGATATACATCCAGTTCTTACTGTGTACTGTTATATCTATTGTTATATAGCTGTGTAAGCTAGTCCAGTGCAGTAGTATTGTTAGTAATAACCTCTGCATTGTACAGACTGTGACTATTTGTGTGTGCATTTGATAGCTGAGTGGTGTCCATTTTGTGTCTTTCACTCAACCTGCTATCCCTATATTCTATAACCTGAGGGGGCTTGGTGCGTCAGGTTTTATCTAATATAGGATTTTCACAAAGATATACTGTATTACATATTTTTCTCTGTGATTTAGTCACCATATCTCTCCTTTATCTCTGCTGGTGCTGACTACACTGCGCAGGGGTTTGGGCTAGAGGTATTGTGCTGCTGACAAATTGTACTGTGTTACCTGATACTGCAAGTTATATCATGTCTGCTTCTGAGGGTAACAGTTCTGGGGCTGAACACACTGCCGATGTTGCTGAAGCCGCAGATACCTATGAGGAGAATATAGCAGCTCTGGTTCTGGGGGCTCCTTGCCCCCCAGTGGGATGGTGGCAACGGGGGCACATAATGACCCGCCGTGGCCCGCTTTTTCCACGCTTCTGCATATGCTAGTTCATAAACTAACACCCCCTATGGGACCCCCAATGCCGGTGCAACCGTTTGTGGTCCCTGCAGCTAACCCGCCGTGGGTGGACGATTTATCTGCTCAAATAAGAAGTTGAACCAGTCCCTGACTACTAAAAAGCCTGACCGTCTCTCGCCTACATCCAAGGGTCCTCTAAGCGAGCCTTGTCTCCTCACAATCCACTGCTGTCACTGACACCTCGCCGCATGAAGGCGGCACTTACACTGACCCCACAGGTTCTGACTCAGATACGGCTGATGGGGAGGGTAGTTCACATGTGGATGTTCCTGATCTTTTGGAGGCTATTAAGTTAATTTTACAGATTACGGATGATCCGCAGCCATCCGTTCCTCCTAAGAAACCAGATAGGTTCAAGCGTCAAAAGGTGATTAAACATGTTTTACCTCGCTCTGACCATCTAATTGATATACGTCAGGAGCCCTGGGAAAACCCGGGCATGAAGTTTGTGCCTCAAAAGAAGATGCTGGCTCGCTATCCCCTCGCGCCGGAGCTGTCTAAGAATTGGGAAACGCCTCCAGTGGACTCGCATGTGGCTAGGATGGTGGTTTCCTCAGCTCTACCGGTCACCACCGTCACGTCTCTAAAAGAGCCTACAGATAAACGTGTGGAGGGTTGTCTAAAAGCAATTTACACCCTCACGGGTGCTGCACAAAGGCCCACTATTGCAGCTACTTGGGCTGCAGAGGCCATTGAAGCATGGGCCTTGGAGTTAGATGCTGAAATCTCCTCTGACCATGCTAGACAATGCTTGTCATATATTGTCACAGCTTCTCGTTATATTAAAGAGGCGGCTTCTGATGCCGGTATCCTGGCAGCCAAGGCCTCTACTACGTCAGTCCTGGCTCGCCGGATATTGTGGCTGAGATCCTGGTCTGTGGATCTGGACTCTAGAAAAACCCTGGAGGTACTCCTTTTTAAGGGAGATATTCTGTTTGGGGAGGATTTAAATAAGATTGTGGCTGACTTGGCTACTGCCAAAACTGCCGGTCTGCCAAGTACTGCTCCTTCTGTGTCGAAGGCTAAAGGTACTTCCTTTCGTCCTTCAGGTAAAGCAAAAGGATCCCAGGGTGGGGGTCCGGCTTCTAGGGTATACCCAGGAATGGTTGAAGACCACTTCAGATGCCTGGGTACGGGAAGTCGTCACTCGAGGTTACGCCATAGCCTTCAAAAAACGACCCCCTCATCGATTTTGCCAGACAGATGTCCCGTTGGACAAGACAAAGGCAAACACTCTACATTCGGTGGTACAGACCCTCCTGGATACAGGAGTCGTAATACAGGTGCCTCTTGTGCAGAGGGGCCGGCAGTACTATTCTACGTTGTTTCTAGTCCCGAAACCGAATGGGTCCTCCCGGCCCATTCTCAACCTCAAGGCATTGAACAGGTTTGTGAAGGTTTCCAGGTTCCGGATGGAAACCCTTCGCTCTATAGTTCTGGCCTTGGAACTTGGGGACTTCATGGTCTCCCTGGATATACAGGATTCTTACCTGCATATTCCTATAGCAGTGTCTCATCAGCAATACCTGAGATTTGCAATTGGCAACTGCCATTACCAGTTTCGGGCGTTACCTCTTGGTTTAACAACGGCTCTGCGAGTCTTTACAAAAGTCATGGAGGTGATGACTGTGGTACTCCGCCGTCAAGGGGTCAGGATACTGCCGTATTTGGACGACTTGTTAATCCTGGCAAATTCCCCAGAACTTCTACGTCATCTAGATGTGACGGTCCGGTTTCTGCAAGCCCACGGGTGGCTCATCAACTGGAAGAAGTCATCCCTGATCCCTGCTCAGAGCATGGTGCATCTGGGAGCACTATTTGATGCTCACAACCAGCGGTTGTTCCTGTCTCAGGAGAAAGTCCTGAAACTTCAGGACAGGATTCGTTGCTTCCTATCTCGTCCGCAAGTGTCGATGCATTCTGCGATGCAGGTGCTGGGCCTCATGGTGTCAGCATTCGACATGGTGGAGTACGCTCAATTTCACTCTCGCCCTCTCCAGAGGCTGATTCTAGCCAAATGGGACGACCTGCCTCACCGGATCAGGTCTCAAATGATCTCATTGACTCTGGAGGTCCATCTGTCGCTGCTCTGGTGGCTCCGGGACCAACAATTGTGCAGGGGCCGTCCGTTCTGGATATCCGACTGGGTCCTGTTGACGACAGATGCCAGTCTAAGAGGTTGGTGCGCGGTGCTGGAGCAACACTCCCTTCAGGGGCGGTAGACCAAGGAGGAGTCCCTCCTCTCGATCAATATTCTGGAGTTGCGTGCGGTCTTCAATGCCTTGAACCTAGCCCAGCATTTAATTCAGAACCGTCCTGTTCAAGTACAGTCGGACAACGGCAACACAGTGGCTTACATAAATCATCAAGGCGGCACTCGAAGCCGCCTAGCAATCAAGGAAGTCTCACGGATTCTACAGTGGGCAGAACGCCATCTACCGGCCATATCGGCAATATTCATTCCAGGAGTCCTGAATTGGGAAGCAGACTTTCTCAGTCGTCAGGACGTGCATGCCGGCGAGTGGGGCCTCCATCCAGAAGTGTTTCAACTCCTAGTGGAAAGGTGGGGCCTTACAGACGTAGATCTGATGGTGTCTGACACAATCACAAGGTTCCGGTCTTCGGAGCAAGGACAAGGGATCCTCAAGCAGCATTCGTGGATGCGCTGGTGGTACCGTGTTCCCTCCGGTGTCACTCCTGCCCAGGGTAATTCGGAAGTTCAAGCAAGAAACAGAAATTCTGCTTCTCATAGCTTCAGCGTGGCCCAGACGGCACTGGTTCTCAGACCTGCAAGGCCTATCGTCAGAGTGTCCAATTCTACTTCCACAACGCCCAGACCTCCTCGTTCAGGGCCCCTGTGTCTACCAGGACCAAGCCCGGCTGTCTTTGACGGCGTGGCTCTTGAAGCTTCCGTCTTGAGGGCTAAATGGTTTTCTGAGGCGGTCATTCAAACTATGTTGCGGGCCCGGAAACCGGCTTCGGTTCGGATTTACTATAGGGTCTGGCATTCTTACTTTGTTTGGTGCGCATCTAACGATTATGACGCTTCCAAGTTTAGTATAGCCAAGTTGTTGGCTTTTCTTCAGCAGGGCCTGGACTTAGGCCTGCGTCTGGCCTCCCTCAAGGTTCAAATATCTGCCTTGTCGGTGTGGTTTCAGAGAAAAATTGCGACCTTACCTGATGTGCATACCTTTACTCAGGGCGTGTTGCGTATCCAACCTCCCTATGTCCCGCCTGTGGTGCCTTGGGACTTGTCGTGGTTTTGGAGGCGGTACAAGAGTCTCCGTTTGAACCTCTTGGTTCAGCTGACCTTAAGTGGCTTTCCCTTAAGGTGGTGTTTCTGCTGGCTATTGCTTCAGCTAGAAGAGTGTCGGATTTGGGTGCCTTGTCCTGTAGTTCTCCATATCTGATATTTCACCGTGACCGGGCGGTTCTTAGGACTCGTCCCGGCTATCTACCTAAGGTGGTTTCTTCGTTCCACCTTAATCAGGAGATTGTGGTTCCGGCACTTGTTTCTCCTGATCTGTCTCCCAAAGAGCGGTCTTTGGATGTGGTACGGGCTCTCCGTATCTATGTGAAGAGAACTGCTCCTATTACGAAATCTGATTCTCTTTTTGTTGTGTTTGGGTTTCACAAACGTGGCTGGCCTGCTCACAAGCAAACTCTGGCCAGATGGATTAGAATGGTGATTGCACATGCTTATGTGAAGGCTGGTCTCTCTGCTCCTGATCACATTAAGGCCCATTCTACTCGGTCTGTTGGACCTTCTTGGGCGGCCCGACGTGGTGCGACCCTTGAACAATTGTGCAAGACAGCTACGTGGCCCTCTGTGAACACGTTCATAAGGTTCTATGCCTTTGATACTGCCGCTTCCCAGGATGCTTCCTTTGGACGCCGGGTTCTTGTGCCCGCTACAGTGCGTCCCCTCCCATAAAGAAACTGCTTTAGGACATCCCCATTGTCCATTCCTTGTGGAGCCCAGTGTACCTCGCAGAAAGAGTTTTAACAAAGGTAAGTTCTTACCATAAAACTCATTTTTTCTCGGTTATGAGGGCAGTCGACTCACTTTTAAAAAATGGGTGGGTCCCCGGGGACGCGCTCCCCTGCATCCGATCACAAACTGTCAAGTGACTGGTGACTGGTGATTGATGCCCGCGACTGTGGGGGAGGAGGTAAGCGTGTGGCTTTGTACTGCGAGGGGGGTGGTCAAGCGGCAGGTGACTTCTGTGCATGCAGCTGCGCCGCCAGGGGGGGGAGGTGAGCTCCGTGGGTGACTGTGCTGCTGGCGGGGGCGAGTGGCCAGTGACTACTCTGTATGTGCAGCCGGGGGAAGGAGGTGAGCAGGTGGCTACATGCTGCATGGGGGGGTGAGTGGCCGGTGAGTGCAGTGCATGTGCCGCCGGGGGGGGGGGTGAGGTGACCGGGTTACTGTGCTGCGGGGATGGGGTTGTGTGTGAGCGGCCGGTGCTACTGTGTATGTGCCGTCGGGGAAGATGTGATGAGTGTGTGAGTGAGCGGCTGGTGAGTGCAATGTATGTTCTGCGGGTAGTGAGCGGCCGTTGAGTGCTATGTATGTTCTGCGGGGAGTGAGCGGCCGGTGAGTGCAGTGTGTGTTCTGCAGGGAATAAACAGACAGTTAGTGCAGTGTATGTGCTGCTGCGGCCAGTGAGTGCAGTGTATGTGCTACTGCCAGTGAGTGCAGTGTATGTTCTGCTGGTAGTGTGCAGCCAGTGAGTGCAGTGTATGTGCTGCTGCTGCCGGTGAGTGCAGTGTATGTGCTACGGGGAGTGAGCGGCTGGTGAATGCAGTGTGTGTGCTGCCGGGAGTGAGCGGCCGGTGAGTGCAGTGTATGTGCTACTGCCGGTGAGTGTATGTTTTGCGGGGGGTGGGGGCCGATGACTTCTGCCTGCGACATGAGAATGGGGAAGACGCTGGTGATGGAGTGACCTGTAGTGTCCAATACAGTGTCGGGGGTGGCAATGGGGAAGACTGCACGCACTCTCTACCTAGCGCAGTGTGTCTTAGGGATTCTACCTGGCGCAATGTATAAGTGGCACTACTGTGTGATGTAATGCGAATAACTAACATTGCTGTGTGGTGTAATGTGAATTGGTACTATTATGTGGCCACACCCCTTCCACAGAAAGACATGCCCATACATTTTTGCTGCATGCGTTCGGCGCCCACTGTCTCGGTTTTCAAAATAGGAAGGGGGCCACCAATTCACTTTCTTGCAAAGGGCTACTTACGGCTCTGGTGCTGAGTGTCTTGTTTGCTACCCCCCCATTGCAACACTTTTGTAGTGTCCTAATCAAGTCTGTGTTTTAATATTTTAATAATTAATAAGATCAATAACCTTTATTCCAATGGGACCGAGAAAATGACAGGTAGGACCCCAATTTTTAAAACTGACTGGTCCCTGGGACCCACTTTATTTTGGGCTCAGCGCGATCAGTGCTTGGGTATACCCATACAGTGCTTGTTGTGTTTTACAATGTCAGAAAAGCCAGACAAAAGGTCAAAGACCAAGGCAGTTTATTTCTCTTGTGCACAATGTGCCAAGAAGTTACCTAAGGGGTGCATAGTTCCGGGTACTCTCTGCTCATCCTGCGCTGCAACGCCCATGTTGTCGGCACCTGGTGCGTCGGATGTCCCTCAGTGGGCAAGAGCTATGGCAGATGCTATATCTGACCTCCAACAGACACGTAATACTGATGAATCGTTGGCAGTTTCTACTGTTAGACCCTCCTCTGCTGCAACTGAGGAGCCTCTATGGGCATGTTATATGGGTAAATGTTTATCCGATATGACGACTTCACTTAATAAGATTGTAACCTTCTCTGGTTCTACTGCTACTACTAGACGCAGACCGACGTACTCCCCTGTACTCTTTCCTGGTGATGATCATGATTCTGATGCTTGTTCACAGGCGGAGGAAGAGGTTGACCTGGATTGGGAGGACTCTTCTGTATGGGAATCAGATTTGGTGGTCACTCTCCTCATAGATGCCGTTAGCCAAACATTACAAATCGAGGAAGCTTCTGTACCGGAATCTACAACTTCGTTATTTAAAAGGAAAAAGGCTCACGTGGCTGAGTTTCCGCCCTTTTCTCATTTTGAGGAAGAATTGAAGGAGGCATGGTTGAGACCCGATACTAAGGTACAGGTCCCAAGAAACTTAAGTCTTTATACCCTTTTAGGGACGAAGACACCAAGTTCTGGGAGACTCCACCTAAGGTGGACGCACCCATCACAAGGTTTGCCAAGACAACAGTGATTCCTACTGTACAGACCGCTATTTTTAAAGGATCCAGCAGATAGAAAAAGTGAGGCTGTTTTAAAATCCATTTTCACTCTAACGGGTGTGTCCCTGCGTCCCATCCTAGCCAGTACATGGGTAGTTCGGGCTATTGAGGAGTGGATGGCTCAAATCGTGTCTGGTGTTCAGTCTGACGACCCTACTCAGATCCTGCCTTAAAACTACCAGTTCCGGGCTCTTCCTTTACGAAAGTCACTACTTACTTGGGCGACTTGCTACTCAAGGCCTTGTCCGAGGCTCTCCTCCGGACACACATACACCTGATGTTGGACATGCTCCAATCACTCGGTTGGCTGATCAACTTAACCAAGTCATGACTCCTACCATCGCAGCAAATGGTGTTCCTGGGCCTTCTCTTTGACACTGTCACTCAGAGGGTCTTTCTTCCTCCAGACAAGGTTACGGACCGCCAGTCCAGGATATGCACTCTTCTTCATCTGCCTCGAGTGTCAGTACTCCGATGCATGCAGTTGCTAGGGAAGATGGTGGCGGCCTTTGATGCGGTTCTGTTCTCCCACTTCCATGCCAGGACCTTGCAATCTCAGATTCTGTGTCATTAGTCCTCGTTGAATCTCTGGTTGGACACACAGATTCTCCACCTGTCTCTCCAAACCCGTCATTCTCTTCAGTGGTGGGCCACACTCCGCATCTGACAAAAGGATCTCCCTTTTCTGTCTGGATTTGGCAGGTGGTGACGGCGGACGACAGCCTCAAGGGTTGGTGCGCCGTGTTTCATCATCACCATCTTCAAGGTCTGTGGTCCAGTTTAGAGGCATCTCTTCCAATCAATATCCTTGAACTTCGAGCCATTCGCAATGCATTGTTGCAACTTCAAGCCCTTCTTCGGGGTCATCCTGTCCGCATATAGTCAGACAACGTGACGGCCGTCGCTTACATAAACAAACAAGGCGGGACTCGCAGTTGGTGAGCCATGATGGAGGTGGCCCACATTCTCCGGTGGGCCGAGCTCTGGGTTCCAACGATCTCTGCAGTCTTCATTCTCGGAGTCGAAAATTGGGAAGCGGACCTTCTAAGTCGTCACCGGGGGGAATGGGAGCTCAATCAAGTAGTCTTTCTTTCTCTGGTCACCAAGTGGGGTCTTCCCAACAACGACCTAATGGCATCTCGCCTCAATAAAAAGCTTCCCAGGTATGGGACTCGCGCCAGGGATCCTCAGGCTGTTTTCGTGGACGTCATGACAGCACCTTGGAGTTTTGGTCTCCAGTACCTGTTTCCTCCTCTGGCAATGCTCCCTCTAGTGCTTCAGCGGATCTGGATAGAATCCCTGCCGGTCATCTTGATTGCTCCGGTTTGGCTTCGGCGACATTGGTATGCTCAGATTCAGGCCATGCTAGCTGAGCCTCCATGCCGAGTTCCGCTACGTCCAGACCTCCTTCTTCAAGGACCGTGTCATCACCCTGATTATGCCTCATCTGACTTTGACAGCGTGGTTCTTGAGACCTCCATTTTAAGATCCAAAGGATTGTCTTCTTCGGTGGTTGGTACAATGCTTCAGGCTCAGAAGTCGGTTACTTCCAGGATTTCTTACCATATTTGGCATATCTAAAAAAAAAAACCACTGCTTTCTCTCCCTCTCTCATCATCATATGCAGCTCAAATTTATAGTAATCTGTCATTGATGACCAAATGTATACGTATTGCTCCAGCTTCATTCTTTCACTCCGCCCACCACGTTCTGCAGTTCCTATCACACCATCACAGGCTTCTATTCTCCAATCCCTTGGCATTTTAAAAAGAAAACACAGGCGCATTTGTGGGAAGCGAGCAGGCCGAAAATGTATTTCCCCCGGTAACCATCTAAGTCCTTTGCCCACCTGCTCACCCCCATACTCAAAGAACAATCAAATAGAAGTGATACCCAAAAGACGGCCCTGTGTTTGGAAGGACAGAACTGTTGACTCTCACTTTGTGACCCCCATACCCAGAGCTCCTGCACTTAACATAAAGAAAACTGAAGGCCCTCTGGTATGCCCAATCAGGTCAGTCCTTTGTAATGCCAGATCTATAAGAAACAAGACTGCAACAATTGCTGACCTTATTGAATCTGCAGATCTAGCCTGTATTACAGAGACCTGGCTAGATGAAAATGCAGCACCTATATTGGAGGCTGCAGTACCAACAAACTACTCTGTCATCCACAACCCAAGACTGGACCGCAGGGGTGGCGGGGTGGCTATCTGCTTCAAAAAAGAACTTAAACTTAGGGTCCACCCTATTGAAACTACTCGCTCATTTGAGTGCATTGCTGCCCGGAGTTCGACAGGATTAGGTTTCAGAGTACTTCTCATTTACCGGCCACCTGGAGATGGAAAGATATTTCTACAAGAAATTGCAGACACTGTTGCTGGCCTGGTTCTGGAACATCAAAGATGGCTCATCCTCGGGGATTTCAATGCATGGGTGGATGATGAGCTCTCACGCCTTGGCCAAGACCTCCTGTGCACAATGAATGGTCTGGGCTTCACACAGGTCATTCCCTCTGCCACACATAAAAGTGGTCACACTCTCGACCTTGTCTTTCAGATTGGATCAGAAGTCACTGACCTAAAAATAAACCCAGTCATCTGGTCAGACCACTACTCCCTCTGGTTCTCAGTTGCAACCCCTCAAATAAGATCTCTGCCCGTGGAGTTGACCAGGTATCGTCCAAGGTGGGGTATGACTCCCCAGGCTCTTGCAGCAAATCTGGATCTCTCTGCTATACTGGGTGCCTGTGAAGATCCCTGTTCCCTAGTCCGTTATTATAATAGGGATGTTATGGTTGCAATTGATATTATCGCCCCTGTGCGTTTAAGACCTCGTAAACCACAACGTCAAGCTCCATGGTTCGACAACAGTGTTAGTGAGCTCAAGAAAAGGGGGCGTAGACTGGAAAGACGATGGAGGAAGACTAACCTAGTGGATGACAAAATAAAACTAATAAAGCATAACGAAGAATATCAATCGACAATCACTCGTAAGAAAGCACAGTTCCTTTCAAATGAGATCACCGCAGCAAACAATAGGCCAGCTCAACTTTTCCGCACAGTGGAGATGCTTTTGCAAGCCAGCATGCCTGCAGACTGATGAGACCCTCTCCCAGGCAAGATGCAACGAGTTTGCAAACTTCTTTGCAGATAAAATATCCACCATCCGGGCTGGAATCTCCACAGTGCCATCAAAGGAGTGCCAAACTACAAAGCCTGCCAATATAAGCTACCTGCCTTCATGGACCAGCTTTGATCCAGTGGATGTAAAGGACACTGCTGAAATTGCTCGGATTTTGCGTCTCACCACCTGTGATCTGGACCCAGCCTCAACCAAGCTTCTAATAGGTTGTATGGATATAATTGGTCCTGTCTTTACAAAAATTGTTCAATGCTCTTTGCAGACAGGCATTTTTCCTGAACCCCCTAAAGGAAGCAATTGTTAGACCGCTTCTTAAAAAACCTAATTTAGATCCCGACTGCATGACCAACTACAGACCGGTATCAAACCTTCCTTTCCTAGGAAAGGTTATTGAGAAAGTCGTTGCAAATCAACTGGAAACCCGCCTGACAACCCATGATATTTATGATCCATTTCAATCAGGATTCAGGAGAAGACATAGCACTGAAACAGCCCTGGTGTGTGTGTTAAATGATCTTCTGATGGCAAAAGACAGAGGTGACTGTTCAATATTAATCCTTCTGGATCTCTCGGCAGCATTTGATACCGTGGACCATGGGCTTCTGATTGAGCGACTGATACATTTCTGTGGTCTGGATGGCACAGTCCTAAACTGGTTCAAATCATTTCTCACAGGCAGGTCACAGAGAGTATCATCTGGATTATACTCATCACCACCAGTGCCATTGCCATATGGTGTCCCACAAGGTTCTATACTATCCCCCATGCTTTTTGCAGTATACATGCTCCCGTTGGGCGAAAGAATCAGGCGCCATGGCCTGGTCTACCACTGTTATGCAGATGATACACAACAGTACTTGTCCTTTGCTCCGGGCACTGATATCCCAATAGCAACCCTAAATGGCTGTCTAGCTGAACTACAGGAGTGGATGAGCGCCAGTTGGCTGCGACTGAACCCAGATAAAACAGAGGTCCTTATGATACGACCGCAACATCAAAGGACAAGACTGCAGCATAGCCAACCAACTGGACTTACACTCGGGGATTCAGAATTACAGACCAGTGATCGTGTGCGGAATCTTGGTGTTGTCCTGGATGGTGGCTTGACACTTAAACATAAGATATCAGTCACAATCAAATCCTCATTCTTTCACCTGAGGAACATAGCCAGAATCAAGCACTTAATTCCCTCAGATGATATGCCAAAAGTCATACATGCATTTGTATCATCTCGTTTAGACTACTGTAATGCCCTCTACATTGGTCTACCAGCAAAAGAATTGCAGCTCTTACAGCTGGTGCAAAACACAGCTGCCAGGCTATTAACCAACCAGCCCCGTTCTAGCCACATAACACCCATCCTCTACTCCCTTCACTGGCTGCCTGTACGATGGCGAATCATCTTCAAGATTTGCTTACTGAGCTTCAAAGCATTACATGACCAGGGCCCAATGGTACCTGAAACAGCTTCTGACCCCATACTGCCCCACTCGATTACTGCGATCTGTAGATGAAGGACTGTTAGCAGTACCTAGAATCTACCGTAATTCATCTGGGGGTCGAGCTTTTAGTCATGCGGCTCTGACTCTATGGAACTCACTTCCCCGCACAGTGCGAGAGGCCCCAACTATAGAATCCTTCAAAAGTAGACTCAAGACTTTTCTGTTTACTCAAGCATTTCCATAATGTCCCTTTTAGTATTTCATGCTTCTGTATTTTATGAAAATGTACTTCCTTATTTTCTGTACTATATTATGCTATGTATCTGTTAAGCGCCTTGAGTCCTATTGGAGAAAGAGCGCTATATAAATAAAATAATAATTATTATTATTATTATTATTATTACATTTCGTGGTGCAACGCCAGAAGGTTTCGGCCTCTGTGTTTTGTCTTCCGCGTCTTTTGGCTTTTCACCAAGATGGTTTGTCCAAGGGTCTCCGACTCTCTTCTCTCTCTCTTCTCTCAAGGGTCAGGTATCTGCCTTATCTGTTCTGTTTCAGAAAATGTTGGCTGCCCTTCCGGCTGTCTGTTGTTTTCTTCTTGCACATCCAGCTACCATATGCCCCTCCGGTTCCTCCTTGGGATTTGAATATGGTCCTTACTCTCTCCAGAAACTGCCCTTCGAGCCGCTAGACTCGGTGGACTTACGGCTTTTGACTTTGAAGGTTGTGTTTCTGTTAGCAATTGCTTTGGTTCGGCGGGTCTCTGAGTTAGCCGCCTTATCTTGCAGAATGTCTCTTCTTACCTTTCACTCTGGCTGTGTGGTTTTGAGGACAAAACCTTTCTTTTTGCCTAAGGTGGTTTCTGCTTTCCATCTCAACCAGGACATTGTTCTCCCAGCTTTTCTTCCGGATTCTTCATCGTCGCAAGATTCATCATCCTCGGCCTGGTTGGACGTTGTTTGGGCCTTAAGGATATAGTTGTCTCGTACGGTGTCTTTGCACCGCACAAACAGTTTTTTGGGTCTCATTGATGCTCCCAAACGTGGCTGGCCGGCTTCCAGGAATACCATTGCCCATTGGGTCACTTCAGCTATCAGTCAGGCTTATGTTTTGTCGGATTTACCTGTTCCATGTCCTTTGCTGGCTCATTCCACTCGCGCTGTCGGTGCTTCTTGGGCTGTCAGCTGTGGCGTCTCAGTGCAGCAGTTGTGCAGGGCTTCAACCTGGTCGTCTGTGCACACCTTTACCAAATTTTACAGGTTCCACACTTTTGCTTTAGAGCAATCTCGGTTTGGCCGTTCTGTCTTAAGTGTGACCGCACCGGAACCCCCCCTCTCTGTTAGCTTGCTTTGGGACTTCACAGAGGTAATGACGCAGCATCCCCCAGATGGATGATAGAGGAAATGGGATTTTTTTACTCACCGTAAAATCTCTTCCTCTGAATCCATCTGGGGGATGCTGCGATCCCTCCCCTTTTTGTCTGGTTTCTTCTTGACTTTGTTCTCTTGTTCTTCCTCTATGCGGCTTAGCTAAACATAGACTGAGGCTTGCTGGAGGTGGGAGGGGTTAGAAGGGGGTAGGAGTTAGTTTTTAGTGTTTCTTGTGCCTAACCTCCATAGCTCACACTCTAACCCAGAGGTAATGACGCAGCCTTCCACAGATGGATTCCGAGGAAGAGATTTTATGGTGATTAAAAAAATCATTTTTTTCTTTTACACATTTCCATCCCATCCCATCCCTTTTTTTTTTTTTATAGAACTATATTGATGTAATAAATATGCTTACCTTATGAGTTAATTTGGATTAATTATAATTATCTATCTATATCTATCTATCTATCTATCTATCTAATTCATATCTTACCAATATTGCAAATTAACTAAAACTTCTAATGAAGATCCTCATGAACTATTTCCCAATATCAACAGAAATACAGTAAACATGATCAACAATTGATGTAGATTTGAGATGTAGAGATACAGAGGAGATGTTTACATAGGAAGCCCATAGTTTTTAGAGCTAGACCAATCCTCCTATTGGCATAATGTTAATCTTTAAGTTAATTTAATTAAAGGTGGCATAGAACCTATATCTTTGCGAGGCAATGCAGTTCCAGGAATATGCAAATTACTATGTACTCTCCATTTTTTTAGCATCAGGGTCATTCCAACCAACCGTTGCAGCTGTAGGTGTCATTTCTCAGCCAACTTTTTCTCATTTTTTTTCTTAACGTATTTTATGCCATTCTAAAACATGTCAACAAATTTTATCTATTTTCCACAAAATCAACGGGAATGGCATGAGGTGAAAAACAAATTTTTATCAAATTGCTTTATTCCCAAATGTAATGGGCTCTGTGGATTGCACATATACAGTAATTCTTTGCTGGAATTCTCTGCCTCTTCCCATAAGAATCTCCACCTAGCTACAAAGCTCAAACAGGCTCTCATGACCCTCTTCATCCAACTCTTCCTTCTCTCAAACTAACAATTTGTTCCTCTGAACTGTTTTCCCCCCCCCTTTTTTTAATTATAGGTGACTCTGGATATGGTGTAAGGCATTGGGTAATTACTTCAATATCAAACCCAGAGGGAATGCAGAAATCAAATTTAATCAGGCCCATGTACAGTAGCCACTAGAGAAAAAAATTGAGCAAACCTTCAGTATTTTGAAGTCTCGTTTTAGCTGTATTGATAGGTCAGGAGGTTGCTTGCAATACTCAGCATCCCGTATTTGTGAAATGTTCACAGTTTGCTGTATACTACACAATTTATGTGTTGAACATAATGTAAATATAGAGCCAATTCAACAAAACCATGTGATAATTGAGCTATTGTCTACTTTAGAAGGTAATGGATCTAAGCTTGGGGAAGAGGCCTGGAAAAAAGTAATTATATAGTTTTTCTTGTAAGTATATTCTTGCTACTGGATTAATATTTTATTATCTTTAAAAATCATATAGCGAGAGAGAAAGGGTATCCTTACTTTGA
The DNA here is from genome assembly GCF_028390025.1 of Pseudophryne corroboree. NCBI lineage: Eukaryota > Metazoa > Chordata > Amphibia > Anura > Myobatrachidae > Pseudophryne > Pseudophryne corroboree. The sequence goes on along the minus strand of NC_086447.1, from coordinate 435,474,113 downwards.
GTTTGGAAAGAGAATGTATCCCTGATCAGTGGCAAACGCAGGATTTGCATGGGGGGGTTTCCAGAACTGGGTGGAGCCAATCACGGGGGTGGGGACTGAGGTGACCCAGTATATGTTGGGTCCGTAAAACTAGTGTGTGTGTGTGTGTGTGTGTGTGTGTGTACATAGCATATTAAACATGCATATATATATATATATATATATATATATATATGTACACACACATACAGTACACATATATATACACATGTATATATATATATATATGTGTGTGTGTGTGTGTGTGTGTGTGTGTGTTTATATGTATGTATATACATGTGTATATATGTATGCACATGGATATATATGTACTATAATTAAAATAAAGTTATTGCACTTACAAGTGCCACCAGGAAGACAGCAGGCTGCAGAGGACGCTAGACAGCCATTAATAATACTCATGCAGCTTTAAAAAAAAAAATAATAATAATTTTTTCAGTGGAGGGGGGTTTCTTGGTGCTCAGAAACCCCCCCTGGGTGCGCCACTGCTGATGAGTCTTTTGAAAAATGAATGCATGATTTTACAAGCAAATGATACATGAGGTTTATATTTTAAAAGACACCTCATTCCATCCTCTTGGATTTTGTATGCCACGTCAGAAAAGGCATCTTAAGAACAACTAGAATATAAAAATCTCTGGCTAGGCATTTTTATAAAATGTGCCTGACATGCACCTTCTTATATACTCCACTCAGCCAATTTTTCACTTTGCATAAATTACCTGTTGTTATCCTGTGGCTTTGATAAAAATAAAAAGTGGTATGGGAGAGATGTACCAACAATGGACGAATGCATTCTGCCAAATATCACATTGATACTAATCCCTTTTCAACGTGTGCAACTGTTGGCACTGTTTTATTATTCTTAGCTGTTTGTGATGTTATATGGCTGTCTTCCATATCCTTCAAATTAGTTGTTTGTTCAAAAGCTGTAGAAATGTATGTTCCTTCCGAAGGATAAGATTCTGCTGAATTGCCTGACATACTTTCCTCAATGTAATTTGAAGCTTCAAAGCCTTGCGAAAGGTAATTTTGAAAAAGTATACGTTTTTTTTCTTTAATATATGTAGATTATATGCAAATTTCAAACAAATTTAATTATCTTATTTTTAAAGCTTTCATTAGATATTTATATTTCTTAAATATCTGATCTTTAATATTTATTTTAAATATTAAACATCAGATATTTAAGAAATATAAATCTCTAATGACCGCTATAAAAATTGATTGTCTTCACAACATCTAAAGGTTAGGAAAGCTATGGAGAAATGACATGATATCATAAACTTCTTTGTTTCCTAAACACACTGCTTCCCCCATAGACTCTAATGAGGATTTTTATTTTATTTTATTCTTCTAAACAAACTAATCTCCAAATGGGGAGGAGTTTCCCACTTGGTGCCTGAACTATCAGAACTATATTTCCAAACATACACCATGGCCAATATTTACTAAAAAATCGAGTTTGTACGATTTGTTTTTTTTTTTTCAAAGTCCCAATCCGGGAATTCACTAAGCACCAATCTCGGCAGTGTTTGGACTATTCGTAATGGTTTGAATGACAACGTTCACAAATACGAATGAATAGACCATCGGTCAAACGCGGCTGTTATTACATAGAATACGGGAATTCACTATTCATTCGTATTTGGGTGTTAGTCTCTGAGTGCTCAAATGCTGTCGTATTTTTTGGCGATTCGTTAAAAAAAGCGGCAAAAAAATAGACCTGCTTTTTTCAGTCGTGTTTACATGTGTTGCAAATAAAAAATCACTCACACCTGAATTAGGATGCCTATAAAAGGATGTTAGGCCCATTTCAATACACCTACACTCAGAAATGGCAGCAGGACTGTGGGCCAGTGAACTTTTGTGTGCTGTGGGATTCCTCAGACTCAGACATCAGCCTGTAAGTAACCAGGGCCAAGAAACTGAACATGGTCAGCAGGTTGTACAGGTTCCGCGGAGGCCTCGTTTTTTTAGGGGGCGTTTAAACTTGAACGCATTGTCCGATGATAAGGTCATACAGATGTTCCGTCTAAATCGTAACAACATTTTCCGTCTGTATGACCTTGTCAAACTGGGCCTAGACCCTGAGACAGCACGCTCTCGCTCTGTCTCAGGCCTGCACAAACTCCTGGCTGTGTTGCACTTTCTGGCTACTGGCAGCTTTCAGGCTGTGTCTGGGGATGTCATAGGAATCTCACAGCCCTCATTTTCCAGAATCTTAACACCGGTGATGTATACCTAACTACCTCTTCTGTTTTGTGTTTGTTTTAATTTCTCGGTGGCCAGTTCTGTCCTAAAATCTCATGTTTATTGTTCTTTTAAATATACACACAGGTGTTGGCTGTTTTGCAGCCCCACATCGAGGCCTCAATCTGCTTCCCTACCCAGGAGTCTCAGTGGCATGCCGTCAGGGTAGATTTCTAGGAGCTGGCTGGCATGCCCAATGTGCTTGGAGCCATAGATTGCACACACATTCAGCTGAGACCACCTAGGGGCAGGCAGCACATATATACAAACCGCCATTTCGAACACTCCACAAATGTGCAGGTGGTTTGTGATGCAAATCTCAAAATAATGAGTGTTGTTGCTGGTTACCCTGGGGGCTGCCATGACTCCTTCATCCTCAGTCAGTCATCCCTCTTTGATAAGTTTGAGGACGGACAAATGCCAGATGGATGGCTGCTGGGTATGTAATTTGATATGTGTAGGCCTGCGTATACTTTGTCCAAATACAGGTGCAGATGTATTAACCCGTAGAAGGCATAAGGAAGTGAGAAACCAGTGATCTGTGCAAGGTGAGAAAGGCACCAGCCAATCAGCTCCAATATGTAAATGAACATTTAGGAACAGATTGTCTGCTGCCTTTATTACCTTGCACATATCACTGGTTTTTCACTTCCTTATGCCTTCTACAGGTTAATACATCTGCCCCACAGTGTGTTACTTATGTGTTGCTGTATGTTAACATGAATCACGTTACTATATCTGTCTTTTAGGCGATGGAGGATATGGCTGTTTCTCTTGGCTTCTAACTCCATTGTCCCGACCTGATACCCCTGCTGAACACAATTACAATCATGCACATAAGTCCACGCGGAATGTGATAGAAAGATGTTTTGGTGTGCTGAAATCTAGTTTCGGTGTCTGGATAAGTCTGGTGGCCTTTTGTTGTATAGTCCCTCCAAGGTGACTCAAATTGTGTTCTGCTGCTGCTTTCTTCATAACATGTGTTTGCAACAACATCTGCCACATGTTGAGGAGGAGGAGGAGGAGGAGGAGGAGGAGGAGGAGGAGGAGGAAGAAAGCAGCCAGCAAGCAGAGGAATTAGAGACATCTGGTGATACTTGGAGTACAGATGTAGGGAGGCAGGTTAGGCAAGAGATCATCAATCGCTATTTCTAAGGTAAGCTTGGTTTGCTTATTTCATTTGTTGTGTAATCATAAATAGATGTTTTGCCTTTTTTTTCTAAAAACCATTACTCAGAATGTGTCTGTCTCCTTGACACATACAAACATACCCTCGCTTTATGAATAACAAATGTCGCATGTGTATTGTGTGTATTTTTATTCTCAAAACAACAGATTATGAGTGGCATGCATTAAGTCTGGATAAGTGATCGTAAACTTGCAGTGCTAATTTCTTACAAGCCCACATAATCCATTTAGTATTTCACTTTATCATTGTGTGTAACGTCCTAATGCACAGGTTCACAAACTTGGCCCTCAGGACCACACACAGTGCATGTTTTTCACGTAACCCAGTAGAAGCACAGGTGTATGAATTACTCAGACATATGTTAAAAGGTTCACAGGTGGAGCTAATTATGTCACTTGTGATTCTGTGAGGAGACCTGCAAAACATGCACTGTGTGGGTTCCTGAGGGCCGAGTTTGAGAACCTGTGTTCCCAAAAAACACTCCTCAACATATAATATGTTAGCCTTGAGGAATACATGTGTCCCTATGTGTGATGCACCATCATATTTAAGACACACAAACTTACTGTAATCAGGAATAATTTATTTCCTTATGTTTGCTGTAAACTTGATGATGTGTAAGTAAATACACAGTTTGCCACACATATACATTATTATACACATTCTTTGATTTTTTTAATGTAAAAGTACATATTTGTTTGTTTCAGCATCATGTGTAAAAACATTCTTACTAATTTTTCTCTGACGTCCTAGTGGATGCTGGGGACTCCGTAAGGACCATGGGGAATAGCGGCTCCGCAGGAGACTGGGCACAGCTAAGAAAGATTTAGGACTACCTGGTGTGCACTGGCTCCTCCCACTATGACCCTCCTCCAGACTTCAGTTAGAATCCTGTGCCCGGCTGAGCTGGATGCACACTAGGGGCTCTCCTGAGCTCCTAGAGAGAAAGTATATTTTAGGTTTTTTATTTTACAGTGAGATCTGCTGGCAACAGACTCACTGCAGCGAGGGACTTGGGCTTCTTAGGCTACTGGACACCATTAGCTCCAGAGGGATCGACCGCATGGAACCGGCCATTGGTGTTCGGTCCCGGAGCCGCGCCGCCGGCCCCCTTACAGAGCCAGAAGCAAGAAGAATCCGGAAAATCGGCGGCAGAAGACATCAGTCTTCACCAAGGTAGCGCACAGCACTGCAGCTGTGCGCCATTGCTCCTCATACACACTTCACACTCCGGTCACTGAGGGTGCAGGGCGCTGGGGGGGGGGGCGCCCTGAGAAGCAATAAATACACCTTGGCTGGCAAATATATCACAATATATAGCCCCAGAGGCTATATATGTGATAAATACCCCTGCCAGAATCCATAAAAAAGCGGGAGAAAGGTCAGCCGAAAAAGGGGCGGAGCTATCTCCCTCAGCACACTGGCGCCATTTCTCACAGCTCCGCTGGAAGGAAGCTCCCTGGCTCTCCCCTGCAGTCTACACTACAGAAAAGGGTAAAAAAGAGAGGGGGGGCACTAAATTTAGGCGCAATATACATATAGCAGCTATAAGGGGATATAATTTAGTTAATCCCTGATTTATATAGCGCTCTGGTGTGTGCTGGCATACTCTCTCTCTGTCTCCCCAAAGGGATTGGTGGGGTCCTGTCTTCTGTCAGAGCATTCCCTGTGTGTGTGCGGTGTGTCGGTACGGCTGTGTCGACATGTTTGATGAGGAGACTTATGTGGAGGAGGAGCAGGTGCCTATAAATGTGTTGTCATCCCCTGCGGGGCAGACACCGGAGTGGATGGACTTGTGGAAGGAATTACGCGAAAGTGTCGACTCCTCCTTATATAAAAAATTTGATGACATGCCAAATGCGGGGCAACCGTCTTCTCAGCCCGTGCCTGCCCAGACGTCTCAAAGGTCATCAGGGGCTCTAAAACGCCCGCTACCTCAGATGGCAGACACAGATGTCGACACAGATACTGATACCAGTGTCGACGACGAAGAGACTAATGTAATGTCCAATAGGGCCACTCGTTATATGATTGAGGCAATGAAAAATGTTTTACACATTTCTGAGGTGACCCCAGGTACCACAAAAAAGGGTATTATGTTTGGGGAGAAAAAACTACCAGTAGTTTTTCCCCCTTCTGAAGAATTGAATGAAGTGTGTGAACTAGCGTGGGCTTCCCCCGATAAAAAATTGATAATTTCAAAAAAATTACTAATGGCGTATCCTTTACCGCCAGAGGATAGGTCACGTTGGGAAACACCCCCTAGGGTGGATAAAGCACTTACGCGCTTATCAAAAAAGGTGGCACTGCCGTCCCAGGATACGGCCGCCCTAAAGGAACCTGCTGACAGAAAGCAGGAGGCTCTCCAGAAAGCTATATATACACACACTGGTATTATACTGAGACCAGCTATTGCCTCAGCATGGATGTGCAGTGCTGCAGCTGCATGGTCAGACTCCCTGTCAGAAAACATTGACACCCTAGACAGGGACACTATATTGCTAAACGTAGAGCATATTAAAGACGCTGTCTTTTACATAAGAGATGCACAGAGGGATATTTGCCGGCTGGCATCAAAAATAAGTGCACTGTCCATTTGTGCCAGGAGAGGGTTATGGACCCGGCAGTGGACAGGTGATGCAGATTCTAAAAGGCACATGGAAGTTTTGCCTTATAAGGGTGAGGAGTTGTTCGGGGATGGTCTTTCAGACTTAGTGTCCACAGCAACAGCTGGGAAGTCAGCATTTTTGCCACATGTCCCCTCACAACCAAAGAGAGCACCGTATTATCAGGTGCAGTCCTTTCGCCCCCAAAAGAGCAGACGGGGTAGAGGTGCGTCCTTTCTGCCCAGAGGCAGAGGTAGGGGAAAAAAGCTGCAGCATACAGCCACTTTCCAGGAACAAAAGTCCTCCCCCGCTTCTTCTGCTAAGTCCGCCGCATGACGCTGGGGCTCAGCAGGCGGAGCCAGGTACGGTGGGGGGCCGTCTCAAAAACTTCAGCAATCAGTGGGCTCGCTCACAGGTAGATCCCTGGATCCTTCAAGTGGTATCTCCGGGGGAAAAGGCTGGAATTCGAGACATCCCCCCCCCCGCCGTTTCCTCAAATCTGCCTTACCAACGACTCCTTCAGAAAGGGAGTCTGTGTTGGAGGCAATTCACAAGCTGTATTCCCAGCAGGTGATAGTCAAGGTGCCCCTACTTCAACAAGGACGGGGTTACTATTCCACAATGTTGTGGTACCGAAACCGGACGGTTCGGTGAGACCCATTTTAAATTTGAAATCCTTGAACACATATTTAAGAAAATTCAAGTTCAAGATGGAATCGCTCAGGGCGGTTATTGCAAGCCTGGAAGAGGGAGATTACATGGTATCTCTGGACATCAAGGATGCTTACCTGCATGTTCCCATTTACCATCCTCACCAGGAGTACCTCATATTTGTGGTACAGGGTTGTCATTACCAATTCCAGACGTTGCCGTTCGGCCTGTCCACGGCACCGAGGGTATTTACCAAGGTGATGGCCGAAATGATGATACTCCTTCGGAAAAAGGGAGTTTTTATTATCCCATACTTGGACGATCTCCTGATAAGGGCGAGGTCCAGAGAGCAGTTGTTGGTCGGCGTAGCATTATCTCAGGAGGTACTACACCAGCACGGTTGGATTCTGAATATTCCAAAGTCTCAGCTGGTTCCGGCGACACGTCTACTGTTCCTGGGGATGATTCTGGACACAGTCCAGAAAAAAGTTTCTCCCAGAGGAGAAAGCCAAGGAGCTGTCATCTCTAGTGAGAGGCCTCCTGAAACCAAAACAGGTGTCGGTGCATCATTGCACGCGAGTCCTGGGAAAGATGGTAGCTTCCTACGAAGCGATTTCATTCGGCAGGTTCCATGCCAGAACTTTTCAGTGGGACCTGTTGGACCAATGGTCCGGATCGCATCTTCAAATGCATCGGTTGATAACCCTGTCTCCAAGGACCAGGGTGTCTCTGCTGTGGTGGCTGCAGAGTGCTCATCTCAGAGAGGGCGGCAGATTCGGCATACAGGACTGGGTCCTGGTGACCACGGATGCCAGCCTTCGGGGCTGGGGTGCAGTCACACGGGGAAGAAACTTCCAAGGACTTTGGTCAAGTCAGGAGACTTCCCTACACATAAATGTTCTGGAACTGAGGGCCATTTACAATGCCCTAAGTCAAGCAAAGCCCCTGCTTCAAAACCAGCCGGTTCTGATCCAGTCAGACAACATCACGGCAGTCGCCCATGTAAATCGACAGGGCGGCACAAGAAGCAGGACGGCGATGGCAGAAGCCACAAGGATTCTCCGATGGGCGGAAAATCACGTGTTAGCACTGTCAGCAGTGTTCATTCCGGGAGTGGACAACTGGGAAGCAGACTTCCTCAGCAGGCACGACCTCCACCCGGGAGAGTGGGGACTTCATCCAGAAGTCTTCCAACTGATTGTAAACCGTTGGGAAAAGCCACAGATGGACATGATGGCGTCCCGCTTAAACAAAAAGCTAGAAAAATATTGCGCCAGGTCAAGAGACCCTCAGGCGATAGCTGTGGACGCACTAGTGACACCGTGGCTGTACCGGTCAGTTTATGTGTTCCCTCCTCTTCCTCTCATACCCAAGGTACTGAGGATAATAAAGAAAAGAGGAGTAAGAACTGTTCTCATTGTTCCAGATTGGCCAAGAAGGTATTGGTACCCGGAACTTCAAGAATTAATCTCAGAGGACCCATGGCCTCTGCCGCTCAGACAGGACCTGCTGCTGCAGGGGCCCTGTCTGTTCCAAGACTTACCGCGGCTGCGTTTAACGGCATGGCGGTTGAACACCGTATCCTAAAAGAAAAGGGTATTCCGGAGGAAGTCATTCCTACGCTTATTAAAGCTAGAAAAGATGTAACCGTACAACATTATCACCGCATATGGCGAAAATATGTTGTGTGGTGTGAGGCCAGGAAGGCCCCAACGGAGGAATTCCAGCTAGGTCGATTTCTGCACTTCCTACAGTCAGGGGTGACTATGGGCCTAAAACTGGGTTCCATTAAGGTCCAGATTTCGGCTCTGTCGATTTTTTTCCAAAAAGATCTGGCTTCACTGCCTGAAGTTCAGACATTTGTCAAGGGAGTGCTGCATATTCAGCCTCCTTTTGTGCCTCCAGTGGCACCGTGGGACCTCAACGTGGTGTTGGGTTTCCTTTAGTCACATTGGTTTGAGCCACTCAAAACCGTGGATTTAAAATATCTCACGTGGAAAGTGGTCATGCTTTTGGCCTTGGCTTCGGCAAGGCGTGTGTCAGAATTGGCGGCTTTGTCATGTAAAAGCCCCTATTTGGTTTCCATATGGATAGGGCAGAATTGAGGACTCGTCCCCAGTTTCTTCCTAAGGTGGTATCAGCTTTTCACTTGAACCAACCTATCGTGGTGCCTGCGGCTACTAGGGACTTGGAGGACTCCAAGTTACTGGACGTAGTCAGGGCCTTGAAAATTTATGTTTCCAGGACGGCTGGAGTCAGGAAGATTGACTCGCTATTTATCCTGTATGCACCAAACAAGATGGGTGCTCCTGCTTCAAAGCAGACTATTGCTGGCTGGATTTGTAGCACAATTCAGCTTGCGCATTCTGTGGCTGGCCTGCCGCAGCCTAAATCTGTAAAAGCCCATTCCACGAGGAAAGTGGGCTCTTCTTGGGCGGCTGCCCGAGGGGTCTCGGCTTTACAACTTTGCCGAGCTGCTACTTGGTCAGGGGCAAACACGTTTGCTAAATTCTACAAATTTGATACTCTGGCTGAGGAGGACCTTGAGTTCTCTCATTCGGTGCTGCAGAGTCATCCGCACTCTCCCGCCCGTTTGGGAGCTTTGGTATAATCCCCATGGTCCTTACGGAGTCCCCAGCATCCACTAGGACATCAGAGAAAATAAGATTTTACTCACCGGTAAATCTATTTCTCGTAGTCCGTAGTGGATGCTGGGCGCCCGTCCCAAGTGCGGACTGTCTGCAATACTTGTATATAGTTATTGTTAACTACAAGGGTTATTGTTGAGCCATCTTTTGAGAGGCTCTGTTGTGTTCATACTGTTAACTGGGTATATTATCACGAGTTATACGGTGTGATTGGTGTGGCTGGTATGAGTCTTACCCGGGATTCAAAATCCTTCCTTATTGTGTCAGCTCTTCCGGGCACAGTATCCTTACTGAAGTCTGGAGGAGGGTCATAGTGGGAGGAGCCAGTGCACACCAGGTAGTCCTAAATCTTTCTTATCTGTGCCCAGTCTCCTGCGGAGCAGCTATTCCCCATGGTCCTTACGGAGTCCCCAGCATCCACTACGGACTACGAGAAATAGATTTACCGGTGAGTAAAATCTTATTTTAACACACACAAACATGTCCCAACAATACTGACATTCATTTTGACAATGTTTTTAAAACAAAACAAAGGCAACATATTACAAGTTTTTTACGCAACTCAATTGTGTTCTTCTTGTAATGTTGTATAGAGAAGAAAGCTAAAATATGTATCAATAACATTGTAATTTGGATTGTCTGCGGGAAAAGAGAATGATTGGAATCTAGAAAGAGTAATGATTAGAAAAAAATCAAGTGGTCAGTTTACTTCCTGCTAACATGTATGTGTGGCTCCATCAACATTTCCCTCCTCCAATACCAAAAAAAAATTGGTAAAGAATAAATGTGCGTACAAATTTTTTGTTTTTGTTTGTAGCACTTATAATTAATGATGTTGAAAAAAGTGTCAAGGAGCTAAGTGTTATATATTTTTCGCCAAAAATACACTTACTAACTATTTTGAGTTACTTATCCCAAATGTCTAACTTGTATTTTTTTCACGTTTTTTTTGGTGGCTGCTTGTCCTGCCCTTTGCCTTTAGCACTGTCATGTTGTCGTGCTCTGGTGGAGCGTGTTGGTGGTGATGAGACTGGCGTGATATTTGGAGTAGTCGTACCAGAACTGCTGCTTGTTTGCTGTTGGTGCATGCATCTGAGCGTTTCATTCAGGTTAGTGAGGGTGGCATTGAGTTCACGTGTAGCAGCATTTTGATTGTCTACTATTCGGTATAAACTTTCATTAATCTTTTGATTGTTTTGAAAAATGCTCATATAACTTTGCTGTTGTCTGTGCTGTTCTTCCATTATGCGCTGTAAGCTGCCCATGACCTGTGTAATGTCTGTACGCATGAGTTCCATGGTATTGCCTATTCTGGTTGTTTGTTCATTTTGTCTACTCAGATTTCTTGTTCTAGAATAATGGATGTGTGCATTGGCGCCCTTGTAACAAAGATGATGGCAGTAACAAATAGGTTTTGTATAAAACCACAGTACTTTATTACATAAAAACAATGTACATGTAAAATAAAATAACAGTATGCCAATCCCAAACAAGATCTCACCCTCTGTTGGATTTGCGGTGGGCAGAGAGCCTCTTTTTAGAAAAAGGCAATCCGATCCCGGTGGAATATTCGTCGCACCACCGCAAACAGCTTATTCCATTCGGAGGTTGGAGTAGGGAATCAGGCAATGCAGATAAAAAGGCAGATGTCCGTGTCGTCCAAACGACGCGTTTCGGAGAATGTTCTCCTTTTTCAAGCTTGGATGACATGGACTATCACAGTTCATATATTTATACCCCCTCTAATTGAAATAATCAATCAATTAGTTACACCAAACTTCCGGTCCGTATTAACCGGAAGTGACGTATGCGGCTCATACTGCATTTCCGTTTTCGTTTTATATGTGCAAAAAACCTATTAAACCAGCACTTGTTTAAAAGCAGATGGTCAATGGTACATAACACTATATCCATAGGTGAAAAGATGGCACAAAATAGGAGACCTTAACACAGCAAGATTAAATAGACAGTGTTTTACTTCCGTTCTCCGTAACAGGAAGTGACGAATGCGTGTCACCGCTACGTCCCATGCGTTCCATGCGGCGGCCATCTTTGAATATACATCTTGTCCATAGTAATACAAATCTAAGAGACCCGGCTTTTTCCACTTTCTACGGCCGGAAGTGACGGATGCGTTTCACAGATGTGTTCCATATAGCAGCCATTTTAATTTTATTCACAGTGTAGATCCGTAAAGTTCTTATGGATGACGTCATTCGGAACAAATAAAAGAAAGATGCCATATCTCCTCAACCAATCTTAGCTGTACTTTATATTCCAGGCCAGTCCATCCCTATTACCGGGAGATAGGCCTATCTCCCGGTAATAGGGATGGACTGGCCTGGAATATAAAGTACAGCTAAGATTGGTTGAGGAGATATGGCATCTTTATTTTATTTGTTCCGAATGACGTCATCCATAAGAACTTTACGGATCTACACTGTGAATAAAATTAAAATGGCTGCTATATGGAACACATCTGTGAAACGCATCCGTCACTTCCGGCCGTAGAAAGTGGAAAAAGCCGGGTCTCTTAGATTTGTATTACTATGGACGAGATGTATATTCAAAGATGGCCGCCGCATGGAACGCATGGGACGTAGCGGTGACACGCATTCGTCACTTCCGGTTACGGAGAACGGAAGTAAAACACTCTATTTAATCTTGCTGTGTTAAGGTCTCCTATTTTGTGCCATCTTTTCACCTATGGATATAGTGTTATGTACCATTGACCATCTGCTTTTAAACAAGTGCTGGTTTAATAGGTTTTTTGCACATATGAAACGAAAACGGAAATGCAGTATGAGCCGCATACGTCACTTCCGGTTAATACGGACCGGAAGTTTGGTGTAACTAATTGATCGATTATTTCAATTAGAGGGGGTATAAATATATGAACTGTGATAGTCCATGTCATCCAAGCTTGAAAAAGGAGAACATTCTCCGAAACGCGTCGTTTGGACGACACGGACATCTGCCTTTTTATCTGCATTGCCCGATTCCCTACTCCAACCTCCGAATGGAATAAGCTGTTTGCGGTGGTGCGACGAATATTCCACCGGGATCGGATTGCCTTTTTCTAAAAAGAGGCTCTCTGCCCACCGCAAATCCAATAGAGGGTGAGATCTTGTTTGGGATTGGCATACTGTTATTTTATTTTACATGTACATTGTTTTTATGTAATAAAGTACTGTGGTTTTATACAAAACCTATTTGTTACTGCCATCATCTTTGTTACAAGGGCGCCAATGCACACATCCATTATTCTATAACTTGTATTCTGTGTTTAGGGACGTGGTGTTCCCTTTGTGAAGTGTGTCGGCTGCCCAGGGTAACATTTATTGCGCACATCAGGAATATCTTTTATTTGTACTCAGATTTCTTGATATTCTTCTGAGGTGAGATGGTAGGCTTGCAAACATTTGTGTCTGCTTACGCAGGCAATCTTCATTAGTGGCCTGCTGTCTAGCCCAAATGGTCCAAAACACCTGATCAGGGCCTTGTGTTCCTGGTGTTGTTGGGCTGTGTTGTGGTGGTGGTGTGCTTTGCTGTGGTGGTGTACTCACAGGTGCTGGGGGGCTCATTCCTTGCATTAGTGGCTGCATTTCTAAGATGTTTGTCTCCTCCATGTCACTGTGTTGCTGTTGTTGCGGAGGGATGCTGTTCCCAGGACTAGAAGCTGAAATGTTAAACAAATCTCAGTTATCCATATGTTTGAGAAATGTAAACAAATCACTACACATGGAACACGTGTCGTTCACTGTTGCTTACAACTATTCTGCCTAGCAACATCATCACTCATAGCTTAAATACATACATATGCCTGTTTGTGGCAAATGTGTCTGGTTACTTAATTGTGAAAGCAAACACTTCAGTTTTATTGTAGCTCACACATACTCCACCATAAAAACACATTGGAATACATAATGTGTTACCTTATAGCTTTGTTCAAACAAACATAGTAATGTTTTTATCTGTATTTTGCAATGTTACCTCAAACACACATGTGAAATGTGGAAAAACAACCTTACTTTTTGCAATAAAACCAACATGCTTTTTGTTGCAGCATTTTACACACAATGTGATACTGTATGGCTCAAGTGGACATACATATCTTTACTGGATGTGGACAAGGACATTTAGCTTGGATTACATTTCAGCTTTTACTTACTGCGGTAAGTACTTACGATTTTGATGTTTTTTGACTTAATGCGGTTATGAAATATTTTGATTACGTACTGAAATTTTACACATTTTTTTCAGTTTGATACTCACAATCAAGATGAGGGGAGTGTGGATGACGTCTTGGAGGTGTGTCCAAAATTTGGAGTGGGGGGACAGAACATACGGACGATAATCTTTGTGGCGGGGTAGCCTGCTGTGTTTGGGCCGGGACATACGACCTTGCTTTCTTTTCGGCCACAGGTTTTTTGTGGTGATGTCTTTCAGAAGTGCCACTTCTGCTGCTCCATACTTCTTTCGATGGACCTTTTAATGAAAGTGCAATTTTGTTATGGCCATTCCTTTACAAGCATACCCTATACTACAATGGACACTTTACCTGCTTCCGCAGCATCATCATCATCAGATGTGACAGGAGTTACTGGCCGACGAGTAGTACTGCTTTTTTCTAACACTGTATAAAATAAAAAAATAAAAAAAAATAATCATGCTATTTTGTATACATCCACCCATTATGCTTATAAACATTTATTCTTGAAGAAATGCTTGGTTTTTATTTATAAAAAACATAAGGATCGGAAATACAAAAATAAAAAACAATAAACTAAAAACATTGACCAAAACACATATGCACTATGGCAACATCAACACAGGAAAACATGTACAGGACACTGACATAGGCCACAAGTTAAAGAAAAAAAAACACAAAAATAAACACACACATCTACACTTTGTATTGAAAGGAAAAATATTACAGATGCAATATATAAATTGCTCTGTGATGTGGCACTCCAAAGACACATTACCACTATATGAGCCAAAACAAAATGTAGCAATTTTTCTCAAAAATTACACTGCAGTGTGGTGTCACGGTACAAATACAAGCAAAAAAAAAAAAGTTAATTAAATTAAATAATTAACATTATCTAATAATGACACTACACATGTAAGTGGATTCCAAACCACTTTCCAGTACTCCAGCCTCTAACATGACAACCACTGTTTTTAAAACATTGCACATGGATCACTTAAATATAATAGTCACAATTTTAATTAAAAAATCGGCCAAAAGGAAAACATTATTGCAGGACAATTCAGAGACACACCAAGTCCAAACTACACATGCAAAATATCTGTCAGAAAAACACATGACATACAATAAAGTAAGATGTTACATTGGCTATTGTATAAAACATTAACCAAAACAATGTATTTGCTGACACACACTTGAAGATGGGAGTAATATGCAACGTCACATGACACACATTTAAAAAAAACAAAAAAACCATAGAATGTAAATGCAAATACACATGCTCACCATTCTTCCTGGGCCTATCTGAATCCCGGACATGGGTTGCAGAGACAACTTCTGGAGGGATTACACTCCGCATGGGCTCCTCATACTCAAGATATCTTGCAATATAGGGCTGCCCACCACCGGTTTTCCGGGCCTCCTTGGCCATTTTGGACTTGACACGTCGCTTTATGTCATAGTACCGTTTGCGGCACGTGTCCTCCGTCCGCTTGACCACCCCCTCACTATTGACAGCAGCAACAACTTTCGCCCACAACACCGTCTTCCTCCGTGTTGGCACCTTGGCGGACTCAGGGCCAAATAGCTGCCTCTGATACTTCATCAGCTCACGCACCAATGCCACATTTTCAGCAAAACTAAACTTAACATTCCGCCCAGTCTTAGTAGTGGTGCGTGGCTGCGGAGCACTCTGACTGTCACTATCACTTGAGGCTGCTGCAGCAACCTCACCCACCTCCTCCACCTCACTAACACTCGCCTCCACCTGACCGACCTTCTACCCCTCACTCACACCCTCCACCTCACCCACCTCTGAGTCACACATAATTGTGTTTCTAAACAGTTAACACAGAAAAAAAAAGACAAACAACACACTCCACCACTACACAACACACACACACACACACACACACACACACACACACACACACACACACTGACAAGGGACTATAAAGAAAAATAACTTGGACTAAAAATGAGACAAAACCACAAAATACAAGACAACAAGAATGACAAGACGACTTTCAAACACAATACCACACTCAGAAATCGCTACCAACACTCCTCACCAAACCACAAATTCACCTACCTCCACAGCACAACCTCCCTCCTCCTCACCACTAACTAAACCCACGAGGTGCAGACGGTTTGGGGCGTATTTATATGGTTGTGCACAGACACTCCTACCATCTGAAACACAACCAATCACGGACGGGGATGAAAATCGAAACTGAAAGTGAAAATGCGGCCGCTGGAAAAAAAATCCTGCCGCGTTTAACTTAGGAAAAAAACCAGCAAATACTACAAAAACACGTACGCAAACGACAATGACGGCCGTAAATGTGCCAAAAAAAAAAACGACTGGCATCGACATTGGAAAACACGACAACCATAAAGTCGTCTGCTTCGTAACTTTGCGTATATGGATTCAAAAAGTTGCATGAAAATGCACCCGATACAAAACGAGTTTAAACACTACACAAACCGACTCAAACACGAATATTAGTAAATATTGCCCCATGCATTTGACTCGGATGAGAATGTAGATATTATATGATTGTAAGCCACCAGCACTGAATTTTCCTTTTACATTGACCATAAATAATTTGAATTGGACCTGGACCACCAATCCAAGGCACCCCTGCAAGTGCTACAAGGCACCCCAGGATGCCACGACACCCAGTTTGAGAACCACTGCTCTATACTATGCACTTTTAACAATCTGGTAAGATTTGTTTTTTTTTCTTGTCATCTTACAATATGTAAAGGATAGAGTTATTAAATAATTATTATGCCCAAAAGCTAACTCGTTAATTTCTGAAGCAGGGGGTACATTGGTTTCCACAGGGAAACATCTGGGTGTAGAGTGGCTCTTCATCCAGGGCCACCAACAGGCTAAAAGCTTTAGGCTGTCCCAGGATTCATTGGGGCCTCCTCTATAACCCAGCCTCCAGGCACGGAGAGCTTAGTTTTGAGTTGGTGCCTGCAGCAGCAGGTCACTTAACAGGGGGGCTGTACTGGGCAGTCCTGAAAAAGCTTTTCTGAAGAAGATTCCTTCTCTGGGCTGTCAGCGTTGTATGTCAGGGTGACACTTCTGCGCTGCAGCTCCATCACCTCCCAAGCGGCGTCGCATACTCCCGCGGCCTGTCCAGTGCAGCTTTATTGTGATAATTTCTGCATTGCCTGTGACTGTGTGTGCCTGTATCTGCTATTTGGTTTCACTCTCAGTGTTTCTCATATATAACTGTTACTATATTCTGTACCCTAAGGGACTAGGTGCGTCTGGCTCTCCTATATAGCACAACACGGTATTTATCCAATACGTATATTATACTGTGCACTCAGTCCCATAAGACCGGATTTATTCGCAGGTATTGTACTTTGGCTTTATCGTACTAAGTCGCTCTATTGTTGCATTCATATAATGTCTAACAAAAAGTGCAGTAAATCAGTGGAAGCTCCTGCATCATGCAGAGCATTTACCAGAGGGGGAAGTTTTGTATGATGGTCTGGGAAGTTTTGTATGATGATCTGTGTGCTACGTTTCATGCACCTCCTAGTCAGTCCGCAGCTCTTGTGCCTACTCAGAAGTCACCCTGTCCTGCATTCACAAACCTTCTGGGTACTCTGGTGGAATGCCTTATGCCCCCTATGGGACCACCTGTGCCATTACATCCACATATTGTCCCTATGGTTAATCCACCTTGGGTGGAAAATTTATCTAACCAGCTGCAGCAATTAAATCAGTCCTTGGTTAGACAGAAATCCACTCCAGGTCACTCCTGTGTCTCTGGGTCATCTAAGCGGGGCTGCTTCCTCCTCACAGTCCACATACCTCTCTGATGTTTCATCTGAAGTGGAGGGGGAGCATACGGTCCTGTCAGACACTGAATCGGTGTTACTGTTGAGGATTCTCCCTTGAAGATTGATGTCCCTGCCCTAGTGGCTGCTATGAAACAAATCCTACAAATATCTGATGTTGAGGATTCCACTACTGTGGCAAAGAAAACTGATATGTTTAAGCAGCAGAAGGTGGTTAAAAATCTGTTACCCCATTCTGACCATTTGGTGGACATCAGGCGGGAACCCTGGTCTACTCCAGGAAAGAAATTCCCTCTGCCTAAATGGGCCTTGGCTCTCTATCCTCTCCCTGCAGAGTTATGTGACAAGTGGGAAAATTCACCACCGGTGGATTCTCATGTCACCTGCCTCGTGGTGTCGTCCACTCTGCCTTTCACCACTGCCACTTCTCTGAAGGAACCGACAGATAAGTGTGTGGAGGGCTCCCTGAAATCTATTTACTCCCTTACAGGAGCTGTGCATAGGCCTACTATTGCGGCCTCTTGGGCCACAAAAGGTATTGATGCGTGTGTTCAGGCATTAGAGGAAGAGCTGCCCGAAGATATATCTGACAATGCCATACAATACCTGTCTCACATTACTTCCGCCACCTATTACATTCAGGAGGCGCCTCTGAGGCAAGTGTGTTGGCGGCCAAGGCGTTGACCATGTCTTTCCTGGCTCACTGTATTCTGTAGCTGAGGTCATGGAAGGTGTACCTAAACTCCAAAAAGACCTTGGAGTTTCTCCCCTTCACTGGGGACATTTGATTTGGGGAAGTTCTGAATAAAATTGTGTTTAAGTTAGCAGCTGCTAAGACTGCCTTCCTCCCAAATACTAATCTTTCTGCACAGAAGGCAAAAGGTACCACCTTTCATTCCTTTCGGCCTCAAGGGAAAGCAAAAGGTCAGGCATACCCAAGACAATCTTGTGCTCCCAAAACCACCAAGCCAAAGGCAGAACAATCCTGGGCTGCCCGTCAGCCTGCTTCTAAACAAGACAAGCCTGCTGCATGACGGGGTGGTCCTCCCTCTGGGGAATCCCAGGATGGGAGTCTGACTTCTACAGTTTGCCCAGGTCTGGTTAAAGACCACTTCTGGCACATGGGTACTTTTAAGTTGTTTCTCACGGGTACGATGTCTCGTTCAAGAGATGTCCCCCTCGCCAATTCTGCGCTACGGACCTTCCTTCAGATCCGTTAAAGGTGCAAGCTCTACAAACTGTGGTGAGTTCCCTCCTGTGTACAGGAGTGGTTGTGCCGGTACCTCAGTCCCAGAGGGGCAGAAGCTATTACTTAACCTTGTTTCTGGTCCTGAAACCCAATAGGTTCTTCCGGCCTATACTAAATATCAAATCACTGAACAAGTTTGTGAGAGTTCCCAGGTTTTGTACACTGCGCTCCATTGTGCTGGCTATGGAACCCGGATATACAGGATGCATATCTGCATATTCCGATTGCCATGTTTAGTGTTCATTCTAGGATTTTTTTAGGGCAGGGGGCTGATCATTGAGGAGGGCACATTTTCATTTTGAAGGGCACATTTTTGAGGTGACGCTTTGCGCACAAAGCATAGCGCATATGTTTATACATATATTTTCCCCTTAATGTTTCATTTACCCCTACATACATGTAGGACACCCATGTAACACCCAACATCTGTACTGAGAAAAATACTATATTTGTCCAGTCTTCTTGGAAGAACGGCTACAGTATATACATAATTAGTAGATAATAATAAATATCTCCTCCACTGCTGAAGTAGTTATAATCCTTATGTGTTATAATACAGAAAAGTTAAGCAGAGGGTTAAAATATACAGTATAGGTACAAAATAAAAGTCTGTTCTTCTGCTAAGGAAATAGTGTAAGCAGTACATGCTCTCTTCTTACCTTGTTCTTTCCCTCTATATCAGAGTGCTGTGTTATGCAGGCAGCCACAGCAGTGATGCCATTTACAGTGCCTCCTCTGCCATCCATTTCATTAAGGATAGAAATTGTTTCCAATTTCAGAGGAAGGCAAGGAGTAGACAACTACATTGTAACATGCACTCTGACTGTTGCATTCTGTATACAAGGGGGTGATTTATGATCCTGCAGGGTGCACTGAAAAAGGGCAGGGTGCTTTTTCACATTTCAAAAATGGGCAGGGTGCAGCACCCTGCTGAAACAGCCTAGAAGGAACACTAATGTTGCATCAACAGTTCTGGCGGTTTGCTATTGGCAACCTTCACTACCAAATCCAGGCTTTGCCAATTGAACTGGCTTCGGCTCCTCGGATCTTTACCAAGATCATGGCCATGATGATGATCCATCTCCATTGCCAAGGAGTCAGAATCCTGCCGTATTTGGATGACCTGCTGATTCTGGCAAATTCCCAAGAAGTTCTCAGTCATCTGCAATTGATTGTAACCTCTTCAATCCCACGGGTGTCTCATCAATTGGAAGACGTCCTCGCTGGTCCCAGCTCAGAGCATGGTGCACCTGGGGGCACTCCTGGACACGCACAGTCAGAGACTGTTTCTGTCCCCAGAGAAAGTACTGAAGCTTCAGGACAGGATACGATGCTTCCTTCGTCGCCCCAGAGTGTCGATACACTCGTCGATGCAAGTACTTGGCCTGATGGTGTCGGCCTTCAACATGGTAGAGTACGCTCAATTTCATTCACGCCCACTACAGAGGTTAATCTTATCCAAGTGGGACGGCCTGCCTAATCGAATCAGATCTCGCATGATTTCTTTGACTCCTGAGGTTCGTCTGTCGCTAACCTGGTGGCTCCAGGACCAGCAATTAAGCAGGAGCCATTCCTTCTGGATCCCCAGCTGGGTCCTGCTGACAACAGACACGTCTGAGAGGATGGGGTGTTATGTTGGAGCGGGGCGGTGTTCAATTCGCTATCTCTCGCCCTGCCTCTGGTACAGAGCAGGCCTGTTCAAGTACGGTCAGACAACGCCACCACGGTGGCATACATAAACCATCAAGACGCCATCTGCAGCAATATCGGCAGTGTTCATTCCAGGCGACCTGAACTCAGAAGCGGATTTTCTCAGTCGCCAGGACGTGCACGCCGGAGAGTGGAGTCTTCATCCAGAAGTCTTTCAACTCCTAGTGGACAGGTGGGCCTACCAGACATAGACCTCATGGCGTCTTGACATAATTACAAGGTTCCGGTCTTCGGATCTCAGACCAGGGATCCTCAGGCATTGTTCGTGGACGCACTGGCAATTCCATGGAACTTTCGGGTGCCCTACATGTTACCTCCAGTGTCACTTCTGGCCAGGGTCCTACGGAAGTTCAAACAAAAAGGAGGATCGCTACTTCTGATCGCTCCAGAGTGGCCCAGATGGCATTGGTTCTCAGACCTGCAGGGTCTGTAAACGGGTCTGTCAACTTGTGTCTACCCAGACCTGGCCAGACTGGCTTTGATGGTGTGGCTCTTGTAGCATCACTCCTGAGGTCCAAAGGTTTTACTGAGGCGGCTATCCAGACTATGTTGAAAGCGCGCAAAGTGGCCTCCTCCCGGATTTATTACAGGGTTTTGAATACTTACTTCATCTGGTGTGCTGATAAGAATTATGATGTCTATAGGATCAGAACTTCCAGAATTTTGGCTTTTCTGCAACGAGGCCTTGACTTAGGTCTTCGTCTGGCCTCCCTCAAGGTTCACATATCTGCCTTGTCGATTTGGTTTCAGAGAAAAATTGCATCTATACCTGACGTTCATACTTTCACTCAGGGTGTTCTACGGATTCAGCCTTCCTATGTCCCTCCTTTGGCTCCATGGGATCTGACTGGTGTACTGAATGCCCTGCTAGAGTCTCCATTTGAACCTCCTGAGTTGGTGGACTTTGAATGGCTCACAGCCAAGGTCTTATTCTTGCTGGCTATTGCCTCTGCAAGACAGGTGTTGGACTTAGGCGCTTTGTCGTCCACCCTTTTTGATATTTCACCGTGACCTGGCGGTTCTACGAACTTGTCCCGGTTATTTGCCTAAGGCGGTATCATCTTTTCACCTTAACCAAGAGATTGTGGTTCCAGCCTTTATCTCTTCGGACTTGTCTCCCAAAGAATGTTGTTCGAATGTTCTTTGAATGTGGTACGTCTCTCCGTACCCTAGTGCGTATATGTGTGATATAGATTGTAAGCTCCGCTGGGGCAGGGACAGATGTGAATGGCCAAATATTCTTTATAAAGCGCTCCGTGATGTGTGTGCTATATAAATTACTGGTAATAAAAACTAGCCGAAAAAACGCCACTAATTTGACGCACCATATTCATTTGCAGGCGTTTTCGCACGTTTTTTAATACATTTTCGTCCATGTCCATTTGGCGGTGAATTCGCCGTCTACTTTTTTTTGCCAGTGCCGGCACTTTCGACAAGTCTAAAAAAAACGGCACTGGAATTGAATAGTGCAAATCCAAATTCGCCCTAAAAACGGCAAAAAGTGCAATCGGCACTAATTGAATATCCCCCATAGATATCATATGTTAGCTTTGTCTTCCTGTAACAGAGAATTGCTTCCAGATTGTCCTCCATAAAACAGCTACATTGTATCCACTGCTCTACACCAAATGCTATCAGATGTTGAGAGTAAATGACAATGTTTGTGTACCAGTTGCTACAGGTTTACCTCCTCAGGTTCTGTTTCTAACTCTTAAACTTTGAAGTGGTACTTCAGTAATAATAAGATGCTGGGACTTCGTAAGGACCATGGGGAATAGACGGGCTCCGCCGGAGACAGGGCACTTTAAGAAAGCTTTGGACTCTGGGTGTGCACTGGCTCCTCCCTCTATGCCCCTCCTCCAGACCTCAGTTAGGGAAACTGTGCCCAGAGGAAATGGACAGTACGAGGAAGGATTTTTGTAACTTTAAAGGCGAGATCCATACCAGCCACACCAATCACACCGTATAACTTGTGATAAACTACCCAGTTAACAGTATGAACAACAACATAGCCACGGTTCAACCGATAAACTATAACATAACCCTTATGTAAGCAATAACTATATACAAGTCTTGCAGAAGAAGTCCGCACTTGGGACGGGCGCCCAGCATCCTCTACGGACTACGAGAAATTGATTTACCGGTAAGTAAAATCTTATTTTCTCTAACGTCCTTGAGGATGCTGGGACTCCGTAAGGACCATGGGGATTATACCAAAGCTCCCAAACGGGTGGGAGAGTGCGGATGACTCTGCAGCACCGATTGAGCAAACAGGAGGTCCTCCTCAGCCAGGGTATCAAACTTTTAGAACTTTGCAAAGGTGTTAGACCCCGACCAAGTAGCTGCTTGGCACAACTGTAATGCCGAGACCCCTCGGGCAGCCGCCCAAGAAGAGCCCACTTTCCTAGTGGAATGGGCCTTAACCGATTTCGGTAACGGCAATCCTGCCATAGAATGCGCCTGCTGAATCGCGTTACAGATCCAGCGAGCAATAGTCTGCTTTGAAGCAGGAGCGCCAACCTTGTTGGCCGCATACAGAACTAACAGAGCTTCAGTCTCTCTGATTCTAGCCGTTCTGGTCACATAAATCTTCAAAGCCCTTCCCACATCCAGGGACTCGGAATCCTCCAAGTCCTGTGTAGCCACAGGCACGACAATAGGTTGGTTCATATGAAAAGATGAGACCACCTTTGGCAGAAATTGAGGACGAGTCCTCAACTCTGCCCTATCCGCGTGAAAAACCAAGTATGGGCTTTTATGTGATAAAGCCGCCAATTCTGAAACACGTCTAGCCGAAGCTAATGCCAACAACATGACCACTTTCCACGTGAGGTATTTCAACTCCACAGTTTTGAGTGGTTCAAACCAAGGTGACTTGAGTAAACGTAACACCACGTTAAGATCCCAAGGCGCCACCGGAGGCACAAAGGGAGGCTGAATATGCAGCACCCTCTTCACAAAAGTCTGTACTTCAGGAAGAGAGGCTAATTCTTTTTGAAAGAAAATGGATAAGGCCGAAATTTAGACCTTTATGGACCCTAATTTTAGGCCCAAAGTCACTCCTGTTTGAAGGAAGTGAAGCAGACGGCCCAAATGGAACTCCTCCGTAGGAGCAGCTCTGGCCTCACACCAAGAAACATATTTCCGCCATATATGGTGATAATGTTTTAACGTCACGTCTTTCCTAGCCTTGATCAGGGTAGGAATGACTTCCTCCGGAATTCCTTTTTCCGCTAGGATCCGGCGTTTAACCGCCACGTTGTCAAACGCAGCCGCAGTAAGTCTTGGAACAGACAGGGCCCCTGCCGCAGCAGGTCCTGTCTTAGAGGAAGAGGCCACGGATCTTCTGTGAGCAACTCTTGCCGCTCCGGATACCAAGTCCTCCGTGGCCAATCTGGAACAATGAGGATTGTTCTGACCCTGCTCATTCTTATTATTCTCAACACTTTGGGTATGAGAGGAAGAGGAGGAAACACATAGACCGATCTGAACACCCAAGGTGTCACCAGAGCGTCTACCGCTACCGCCTGAGGGTCCCTTGACCTGGCGCAATACCGCTTTAGCTTTTTGTTGAGACGGGATGCCATCATGTCGATTTGAGGCAGTCCCCATCGATCCGTGATCTGTGCGAAGACTTCTTGATGAAGTCCCCACTCTCCCGGATGCAGGTCGTGCCTGCTGAGGAAGTCCGCCTCCC
Organism: Pseudophryne corroboree; assembly: GCF_028390025.1. Classification (NCBI taxonomy): domain Eukaryota; kingdom Metazoa; phylum Chordata; class Amphibia; order Anura; family Myobatrachidae; genus Pseudophryne; species Pseudophryne corroboree. The sequence goes on along the minus strand of NC_086447.1, from coordinate 435,450,033 downwards.
AGTTGTCCACCCCCGGTATGAACACTGCTGATAGTGCGCTTACATGGCCTTCCGCCCAGCGTAGAATCCTGGTCGCTTCTGCCATGGCCACTCTGCTCCTTGTTCCGCCTTGCCGGTTTATATGAGCCACTGCCGTGACGTTGTCCGACTGAATCAGAACCAGTTTTCTCCGAAGCAATTCCCCCCCTTGACACAGGGCTTTGTATATGGCCCTCAACTCCAGGACGTTGATGTGGAGACAAGTCTCTAGGTTTGACCAGAAACCTTGGAAATTTCTTCCCAGTGTTACTGCTCCCCAGCCTCGGAGGCTTGCGTCCGTGGTCACCAGGACCCAGTCCTGAATGCCGAACCTGCGACCCTCTAGCAGGTGAGCACTGTTCAGCCACCACAGGAGAGATACCCTGGTTCTGGGAGACAGGGTGATCCTTTGATGCATTCGTAAATGGGACCCGGACCACTTGTCCAAGAGGTCCCATTGAAAGGCCCTCGCATGGAACCTGCCGAAAGGGATGGCCTCGTATGAAGCCACCATCTTCCCCAGGACCCGCGTGCAATGATGCACTGAAACCTTTTTTGGTTTTAAGAGGTTCCTGACCATGGCTATGAGCTCCTGAACCTTTTCGATCAGAAGAAAAACCTTTTTCTGGTCTGTGTCTAGAATCAGGCCCAAAAAGGTCAGACGCGTTGTAGGGACTAGCTGGGACTTCGGTATATTGAGAATCCAGCCGTGTATCTGCAACGTCTTCATGGACAGAGACATACTGTCCAGCAACTTCTCCCGAGATCTCGCCTTTATGAGGAGATCGTCCAAGTATGGGATAATTGTGACCCCCTGCCTGCGCAGGAGCACCATCATTTCCGCCATTACCTTGGTGAAAATCCTCGGTTCCGTGGAAAGCCCAAACGGCAACGTCTGAAATTGGTAGTGACAGTCCTGCACTGCAAATCTCAGGAATGCTTGATGAGGGGGGAATATCGGAACATGAAGGTATGTATCCTTTATGTCCAGGGACACCATCCAATCCCCCCCCTCCAGGCTGGTGATGACCGCCCTGAGTGATTCCATCTTGAACTTGAACCTCTTCAAGTACAGGTTCAGAGATTTTAGGTTTAAAATGGGTCTGACCGAAACGTCCGGTTTCGGAACCACAAACAGGGTCGAGTAATATCCCTCTCCTTGCTGGAGATGAGGAACTGTGACAATCACCTGTTGAATATACAATTTTTGGATTGCCGCCAACACTAGCTCCCTCTCTGACGGGGAAGCCGGCAGAGCCGATTTGAAAAACCGGCGAGGAGGCAAGTCTTCGAATTCCAGCCTGTATCCCTGAGAAACAATCTCTAATGCCCAGGGATCCACCTGCGAGTGAACCCAGACGTGGCTGAAAAACCGAAGACGAGCCCCCACTAGATCTGCCTCCCCCCGTCATGCGTTGGACTTTGCAGAGGCAGGGGAGAACTTTTGCTCTTGGGAACTAGCTGTGTGCAGCTTCTTTCCCCTACCTTTCCCTCTGGCAACAAAGGATGATCCCCGTACCTTTTTGTTTTTATTGGAACGAAAGGACTGCATTTGATAATGAGGTGCCTTTTTTGTATGCTGCGGGGGGACATAAGGTAAGAAATTCGACTTACCAGCCGTAGCCGTAGAGACAAGGTCCGAGAGGCCGTCTCCAAACAACTCCTCTCCTTTGTAAGGCAAGGACTCCATATGCCGCTTTGAATCGGCATCTCCCGTCCACTGTCGGGTCCACAAGAGCCGCCTAGCATAAATAGACATAGCATTTATTCTGGAGCTTAATAAACAAATGTCTCTCTGAGCATCTCTCATATACAAGGCAGCATCTCTGATATGCTCTATGGTCATTTAAATAGCATCCCTATCTAATGTGTCAATCTCCGTAGATAAGGAATCTGCCCATGCCACAACCGCACTACAAACCCAGGCCGTCGCCATAGCCGGTCTAGCAATAGTACCTGAATGAGTGTAAATGTGCTTCAAGGTAATTTCCTGCCTGCGGTCAGCAGGTTCCTTGAGGGAAGCCGTATCCTGAGAAGGCAGTGCCACCTTTTTGGACAAGCGTGTCAGCGCCTTGTCTACTTTAGGCGAAGACTCCCAGCGTATCTGATCAGTTTGTGGAAAAGGATACGCCATAAGAATCCTTTTGGGAACTTGTGGTCTCCTATCCGGAGATTCCCAAGCCTTTTCGCACAATTCACTTAGTTCAAATGAGGATGGAAAGGTGACTTCAGGCTTTTTCCCTTTATACATGTGTACCCTCGTGTCAGGGACCGGGGGTTCTTCAGTAATATGCAAAACCTCTTTAATGGCAATAATCATGTACCGAATACCTTTTGCCACCTTCGGCTGTAATTTTGCATCTTCATAGTCGACACTAGAGTCAGTATCTGTGTCGGTATCTGTGTCATCGATCTGGGATATGGTGCGCTTCTGAGACCCCGAAGGGCCTGGCGCCACAGGGACAGGCATGGACTGGCTACCTGACTGATCCCTAGCTTCTGCCTTGTCTAACCTTTTATGCAATAGATTAACATTTGCATTCAAGACATTCAGCATATCCACCCATTCCGGTGTCGGCGTTGCCGACGGCGACATGACATTCAAGCACTCCCCCTCCACATTAAGCTAGCCTTCCTCGTCAAACATGTCGACACACGCGTACCGACACACTTCACACACACAGGGAACCCCTTTCCTGAAGACAGTATCCCTGTCAAGGCCCTTTGGAGAGACAGAGAGAGAGTATGCCAGCACACACCCCAGCGCAATGATCCTGGAGACCAACACAAAATGTTTTTCCCCAGCAGCGCTGTATAATATGTTATCCGCCAATTATGTGCCCCCCCCCCCTCTCTTTTAAACACCACTTCACCGTGTGTAAGCAGGGGAGAGTCCGGGGAGCTTCCTCTCAGCGGTGCTGTGGAGAGAAAATGGCGCTGCTGAGAGAGAAGCCCCACCCCCTCGGCGGCGGGCTTCTGTCCCGCTCAAACTTACAAAAATACGGCGGGGGCTCTTTTATATACATGTACAGTGCCCACCTGTATATGTAATATTGTCTTTTGCCATAGGAGAGGTGTTTATATTGCTGCCCAGGGCACTCCCCCTGCGCCCTTGCTGCAGTGCTGTGCGTTACCTCCGTGAAGCTGAAGGCTTCTGCCGCCTGACGACTTCTGTCTTCTGTTCTTCTAGCTCTGTGAGGAGAATGGCGGCGCGGCTCCGGGGGTGGACGCCCAGTAAGAACCTGCGTTCACCCCCTCTGGAGCTAATGGTGTCCAGTAGCCGACGAAGCAGAGCCTATCTTAGACAAGAAGGTCTGCTCCTCTCTCCTCAGTCCCTCGATGCAGGGAGCCTGTTGCCAGCAGTGCTCCCTGTGAAAAAGTAGAGAAAAAATCCAAACAAAAATGCTTTTAGGCAAAGAACTCGGGAGAGCTCTCTGCAGTGCACCCATCCTTCTCTGGGCACCGTGTAAAACTGAGGTCTGGAGGAGGGGCATAGAGGGAGGAGCCAGTGCATACCCAGAGTCCAAAGCTTTCTTAAAGTGCCCTGTCTCCTGCGGAACCCGTTTATTCCCCATGGTCCTTACGGAGTCCCAGCATCCTCAAGGACGTTAGAGAAACTGGTTTATTGATCAAATGCATACAGAGTTTACCTGCTAGCTGCTAGAGAAAGTTTGTGCTTATTTTGCGTTGTATTATGCTAGAATGTTATTTTGTAGGAGTTAAATGTTTCTATAATATTCTGTACTAAACATACTAATGTTTTGTTTGTGTATCCAGTAAACTTTCCTATAAGCTTTATGCTTATCGCTGTTATGCATCTAATTGTTGAAGTATTTCATTTTTGCTGTATGAAGTAATGACATGTAGTAGTTATATATCCAAATGCTTTTATGTACTATATGTGTTGTTTTTCTGCTGCTCATGGGCAGCCAATGCTATAAAGCTAGACTTGTTTATAATTAAAATAAAAAAGCTTTTTTATTTTCACACCAGATTGGTGAACTGTACCTAGCTCTCTGCAGACTGCCTAGAGAACAGGTAAACCCAAACATTGCTATTTCAATAATTGAGTTGTAAAGGTAATATACAGTGGCTTGCAAAAGTGTTCATTTCCGTAAAAGTCCACAGATTTATTTTTCTGTTTTTCAAATGGCACACATTGGGGCAGATGTATTAAGCCTGGAGAAGTGATAAAGCAGTGATAAGTGCAAGGTGATAACACACCAGCCAATCAGCTCTAATATGTCAATTGACCGTTAGGAGCTGATTGGCTGGTGCGTTATCACCTTGCACTTATCACTGCTTTATCACTGCCAGTGGCTACTGACACATCAGCTGTGTCAAAGTCTCTGGATGTAGTCAGAGCTTTGAAAATTTATGGGCACTTTAAGACTTTTTTAGAGTGTGAATTGGCTCCTCCCTCCATGTCCCTCCTCCAGACCTCAGTATAGAAACTGTGCCCAGGAGACGGACATCTTCGAGAGAAGGATTTACTTTTAAGCTAGTGGCGAGATTCATACCAGCTCACACTTCAACCATGCCGCACAACATGGCATTCAACATAAAACATGCCAACACGCATGAACAAGTTCAGCAACATGCTGAAGAACAATTTCAACACAACAACTTGTGTAATACTATAAAAATAGAACTACTGCAGGTAAAGAAGCACTGGGCGGGCGCCCAGCATCCTCTACGGACTAGGAGAAAAGGATTTAGCAGTAGGTATTAAAATCCTGTTTTTTCTTAGGTTCTAGAGGATGCTGGGGTCCAATTCAGTACCATGGGGTTGTACCAAAGCTCCCAGTACAGACGGGAGAGTGCGGATGTTCCTGCAGAACTGATTGACCAAATTTTAGGTCATCAGCAGCCAAGGTGTCAAACTTGTAAAACTTTGCAAACGTGTTTGCCCCTGACCAAGTAGCTGCTCGACAAAGTTGTAAAGCCGAGACACCCCGGGCAGCCGTCCAGGACGAGCCCACCTTTTTTGTAGAATGGGCCTTTACCGAATTCGGTACCGGCAATCGTGCCGTGGAATGAGCCTGCCAAATCGTGCCTCTGATCTACCGTGCAATAGTTTGCATAGAAGCAGGACACCCAATCTTGTTTGGATCATACAGGACAAACAGAGCCTCTGTTTTCCTTAACCGAGATGTTCTCGTGACATAAATTTTCAAAACTCTGACTACATCCAGAGACTTTGATACAGCTGATGTGTCAGTAGCTACTGGCACTACAACAGGTTGGTTCATATGAAAAGAAGAAACCACCTTTGGAAGAAATTGCTGACGTGTTCTTAGTTCAGCCCTATCTTCGTGAAAGATCAAATAAGGGCTCTTGTGAGACAAGGCCCCTAACTCAGAAACCCGCCTTGCAGATGCCAAGTCCAATAGCATGACCACTTTCCAAGTGAGAAACTTCAACTCTACCTCTTGTAGAGGTTCAAACCAATCTGATTGAAGGAACTGCAACATCACGTTAAGATCCCATGGTGCCATAGGAGGCACAAAAGGAGGTTGGATGTGCAGGACCCCCTTCACGAATGTCTGAACTTCAGGAAGGGAAGCCAACTGTTTCTGAAAGAAAATGGACAAAGCCGAAATTTGAACCTTGATTGACCCCAATCTCAAGCCTGTATCCACACCTGCCTGTAAAAATAGGTGAAGTCGTCCTAATTGAAATTCCTCCATTGGAGCCTTCTTGGTTTCACACCAAGATACATATTTTCTCCAAATACGGTGTTAATGTCTAGACGTTACTCCTTTCCTGAAAAAACAAAATGGAGGCTGCGCTAAATTTGTTCAATATGACAACAGTAATGATGTATCTAATAATTCCACAATTTAATAGTAAGAGAATGATACACTAAAATATTAGGTAAATACACCATAAAAAATGCATGCATCAATAATAAAAATGTAAAAAGCACAAATCAATGAATGAATTCAGGGTTACCCAAACAGCCTTTGAAAAAGCTGCTAGCTGACTGCAGCGAAACGCGTCAGGTGTACAGGGACCCACGCCAGGAACTTATTGTCAGAAGACCGGACCATCCCCTTTCAATCCAGATCATCATCTATATTTGGAGGATCCTTAATAGCAAGCTGAACCGATGAACTTTACCTACCGTATTGCATGAGGAGCTCACCACCAAAAATCTCGGAGTACTACATCCTCTAGCGGTAATTTGCCAATACATTGGACATTGCTTACCTCCTAAAATCTGGATATGCTGGACTTTGACACTTTAGGGGAATAATTTTGGAACGGACTTCCCATATTTCCAACTTCCTCCAATTCCTGGCTGTTTGGGTAACTCTGAATTCATTCATTGATTTGTGCTTTTTACATCTTTATTATTGATGCATGCATTTTTTTATAGTGTATTTACCTAATATTTTAGTGTATCATTCTCTTACTATTAAATTGTGGAATTATTAGATACATCATTACTGTTGTCATATTGAACAAATTTAGCGCAGCCTCCATTTTGTTTTTTAGTTTATCTTTGTGGGAGTGACTTCCCCTTAATCTTTGAGGCCGCTGCTTGGTATAGCATCCCATACTCGGAGCACCTCTGGGTAACCAATTTGTTACTCCTTTCCTGGCCTGAATAAGTGTGGGAATGACTTCTTGGGGAATACCCTTTCGGGCTAGGATCCGGCACTCAACAGCCATGCCCTCAAACGTAGCCGCGGTAAGTCTTGCTAAACAAACGGCCCCTGCCGGAGCAGGTCCTCACGCAGAGGAAGAGGCCGAGGATCTTCTATGATTAACTCCTGAAGATCTGGATACCAAGCCATCCTTGGCCATTCTGGGACAAGGAGGATCGCTCAAACCCTTGTTCTTCTTATGATCTTGAGAATTTTTGGTATTAGTGGAAGTGGAGGGAACACATACACCGACTGAAACAACCCCTGGGTCACCAGTGCATCCACTACTATTGTTTGTGGGTCTCTCGACCTGGAACAATATCTCTGAAGCTTCTTGTTTAGACGAGATGCCATCATGTCTACTTGAGGAACGCCCCAATGACTTGTCACCTCTGCAAAGGCTTCTTGGTAGAGGCCCCACTCTCCTGGATGGAGATCGTGTCTGCTGAGAAAGTCCGCTTCCCAGTTGTCCACTCCCGGAATGAAAGTTGCCGACAGAGCTTTTGCATGTCTTTCTGCCCAGAGAAGAATCTTTCTCACCTCTGCCATTGCTTCTCTGCTTTTCGTCCCTCCCTGACGATTTATGTAAGCTACCGCTGTTACATTGTCCGACTGGATCTGTATGGGTTGATCTTGAAGAAGATGCACCGCTTGCAGAAGGCCGTTGTAAATGGCCCTCAACCCCAGAATGTTTATGTGAAGAAGTGTTTCCTGACTTGACCATCTTCCTTGGAAGTTTTCCCCTGTGACTGCTCCCCAGCCTCGGAGACTTGCATCCGTGGTCGCCAGGATCCAGTCCTGAATCCTGAACCTGCGTCCCTCTAGGAGGTGAGAACTGTGTAGCCACCACAGGTGCGAAATTCTGGCTTTTGTCAACAGGATTATCTTCTGATGCATGTGTAGATGTGATCCGGACCATTTGTCCAACAAATCCCACTGGAATACTCTGGCATGGAAGTGGCCGAACTGCAGTGCTTCGTAGGCTGCTACCATCTTTCCCAACAAACGTATGCATTGATGAATCGGCACCTGCGTTGGTTTCAGAATTTATTTGACCATCTTCTGAATTTTCAGAGCCTTTTCCACTGGAAGAAATACTTTCTGTACTTCGGTGTCCAGTATCATTCCCAGAAATGATAATCTTCTTGTTGGTTCCAACTGTGACTTCAGAAAATGTATGATCCAACCATGCTGTTGAAGCACTGTCAGGGATAGAGCAATACCCTACGCCAACTTCTCCCTGGACCTCGCCTTTATCAGGAGATCATCCAGGTAAGGTATAATGTTGACTCCTTGGTGCAAAGAAAAAATGTTCAGCGCTCCCCCTTTCCCCCTTCCTGAGAGTTTATATATTATATATACAATATAATTCACTGTTAAATAATATTCACAATCAATAGAATTCAAAAAATATATTTTTTATTCAAAGTATATAAGGTTGTTTAATTGGTTCATTATTAGTTTTTTTCTGACATCAACTTGGTATTAGGATTGGTAAACTGCATTTTATAACCTTATAGGTCCGTTTTACACCTCATAAATTTAATTGTATCTTAATTAATTAATTGATCAATTATCTGAGAACAATTCATTTTTTACATATGATTTTTTAAACAACCTTATATACTTTGAATAAAAAATATATTTTTTGAATTCTATTGATTGTGAATATTATTTAACAGCGAATTATATTGTGTATATATAATATATAAAACTCTCAGGAAGGGGGAAAGGGGGAGCACTGAACATTTTTTCTTTGCACCATATATAACTCTAGGGGGTGTTTATAGTACACTCTCCATTTGTTCTACAGCTGCTACCCAGACCCTACAGCCGCATCTAGGAGTGGCGCAGTACCTCACATAACCCCTCTTTATAATGTTGACTCCTTGCTTGCGAAAGAGAACCATCATCTCCGTTATCACCTTGGTAAACACCCTCGGTGCTGTGGATAGCCCGAATGTTAATGTTTGGAATTGGTAATGACGATCCTGTACTGCGAACCTCAGGTAAGCTTGATGCGGAGGATAAATTGGAACATGCAATTAAGCATCCATGATGTCCACAGACACCATGAATTCCTTCACCTCCAGACTGGAGATCACTGCCCTCAGAGACTCCATTTTTAATTTGAACCTCTTGAGGTAAAGATTCAGTGTTTTCAGATTTAGAATCTGTCTGACCGAGCCATCCGGCTTCGGGACTACGAAGAGCCTTGAATAAAAACCTCTTCCTTGTTGTTACAAGGGAACTAGGACAATTACTTCGTCTCGACATAATTTCTGTATTGATTCTGTCACATTTGTTTTGTCTTGAGCAGAAGCTGGTAAGGCTGATTTCAAAAATCGGCATGGGGGAAGGTTTTGAAACTCCAGCTTGTACCCTTGGGACACTATTTGTAAAATCCAAGGTTCCAGATCTGATTGTACCCAGGTATGACTGAAGAGTTTCAGACGTGCCCCCACCTGCGCGGATTTCCGCAGAGGAGCCCCAGCGTCATGCTGTGGTTTTTGCAGAAGCAGAGGATGATTTCTGCTCCTGTGATACTGAAGTCGTTGAGGACTTCTTACCTTTTCCCTTTCCTCTTCCTGCAAAGAAAGGGGTACTTTTGCACTTTTTGTATTTGTTGGCCGAAAGGACTGCATCTGATTTGAGTGATGTCTTCTTTGCTGGAGCCAGTGCGTAAGGCAGAAAATTTGACTTCCCTGCGGTAGCCGCAGAAACTAAGGCATCCAGCTGATCCCCAAATAACGCCACCCCTTTGTATGGAAGGGTCACCATATTCCTTTTGGACTACACGTCTGCATTCCATTGCCGAATCCACAGCGCTCTACGTGCTGAACTCGCCATGGTAGCGGCTCTTGATCCCAAGAGACCAATATCTTTCATAGCTTCCACCATGTAACCTGCAGCATCCTTAATATGACCTAACGTTAGGAGCATATCATCTTTATCTATAGTGTCAATACTCGCTGACAAGTTTTCTGACTACCTTTCTATAGCATTACTCACCCATGCAAAGGCAATGGCTGAGTAATGTACCATTTGTCACATAAAGAGATTTAATGAAGCCGTCCCAGGCGCAGGCAGAATCACCTTTTTAGTTAACCTTGACAGAGCACTGTCTAAAATGGGGGGTGACTCCCACTTTTTTCTGTCCTCTTCAGGAAAGGGTAAGCCCCCTGAATTCTTTTGGGAATCTGAAATTTCTTTTCTGGGTTAGACCAGACCTCTTCAAAGAGTTTATTTAGTTCATTAGATGGAGGAAACGTTACATCAGGCTTTTTATTTTTATTAAAATAAGCCTTTTCCTGAGACACAGGAGGAGTCTCTGTAATCTCTAACACTTCCCTAATTGCAACAATCATACATTGAATGCTTTTTGCCAGTTTTGGTTCAATCCGCCAGGAATCACTAATGTCGACACTGAAATCTGAGTCCATGTCGGTATCATTCTGGACTACTTGTGCAAATGACCGTTTTTGTGACCCGGAGGGGTCCCCTGTGGATGAGGAGGGAGTACAAGCAACAATCACGTCTTCCACTGACTTTCTCCAGTTCTCTGCATGCTGTTCAGATTTATCTAATCTTTTATTAATTTTAGATACGCTTTTGGGTAATTCTCTCACCCACTCAGGCTCTTGCTGCGACGGTAGTGCCACCACATTACATTCCTGTGCACCTAAAATGACTTCCTCAGGGGAAGAGCTTCCACCGTTCTCCGACATGTCCCACACGTGTAATATCACACCACAGACACTCAGGGGGCTACCGGAGACAGACCCACAGTAAAATCAGTCAGAGGAACACAGAAGGAGTCGCCAGCCCACAGCTCAGTGCCTTATTAAAGATTTCTGTATAAATATCAAATGTACACGAAAAACCTTTCAGCGCTATATATTGCCAATAATGGGTCCACAGACCTAAAACTATACTCCCCCCCCCCCTTTATAACACCCTGATACTTGTTCAGATGTTGAGGGGAGGACCAGCGATACTTCAGCCAGGAGAAAATGGCGCGGAGTTAGGGAGTGCTAGCAGTCTGAGGCGAAGCCCCGCCCATCTGTGGTGGCGCGCTTCACCTCAGCAGAATGCAATAATATTATTTATACTGGTGGGGGTGTAAAAACAGAGGTAAAATACATGTATATTACTTTTCTTGCCAGTGAGAGTAGGTGTTTCCTGCTGCTCAGGGCGTTCCCCTCCCCCTTCTCCTGCGCCCTACACCCATGCTGGACTCTGTGTAATGGAGAGCAGGCTCGCGCAGCGACCCGTTTGCTACGCAGTACCTTATGCCGTCACGATGACCGGAGCTCCCCTCTCTTCAGGCCTCCGGTGATGTACTCACCCACCTTCTGACTTCTGGCTCTGTTAGAGGGGTGTCGGCGTGCTGTGGGAGTGAGCGCTAGCTGCAGCTAGTGTTCAGTACCCCTCAGGAGCTAATGGTGTCCTGTCAGCCAGAAGCAGAGCCATGAAACTACATAGGAAGTTGGTTCCTACTTCTCCCCCTAAGTCCCACGAAGCAGGGAGACTGTTGCCAGCAGTCTCCCTGTAAAATAAAAAACCTAACATAAAGTCTTTTAACAGAACTCAGTAGAGCATGCGACCAGTCTCCTGGGCACATTTTTCTAAACTGATGTCTGGAGGAGGGGCATGGAGGGAGGAGGCAGTTCACACTCTAAAAAAGTCTTAAAGTGCCCATGGCTCCTGCGGTACCCGTCTATACCCATGGTACTGAATTGGACTCCAGCATCCTCTAGGATGTAAGAGAAACAATAACTAAATTTAAAGCATAACAATACTGGGCATTACAGTGAGAACCAATTAAATGTAATTCTCAGTGTTTAGTTTATCAGGACATTTTAATAGTTACTTTGTTTGGTCTATGATTTATAGCTATTCCTTGAGTATTAAACATTTGAAAGAGCTCTGATAAAATATAACAATGCCATCTTACAAATGTATATGTACTATGTACACATTCCAGCACAATTTTTTTAGGCTTTGCATCATTTTACGTCATCTCCAGATCCTCCCTGACTACATCTTGATCTGTCTAAGCCCTGTCTCTAATTGCAGCTCCCTATGCCCTGTTCCCTTCATAAATAAGGACTATTAAGCTGCATGACTAATACAAATACAAATCTGTTGACTGATATAGAAATCAGACCTCAATATAGATTATAGTTTACATAATATAGACTTGATCTCTGTTATCTACCGACTGTACAGTAAAGTGCCTAATAACTTGTTGCTTGCAGACCCCTCTCTCCCCCATCACACTTTCCTGTACTTACCTCCCATTGGTCTGTCTTCAACTCCATGATTTTGTATCTCAGGGCACTTCTATAGGCTGAGATAACACTGAACAGTCCATATCACTTTACTTGGTAAATAGTATCAGCCTTTGTAAGGGCTGTAGTATGGTATGCCGGCGGTCGGGCACCCGGCGACCAGCATACTGGCGCCGGGAGGCCGACCGCCGGCATACCGACAGTGTGGCGAGCGCAAATGAGCCGCTTGCGGGCTCGCTGCGCTCGCCACGCTGTGGGCACGGTGGCGGGCTACTTGTGCGCCGGGATCCCAACAGCCGGCATACTGAAGACCACCCTTTGTAAGTAGTGGACTCCAATTTGATGCCAGAGTCCTCTATACGTGCAAATAATATTCATCAATTGTTACACCAACAGTGTTGTGGTCTTCATAGCTGTTGTTATTTATGTATATAGTTTGTCAATACTTTTTCTTTTAAAGCAGTAAAGCACTATTCTGTTACTAGCACTAAATCATTGCTCTGGGAATAGGACTAGAAAAACTAAATTTGCATAAGCAATTCTGTATAATTCTGATAATGCAAAAGCAATGTTTCGTACTTATATGAGACAACTTTTATCTATATGTTCCCACAAGACCTGAATTAAAACGATCCTCCAGTTTTCCTTTTTACTGAGGTTTTTTAGTGCATTCCAAATAAGAATCTTATTATAATCAGGTACCTTGGGACAAACAGTGCACTGGAGTCATCAATAATAATACGTTTACTTACCACCTCCTCACATACAGATTAATAATAACAGAACAAGGGCATCCAAGGTACATCCAGTAGAAGATCCCTGTACAGCAGGCTCTTCATATTTTTTTACTATTATTTATAGTAATGGCTATGATATTTATTGCTTAGTAAGCTTCGCTCAGGGATTTTGTTTTTATAAATCCTGCTGATTGAGGGGATTAAATTAACCCGTGTTAATTTACTGCTGATGAAAAAGGGAGGTAGCTGTAACGCCCAGGGCTATTCAATTGTGTTCCCTTTTTCACCCAATCACCTTAACGCCCATTAACTTAATGTGTTAGTGGGCATTAACACACAGAATACATAATAACCTAATGGATTTGCGTGTTAACAGGGTCGCGGCACCTGTTAACCAGCTAGTTATCTGTTTTGTTTTTTTAAATTGGCTGAAGCAGGTGAAAAAAAATCCCCGATAACTCCTGGCTTCCGTGCTAATTGGTTAGCAGGGAACTAATTAACCTGCGGTAATCTACCACAGCTAATTGAATTCCACACTGAGGGATGAATTCAATTAGCCGCAAAATCACTCTTGTTTTGCAGCTTTTTTGCCTCGAAAATGGTGTTTTCACTGGTATGCGTGTTTTCGTGAATTACCTATTCAATTGCAAATTTGCGAAAACGGGATTCTGGGTGGTGTCAAGGGGTTCTGAACCAAATCCCGACATTTTTAACTTTAAACAGGATAGGGATTCCCAACTTTTCATCTGCTCAGAGGTGGTGAAGTGAAATTTGCGGTAAAATTACAGCGAATCTGTTTTCGCTGACAATTGAATAGGCACTTATAACGATTTGCTGTAATATCGTACGGCTAATTGAATTCGGCTCTAAGGCTGATATATAAAAAGAAAGTGCTAAAATCTCTTGCTACTCTTGCAAGTTTTTGTCTTCACTCATTCTAAATTCTAAAGTGTCTAATATTAAGCATTTGATGATCTAGATGTCTTCTTAAATGTTTAATGCTATCTTTGAAAAAAAATTATTATATAGTTTAGTTCTAACATAATTGAGTTCTAATAGAGTTCTAACATAATTGTACTATTGTGTTCTGGTATATGTATTATAGGAAAAACAATGTTTTGCACATATTACTTATTAGAGATTTGAAGATATGATACTGGTAATAAGTTTAAGGGTTTAGCTAAACCTGTGTCAAACTCTACTAGAAAATAGATTCTAATAAAAAATAGATTATGTACAGTCATCTTTAGAGATGACTGTAAAGGATACAGATTTGTTGAGCTAGTTTTCTTTAAGGCATAGTTTTGCAGGATCATTAAGCTGTGCAGCATGGCATTAATTTCATTTATTTAAATTGTATTTCTTGTTCTGGGTTTCAAATTACAATCTTTTTAGTGTAGTTTTCATTAACCTGGGAGTACTATATCGCATTCCACACTCATTTCAATTGTACCATTAACATGAATTTCATTTTATTCATTTATGAATGAATCTCCCCAGTGAAAAACTGCTAGAACTGGATGTGGTTGTATATACCCATTGAAATTTGACAGAAAAATTGACAGCGAAATGCGAAAAATATCAATGATTTATTTGCAGTTCTCTAAAATTGTAGTTATACTCTGATTGTTTATAGAGTGTAATGCAAAAAAACTTTTAATGTTATTCAGTACTTATTTGCTATCATGCCTGATGGCTGATTTTGGTTGGGAGAGGCGTGGTTGGAACAGTAGTGAATGTTGTAGGCTGGACGTTCTGATCCAGTTCCTAATCATGGAATAGATTATGTGAATAGCAATGGGTTCTACAGTGATGACAGGAACTGGTTATAGTGTAATTAATACAGTCTTGAATTTGAGGATTGCCCGAAATCAAAACCATACAGCACTATAGTAATAACTTTATTAAATTGAATAGTGCTGACATCACATGAGCTGAGTCCAAAGTAGGCAGCAAAGAGAATATTTAAGATGATACGTAGACCAAAGCTGAAGCAGAATTAGTATAGAAATTGAGCTGGATCCGGTATTACAAATTGACTGAAACTAGTTGAACCTGGACTGGTACCAGTATTGCACCTGGACTGGAGCTTGCAATTGAGCTGGATTGGAACCAGGATAGCACCTGGACTGGAACTGGAAATGTAACTGTTTTTGCTGTTATTGCTCCTCCCCTTGTCACATCGAGATAATACATGCCTCAGTTTAGGTCACTAAGCCATCCAATAGTGAAAACATCATCCAAATTCATCCAGTAGTTTTTTGCGTGATGCCGGAATGAAGACAGACAAACAAAAATTCTGAAACATTTTTTTTGTCTCCATAGTTCATACACAGTCCCAAGGAGTGAATTTCTGCCATAAAATTGCTATGTACAGACAGAAAAAAATTACAACTTTATTATAAGTATAGCTATATGTCTTTTCAGCTGATAATAAATTAAGTATTGGGCTATGGAATATTTAAAGCTTTGCTAATGTTGCCCAGCAATAGCCATTTGTTTATTGATTCATTGCCATTCTTGCCCTTTGAATGTGATTCTATGGGGTATATTTACTAAGCCTGGGATGGAGATAAAGTGGATAGAGATAAAGTACCAGCCAATCAGCTCCTAATTCCCATGTCACAGGCTGTGTTTGAAAAATGACAGTTACGAGCTGGTTGGCTGGTACGTTAGCTCTGTCGACTTTATCTCCATCCAAAGCTTAGTAAATAGACCTATGTTATTTGTGATTCATACAGGCTTCTGTATATAATCGTTTTGCGGTTATAGGTGCACACTAATTATGACATCATGCAGCACTTGGGCAGTAAAGGTATGTAGTTGTCATTTTGATATTGTACCCTGGAGGAAAGAACACACACACAGGTCCTGAACTTTTGGATTAATCAATGAATTTGAATCTCTGTAGCTGTGCCATGAGTGCCATGCAGTTGTCTGACTTATTTGTGGTCAGCCGCTGTGCTGACAGTGGGAGAGCACGGAGTCAAGTAACAACTGCATATTAGGGAGTACCGATGTCAGCTGTTGCTATTATATATAGTTATATGTAGGCACATAGACCACTTAAGGTACTTAGGTGGTACTTTATTGACATTGCTTAAACATGAAAATATGCTCTAAAAATCACAGAAACCTATTAGATGTTTGCTTTATTATCTATCCTGCTCTAAACAGAAAAGTTGATTGTATGTTATAATTGCAGTGCACCTTTGAAATATGCTAGTGATAATAAACAATATGAGGCTGTATTAGAATGGTTGTATGGCAATTTTTTCATGTTGAATATTTGTTTTCATCATACAGTTTGTTGTAAAATGCCTCTTTTATATTTATTTACTGTATTATACTATTTAGAATTGTTCTTAATATTTCACAATACAAACACATGTACGTAATACTGTATTATTTGTCCAGATGAGGGCACTGTTTCCTTGTCTATTTCCTCACCGGTCTTATCTGCTCTCCCGCTAATGCTGTGCTGTTCCAGGAGCAAAGAAAATCAATCATTTTACCAACCTACAGCTCTTCTAATGAGCGTCACGGAGAGAAAGGTGCTATTGAACAACTGCTTCAGACAATATCTTTGCTGAAAATAATAGGAATCCCTTTGGCCCCTTTATACTTGCAAAAGAAATGTTTAATAGTTTTAAAAACTTATTGGCCTCAGATCCACTGTGCTCCCGCTGCTACAGCATGTGATTTAGCTCAAGCTCTCCTGCTTCAAATCCTATAGGACAGCCGCTTGTTTTACCTAACCACATAAACTATCGTCCTTTTCTTTATCTATATTAACTTTTTTTTTCTTTTGTCCGCACGTTGTCTAATTGGTTTAGAGCACACATTATTTTGCTACATTTTTTTAATCTTCTCAATTGTTAATTTCTTTCAAGCTAAAAAATATTAGAGATTATTTTAATTACCTTGCTTCTGTTTACTTTAAGAGATTTTATTATATTTTGGTTCTCTAAATATCTTAAAATTGGTTTTAAGTGCATTTGGTGTCACAATATAAAACAAACTATTAAAGATTGCTGTTCATAAAAAATTGTCATAATCACAATGAAATGTGATCATGCCGAGTATTGTTATTGTATGCTAAGAACCCCACTTTTACTCATTGTTAATTGCAGAGTTTATTAGAAATGTTCTGATTTACCTGCATGCTTAGAGTGATCACATGCATATTTTCTTTTCTTCTGTGTAGCACTACATATCTCAGCATGGTAGCACCTCTTATTATGTTTAGAGTTAAGGTGTGCAGTCCAAGCCCCCCCCTCATATAATGCATACTAATATCAGGTCTTACATCTCTGCCTTTAATAGTTTCCATACATGCTCTTACTTGGGCTGATTCCAAGTCATACAAATCTGTCCTCACGGACGCAAACAACAAGTTTTTTCAAACAACGAATTTCTGCATTTTTGCACATGTCCGTCCTATTCTGAAATGGATGCAATTTGTCTGGATCGGTCTCACCCAAGGGCATATTGGGGTGGGAACTTCGGGATGGCAAAGCAATCTCATGGAGCCACCCTGACTATTGGGAGTGTCATGGGAGTCTTGTATATGTGAATCAGACGCTCTGTGTGATAACATCAGTGGGCGGCACTGGCTTTTGCTTGCACTATTCATTGCATTAATTGAATGGATTCTAGCATTAGCATAAAGTAGTATAACAGGTTTCCCTGTCTGCCCCGAACTGCAGCCACTGTGTGCAACTCCAAATCAGCTTCACTGTGCTCTTTTACATTGAGAACAAGGATACCATGAGATGCTTTTTTCAAGTGAAAATAAGTGGTTATTTATTGGCCACAGATATAATGAGTTAAAAAAAAAAACCAGGAAACTTTGTATGGAAATGTTCACTGTGGACTTTTCTTTATATTTGTAAGTGTCTCAGTCATATTAATAGTAATTGGTTCGATCAGAGGTTCTAAAATGCATTACACAAGGCACACCAACAGTCCAGGTTTTAAGTATATCCATGGCATAGACCGGACCATTTTTGTAGTTTATTAAATTCTACACACTGGAGGTACAATCCAAATTTTAATCCGATTGTCTGTTTGGGCTTTATTGTTCACGCAACGAAAGCCACAAATCACTAATGACGTCATTATATCACCCCCCTTTACATCCCGTTAGGGGAGGTTTATTAAAATTCTAATTACGGGTGGCCTAACCTGCAGCCTGAGAAGACATGCCTTCCATGAGCTCCTGCCGGCCCTGCATTTAAAGTGGATCTACCTCCGGTTTTCTCCCCTGATTCTCTCCCCCGGCGGGTGCCCATCACGTCCGAGACCCAGGGAGGCTGGAGTGGTGCCCCCTGGCACTTTTTTAGAGCTGAGGCCTACATCGCGTCCCGGGGCCGGGACCTCGAGTTTGGGGCCTGCCCGGGCGCGGGCTCCGGGACCGGAACGCGGCCGCACCGGGACCCCTGGCGGCTCCCCCCTGCCTCCAAACCGGCCCATCCACTGCCCCTTACCTGCCCCAGACCATCGGGGACGGCGGCGGGGATCAGACTTCCGCTCCCTGCCCTTCGGAGCCGCGGCTGCGGCCTCCTTGCTCCTGCACCCCTCACGGCGGTGGCCATCTTGCTACACCCGCCCGCCGTTCGGCTGCATTCCCCTGCTCCCACGGGCGTAGCCTGTTCCCCCTGAGCCCCCCTGCCACATAAATACCCCCTCTATAGGGAAGACGAGGGGTCTGCTGCTTTTTTGAGGCCCCAGGGAGTAGAGGCCTACACTAGATCCGGGGGTCCGGGGCCTAAATTAGCTGCACACACCCGTCTGATTTGCCCTGCCAGTGTGGAGGCCTGTTAATAGCCACCTACCCCCCCTTGCAGCTGTGGATGGACTGGCTTCTTCTCTGTGCTCCCCCTCATGCTCTTTGACCCTGCACAGTAAACGCGGGAATTTCCCTGGAGGGGAGAGTGATTGCCCAGGGAGGCACGGTCTGCCCGACCCCTGTGACGCTGTGCTGCTACCTGTTGTCTGGGTGCCTGGCTCCCCCTCTCCCTTGCTCGCTGGAGACCTGCCCCATGGGCACTGCTGGAGGGTGATGACCGGATGCCGGGCCTCTGGTGATGCCGTTCTTCTGATGTAGTCCAGACCGTTTACACACCACCACATTTGGTCTCTATGCTTACCTAACCTTTCGCCTTATATTCCCCGGGATCCGTGGTCTCTCCAGCGCTCTTGCCTAGCCTACGGAATTACATCTCTTCAGAATGCCTCCGAAAAAGGTTAAAGAGGTGCTGCCTCCTAGAGTATCTTTTCCATCTCAGAAAGCGGCTCCTGCCCCCTCTACTGCACGCAAGTCCCCTGTGGCCACTTCTGCGACAGACCCTCCCTGCAGCCCTGCTTCTGTCCCGGGTTTTGACCCGGAATCCGACGCCCCTCTCACGGTCAAAACTCTGTATCAGGCTCTATCAGCGTTTAAAACAGAGTTGACTCAAGATCTCACAGCGGCTGTCCGAGAGGTTAAGACGGAATTGCATGCTATAGGGGAACGTACAGACCATCTGGAACGGAAAGTCGAGGAATTGGTCTCGTCTCACAACGACCTCATAGCGGCCCATGATCAACAGCAGAGTGACCTTGAGGCGTTTAAACTTAAGATTGCGGATATCGAGGACAGATCTCTGCTTTGACTTTGGCTAAAAGACGATCGTTTATCCCTGTTACCCTGGCGCTCCGTGAGCAAGAGATCACTTATCGATGGGGTTTTCCGGTAAAGCTCATCATCTCGTATGAAAATAAATCCTACACAGTTGCCTCGTTGGAAGCTGGAGTCAAGCTGCTATCGGAGTGGGATATTCCTGTCACGATGCCGCCTGGATCCAAGAAACAGTCAACTCTTCAATCGGAGTGGTTCGTCGCCTGAAGTCGTCACTTTGAATTTGGACTTTGAATATGGACGTTACTTTGTACCGTTCTAACGGATGGGTCTCAGCTATTCGTTTTGATGCGGCCACGTGAGTTACCCTGTTAGTAGTTATATTGCTGGAGTCCCGGCTCCGTACTCATGGTTTAGTTCATGCGTATATGTTCTCTGTTTTCTTTACATGGTTGGTAGGCATATTTGTATCTGTACATGTCTCTTCTTTTTTTTTTCCTCATCTAGGTTCATAGGTGGTGGTGGCGTTAGGCCACATGTTCCCCCCTGTTAATGTACTACTGCATTTTTTTGCTTTCCTTGCAGTAGTTATACCGATCCAATGTACTGGGTCGTTTTGGTTTGTTCTTACCCATTCTTCCCCCGTTATTCCCTCCCTCCCCCCCTCCTCTTGTAACACTGTAACTAACTGTATGAGACAAAAAAAAATTTCTTGTATGTATACCACAATATCTTACCACTCATGGCGTGCTTTAGACCGTCTCGATGCTCCAGGTTCTGTCCATGAACGTTAAGGGGTTTAACTCCCCTAACAAGCGAAGGTTAGCATTGGGCTATTTTGCTAGGCACAAGGCGGATGTTGTTGCGCTGCAGGAGACACACTTTTCATCCTTAGCGCCCCCTGTGTTTAAAGACCGCAGGTTCCCTATCGGTTATTTTGCAAACGGCCCTTTTAAGAGGAATGGTGTAGCTATATTTTTTAAAAACTCAGTCTCCTTCACTTTACACTCCCAGGTTGCCGATAAAAATGGCCGCTATCTTATATTGAGTGGCCTTTTAGATGACAAACCGGTTACCCTGGTTTCAGCTTATGCCCCTAACTCAAATCAAGTGGCTTTTTTACGTAAACTATATTTAGTTATCCAGAGGAACCGTACAGGCTCGCTCCTCCTCATGGGGGACTTTAATTTGGTCCTTGACCCTAGGTTGGACAGGTCTCCCAGGCCCTTTTCTTCCCCTTTAGCCTCCTCTAACGCCTCATACTTAGCCTTCCGCAATCTCCTGGCTGAATTTGACCTCTACGATATTTGGCGAGTGCAAAACCCTACAGGCCATGAGTACACATACTATTCTCCCGTTCACAACTCCTATTCCCGTATTGATTTTTTGTTTTCTGATAAATGGACCCTCCAATTTGCTACATCTGCGGATATCCTTCCAATAACCTGGTCAGATCACGCCCCGCTGATTCTTAAATGGGATCTTAATAGTCAGCATGCCCCGCCCCGACCTTGGAGACTCTCTCCTCACTTACTGGCCAACCCCGTATCTAAAAAAATTATAGTAGACAGCATCATGTCCTACTTGGAATTTAATTCTCCTTCGGACACGTCCACTCTGAATTTCTGGTGCGCACTGAAAGCTGTTGCTAGAGGGGCGGCAATACAGGCAGGAGCCCACCTTAAGAAACTACATCAACAACGTTTAAATGATTTGGAGCGTAAATTAAAGGAACTGGAGGAGAAAAATCAAGCTTGACCCTCGAGATCCCTCCAGAAAGAGTTAGCTGACATTAGGTCCCAGCTTCAGACATTGCTTATGGTGCGCACCCAGGCTTCATTAAACAGGATGCGTCAGAAATTTTACCTGGCGGGGAATAGACCGGGAAAATTGCTTGCTCGTAAGCTTAGAGCGCAACAAGCTAGGAAAAGAATTAAGCTTATTATGTCCCCAACAGGCGCCAAAATATCTAACCCTTTGGAGATATCAAATCAGTTTGCTGACTTCTATTCCCAACTTTATAATCTCTCGACTGACCCTTCTACCCCGCAGCCTACTCTTTCCTCTAACAACTCCTTTCTCGCTGATTTGAAACTTCCTTCCATTACCGACGACCAATTAGAAATGCTGAATGCCCCCTGGTCCACCACGGACACGCTAAGGGCGATTAAATCCCTCCCTAAAGATAAGGCGCCAGGCCCAGATGGCTTTATTAATGATTTTTATGTTTCACTCCAGGACCTCCTGGCTACATCTCTGGTAACAGTTTATAATGAAATTACTTCTCAGGGCACTCTCCCAATGGAGATGCTGGAGGCTCGCATTGTCACGATCCCCAAACCAGGTAAGGACTTGACTTCTTGCCAAAACTACCGCCCCATTGCGCTGTTAAATGGAGACATTAAAATATATGCTAAATTAATAGCTTCCTTCCTTGATACACCCCGACCAGGTCGGATTTATCCCTGGTCGACAAGCGTCTGATAATACCCGTAGGGTATTTAACCTCGTAGACTCCATAGCGCGTGAAAAGGGCCTTCTCCTGTTATCCTTAGATGCGGAGAAGGCTTTTGACCGCATAAACTGGACCTACATACGGGAAGTATTATTGAAATTTGGCTTCCGCGACCGAATCCTGTCATCCATACTAGCCTTGTATAGCTCGCCCTCGGCCCGGGTCTTTACAATGGCACGGGTCAGGGCTGCCCCCTCTCCTCTTTCATTTTTGTCCTGGCGATTGAACCTTTGGCAGCTAAGATTCGGGCTGCCCCCTCTCCTCTTTCATTTTTGTCCTGGCGATTGAACCTTTGGCAGCTAAGATTCGGGCGGACTCACAGTTTCCAGGACTCCAACTCGTTACCGTCTCCCATAAACTATGTTTATTTGCCGATGATGTTCTTTTATTTGTAACCAACCCCTGCACCTCACTCCCTCATTTACACAATATTTTAGATAGGTACTCTGCAGCGTCCTATTACAAATTAAACACAACTAAAACTGATGCCCTGCCTATTAATCTCACTCACTCCATGGTCCCTTTGCGTGCTAAATACCCCTACAATTGGCAAACGACCTCAATACGGTATTTGGGTATCTATATCCCCCCATCCTCTTCTGTATTTGATGTTAACCTCCGCCCTTTACTGACCGCGCTACAATTGTCCACCAAATCGTGGCTTAACTATGAGATATCATGGCTGGGACGTCTGGCCGCCTTTAAAATGTCGTTGCTCCCCAAATTAATGTTTCTGTTTCGCACAATCCCCTTTGTCTTCCCCAAGAAATATTTAGATAAGGCTACTACTATCCTCACCAATTATGTCTGGTCTTCGCGACCGCCTAAATTGTCCCGCGCCAGGATGTCATTGCCTAGGAGAGTTGGTGGCCTCGACATGCCTAATCTTTCCCTATACCAAGAAGCCTGCCTCTTAGCCCAGATTAAAGCTCTTTCTAGTGATGCCCATTCGGAGTGGACGTGTTTGGAGGGACTAACCTGCCCCAGGTTCCCCTTGAGGGATCTTTTTTGGCTACCCAAATCTATGCGACCTTCGGATCTACGCCTTCTCCCCTCAACCCGAGCCACCCTACAGTTCTGGGACAGACTGACCATGGGCTTATTTTCTCCCTTTCATACCTTGCCTCGAATTTCCCTACGCACAGTAGCCGCCCTAGTCCCTAATCTTAATTTGGCAGGTTGGCGTTCTATGGGGATTGGTCTACTGGGAGACCTGTTCAATGGGCCCGTGCTTAGCTCCTTCTCTGCCATTCAAGAACGCTTTGCTTTACCTGAATCTGAGAGGCTCAGATACTATCAAATACAACATTGGTGGAACAGCCTCCACCTTGCCCCCTCCCCATTGCACCCTCCTATGTCTCAGGTCCTGGATCGTCTTTCTAAGGATGCTTCTGCAGGTGAGATCTCCTTCTGGTACAAAACACTACTAGCATTGGTTCCCGTTCTTAAAACTAGAGCCCAAATCAGGTGGGAGGTGGATATTGGCTGTACCCCTACCGACCCACAATGGCAACACATTTTTACGTCATCCTTTACTATGTCTAAATGCCTAAATCATTCCGAGATGCATGTCAAGTTACGGCATAGGTTATATCTCACACCCGATAGGTTGCACACGATTTGGCCTGCATGCTCGAAGTTTTGCTGGCGCCTCTGCGGCGAGGTGGGCCATCTTTTTCATATTTTTTGGACCTGTCCCTCTATTAAGTTGTACTGGGTCGAGGTGTTTGGGCTGATTAATAAAGTACTTGGACTCACTCTGTCCCCCACCCCCCTCATTGCTTTACTAAATGTCTACCCGCGCACCGTAGGTGCTAATTTACAGTTCGTTTTAGGTCATATTTGCCTTGCAGCCCGTGCAGCCTTAGCCCAGAATTGGAAACAATCCATACCCCCCCCCCCCCACCCCTTAATGAAAGTCATACATAAAATTCAGAAGCAATTCTTGATGGAGACTGAGTATATGCCTTGCTCCCTTTCTGTCAAGTACCCTCTAGTGCGTTGGAAGCCTTGGCTGCTCTTTGCCACGGAGGGTGAGGGAGCCAATTTAGTACCGCGATCCTCCTCCCCGGACATTCACCCTCACACCCCTCCCCTAGATGGAGACCCCTCCTCTTCCTGAGTCTGGGATCGCTCTGTGCTCATGGTTGCAATTTGCATTATTGTGGACTCAGTGTCTTTTTTCATTATGTACCCCTTACTACATTACGTCCACTGTAGTTCTTCTGATACACATGTTTGATTGATTTTGAATTGTATGTATAAGTATACATGTTGTCTCATCTATGTATTTACTGCTTCCCTTCCCTCCATTTTCTTCTTTCTGTACCACTGTTTTGCATAACAAAAAATTGAATAAAAATTATTGATGATAAAATGCTAATTACGTAGTTTTCCTATTTTCCTCCTGAAGAATTCCTATGTTACATTTCAGCTTCCTAACACCTCTGCGTTCTGGTGGGATCACTTTGGCATTTGTGGGAAGTGATATAGAGATTCTACATGCTTTTATCTATTTATGTGATGTAAGTGCAAATTTGTCAAAATAAAAATTTGTTATACCTTTTAAGGACGTCTGCACTATAAGCCTCTTTCTCTATCGTCCTAAGTGGATGCTGGGGTTCCTGAAAGGACCATGGGGAATAGCGGCTCCGCAGGAGACAGGGCACAAAAGTAAAGCTTTTACAGGTCAGGTGGTGTGTACTGGCTCCTCCCCCCATGACCCTCCTCCAGACTCCAGTTAGATTTTTGTGCCCGGCCGAGAAGGGTGCAATTCTAGGTGGCTCTCATAAAGAGCTGCTTAGAGAGTTTAGCTTAGGTTTTTTATTTTACAGTGATTCCTGCTGGCAACAGGATCACTGCAACGAGGGACAGAGGGGAGAAGAAGTGAACTCACCTGCGTGCAGGATGGATTGGCTTCTTGGCTACTGGACATGAAGCTCCAGAGGGACGATCACAGGTACAGCCTGGATGGTCACCGGAGCCACGCCGCCGGCCCCCTCACAGATGCTGAAGCAAGAAGAGGTCCAGAATCGGCGGCTGAAGACTCCTGCAGTCTTCTTAAGGTAGCGCACAGCACTGCAGCTGTGCGCCATTTTCCTCTCAGCACACTTCACACGGCAGTCACTGAGGGTGCAGGGCGCTGGGGGGGGGGCGCCCTGGGAGGCAAATGAAGACCTTTAAAAAGGCTAAAAATACCTCACATATAGCCCCAGAGGCTATATGGAGATATTTACCCCTGCCTAAATGTACTAAATAGCGGGAGACGAGCCCGCCGAAAAAGGGGCGGGGCCTATCTCCTCAGCACACGGCGCCATTTTCTGTCACAGCTCCGCTGGTCAGGAAGGCTCCCAGGTCTCTCCCCTGCACTGCACTACAGAAACAGGGTATAACAGAGAGGGGGGGCAAAATAAATGGCAATATATTAATATAAAAGCAGCTATAAGGGAGCACTTAATCATAAGGCTATCCCTGTCATATATAGCGCTTTTTGGTGTGTGCTGGCAGACTCTCCCTCTGTCTCCCCAAAGGGCTAGTGGGTCCTGTCTTCGTATAGAGCATTCCCTGTGTGTCTGCTGTGTGTCGGTACGTGTGTGTCGACATGTATGAGGACGTTATTGGTGTGGAGGCGGAGCAATTGCCAAATATGAGGATGTCACCTCCTAGGGGGTCGACACCAGAATGGATGCCTTTATTTGTGGAATTACGGGATAGCGTCAACTCGCTTAAGCAGTCGTTTGCCGACATGAGGCGGCCGGACACTCAATTAGTGCCTGTCCAGGCGCCTCAAACACCGTCAGGGGCTGTAAAACGCCCCTTGCCTCAGTCGGTCGACACAGACCCAGACACAGGCACTGATTCCGGTGGTGAAGGTGACGAATCAACCGTATTTTCCAGTAGGGCCACACGTTATATGATTTTGGCAATAAAGGAGATGTTACATTTAGCTGATACTACAGGTACCACTAAACAGGGTATTATGTGGGATGTGAAAAAACTACCAGTAGTTTTTACCGAATCAGAAGAATTAAATGACGTGTGTGATGAAGCGTGGGGTGCCCCGATAAAAAAACTGCTAATTTCAAGGAAGTTATTGGCTTTATACCCTTTCCCGCCAGAGGTTAGGGAGCGCTGGGAAACACCTCCTAGGGTGGACAAAGCGCTAACACGCTTATCAAAACAAGTGGCGTTACCCTCTCCTGAGACGGCCGCACTTAAAGATCCATCAGATAGGAGGATGGAAAATATCCAAAAAGGTATATACACACATGCAGGTGTTATACTACGACCAGCTATTGCGACTGCCTGGATGTGCAGTGCTGGGGTAGTTTGGTCAGAGTCCCTGATCGAAAATATTGATACCCTGGACAGGGACAATATTTTACTGTCGTTAGAACAAATAAAGGATGCATTTCTTTATATGCGTGATGCACAGAGAGATATCTGCACACTGGCATCACGGGTAAGTGCTATGTCCATTTCGGCCAGAAGAGCTTTATGGACACGACAGTGGACAGGCGATGCGTAGAGGAGTTATTTGGGGTCGGTCTATCGGATTTGGTGGCCACGGCTACGGCCGGGAAATCCACCTTTCTACCTCAAGTCACTCCCCAACAGAAAAAGGCACCGACCTTTCAACCGCAGCCCTTTCGTTCCTTTAAAAATAAGAGAGCAAAGGGCTATTCATATCTGCCACGAGGCAGAGGACGAGGGAAGAGACAGCAACAGGCAGCTCCTTCCCAGGAACAGAAGCCCTCCCCGGCTTCTACAAAAGCCTCAGCATGACGCTGGGGCTTCGCAAGCGGACTCGGGGGCGGTAGGCGGTCGTCTCAAGAATTACAGCGCGCAGTGGGCTCACTCGCAGGTAAATCCCTGGATCCTGCAGATAATATCTCAGGGGTACAGGTTGAAATTAGAGACAGAGCCACCTCGCCGTTTCCTGAAGTCTGCTTTACCAACGTCCCCCTCAGAAAGGGAGACGGTTTTGGAAGCCATTCACAAGCTGTATTCTCAGCAGGTGATAGTCAAGGTACCTCTTCTACAACAAGGGAAGGGGTATTACTCCACTCTTTGTGTGGTACCGAAGCCGGATGGCTCGGTAAGGCCTATTCTAAATCTGAAGTCCTTGAACCTGTACATAAAGAAGTTCAAGTTCAAGATGGAGTCACTCAGAGCAGTGATAGCGAACCTGGAAGAAGGGGACTTTATGGTATCCTTGGACATCAAGGATGCGTATCTCCACGTTCCAATTACCCCTCACACCAGGGGTACCTCAGGTTCGTTGTACAAAACTGTCACTATCAGTTTCAGACGCTGCCGTTTGGTTTGTCCACGGCACCTCGGGTCTTTACAAAGGTAATGGCCGAGATAATATTTCTTCTTCGAAGAAAAGGCGTATTAATTATCCCATACTTGGACGATCTCCTAATAAGGGCAAAGTCCAGAGAACAGCTAGAGATGGGTTTAGCACTATCTCAAGAGGTGCTAAAGCAGCACGGATGGATTCTGAATATTCCAAAATCCCAATTAATGCCAACAACTCGTCTGCTGTTCCTGGGGATGATTCTGGACACAGTTCAGAAAAAGGTTTTTCTTCCCGAAGAAAAAGCCAAGGAGTTATCTGACCGGGTCAGGAACCTCCTAAAACCAGGAAAGGTGTCTGTACATCAATGCACAAGAGTCCTGGGAAAAAATGGTAGCTTCTTACGAAGCAATCCCTTTCGGCAGATTCCATGCAAAGGGATCTGTTGGACAAATGGTCAGGGTCGCATCTTCAGATGCACCTGCGGATAACCCTGTCGCCGAGGACAAGGGTATCCCTTCTGTGGTGGTTGCAGGAGGCTCATCTATTGGAGGGCCGCAGATTCGGCATGCAGGATCGGATCCTGGTGACCACGGATGCCAGCCTGAGAGGCTGGGGAGCAGTCACACAGGGAAGAAATTTCCAGGGAGTGTGGTCGAGCTTGAAAAAGTCTCTTCACATAAGCATTCTGGAACTAAGAGCAATCTACAATGCTCTAAGCCAGGCGGAACCTCTGCTTCAAGGAAGACCGGTGTTGATCCAGTCGGACAACATCACGGCAGTCGCCCATGTAAACAGACAGGGCGGCACAAGAAGCAGGAGGGCAATGGCAGAAGCTGCCAGGATCCTTCGCTGGGCGGAGTATCACGTGATAGCACTGTCAGCAGTATTCATCCCGGGCGTGGACAACTGGGAAGCAGACTTCCTCAGCAGACACGACCTTCACCCGGGAGAGTGGGGACTTCATCCAGAAGTTTCCCACATGCTATTAAACCGTTGGGTAAAACCAATGGTGGACATGATGGCGTCTCGCCTCAACAAAACACTGGACAGGTATTGCGCCAGGTCAAGAGATCCGCAGGCAATAGCTGTGGACGCGCTGGTAATACCTTGGGTGTACCAGTCGGTATATGTGTTTCCTCCTCTGCCTCTCATACCAAAGGTATTGAGGATTATACGGCAAAGAGGAGTAAGACTAGTGGATCCGGATTGGCCAAGAAGGACTTGGTACCCGGAACTTCAAGAGATGGTCACGGACGATCCGTGGCCTCTACTTCTGAGAAGGGACCTGCTTCAGGGTCCTTGTCTTTTTCAAGACTTACCGCGGCTGCGTTTGACGGCATGGCGTTTGAATGCCAGATCCTAAAAGGAAAAGGCATTCCAGAAGAAGTCATTCCTACCTTGATAAAGGCAAGGAAGGAAGTCACCGCGAAGCATTATCGCCGTATTTGGCGAAAATATGTTGCGTGGTGCGAGCAGCGGAGTGCTCCGATGGAGGAATTTCAACTGGGTCGTTTTCCTACATTTCCTGCAATCAGGATTGTCTATGGGTCTCAAATTGGGATCTATTAAGGTTCAAATTTCGGCCCTATCAATATTCTTCCAAAAAGAATTGGCCTCAGTCCCTGAGGTCCAGATTTTTATCAAAGGAGTACTGCATATACAGCCTCCTGTGGTGCCTAAGGTGGCACCGTGGGATCTAAATGTAGTTTTAGATTTCCTCAAATCCAATTGGTTTGAACCACTAAAGAATGTGGATTTGAAATATCTCACATGGAAAGTGACTATGTTACTGGCCCTGGCTTCGGCAGGGAGAGTATCTGAACTGGCGGCTTTGTTTTATAAAAGCCCTTATTTAATTTTCCATTCGACATAGGGCAGAGCTGCGGACGCGTCCGCATTTTCTCCCTAAGGTGGTATCAGCGTTTCACCTGAACCAGCCTATTGTAGTGCCTGCGGCTACAGACGACTTGAAGGACTCCAAGTTGTTGGACGTTGTCAGAGCCTTAAAAATATACATTTAAAGGACGGCTGGAGTCAGAAAATCTGACTCGCTGTTTATACTGTATGCACCCAACAAGTTGGGTGCACCTGCTTCTAAGCAGTCGATTGCTCGTTGGATTTGTAACAAAATTCAACTTGTACATTCTGTGGCAGGCCTGCCACAGCCTAAATCTGTTAAGGCCCATTCCGCAAGGAAGGTGGGCTCATCTTGGGCGGCTGCCCGAGGGGTCTCGGCATTACAACTCTGCCGAGCAGCTACGTGGTCAGGGGAGAACACGTTTGTAAATTTTTACAAATTTGATACCCTGGCAAAGGAGGACCTGGAGTTCTCTCATTCGGTGCTGCAGAGTCATCCGCACTCTCCCGCCCGTTTGGGAGCTTTGGTATAATCCCCATGGTCCTTTCAGGAACCCCAGCATCCACTTAGGACGATAGAGAAAATAAGAATTTACTTACCGATAATTCTATTTCTCGGAGTCCGTAGTGGATGCTGGGCGCCCATCCCAAGTGCGGATTATCTGCAATACTTGTACATAGTTATTGTTAACTAATTCGGGTTATTGTTTAGGAAGCCATCTTTCAGAGGCTCCTCTGTTATCATACTGTTAACTGGGTTTAGATCACAAGTTGTACGGTGTGATTGGTGTGGCTGGTATGAGTCTTACCCGGGATTCAAAATCCTCCCTTATTGTGTACGCTCGTCCGGGCACAGTACCTAACTGGAGTCTGGAGGAGGGTCATGGGGGGAGGAGCCAGTACACACCACCTGACCTGTAAAAGCTTTACTTTTGTGCCCTGTCTCCTGCGGAGCCGCTATTCCCCATGGTCCTTTCAGGAACCCCAGCATCCACTACGGACTCCGAGAAATAGAATTATCGGTAAGTAAATTCTTATTTTTTGCTTTATGTGTGTGAGCCATTGTGTTCCACCCTTGTGGTAGACACATACACACCACATTTAGGTTGGAATTATGGAGAAAGAAGACTAATCCTTTTTGGAAGCCAGCATAAGAGACAGAAATTGTGATGAGCTCATTCTTACAAGTTGCTTTGTGAGTGTACAATTGTCTTTTAAGACACATTCATTATAAAAAAAGGTCTCTGCACTATATTGTTCTTTTTTTTCTTTCTTTCTGTGAACTACATCCCTTTTATTAAATTGGATGTAAGGTACACATAGGCTCTAAGAATATGAAGATATCTCTTTACATGTAAGCCTAGTGAAGCGCCAGAGTGGAATACTACTTGTTTGTATTACTATTGGCCGACAGTAACTTAAGTCGACACCTAAAATAGATCGCATGAGCAAGGTCGACATGAGTTTTAAAAAATGTTGGTGTTGTTTTCTTCTTACTGTGACGGGGAACCCCAATTAGTGCACCACGTCCCCTCGCATGGCTCGCTTCACTCGCCATGCTTTGGGCAAGGTGCCTCGCTCCGCTACCACTGTGCTTGGCACAGGTTACTGTTCCCAATTGTAGTCCACGTGGTTAGTAAAGTATGAAAAAGTTAAAAAAATTGTGAAAAACTCATGTTGGCCTAATGCATGTCGACCAATAGTGTGTGTATGTATGTGTGTGTATATATATATATATATATATATATATATATATATATATGTATTTATTTATTTATTCCATAGCTGTAGTGAAATAAATCCGTTGACTTATTTTTTTCATTAATTATGTTTTTATTGTAGAGATTTTTTATGTCTTCAAAACGAAAAGCTTTATCGGTTCTGTGTTTCTAGATTCTATTCTGTCTTTTATCCAATCACTTGGGTATCACTCAGCAGCCGCATATAGTAGCAGCAGTTGTATACAATTTTTATAGTGCAGTATACTCCCCTTATTTGCATAATTTCTTGTGCCAAAAAAATGTATTTGGTGGCTGGAAGAAACACAAATGACTTGTTCTTTACTGCGTTTATTTGCGTGTCGTATTGTTTTTGTATTATGAGTAAAATGCATACATCATTATCATTTTTTTTCATCATCTGTATACAGGGAATACATATTGGAGACCGCCAGTCAGGCTGCCAGCTGTCACTCTACCGACAGCGGCATCCAGTCAGCCAGAATCCCGGCCGCGAGGCATCAAGTCCCCTTGCGGGCTCACTGCGCTTTCCATGCTTCAGGCCTGGTGTCGAGCTTAGCTCACCACAGGTTAAATTCCCACTCGGGTGGTGGTGTGGACCCACTACCCGAGTGGGAATACTGGGCTGTGATCGAGATTGCGACTGCCGTAATTTCACCGGCTGTCCGGATTGTGTTCTATGCCTCGGGCATCTTTTTACCTGAAAATGTGTCTTAGTTCTAATGTAGTGCCACTAGGACGCACCAGAAGACTATGCTGATTAATTTGATATGTGACTAATAAAGATGCCCGGTGCTAGTAGAGTGGCACGGGTCCTGGCACTCCGCAAAGGGCTATTTGGCTTGTCTACAGCAATATGTACAGTATGAGGACGCATCTATAGTGTGTCATCAGTTCACATTGAAAACCATTTATGTTCTGGGAGTAAGACTAAAGTCCTGATTCAGTGTTGTATGCTAATGAATCCACAGCTGTTATCCCATGTGCAGCAGATGTGCGAAAATATGCAGATGACACATATGCTTGAATTCTATTGAGACGCCCACTGGCAGCTTCACAGATCCAAGCAATTGTGCACAAATATGCAGCGATGGTCGCAGATTCTTCCATAATTGAATCTCTGAATAACCCTATGGGCATGCAGACTAGCCATGGGAATTGAGTTGCTGGTGTCATGTTTTGAATGTATGGGAATGCAGATAAACACTGAGCCGCCCAAAAAACGGTTGCAACATGCCTTTATTTTGCCATTCACTTCCCGTTACCTCTCCCAAATATCTGGAAATATTGGCAATGAGTACAACTCAGGCCCTCAATGTTCCATCCCTATTTGATTCATCTCCCCCATACTCACTAGCAGCTGGCAAATAGTGCAGGGTCTTTATCTAAAGTTTGGGTCGCCAGACATACACTACTATCTGTTAGTCTTTTAGTTGTCTTTTAAAGTGAGTTAAATTAATTATTCTGTTTTGGTTTTAAATATTTTACAGAACTGATTCCAACTTTGAAGGAAATCCTGAAGTGTGAAGACAAAAACACATTTTACTGCCAGTCATGTGGAGATGTCCTAATCCAGGAACAGTAAGAACGTTTCAGTACTCTAGCCTAGTTGAGCAGAATGCTGTGGTACAAAACATGTTTGTAATTGTTTTGAAGATGTTTAAGCTTTTTATATGTAAATTCACGTATATGTGCAATGTTAAGATGCTGCCTGTCGGGATCCCGGTAGTCTGAATGCTGACACCAGTCAGGATGTAGACGGCAGAATCCTAACAGGGTCAGGAGACCGACACGGAATTCCCGACTACAAGTACAGTGGGCGGATCAGAGTCGGGTGGGGGGGGGATGGAGTACCACATTTACCTCGACCCTGTCGGGATGTCAAACATCTGGATGCCGGCATCGGTATTGTGACCCTTGGCATCCCTTCCGGCAGTCAAACATACATAACCTGTTTCCTGTAACACTGCAGTTATGCATAACATTTATGTCTCCTTACTGCACTATGAGGCTCTTACTATACACTGGGAGAGGTAGTTATGGGGTCCAGCAAGATACTCCAAACATAAATTTTCTGGTGAAAAAAAAACGTCCTGCAATTGAATTGCCAGATAAACTACATTGCGCAGAAATCACAAAAGCAGCCTATTTTTTTCAGCCAAAAAAGTATCTGGCACAGTTGCATACCCCCTATATTCGTTAACCTCATTAATAGGATGATTGGGTTCTCCCCGCCTAAGGAACCCGTCTCCGGCCTCCCATGCTTATTAATATACAGATGGAGCCACGCTAGTTGTTGCTTCGTCTGTGACTAGGGGGCGCCTATTGCCAAGAGCGTCCCCGTCCGCCTGGGCGCGCACGCCCGTGACGGAGACGTGCCCCATTTACTTTAATGGTGAGCATCTCTGTCCGCGCGCCCGGACAGAGACTCTCCTGAATGGGAGTGTCTCTGTGCACTCCCGGTGTGACTAGGCGCACGGATCGCCTAGTCACGCCGGGAGTGCTCGTTTACGATTGAGCTGCCTCAGATGAGCACGGCTCCATCTGTACTTATATACTGTACGTATTTTCTTGTTGCAGCAAATTGCCTGGTGATAGCTAAAACATTGAAGCATGTGGAGCCACCCTAAATAGTATCTCTTTAAAATGATATATATATTTTTTACAAAATGGAATAGTTTAGTTAATATGTGCGAACCGAAGGAGACAAGTTTAAGCAAGTTTGGGCCCCCAAGTTACTGATTAATGGTTTTAGTGCTGTATAGGTTGTGTTCCCTCGATCCTAGACCCATTCGTATGCCTTTTGGTGGACTTTGGTATAACTATCCCGTTATCTAACTGCTCTTCACTCAGGTATCTGGATATGTGGTTAATGGCCCATTGATGCATCTCTCCTCTCCTGCCATGTCCTCCCATTTCTGTTCATACCTCATTAATTTGTTTTGTTTTTTTGCTGTGTTTTATTGAGAAGAAGTAGAGTACAACAAGAAACCGTATCATACAGCGCAAGTTTACAACAAGATTAATCATCATTTCAGCAGTTATCCAGTTTGTGACTGTAAACAATAACCTAAATTGTCTTGTTGTGTTTTTAATAAATTACAGTCAAAGGTAAAAAGAAGAGGTAACAAAAAGGTGCAGGAAGATCATAGGAATTTAGTAAAAGCTACAAGTAAAAAGAAGAGAAAAGAAGAAAGGGGGAGTCTCTCTCGCCATCACAACCTCATTATACAGTGTCAAGAGAAGTAGTCATATGGGCCTTATATTCCGTTATTTCCTTAAATTCTAGCCATTCAATTCAGATGGCATTTAACTGGGAAAAGGATTGGTTGGAAAAAGATGTTAGGTTTTCCATTGCCATATAAAAATCAATCTTTTGGAACCATTTGGAGATAGGGGGTGGTGTCGCAGATCTCCAAAAACACGGGATGGTGGATCTAGCAGCATTCATAAGATGTCGCAATAAAGAGTTCTTGAAATGGGATAGGGGGACATCCATCAAATTGAACAACCAGTTGGTTGTTTAGTGATAGATTGGACCTGATGCCAAAAATTTGCTAGTATTGGACACTGCCACCATATGTGGATAGGAGTGACATGTGATTGACCGCATCTCCAACAAAGTGCAGATACACTCGGGAACATTTGGTGTAGTCGGTCAGGGCATCGATGCCATCTAGAAACAATCTTATATTGTGTTTCCAGTACCTGGAGTGAAGGGGAGCTGGCAAAAGTAAATTGGAATATACAGGACCACTGTTCAGTGGTTAAGTCCTTTTGGAAATCTTTTTGCCAAGCTTCAATAAAAGGGATGGGTTGGAAAGGAAGATTTGCAAGGCATTGCTTGTATAATAGGGACACTAAATGTCTCTAAGATACATAGTGATTCAAACAACGTCAGGTTCCACCTTTCTGCACGGACCAGTAGTGTAGCTACATAGTGCCGTAGTTGCAAATAAGCCCAAAAAGAACTGGACGGTAATCCATGTGTTTGTTGTAGGTCTGCAAAAGAGCGGAATCCAACTGGTCCTATTAGATGGCATAATCGTGATACCCCAGCCCTAGTCCAAACAGATAGTGGGGTCCCCACTCCTCCAGGTTACCCCGGCCAGTGGTGACTAGTTGAGGGGGTAATGCCACGGCCGCAGGGACCTACATAAAAGTGTCCCCCGGCTGTGGCATTATCTCTGGCTAGTGGAGCCCGGTGGTGGTTTGAAAAATATGGGGACCCCTACGTCACTGATCCGTGCATGCCTATTAGAATACGCATCCAAAAAGTAGGTCTGTTTGAAAACTGCTTTTTATTTACGAATTCGAACATTTACCGGCAGTGTTTGGCTATTGCCGGCAGCGATTGTGAATACGAATTCTTAGTAAATTACCGAGTTCTATAAAATAACAGGCGTGTTTGACCGATGGTGTATTCATTCGTATTTGTGAACTCTGCCGTTAAAACAAATACAAATGCCCTCATCACTGCCGAGATTTGTGTCTAGTAAATTTCCGAGATGACTCTTTGAAAAAAAAAAAAACGGCCAAAATCGGGACCTTAGTAAATATACCCCATGGTACTTATCACTCTCTGGGTAATAGGGAAATTGTATTCATCTTACATTTAATTTTGTATGTTATTAAAGGCAACATTTGTATGTTTTGGAAGAAAAGTTGATTTTAGATAACAATGCAGAATTAATTTATAGGGGGGTATTCAATGCTTGTAAGATCCTTTCCGACGGAAAGGATCCGACAATGCAGTATTCAATGAGCGGCCAAATCCGACAGAATTTGGCCATTTCCAAGAATGCCAATCCGACTTTTTTAATGTCGGATTGACATTGTCGGATCCGGGGCCAAAACCTGTCGGATTTGACCTCGGAATCCGTCAAAACCCGTGGATCGACGGCTATTCCGCCGATCCACGTGTTTTCCGACACGTCAGAATTGGCAACTTGGTGGGGGGAAAAGCAGCCCCGTTGAATAGGTCGGAACAGTTTCCGACCTAAAAAAGTTGGAAATTGCCGTCTTTCCGACAAGACGGCAGTTTCCGACTACAATTGAATACCCCCCATAGTAATCCTGTCTTGGGGTGACTGTGCTGTATAAATAGAATTTAGAATATATTTGCATTGTACATGAGCTTAATTAAGGCAGGAAAGTTTTGAAATTATTTGGGTAAAGCTTAATATAAGGACCGCCGGGATGCCGAACGCACCCCGTCTAGTTTGCTTCTGTCATGTAATTAGCTTTGGAGTTGGTAACTTCAAATTATAGGACATTTGCCAGAACTTTCAGATGCTCATTCCAAGCTTAACCAAATTGTCCTAAGTAGAATACTTCAAGGCAATACTTTTTTATCCCTTCACTGCTGAGCCTGTTTTTGGCACGTTTTGGGCTAATCACATTTTATCATCAATATAAAGGATTATGGGGCAGATGTATTAACCTGGAGAAGGCATAAGGAAGTGATAAACCAGTGATAAAGGCACCAGCCAATCAGCTCCAATATGTAAATTAACAGTTAGGAACTGATTGGCTGCTGCCTTTATCACCTTGCACATATCACTGGTTTATCACTTCCTTATGCCTTGTCCAGGTTAATACATCTGCCTCATTATGCAGTAACCACACAAACTATGCATTTTTTGTTCTGTTTTTAGGCATTGATACACATGCATAAGTGCTATATATTGCGTATCAGTCCAACCAGTTTGCAGTAGTTCTTGGTGGGCACTATGATCAGGTCGCACAGCAATGGTGGCCTAGGGACAGTGGAATGTGAGTGTAGAAAGAGAAAATATGTAGTTATGTGTGGTTTGTGTAGAAGGGAGGTAATTATTAGAGTAGCTTACAGAGTTTATGTAAGTGGTGCGGGAATTTGATAAGCTTGCCTGAAGAAGTGGATTTTTAGGAAACGCTTGACTATTTGGGGACTAGAAGAAAGTCTTGTGCATGGGAGGGCATTACACAGAGTGTGTGCAGTCTACAAAAAAAACCCTCTAACCATGAATGAGTGCAGGAAATGAGTGTGTATGAGAGATGCAGATCTTGCACGGAGCGGAGGGGTGGAGCTGGGAGATATTTTGGGATAATCAAAGAAATGTTTGTTGGTGTAGTTTGGTTGATAACTTTATGTGTAAGTAGAAGTATTGTATATTGAATTAGGTAAATTACAGGTAACCAATCTAGGGATTGGCAAAGCGGAGAAGCAGAAAATGAAGGTTTTGCCTCGCAGCTGCATTCAAAATACTTTGTAAGGTTGAAAGTTTGTCGCGGGACATACCTGTAATGAGACGATTGCATTAATCAATGCCGGTGATAATGAGTGCATAAATTAGATAATGTGTAATGAATCAAATGATGGGATCCCTGTGTATATTGATGCAAGGATGAGGTAGATCTGGGCATTAGAACCCCAATCTCTGGATGATTTGATACTTTATATACAGTAGCATGGGATTTTATTGTCTGGTGATTACCAAACAATAACTACTAAGAAGGTATAATGTTTGAAAGCAGAAACTCACGCCTTTTCAAACAGGTATGTCCCAGTGTGTAGGTGCAAGTATGGGGAATTTCATACTCCAGAGGTTCTAAAACGCGGTCCTTAGCACAGATGGTTAACTGAAATTGTCTGTGGTATTAATTGAGTAACCTGTGGCCAAGCATGGATATACTTAAAACCTGGACGTTGGGGTGCCTTGAAGACTACGTTTGGGAACCTGTTTCATACATGTCCACCATGTCCTCCAGGTCTACTAGTATTTCTGAAGTTTGATGGGGCCACATAATTTGAAAGAGTAGACTTTCACTTCACTGACTGGTCAGAACACGTGCGACCGCGCTGCCCCACTGTGTTCACCAGTTTTTGACGATGAGATCCCCTTCCGCAGATGTGCATAATATAATATTTCAATATTTTTTTTTAAATACTCTTTAAACTGTATTAAATAAAAATGTAAAGAAACGGTACTGTACATTTATTATTGTGTGAAGAAGACAGAAAAATGACCTTGCACAATGCTCTTGAACCTATGTGGATGACTCAATTCCTAGCATTGTGTGGCTACACACATCACTCCAAATTAAGATACTGTGGAGCAACATTCCCATTTTACTGCGGACCACTATGAGGGGAAGGGACAAGATGAGCGATGAAGCACCATAATGAGCGTTCTGCAGGTTCTATACCCACTCTGTGGGTGTCGTGGTCCCTGTTGGTCAGCATGCCGACTGGCGGGCAGGTAACTGTTCGGGATCCCGGAGTCGGTATAGTGAGCACATATAGGAAAGTCAGTTCTTCGTAGCATTTAGGTATGGAATTGTACTTTCTCTGACGTCCTAGTGGATGCTGGGGACTCCGTAAGGACCATGGGGAATAGACGGCTCCGCAGGAGACTGGGCACACTAAAAGAAAGATTTGGTACTACCTGGTGTGCACTGGCTCCTCCCTCTATGCCCCTCCTCCAGACCTCAGTTAGATTTCTGTGCCCGGCCGAGCTGGATGCACACTAGGGGCTCTCCTGAGCTCCTAGAAAGAAAGTATATATATTAGGTTTTTTATTTTACAGTGAGACCTGCTGGCAACAGGCTCACTGCAACGAGGGACTAAGGGGAGAAGAAGCGAACCTACCTGCTTGCAGCTAGCTTGGGCTTCTTAGGCTACTGGACACCATTAGCTCCAGAGGGATCGACCGCAGGACCCGTCCTTGGTGTTCGTTCCCGGAG
Organism: Pseudophryne corroboree; assembly: GCF_028390025.1. Lineage (NCBI taxonomy): Eukaryota > Metazoa > Chordata > Amphibia > Anura > Myobatrachidae > Pseudophryne > Pseudophryne corroboree. The sequence continues at coordinate 435,411,568 of NC_086447.1, read as the reverse complement.
CCGCGCCGCCGTCCCCCTTACAGAGCCAGAAGCAAGAAGATGGTCCGGAAAATCGGCGGCAGAAGACTTCAGTCTTCACCAAGGTAGCGCACAGCACTGCAGCTGTGCGCCATTGCTCCTCATACACACTTCACACTCCGGTCACTGAGGGTGCAGGGCGCTGGGGGGGGGGGGCGCGCCCTGAGCAGCAATAATATCACCTTGGCTGGCAAAATAACCACAATATATAGCCCCAGAGGCTATATATGTGGTAATTACCCCTGCCAGAATACAGAAAAAAGAAAAGTCTGCCGAAAAAGGGGCGGAGCCATCTCCCTCAGCACACTGGCGCCATTATTCCCTCACAGTTCCGCTGGAAGGAAGCTCCCTGACTCTCCCCTGCAGTCTACACTACAGAAAGGGTAAAAAAGAGAGGGGGGGCACAGATTTGAGGCGCAGTAAATGTTATAGCAGCTATAGGGGACATAATTCAGTTAGTCCCTGCATTATATAGCGCTCTGGTGTGTGCTGGCACACTCTCTCTCTGTCTCCCCAAAGGGCTTTTGTGGGGTCCTGTCTCCTTTAAGAGCATTCCCTGTGTGTGTGTGTGTGCGGTGTGTCGGTACGGCTGTGTCGACATGTTTGATGAGGAGACTTATGTGGAGGCGGAGCAGATGCCTATAAATGTGATGTCACCCCCTGCGGGGCAGACACCTGAGTGGATGGACTTATGGAAGGAATTACGTGCAAGTGTCGACTCCTTACATAAAAAATTTGACGACATGCCAAATGCGGGACAGCCGGCTTCTCAGCTCGTGCCTGCCCAGGCAATTCAAAGGCCATCAGGGGCTCTAAAACGCCCACTACCTCAGATGGCAGACACAGATGTCGACACGGATACTGATACCAGTGTCGACGACGATGAGTCAAATTTAATGTCCACAAGGGCCATTCGTGGCATGATTGAGGCAATGAAAGAGGTTTTACACCTTTCTGATATAAACCCAGGTACCTCAAAAAAGGGTATTATGTTTGGGGAGAAAAAACTACCCATAGTTTTTCCCCCATCTGAAGAATTAAATGAAGTGTGTGAAGAAGCGTGGGCTTTCCCTGATAAGAAATTGGTGATTTCAAAAAAATTACTAATGGCGTTCCCTTTCTCGCCAGAGGATAGGTCACGTTGGGAAACTCCCCCTAGGGTGGATAAAGCGCTCACACGTTTGTCTAAAAAGGTGGCACTACCGTCTCCGGATACGGCCGCCCTAAAGGAACCTGCTGATAGAAAGCAGGAGGCTATCCTAAAGTCTATATATACACACACTGGTGTTATACTGAGACCAGCTATTGCTTCAGCGTGGATGTGCAGTGCTGCTGCTGCTTGGTCAGATTCCCTGTCAGAAAATATTGACACCCTGGACAGGGACACTATATTGCTAACCGTAGAGCATATAAAAGACTCAGTCTTGTACATGAGAGATGCACAGAGGGAGATCTGCCGGCTGGCATCTAGAATAAGTGCATTGTCCATTTCTGCTAGGAGAGGTTTATGGACTCGGCAGTGGACAGGGGATGCAGATTCTAAAAGGCACATGGAAGTTTTGCCTTGTAAGGGTGAGGAGTTATTCGGGGATGGTCTCTCAGACCTTGTTTCCACAGCAACAGCTGGGAAGTCAGCATTTTTACCCCATGTCCCCTCACAGCCTAAGAAAGCGCCGTACTATCAGGTGCAGTCCTTTCGACCCCAGAAAAACAGGCGGGGAAAAGGCGGGTCCTTTCTGTCTAGAGGAAGGGGAAAAAAGCTGCACCACGCAGCAGGTTCCCAGGAACAAAAGTCCTCCCCCGCTTCTTCCAAATCCGCCGCATGACGGTGGGGCTCCACAGGCGGAGCCAGGTACGGTGGGGGGCCGCCTCAAAAATTTCAGCAATCAGTGGGTTCGCTCACGGGTGGATCCCTGGATCCTTCAAGTAGTATCTCAGGGGTACAAGCTGGAATTCGAGGCGACTCCCCCCCGCCGTTTCCTCAAATCGGCCTTACCGACAATCCCCTCGAGCAGGGAGGCTGTACTAGAGGCAATTCACAAGCTGTATTCCCAGCAGGTGATAGTCAAAGTACCCCTACTTCAACAAGGACGGGGTTACTATTCCACACTGTTTGTGGTACCGAAACCGGACGGTTCGGTGAGACCCATTTTAAATTTGAAATCCTTGAACACATACATAAAAAAAAATCAAAGTTCAAGATGGAATCGCTCAGGGCGGTTATTGCAAGCCTGGACGAGGGGGATTACATGGTATCCCTGGACATCAAGGATGCTTACCTGCATGTCCCAATTTACCTTCCTCACCAGGAGTACCTCAGATTTGTGGTACAGGATTGCCATTACCAATTCCAGACACTACCGTTTGGACTGTCCACGGCACCGAGGGTGTTTACCAAGGTAATGGCAGAAATGATGATACTCCTTCGAAAAAAGGGAGTTTTAATTATCCCGTACTTGGACGATCGCCTAATAAAGGCGAGGTCCAGGGAGCAGTTACTGGTCGGAGTAGCACTATTTCGGGAAGTGCTACAACAGCATGGCTGGATTCTAAACATTCCAAAGTCACAGCTGGTTCCTTCCACATGCTTACTGTTCCTGGGGATGATTCTGGACACAGAACAGAAAAAAGTGTTTCTCCCGCAGGAGAAAGCCAAGGAGCTGTCATCTCTAGTCAGAGACCTCCTAAAGCCAAAACGGGTATCGGTGCATCACTGCACACGAGTCCTGGGAAAAATGGTGGCTTCGTACGAAGCAATTCCATTCGGCAGGTTCCATGCAAGGACCTTCAGGTGGGACCTCTTGGACAAGTGGTCGGGATCGCATCTTCAGATGCATCTTCTGATAACCCTGTCTCCAAAGACCAGGGTGTCTCTACTGTGGTGGCTGCAGAGTGCTCGTCTTCTAGTGGGCCGCAGATTCGGCATACAGGACTGGGTCCTGGTGACCACGGATGCCAGCCTTCGGGGCTGGGGCGCAGTCACACAGGGAAGAAATTTCCAGGGACTTTGGTCAAGTCAGGAGTCGTCCCTACACATAAACATTCTAGAACTGAGGGCCATTTACAATGCCCTAAGTCAGGCAAGACCCCTGCTTCAAAACCAGCCGATTCTGATTCAATCAGACAACATCACGGCAGTCGCCCATGTAAACCGACAGGGCGGCACAAGAAGCAGGGTGGCCATGGCAGAAGCCACAAGGATTCTCCGATGGGCGGAAAATCGCGTACTAGCACTGTCAGCAGTGTTCATTCCGGGAGTGGACAACTGGGAAGCAGACTTCCTCATCAGACACGACCTACACCCGGGAGAGTGGGGACTTCATCCAGAAGTCTTCCTACTGTTGGTAAACCGCTGGGAAAGGCCACAGGTGGACATGATGGCGTCCCGCCTCAACAAGAAGCTAAAGAGATATTGCGCCAGGTCAAGGGACCCTCAGGCGATAGCTGTGGACGCTCTAGTGACACCGTGGGTGTACCAGTCGGTCTATGTGTTCCCTCCTCTGCCCCTCATACCAAAGGTACTGAGAGTAATAAGAAGGCGAGGAGTAAGAACGATACTCGTGGTTCCGGATTGGCCAAGAAGAGCTTGGTACCCGGAACTTCAAGAAATGTTATCAGAGGACCCATGGCCTCTACCGCTCAGACAGGATCTGCTACAGCAGGGGCCCTGTCTGTTCCAAGACTTACCGCGGCTGCGTTTGACGGCATGGCGGTTGAATTCCGGATCCTAAAGGAAAAGGGCATTCCGGAGGAAGTCATTCCTACGCTGATAAAAGCCAGGAAAGAAGTAACCGCAAACCATTATCACCGCATTTGGCGGAAATATGTTGCGTGGTGTGAGGCCAGGAAGGCCCCTACAGAGGAATTTCAGCTGGGTCGTTTTCTGCACTTCCTACAGTCAGGAGTGACTATGGGCCTAAAATTGGGTTCCATTAAGGTCCAGATTTCGGCTCTGTCGATTTTCTTCCAGAAAGAACTGGCTTCACTACCTGAAGTTCAGACTTTTGTAAAGGGAGTGCTTCATATTCAGCCCCCTTTTGTGCCTCCTGTGGCACCTTGGGATCTCAATGTGGTGTTGAGTTTCCTAAAATCACATTGGTATGAACCACTTAAAACCGTGGATCTCAAATATCTCACGTGGAAAGTGGTCATGTTATTGGCCTTGGCTTCGGCCAGGCGTGTGTCAGAATTGGCGGCTTTGTCATGTAAAAGCCCTTATCTGATTTTCCATATGGATAGGGCAGAATTGAGGACTCGTCCCCAATTTCTCCCTAAGGTGGTATCAGCTTTTCACTTGAACCAACCTATTGTGGTGCCTGCGGCTACTAAGGACTTGGAGGATTCCAAGTTACTGGACGTAGTCAGGGCCTTGAAAATTTATGTTTCCAGGACGGCTGGAGTCCGGAAAACTGACTCGCTTTTTATCCTGTATGCAACCAACAAAATAGGTGCTCCTGCTTCTAAGCAGACTATTGCTCGCTGGATTTGTAGCACAATCCAGCTGGCGCATTCTGCGGCTGGATTGCCGCATCCTAAATCAGTAAAAGCCCATTCCACGAGGAAGGTGGGCTCATCTTGGGCGGCTGCCCGAGGGGTCTCTGATTTACAACTTTGCCGAGCTGCTACTTGGTCAGGGGCAAACACGTTTGCTAAATTCTACAAATTTGATACCCTGGCTGAGGAGGACCTTGAGTTCTCTCATTCGGTGCTGCAGAGTCATCCGCACTCTCCCGCCCGTTTGGGAGCTTTGGTATAATCCCCATGGTCCTTACGGAGTCCCCAGCATCCACTAGGACGTCAGAGAAAATAAGAATTTACTCACCGGTAATTCTATTTCTCGTAGTCCGTAGTGGATGCTGGGCGCCCATCCCAAGTGCGGATTGTCTGCAATACTTGTATATAGTTATTGCCTAACTAAAGGGTTATTGTTGAGCCATCTGTTGAGAGGCTCAGTTGTATTTCATACTGTTAACTGGGTTAAATATCACGAGTTATACGGTGTGATTGGTGTGGCTGGTATGAGTCTTACCTGGGATTCAAAATCCTTCCTTATTGTGTCAGCTCTTCCGGGCACAGTATCCTAACTGAGGTCTGGAGGAGGGGCATAGAGGGAGGAGCCAGTGCACACCAGGTAGTACCAAATCTTTCTTTTAGTGTGCCCAGTCTCCTGCGGAGCCGTCTATTCCCCATGGTCCTTACGGAGTCCCCAGCATCCACTACGGACTACGAGAAATAGAATTACCAGTGAGTAAATTCTTATTTTTCCTTAAGCCCATAGATCCTCACAATATGCTGTTTAGTTTAATGTACTAATTTCAGTCTTTTAGAGAAAAAGGCTCTGTTTGTAAAGTGAATTACACTATTCTCTTTAGAAATACACTTACTTGAGCTTGGTTCTTCTGTTTATTCAATCATGTATTTAATGTGATAATTTATCACTGTGGACATCAGACACCTATTAGCCAAGCAAGTACACAATTAAAGGTTTATATATGTAATACAGTATATTGATACTTTATTGTGTGTGTATAAATGTGTGTTACACATATACAGAACAGTGAATACCACTGTTGTGACTTGGCAGTGCAGTTGTGTACATTGCGATCAGATGCGTTGGTGTTATGTCAGGGATGAGTGAATGCAGAAAATAGTATTTTCCAGGAGACTGTACAGCAGCTGGTATGATCCAGAGAACACTCTGCACTTGTCTTTGTCATTGTCAGTTCTGCTGCTTGGACTGATAATTTAAATGTAATCCAGTTTGTAAAACTTCTTCAGATATGTTGATTTATGGCCAGTGTGAAAGTAATTGAATCATCACTTCATTGCCATTACAGAGGGAGCCTGCCTTGCTTTGTAACACTCGATTTTGTTTTGATTGAAGACGATTCAGGGAGTATACAGTACTGACAGATGTTGTGCTTGGTAATGTATGGGTGGAAATGAATAAGGAGGCTGTGCTGTTATTACAACATAACCTACACAAAGGCAAGCAGGGGCAGCAAAACAAAGGCAGGGCATTGCATTGTTATTCTTATGTGCAGTGTTTTTATTTACTTTTATTCTAATTTGTTTAATGTGTTTTTTTGAGAATAGTTGTGATATATTTTTTTATATTTGTGTAGACTGCAAATGGCAATAATGTTCTTTTTCAATGTAAATGCATTTGTGTTACTGAGATTTATGAAGAATTGAATGATTAATACAGAACACTTCTGTACTTGAGAAGTGTTTTTGTACACTGCAATTTTCCATTATTTAGGAAGTTGCTTGAATTGCAATTTAAAGGCTACATTTACAAAGCACTTAAGTATACAGACCAGAAATGTATTAGTCCCAAAGGAGTACCATTACCAATACTGTGGTGTTCTTTCAACTCCAAAAATTGCTTTTTGGACAGTTTTCTTGTATAGCAAAGTAGGTAGGAAAATCTGTACCTTGGCCACACAATTTCCTGGAAAATAACGCTTCTCATTTATCTTTCATGTTAACACATACATGCAAGACCAGTTAATAATAGTAAATGCACAGGTCATTGCATAGCCATTAGTGAAAAATGTAATAGCACAATGAAAAGAAAAATATTGGATATAACAAGTCAAGTGTGTATGTGTGTGTGTGTGTGGGGGGGGGGATGTTATATAGGTATTGTTGTCAGAAAGGCTGATCACCATATCCCAAAAGGGTCCCCATTCCGCAGAAGACAAAGGTCTCAGTCATCACTTGAATTATAAAAAAGGTGCAGTTTCTCACCAGCTGTCCAACTCTGAAAATTACGCGTTTCTAAAAGCCTCAAGATTTGGACCCGGTGTAAGTTGGGGACTTAACGAAATGACATCAAGGGAGAGGTTGGAGAGCAAATAGACTGCCGCATCTTAAGGGATTTCAAATAGTTAATAGTGGAAGTGATAATAAAATGTTTGAACAAAGGCAAGACTGGAACCATAGTCATAGGAATGTGCAGCACCTGCTTCTCTAACATGGTCCATTATTTAGTTACAACCCATCCGTTTCAGTACTGGAAGCCTCGTATATGTTTGTGTCGTAAAGTTTTTCTAGTTTTCATCAAGAGCACTTGCCATCCCAGATAAGGCTGTAATCAGGGTCTTTATATCCAGAATCCACGTAGATGGAACCTGAATGGGCATAGCCTTTAATGTAGTATGAATAGTTGGAGGCAGTGTTCCCTATGTTATGTTGACGTTGTCCCATATAAGATCTTTGGTAAGCAGTTCATCTTGAGGACCCTGAGACTCCCGAACCAAGAGAAGGGTTTATATTGCCAAGAATGGAGATCAGTTTGTAGTTTAGCTGAATTGAGGACACAATGAACCTGGAACAGGGAGCCCAGGTCTCCGATGAGGACCACCCCTAGGTATTTCAAGTAAGACCTATGACAAAGCAAGTGTAAGAAGATCTTAAGGCATTTTTCTACATGTGAGAGTGTAGTGATATTTTGTATAATTCCTTTTAAAATTGGACAGTGTCCCAAATCTCCTGAACTCCTCCAACAAATTAGGCAATGAGACTACAGGGGAATACACACAGGGCAATGTGTGCTAAGTGAGGTGGAGTGGGGGGACGCTCACTTGACCCAGCGGTGAAGTGAGCAATGTAACTAGATTGCACCTGCACGCAGGCCAATCTAGAACCGGCGATATTGATGCATTAAGCGACAAGCATTAATAGCGACAATTAAGCATAAATCTTTCCATGTAAACCCCCTTACTGGATTAGTAAACACGTTATGAAGGCTATCTACAATAAGGGTGAATTTAATTTTTATTTTTTTTCATATAGAATCCAGAGATATCAGAGTTAAGCCTAGCAGACCATGCTGCAGCTTGCATACAGAGGAAAAATATTAATGAGGAGATTGGGCAACCCTGTTTAGTGCTATCAAGACAAGGAGAGTGAGCAATGTATTTTAATCCTAGCAGAGGGAGAATTCTAGTTTGAAAAAAACAATCAACTCTGTCAAAAGCTTTTTCCGCATCAGTTGACAGAAGGATTATCGATGAAGGGGAAGATGTAATGTGGTTAATAACTGATAAGTATCTTTAGTAGTGTTGTTGCCAGTGTCTCGGCTCAGAACAAAGCCCACATAGTTTCCATGGACAAGTTTTGGTAAAACAAATTCGAGTCTGTTTGGTGAAAGTCTTCACATCGACATTAACGATCAAAATTGGTTAGTAGCTATGATAAAAGGTGGGGTCCTTACCATTTATGAGGATAATGGTAATATGGCTGCTAGAGATTTATAGAAGAATTGACACTCATCTGAGAAAACTTTTCAACCCTCCAGTAGGAGTGGAACAAGAACCTTGTAGTAGCTAACAGTAAAACCATCTGTGCCGAGCTTTTGCATGTGTCCGTAGTCTTAATAGCATCCTCCAGTTCATCTACGGTAAACGGCTTCTACATATTGCCCTGCCTTCTGCAAGGATCTCAGGAAATCCTATCTTAGTTATATATGAGGTAATGACCTTTCACATGGAGGTGCCAGCCTGGTGTTCCCTCTGTTGTGATTAAGTTTCACCATATCAAACTTAACACGACTGGTATCCTTTATCCACTCTAAGGACCCTGACTAACATTTTACTGGGTTTATTTTTCCAGTAGAAGAGAGACTACAAAATGTTTTGAAGGATAATTTAATTTTAGCAAGCATCAGTTTGTTAACAGTAGAGTGTGCTGCTAATAGGTCCACAAGAGTCTCAGTGTAGAGGCGAGCATTAAGTGAAGTCTCCAAAATTCTAATTTTCTGGAGCAAAGTTGACATTTCCATTGTTTGAATGATGTGGTTATAATGCTGACATGTACAATGCTGACAGTTTTGATGTTTACACTGTTAAAGTGTTGACATTTCATCAGTGTTGATGTTGTCAGTATCGACATGCCAAGCATGTTGTCATTCTAATGTTAACAAAATATACCACACCCATGTTTTGCATAAAACCCCTAATTGTATGCACTTCAATGAATAGTTTACTTACGTACTTCCCAAACAGTGACTCTAGGCAACTCAGGCGATGATTTGTGGTGTATGTAACCGTGTAGACAGAACCTCTTATAGGTTGGATTTACAATAAGGAATCCTTGAGAGTCCAATGCAAACACTCTGGGCATGATTGGGACAGAGCAAGATCAAGGAATATGGGTTCATGATTAGACCATGTCATCACAAAAATGGATGCTACCCTGACTAACTGTTAATATCTATGCCCCAGAAACAGGCAATCTATGAGGAAATATGTCCCATTAGGGTGTGAAAAATTTGTAAAGTCTCTACAGTACCTGTTGGGTAGAGTATGGGCCTATCACCAGACAGCTGGTGGATGTAAAACAGATGTCATAATAGTTGGGAAGCCAATAACCTGGAAAATGTATCCTGTTGGGGATCCAGAACCCAGTGGACATCAGCTCCAACAATCAGTATACTCTTCTACAGGAAATTGATTTTATCCAGTTATCTCTGACAGGAAAGCCAGCTGGTTCTGGTTGGTTGCATAGATATTCGCCATGGTATAAAGTTAACTTAGCTAAAGATCATGCTTTTGATTAGTAAACAACTACTTTCTTCCAGCTGATAGACCATGACATTGGACATAATCGGGGATCCGGTTAGGATCCTGGAAGCAGGAATCCTGATTCCGGAATACCTACACTGTTTGGATTATCAGCGCTGGGATCATGACATAGGTTGAAATGAAATTAATAAGGGGGGGGGGGGGGGGGGGGGAATAGTGCTGTATGTTTTGAACTTATTGTGTATTTTGTACTCTTATGGAGAGGGCTCATATTTTAACTATAGAAAATTGTCAGTCTAAATAGTATGGAGCACGTGGGCCATCATTTTGGCGTCTATTACACAAAGCAGTGTATTATCCTATCATGAATAATCTAGATTACTTTCTTTCATCTATATATGAGGCTGGTACTATTCTCTACAAACAAAAGAATGCAAGATCTGGCGCAGAACCTCAGTCATTTGGTACAGTCATTTTCACATGATTTACACCATTACTGTGAGCATCTTTATGTTAGTACTTAGCAATATTACTCTTCAGCCTTTTGTTGTTTCATGTATTTAGTAAAATAGGTGACTTGTTTAGTGTAACCATGAGGGTTGGGATCACAGTAGCGCTTTCAAAAAGGTCTGATTAAGAGGCTTGCCATAATACTGTATCCCTTTATCCCGGGACACCTATGCTTAACACAGGTTCTATGGCTTGCTAAATTCAAGCCTGCATTTCACCTGGTTTTAAACAGCCACAGAGCCTGTGTAATCCATAGCTGTCTCTGATTAAAGTGAAATTGTGTCAAGGCTACTCATTAATAATTTTTATGCATGATACAAATTGGAGATCGAATCCTTGTCCTGCCTCTGCGGTTGCTGTGGATTTTTGTACCTTTTGCAGGTGCCTGGAGGTGTTTGTAAGCAGCATATGAGGTTATGACGATATGTACATTTTGGTAAAGGTGGGAGTAGATGCCAGAGGAAATTTTCGCCCTTTGTACGCTTGGTTTAGAACTGGCCCTGGTTCCCCACAGCACCTAGTGAAAATCTGTAGTAGTATCCATGCCCTTTCTTTGCAAATAGTAAAAGGGGATAGTGCTGGAGTCAATGGGCCATGTGGCTTGTCCAGTTAATCGGGTGATTCAGACCTGATCGCTGGGCTGCTAACTTTGCTGTCCTGCGTTCAGATAGTCCCCGCCTCCAGGGGGAGTGTATATTCGCCGTGCAAGTGTGCGATCCAATGCGTACGTCGAGCTGCAAAAATCCACTTTGTGCAGTCTCTGCGCAGCCCAGGACTTACTCCTACAGTGCGATCACAACAGGCTGATCGGGGCCGGAGCTGACGTCAGACACCATCCCTGAAAACGCTTGGGTACGCCTTTGTTTTTCCGGACACTCCCAGTAAACGGTCAGTTACCACCCACAAATGGCTTCCTCCTGTCAATCACCTTGCGAACACCCGCGCAATCGGATTTTTCACACCATACTGTTGCTGATCAACGATGCCCTTTGTTGCTGTCCGACATGCATGCGCATTGCAGTGCATACGCATGCACAAATTAGTACCTGATTGCCGCTGTGTGGAAACTCACACCAGCATTCAGGTCTGAATCACCTCCTAAGAGAACAGGGCACAATGAGGAGTAGATGGGAAGACTATTATAATGCACACAAGAGAAGTGATGCTCAACAAAACTGACTGTTTTGTCTCCTCTATATATCCTCTTTGAACCTGTGTTGTTCTCTCCTGCAACCTGTGGTCTGAGACTGCCAAGGATGTCTTTGGAGGTGCTGTTGTGATAAGGATCAGTGCTAGATAGAGACAGGCCATGCAGAACACTGTAGTGGGTGGTGTGGCAGGCAGATGCAGGCTGACTGAATTACCAGCCGGGGAGGTCTCAACAGTACTTGTCTCTAGGTGTTCATGGTGCTATGGAATAGGAGCTACTCAAAACACCACATGGTACCAGTGTTCCTGAGGTGTCCAGCAGAGTATCCTGTGCAGCTGACCAAGATAGCAAGGAGGCGGTGAGCTGTCGGAGGGGATTTCAGACCTTTCCAGATTAATTAGAGGAGTCGGCTGTAGAAGAGGAGTAGGCTACAGCCAGTGGTCACTGTGTCTGTTGGGGCAAAACAGGTCTCAATAAGCAAGTCTGGTGCCTGTCGTGGTGAGCTAGGTCCCAACTATTTAGAACCAGGGTGCCTGCAAGAGCAGGCCCTCAATGGCAGGTTTATGCTCTTGTGGCAAAGAGCACATTTTGAGCTGTAAAGACCAGCTAAATGTGTAGTTTACACTAACAGCCACTCATGTTGGTAGAAGATAAGTAGATCTCACTCGGGAAAAGAGGAGCCAAAATGGTAAATTGTAATGAAAAGATGCAATGCACTAAGAGGATGCATCCACCATCTCCAGCAAGCAGGCCAATCTGATCTAGGATTTTTGTTAGTTCGATTTCAGATGTCACAACTCTATTCCCACAAAAGTACACTGCTTATATTCTAACCCTTTGAGTTCTTTAAACACATTCTATAATTAAAGAAGTTGGTGTTCTAACCTGTAAACTGTAGGTCATCATATAGTCCTTGTTCATCTGTTCTACAGCTGTTAATGTACAGCAACACTTACCAAAGTGGGAGCTGTTAGGAAATAAAGTAATGAATAAACTATGTACGTATTTCTTCTCTCACCCCACACACAGAGAAGCATAGGGAATGAGACACTTCTTGTAGATCCTTAGTAGAAATGCAAAATAAACACACTGATATACAGTATGTTTATTAAATTAACTAGTTACCAGCCCGTCAGAATGACAGAACAACATAACAATAATGTCCGCGCCGATGGCTGTGCATGCCTGAACGGAGAAACACTTGAATTGCTCCATCGGGTGCCATCGAATGGCCCAGGCATGCAAAACACTTGAATTCCTACCGTAGAGGAGAGGAGCATCCTTAGTCTTTTGTTATATAGGATGTAGGGACGTTTTAAGATTATTGCCTAAATTTACTAAGTGGTGATTTTATGTGTCATTTTTAAGCTGACGGCATTTCTATTTCTAAATGACAGTATTTAAAAAGGTCGGTTTTGGGGTCAAATGTAATCAAGTGAGAGTTTCAAAAAGTGAGAGATTTGGTAAGGTTTTGCAGTTTTTTTTAAAAGTGGCAATCATTTACACAGCAACACAGCAAGATCAACCTGGTTTTGCAGTGTAAATGATTGCCGCTTTAAAAAAAAACTAAAAAGCCTTGCCAAATCTCTCACTTTCTGAAACTCTCACTCCATTACATTGGCCCTTAGTGTCTGAATCTGCCATATATCCCTCGTGGTGTCTAAATGACAAGCCGCAGTGACGTGTTCTGTTTTGCAGCAGTTTAAACCATTGCAGATTACAGGATAGTCTATTCATAGTCATTTAATGGCACTTGTAAGAGGCACCATTTAATTGACATCATAGAAACAGACCACAGTGGATTAGAAATTATTCTATTCACATTCATTTAATGGCGCTTTATGGAAATAATATTCACCTGGCCTCAGAGAAACAGACAGCGGGTTACTTTTGGTTTTTTGAGGAGCTTACAGTTGTGGCGAAGGAGAAAATGTCTATTTGAGGTGTGTTTTCCATTCAGATGCAATAAAACTTTTCCCCGATGTTTCACCAATATTTTTTTACAGGCTATCCAGTTAGATTGCCTATAAAATAAAATTCTCACAAAAACACACATGTTCAGTGAAACCGGTGTGTTTTTGTTACTAACAGCTCAGTTTTCAGATGAAAACGGGGCTGTTGCCAGGGATTTGATTTCGCCTGTCTGAGGCAGGTGAAACAAATTCCCTGATAATCCCTGTCTCACGTCAGTTTATCGGGGCTAATTGGATAGCCCCCGGAGAGACAATTAGCTGTGGTAATTGACTGCGGCTCATTGGATATCCCCAAAGTCTTTTTTTTTTTTTTTTTTTAAGTCCTGTGTTTGATTTGTTTTTGTTTGTCAAAGTTTTTTTTACATTTTTTTTTATGTATTTCTGTTAAAGAACAGTCATATCTGATGAGAGACATCATAATCCTCCATTGCCAAATTGTATGATACTCCTGCCAATCAATTGTTGGCTGTCAGAATCAATACATTTACCTGTTGTATTTGCAAACACGCCTGTCTGCGGATAGTCGTTAGTTTCGTCAGGTTTCCAATCTGTTTTATGGCTGCTTTGGAAACCCCTGCTTGATAAATCCAGGGTTTCTATTCTATTCTTTCTATTGTCTAAAACGGGTTGGGTCTGGGAGACCAGCTTTTAAGATACCGGCGGTCTAATTACCGACCACGGCATCCTGACAGTTCTTATGGTGCCCCCACACGGTGAGATCTGTGCTAGGTGTGATTTGAGCCTATACAATGTGTGCTCTGCGATTTGAACTACATCCGATTTTGGCTGCACTACAATACTGTACTGTATATAATATATGTGATGTAGTATAAAAATACTTGACACTTGCACATACTATTTTACCTTGTGATATGTACTATGCGGGAGCGCGCATCGCAAGAGAGCATAAATGGATAGCCCAATTATTTATCATAACCTGATTCCAAGCCCTAATGCCCAAGTGGTAGCATTTATACTACTCAACCACTATAAAATATGTATGTTATAAACTTAATACAAAATAACAAATATCAGTAACATAATTGGGCACTGTATGTATGATAAGAAAAGGCTAAAACGTGTTTTGGTAGTACAAAACCTTTAATTATATTCATAGCCTACAAAAAAAAAAAACCCACTAAATTTGTAGGCAGCAGCGTTGCAAAACAAATTGCTGATACTACAGCTTGGCATCTCCACTATAAATATTCAACATGATTCAGTAAACAATCCTGAAAAATATTTGTCTATTCCCTTTGTAAAGCACATAAAATAGTGACCTGGTTGGAATACTCTTCCCACAAGTGCTCAGTGGGAAGTAGGTCAGGAGTTTAATGTACTAGAGTGGCCAAATCAACTTTCTTTTCTTATTGTGGAAGTAACCCTGAATCAGTTTGGAATTCTTTGGGATTGTTGTCTTGTTGGAAGTTCCATTTTCGGACATGTTCTTTTTGCAAACTGTTGCATTTGTTTAAGGTTTTCACAAACATACTGATTCAGGATACCTTCTACAAGACCGATGCCCCTGCTAAGAGGAACACCCCCCCCCCCCCCCCCACCTCCGACCATGTTTCACAACGAGTACCTGGTACCTTTCATTGTAGCTTTGATTTTAAGGGCGGCAAACATACTTAATACTGCCAGAGGACACCTGATTAATCCATAGCTGCCCAGTTGCGGTGTTTCTCGGCAAAAGCAGCCCTTGCTTGAACAGCAACCCAGTAAGCCATGATCCTTCCCTCGCTTTACGGTTGAAATATGGACATTTATTTTATAGTTTTGCTGTAAATTTTGGACTATTGGCTGCACAAACTTGCTGGGACCAGCTACAGACTTATTTCTAATCAGGCTGTCCACAACAATGTTCAGTAGAGATGTAACCTAATAAACATAGACGTCAAAAGACTTTTGACCCATTGCTCCACTTTGACTAGTGAATTTAAAATGGTAGTAATAATAATAATGAATGTAAAATCAGGCTTGTTATGCATTTATTACTGTTGACCTTGTAAATCCACTGGTCAAATGTGCTGCTCGGTGAATAGACCCTCAAATGTTCACGTAATGCTGCCAGCTCATAAATAATATTACTATTAACTCTTATTTATATGGCGTCACAAAATGTATGCAGTGTCGTTTTCGGTAAGCCTACAAAACAATTCACAGTAACAGTGTATTATTATTATTATCCTTTATTTATATGGTGCCACATGAGATCCACAGCGCCCAATTACATAGGTCATAAACAAATAAGCAAAACAAGAAAACAGTGACTTACAATTACAGAGGACAGGTACAGGGTATATAAACATAAGCTGTGTCAGCAGACGACACTGAAATAAGTATCAGGGCGGCAGAAAACCGAGGGATTTGGTGCCATCAAAGTGAGTATTGAGAAGAAGATAGATTAAGTAAGAGACAGAAAAGCACATGAGGGAAGAAGACCCTGCTCGTGAAAGCTTACATTCTAAAGGGGAGGGACACACAGACAGGGGTGACACAGATGGCCTAGAAAGTGAGCGTGAGACAGAAGGCTTAGGATGATAGACGGCTGGGCAGTGACGTATCTAGAGTGGAGCTGACCCATGTGCAGTCTCCGTGTGTGGGGCCCCCTCTTCTCCCGTAGCCGGCAGCGACGTTTGTGCTCTGAATATTAGAGACTCTGGCACAGTGCCAGAGACAACAGTGCTTGTGCAGGTCTCCGGGAAAATGGCGCGACGACCATTTTTCCAGAGACATGCGCGAGTCTGTGTGTTGTGGGCCCCCTCTGGACCCAGAGGCCCGTGTGCACCGCACTCACTGCACCCATTATAGATACGCTACTGGGTCTAGAGAGTCCGTTTGAAGTTTTGTAGAGAGGGGGGGAGTTAGAGAATTTGAAGACTGGGAGGAGATGTGGGTGCAAATGTATTACCGTATGTACTCGAGTATAAGCCGACTTTTTCAGCACTTTTTTTTGTGCTGAAAAAGCCACATCGGCTTATACTCGAGTCAGTGCACAGTGACAGGGAGTGCAGTGTGACAGGGAGTGCAGTGTGAAGGAGGGACACGGAGCGCACAGCGCGTGGCTCTCCTGTGTCCCTCCTGCATCTCCGGCGGCAGCGGCGGGTCTATTAAAGGAAGTACCCGTTCGTGACCTCTGATCACGAACCGGCACTTCCTTTAATAGACCCGCCGCGGCCGCCGGAGATGCAGGAGGGACACAGGAGAGCCGCGCGCTGTGCGCTCCGTTTCCCTCCTTCAGAAGACAGCACAGGATCGACGGAGTGGTAAGTAACAGCACTGGGGGAGCATATTTGGCACTTGGGGAGGGGGTATATCTGGCAGCAGCATGAGGGGCATATCTGGCAGCAGCATGAGGGGCATATCTGGCAGCAGCATGAGGGGCACATCTGGCAGCAGCATGAGGGCATATCTGGCAGCATGAGGGCATATCTTGCACATCTGACACTGTGGGGCATATCTGGCAGCATGAGGGCATATCTGGCACTGTGGGGGCATATCTGGCAGTATGAGAGCATATCTGGCACTGTGGGGGCATATCTGGCAGTATGAGGGCATATCTGGCACTGTGGGGGCATATCTGGCAGTATGAGGGCATATCTGGCACTGAGGGCTGTGTACGGCTAGAGCTGCATTTTCCACCCTAGGTTTATACTCGAGTCAATAAGTTTTCCCAGGTTTTTGTGGTAAAATTAGGTGCCTCGGCTTATATTCGGGTCGACTTATACTCGAGTATATGCGGTAACCCGGAGAAGGCATAAGGAAGTGATATACCAGTGATATGTGCAAGGTGATAAACGCAATAGCCAATCAGCTCCGATATGTAAATTAACAGTTAGGAGCTGATTGGCTGGTGCCTTTATCACCTTTGCACATATCACTGGTTTATCACTTCCTTATGCCTTCTCTAGGTTAATACATCCGCCCTGAGGTTCTTAAAGTTTGTCTGTTTAGCGAGCGAAAGGGCAGCACTGAAGGATGAGAGCATAAGTTCGAAATGGAGGAAGTCTGCCTTAGAGCGTGATTCTCTCCACTGTTGCTCGGCAGTACGTTAGCATTTTTGCAGATATCTGGTCCATTTGTTGTGCCAGGGTTGAGATATTGATATGCAAGGGGGAATAGTGGTTGGTGGAGTCGAGCAGAAGTAAGGGAAGCATTGTATAGGGAAGTGACGTGTTCATGACATGAGAGAGTCGAGCAGGGAAGATAGATATGTGGTGTCAGTAGCCTAAATGTTACGTTTAATGATGGTAGCCTTAGGAGGTAAAGATGGAAAAGCGGACAGTGATAAGTTAAAAGAGAGCAGGTGGTTATCAACAGAGGACAGGAAAGAGGGTGATGTTATTACCAGAGATAGGGGAAACACATAGAAGGGCCCTGGAATGGGGGGAAAAAACAGTAAATTCTTGGCCATGTTGAGTTACAGTGCTGCGATATCTAGGAAGAGATGGCAGACAGGTAATTGGAGATGCGAGAGAAAAGATGTCAAGGGAGGAAAGGTAGATTTGAGTTTCATCAGCATATAGATGATATTGAAGACTGAAGGCGCTGGTTAGATTTCCAATGGAAGAGGTGTAGAGGTACAGTAAGATAAAATGGTACCAAGGATGGACCCTTGGGGTTGTCTACATGTAGAAGGGAGGGAGCAGTAGTGAAAGAAAGTGAGTGGTATCAGCAGTAGGACTTGAGCCATGGATGGACATGTCACAGAGGCTGATGGAGTAGATGAGAAAAGTTCAAGGAGCGCAGATAGTTAATGAATAAGTTTACTTATCGAATGCATAAAAATTTCTTTTAAAACTGAGGATGCTTGAGATGCAATGCCTTTAGTAGCAAGTGATAAAAACAGTAATACTGGTGCATATATAAATCGCTGAAAAAATGGCACTTCCTGCACAGTTATGTAAATAGCTGCATGTAGCAAGTTTGTTAATTCCAAATTAGTCACCAAAAAATGTGAAACTCCTTAAATGTAATGTTGTGCGCAGTGTGTTAATGTGAGAACCTGTGCCTGCTAGGCATACTCACTAAACAGCAGAGGTTTAAAGCAGTGGTTGCCTCTCGTAACAGCTGCTGGTGTCTGAGGTAAATCAAGAGCAGGGAGGAACAACTGTACTATAAGTTGTAAAGTCACTGCACTGCCACCTCACCTGGTCCAGGTGGGTTTTTCTGGTGGTTGCTGCTGTGAGTACAGGCTTAGGAGGTGCGTAACAATCCTAATACAAGCCATTTTGAGTCAAGTTTATTAGCCACTTGTAGATTTGTAAACGGTTGATTTCCAGTGGAAGAGGTACAGAGATAACATAAAAGGGGACCAAGAATGGACACTTGGAGATGCTCACAGGTAGAAGAAGTGGTAGTTAAAGCAAATAAGTTATTTGTGTGGTAGGCATTGAGCCAAGGATGGACATAATCATGGAGACTGAAGGAGTAGAGAGTATGTAGAAGGAGAGGGTGGTCATCAATGTTGAAGGCAGCAGAGAGCTCAGGGAGGATGAGGAGATAGGTGAGCTTTGGATTTGGTTGTTAGAAGGTTATTAGTGAAGAGGGTTAGGAAGTGAGTGGGTAGAAAGGAATGAGGTGAGGTGGAGATAGACAATCCTCTCAAGGAGTTGACGAGTTTGGAGACTTGGAAGGAGAGAGAGAGAGGGGGGCGATAAGCCAGGTGGTATTCACCTTTTTCGGAGAGTGTATGTTCATAAGGATCCTCTGGGTGTAGAATATATATTTGGTGAAACCCATTCTATGCTGTGTTCACCTAAGATTTGGAGGGAACTGGAAAGGTAATTGTGATATCTGAGGGGTCCCCTAAAGTGTGAATAACCCTGGAGTGGGTGTATATTTACAGTGCCTTGCTATTCTCCCCCTTTTACATTTCTCTATCGTCCTAGTGGATGCTGGGGTTCCTGAAAGGACCATGGGGAATAGCGGCTCCGCAGGAGACAGGGCACAAAAGTTAAGCTTTAGGATCAGGTGGTGTGCACTGGCTCCTCCCCCTATGACCCTCCTCCAAGCCTCAGTTAGGTTTTTGTGCCCGGCCGAGAATGGTGCAATCTAGGTGGCTCTCCTAAAGAGCTGCTTAGAAAAGTTTAGTTTTAGGTTTTTTATTTTACAGTGAGTCCTGCTGGCAACAGGATCACTGCATCGAGGGACTTAGGGGAGAAGAAGTGAACTCACCTGCGTGCAGGATGGATTGGCTTCTTAGGCTACTGGACATTAGCTCCAGAGGGACGATCACAGGTACAGCCTGGATGGGTCACCGGAGCCGCGCCGCCGGCCCCCTTGCAGATGCCGAAAAGAGAAGAGGTCCAGAAATCGGCGGCAGAAGACTCTTCAGTCTTCTCAAGGTAGCGCACAGCACTGCAGCTGTGCGCCATTGCTCTCAGCACACTTCACACGGCAGTCACTGAGGGTGCAGGGCGCTGGGGGGGGGCGCCCTGGGCAGCAATGGAAACCTGTTATTTGGCAAAAAAATACCTCACATATAGCCTCCGGGGGCTATATGGAGATATTTAACCCCTGCCAGAATCCGTTGAAGAGCGGGAGACGAGCCCGCCGAAAAGGGGGCGGGGCCTATCTCCTCACCACACAGCGCCATTTTCCCTCACAGAAAGGCTGGAGGGAAGGCTCCCAGGCTCTCCCCTGCACTGCACTACAGAAACAGGGTTAAAACAGAGAGGGGGGGCACTAATTTGGCGATAGACATATATATAAAGATGCTATAAGGGAAAACACTTATATAAGGTTGTCCCTATATAATTATAGCGTTTTTGGTGTGTGCTGGCAAACTCTCCCTCTGTCTCTCCAAGGGCTAGTGGGTCCTGTCCTCTATCAGAGCATTCCCTGTGTGTGTGCTGTGTGTCGGTACGTGTGTGTCGACATGTATGAGGACGATGTTGGTGAGGAGGCGGAGCAATTGCCTGTAATGGTGATGTCACTCTCTAGGGAGTCGACACCGGAATGGATGGCTTATTTAGGGAATTACGTGATAATGTCAACACGCTGCAAGGTCGGTTGACGACATGAGACGGCCGACAAACAATTAGTACCGGTCCAGACGTCTCAAAAACACCGTCAGGGGTTTAAAACGCCCGTTTACCTTAGTCGGTCGACACAGACACAGACACGGACACTGAATCCAGTGTCGACGGTGAATAAACAAACGTATTCCTCATTAGGGCCACACGTTAAGGGCAATGAAGGAGGTGTTACATATTTCTGATACTACAAGTACCACAAAGATGGGTATTATGTGGGAGTGAAAAAACTACCGTAGTTTTTCCTGAGTCAGATAAAATAAAATGAAGTGTGTGATGAGGCGTGGGTTTACCCCGATAGCAAATATTGGCGTTATACCTTTTCCCGCCAGAAGTTAGGGCGCGTTGGGAAACACCCCTTAGGGTGGATAAGGCGCTCACACGCTTATCATGTGGCGTTACCGTCTCCAGATACGGCCGCCCTCAAGGAGCCAGCTGATATGAAGCTGGAGTAATATCCTAAAAAGTATATACACACATACGGTGGTTATACTGCGACCAGCGATCGCCTCAGCCTGGAAATGCAGTGCTGGGTTGGCTTGGTCGGATTCCCTGACTGAAAATATTTTAGTGATATAGAGCATTTAATAGGATGCAGTCTATATATATATATATATATATATATATATATATATATATATATATGCGAGATGCACAGAGGGATATTTGCACTCTGGCATCAAGATAAGTGCGTTGTCCATATCTGCCAGAAGATGTTATGGACACGACAGTGGTCAGGTGATGCAGATCCCATACGGCACATGAAAGTATGGTCGTATAAAGGAGAGTAGGTACTTGGGGTCGGTCCATCGGACCTGGGGGCCACGGCAACAGCTGGGAAATCCAACCTTTTTACCCCAAGTCACATCTCAGCAGAAAAAGACACTGTCTTTTCAGCCTCAATCCTTCCGTTCCCATAAGGGCATGCGGGCAAAAGGCCAGTCATATCTGCCCAGACATAGAGGAAAGGGAAGTAGACTGCAGAAGGCAGCCCCTTTCCAGGAACAGAAGCCCTCCACCGAGTCTGCCAAGTCCTCAGCAGGACGCTGGGGCCGTGCAAGCTGACTCAGGTGAGGTGGGGGGTCGTCTCAAGAGTCTCAGCGTGCAGTGGGATCACTCGCAAGTTGACCCCTAGATCGTACAAAGTATTATCCCAGGGGTACAGTTTGGAGATTCGAGACATCTTTTCCTCGCAGGTTCCTGAAGTCTGCTTTACCAAAGGCTCCCTCCGACAGGGAGGCAGTATTGGGAAAAAAATTCACAAGCTGTATTTCCAGCAGGTGATAATCAAAGTACCCCTCCTACAATCAAGGAAAAGGGTATTAGTCTTCCACACTATATTGTGGTACTGAAGCCAGACGGCTTGGTGAGACATATTCTAAATCTGAAATTTTTGAACACTTACATACAAAGGTTCAAATCAAGATGGAGTCACTCAGAACAGTGATAGCGAACCGGAAAAAAGGGGACTATATGGTGTCCCTGGACATCAAGGATTACCTCCATGTCCAAATTTGCCCTTCTCAACAAGGGTACCTATGGTTCGTGGTACAGAACTGTCAATATCAGTTTCTGACGCTGCCGTTGAATTATCCACGGCACCCCGGGCCTTTACCAAGGTAATGGCCGAAAAGATGATTCTCTTCCAAGAAAAGGGCATCTTAATTATCCCTTACTTGGACGATATCCTGAAAAGGGAAAGGTCCAGAGAACAGTTGGAGGTCGGAATAGCACTATCTAAAGTAGTTCTATGACAGCACGAGTGGATTCTAAATATTCCAAAAATCGCAGCGTTTTTCCGACGATACGTCTGCTGTTCCTAGGAATGATTCTGGGCATAGTCCAGAAAAAGGTGTTTCTCCTGGAGGAGAAAGCCAGGGAGCTATCCGAACTAGTCAGAAACCTCCTAAAACCAGGCCAAGTATCAGTGCATCAATGCACAGGAGTCCTGGGAAAAATGGTGGCTTCTTACGAAGCAATTCCATTCGGCAGATCTCACGCAAAAAATTTTCAGGGGGATTTGCTGGACGAATGGTCCGGATCGCATCTTCAGATGCATCAGCAGATAATCCTGTCTCCAAGGACAAGGGTGTCTCTTCTGTGGGGGCTGCAGAGTGCTCATCTTCTAGAGGACAGCACATTCAGCATTCAGGACTGTGTTCTGGTGACCACGGATGCCAGCCTGAGAGGCTGGGAAGCAGTCACACAGGGAAGAAATTTCCAAGGAATGTGGTCAAGTCTGGAGACTTTTCTCCACATGAATATACTGGAGCTAAGAGCAATTTCCAATGCTCTGAGCCTAGGAAGACCTCTGCTTCAAAGTCAGTCGGTGCTGATCTGGTCGGACATCATCATGGCAGTCGCCCACGTAAACAGACGGGGCGGCACAAGAAGCAGGAGGGCAATGACAGCAAGAACTTTTCGCTGAGCAAAAAATCATGTGATAACACTGTCAGCAGTGTTCATTCCGGGAGTGGAAAACTGAATTTCCTCAGCAGGAATGAATTCCACTCGGAAAAGTGGGAACTTCATCTGGAAGTTTCCACATGATTGTAAACCGTGGGAAAGACCAAAGGTGGTCATAAGATGGCGTCCCACCTGAAGCGCCAGGTCAAGAGACCCTCAGGCAATAGCTGGGTCGCTCTGGTAACACCGTGGGTGTACCAGTCGGGTATGTGTTCCCTCCTCTGCCTCTCATACCCAGGGTATTGAGAATTATAGGAAGGAGAGGAGTAAGAATTATACTCGTGGCTCCGGTTTGGCCAAGAAGGACTTGGTAACCGGAACTTCAAGAGATAAGAAGGGTCTTGATTCAGCAAGAATCAGGTCTGTTCCAAGACTTACCGCAGCTGCGTTGACGCAGGGGCGGGTGAACGCCGGATCCTAAGGGAAAAAGGCATTCCGGAAGAGGTCATCCCTACCCTGGTCAGAGCCAGGAAGGAGGTGACCGCACAACATTATCACAGTTTAGGTGAAAATATGTTCCATGGTGTGAGGCCAGGAAGGCTCCACGGAAGAATTTCAACTAGGTTAATTCCTATATTTCCTGCAAACAGGAGTGTCTATGGGCCTCAAATTGGGGTCCATTAAGGTTCAAATTTCGGCCTGTCGATTTTCTTCCAGAAAGAATTGGCTTCAGTTCCTGAAGTCCAGAAGTTTGTCAAGGGAGTACTGCATATACAACCCCTTTTGATGTCTCCAGTGGCACTGGGGGATCTCAACGTAGTTTTGGGGATTCCAAAAATCACATTGGTTTAAACCACTCAAATCTGTGGATTTGATATATCTCACATGGAAAGTGAACATGCGGTTGGTCCTGGCCTCGGCCAGGCGAGTGTCAAAATTGGCGGCTTTGTCTCACAAAGCCATATCTGATTGTCCATTCGGACAGAGCAAAGCTGCGGACTCGTCCCCAGTTTATCCCTAAGGTGGCGTCAGCGTTTTACCTGAACCAGCTTATTGTGGTACCTGCGGCTACTAGGGACTTGGAGGACTCCAAGTTGCTGGATGTTGTCAGGGCCCTGAAAATATAGTTTTCCAGGTCGGCTGGAGTCAGGAAATCTGACTTGCTGTTTTATCCTGTATGCACCCAACAAGCTGGGTGCCCCTGCTTCTAAGCAGACTATTGCTCGTTGGATTTGTAGTACAATTCAGCTTGCACATTCTGTGGCAGGCTTGCCACAGCCAAAAATATGTAAATGCCCATTCCACAAGGAAGGTG
This sequence comes from Pseudophryne corroboree, assembly GCF_028390025.1. NCBI lineage: Eukaryota > Metazoa > Chordata > Amphibia > Anura > Myobatrachidae > Pseudophryne > Pseudophryne corroboree. The sequence continues at coordinate 435,387,626 of NC_086447.1, read as the reverse complement.
GGCTCATCTTGGGCGGCTGCCCGAGGGGTCTCGGCTTTACAACTTTGCCGAGCGGCTACGTGGTCGGGGGAGAACACGTTTGTAAAATCCTACAAATTTGATACCCTGGCTAAGGAGGACCTGGAGTTCTCTCATTCGGTGCTGCAGAGTCATCCGCACTCTCCCGCCCGTTTGGGAGCTTTGGTATAATCCCCATGGTCCTTTCAGGAACCCCAGCATCCACTAGGACGATAGAGAAAATAAGAATTTACTTACCGATAATTCTATTTCTCGGAGTCCGTAGTGGATGCTGGGCGCCCATCCCAAGTGCGGATTATCTGCAATACTTGTACATAGTTATTGTTAACTAAATCGGGTTATTGTTGTAGTGAGCCATCTTTCAGAGGCTCCTCTGTTCTCATACTGTTAACTGGGTTCAGATCACAGGTTGTACAGTGTGATTGGTGTGGCTGGTATGAGTCTTACCCGGGATTCAAAATCCTTCCTTATTATGTACGCTCGTCCGGGCACAGTATCCTAACTGAGGCTTGGAGGAGGGTCATAGGGGGAGGAGCCAGTGCACACCACCTGATCCTAAAGCTTAACTTTTGTGCCCCGTCTCCTGCGGAGCCGCTATTCCCCATGGTCCTTTCAGGAACCCCAGCATCCACTACGGACTCCGAGAAATAGAATTATCGGTAAGTAAATTCTTATTTTTTCATGTTTTGTTGCCTCACAACTATCACACGCCAGAGGCGGCGTTCGCCGCGCTTACCCCTGCATGCCTGCTGGTCTGTGTTGTGGCCTCCGCCTTCGGTGGGCCACGGGCTCCGGCGTCTGGCTGGCGCGGCTCCCGGCGGTTCTCCAGGGCAAGGGCGCCGCCATGACACCCGGCATCACGTGGGCAGGGGGCAGGTGACATCGTCAGACTGTTCCGCCAATCCGGCGGTGGCGGGAGATTCAAAGTCAGACGCCGGACAGAGCCTCGGCGCCTGAGTATCGTCTTTCCCGAAGTGGATGCCAGCGCTCTTGTTCCCTGCGAGAATCTCTGAAGTTGTACTCCAGTGTCTCCGGCACTTCCAGGTGCCAGTTCGCTGCACAGGCTCCAGCGTTCCCAGCGGCTGGTGTGTCTCTCTGCGGTCCAGTCACCAGTGCTCCTAGGAATCAGCGTGGGCTGCGGGCCCTAATCACCGTTCCCAAGTTCTAAGAATCATCAGCGACTTAAACCACTGCACTTAAGTTCTACGAATCATCAGCGTCTCAGTCACCGTTCCCAAGTTCTACGAATCATCAGCGTCCTAAACCACTGCACTTAAGTTTTCAAATCAACAGCGTCTCAGTCACCGCTCCCAAGTTCTACGAATCATCAGCGTCTTAAACCACTGCACTTAAGCTCTTCAAATCATCAGCGTCTCAGTCACCGTTCTCAAGTTCTACAAACCATCAGCGTCTCAGTCACCGTTCTCAAGTTCTACAAATCATCAGCGTCTTAAACCACTGCACTTAAGCTCTTCAAATCATCAGCGTCTCAGTCACCATTCTCAAGTTCTACAAATCATCAGCGTCCCAAACCACTGCACTTAGTCCTTCAAATCACCTGGACATTCCCTCATAAGTTCCCTTTATGCTATATGACTTTGAGTTGTTCTTTTCCTGCAATAAAGCTCTTCAATATTTCACCAAACCTTACTGTCAGAGTCCTGTATGAGGAAATCCTATATCAGGCCACCCCTGTTCCGGCCCAGTTGTGGTTCCTCTTCCCAACCATCGGAAGAATCCCCGAGTTCACAACACCCTCAATCTAGGTCAGTGACAACAACCTGGAATTAAAATGGGTTGTTTGAAGCTTTGCGTCATTTCATTCACAGAACATGGCTACAACTTTGAAGATTTTTATTTTTTTCTAATTGTATGGCAAATAATAAATAGGACAAAATAATAGAAAACTTCAGCGTGCATAACTATTCACCCCCCTAAAGTCAGTACTTTGTAGAGCCACCTTTTGCGGCAATTACAGCTTTAAGTCACTTTGGATAAGTCTCTATGAGCTTGCCACATCTTGCCACTGGGATTTTTGCCCATTCCTCAAGGCAAAACTGCTCAAGTGCCTTCATGTTGGATGGTTTCCTCTAGTGAACAGCAATCTTCAAGACTGACCACAGATTCTCAATTGGATTGAGATCTTGGCTTTGACTAGGCCATTCCAACACATTTAAATGTTTCCCCTTAAACCACTCGAGTGTTGCTTTAGCAGTATGCTTTGGCTCATTGTCCTGCTGGAAGGTGAACCCCGTCCCAGTCTCAAATCACAGGCAAACTGAAACAGGTCTTGCTCAAGAATATCCCTGTATTTAGCACCATCCATCTTTCCCTCGACTCGAAACAGTTTCCCAGTCTCTGCTGCTGAAAACATCCCCACAGCATAATGCTGCCCCCACCATGTTTCACTGTGGGGATGGTGTTCTTGGGGTGATGGGATGTGTTGGGTTTGTGCCAGACATAGCATTTTCCTTGGTGGCCGAAAAGTTAAATTTTAGTCTCATCTGACCAGAGCACCTTCCTCCATGCATTTGGGGAGTCGTCCACATGCCTTTTGGCAAAATCAAAACGTGCCTTCTTATTTTTAACACTAAGTAATGGCTTTTTTTCTGGCCACTTTTCCATAAAGCCCAACTCTATGGAGTGTACGGCTTATTGTGGTCACATGGGCAGATACACCAGTCTCTGCTGTGTAACTCTGCAGCTCCTTCAGGGTTACCTTTGGTCTCTGTGCTGCCTCTCTGATTAATGCCCTCCTTGCCTGGTCTGTGAGTTTTGGTGGCCGGCCCTCTCTTGGCAGGTTTGTTGTGGTACCATGTTCTTTCCATTTGAGGATGATGGATTTGATGGTGCTCCGGGGGGATCATCAAAGATTTGTTTTTTGTTTTTTTATAACCCAACCCTGACTTGTACTTCTCAGCAACTTTGTCCCTGACTTGTTTGGAGAACTCCTTGGTCTTCATGGTGTGATGCCTCTTGCTTAGTGGTGTTGCAGCCTCTGGGGCCTTTCAGAAAAGGTTGTTTATACTGACAGATCATGTGATACTTAGATTGCACACAGGTGGACTTCATCTCACTAATTATGTGACTTCTGAAGGTAATTGGTTGCACCAGAACTTTTGAGGGGCTTCATAGCAAAGGGGGTGAATACAGTACATATGCACATGCCAATTTTCACATTTTTATTTATAAAAACTCTTTTTTTTATATAAATTTTTCTCATTTCACTTCACCAACTTAGACTATTTTGTGCATATCCATCACATAAAATTCAGATTAAAAAGAAAATTAAATTACAGGTTTTAATGTAACAAAATAGGTAAAAAGCCAAGGGGGGTGAATACTTTAGCAAGGTACTGTATATTTCACTTCTAAAGAATAAATGTGCACTGAGGATGTGATGTTTATAAAAACAAATTACACTATGATAAACTTTTTTTTTTCTGAGGAAATATAAAGAGAAGGAGCGCCTTCACAAAAACATTATCTTCTGTGTAATGTGTGTGTACAGTATGCATCCTTGTTCATTATTTTACTGATCGTGTCACTTTAAGAAGCACTGATTTCCCAGATGAAGTAAAAAACTTTTTAATTGCAGCAATAAAAGTATAGTACTTTCTCTACCACTTTATTTACTTCCACTTCCTGGTTTTAGATATGTACTCTGTATTATTGATTTTTACAATGATTTTAACTAGATTTTCAGGAGAGTGGTTTTTAATTCACTTTCTTCAGAATTAATGTGTTATGCTGTTACTACTCACAGACCAAATTATCAGTAAGAACATAGCCCCCACCCAACCAGTCTGTAACTCTTTTTTCATATAGCAGACACAATCTTAATTAACAGCGATACCCCTATACCTCTTCCTCACACACATAGAAACTTACATTACAACTGATAATACTGATAATTCTACCAATGTCCTGGTTTCAAAAGTCAAAACAAAACTTAGTTTTGTGGAGCTACAGTTAATGATACGGTAGGGAGTCCCCTCCATCGTCATTCTTTCCCCCTCCCCATTGTGACTCCGCCCCCACCCTGCTCTCAGCTGGTCCTCCTCTCCTAAGGCTGTACCATCTCCCACACAGGAGGAGCCATTGGGGCACACACCAAGGTTTCCACTGCATGCACATTTAAGATATTGGACAATTTATTTTATAGATATTGAGGCTTTCTTACATCTTGAGCTCACTACTTGATGTTTTCTGACAGTGCCATGTTATACAATGAATTGGAGTTGGATATTTTATGGTGAAATCTGTATTATAGTCATTACTTTCCGTAACAAAAAGTGCCCAGTGCCTATATTGCTCATCAAATTTTCTTAGTTGCCCTGGTTCTTGTTTTTTTTGTTATGTTTATAAATATATCTTAACAGTATATTAAAGATATATAATAAAAGTTAGAATATAGAGTTTTCATACGTAACTTAACTCTACCTTAAACATTCACCTTTGTGAAATCATAATTTATGATTGCTATAGAGAGAACAAGTGAGATATTTCTGAGTGATGGAAGAAGGGAAAGATGGGAGGGAAAAGGACAAAACTCTTCAGGTGGTTTCATCTAAAAGCAGGGGTGTACATCAAAAAGGGAAGATAAATAATTTATTGTAATGATTACAGAAACTAAAGACTCCCAGCAGCTGCAATCAAAGAACAACTAAAAAATTAGACAAATGTCAGTATCAGTTGATACAGTTAAAAGATGTCTGCGTAATAGCTTACAGAAAACCATTTTTGAGGTCTGTAAATAATGTAAAATGCCTTTGATGGGCTAAAGAACACTGGTATTGGACACTACAGGTATCAGTAAAAAATGTATTTTGGACCGACAAGTATAAATTTTAAATTTTCGGAACCATAAGGAATCAGTACGTTCAAAAAATGAGCGGAGAACGTGTGTTTGAGAATTGTGTAAGTTATACAGTTAAACATGGGGGTGGCTTTAGTGGAGGAAAGGTTGAAGATTTAGTTCAAATAACATCAACTATAGATCAGAAACGATACCACAGTATTTTAGTACATTACGCTGTACAAGTGAAACTCAAAATATTGGAAAGATATTGGAAAGATAACTACCATGAGCACACATCTAAATGTTTATCAAATATTTGAAAAGTAAAGAAAAGCAGAAAGTTCTTCAAATTATGACATGGCCTCCTCAGTCACCTGATCTCAATGCCTTTGAAAATCTCTGGGATGAATTGTACAGAAAAGTTTGTGTAATGGCTGCAACAAATACTAAAAACTTATGTGAATGTCTGAATGAGGCCTGGAGAGGCATAACTTAAGAAACTTTAGAAAAGTTGGTGTCTCGAATGCCCAAATTATGTGAAGCAGTGATACATGCCAAAGGAGGACACATTGATGAAAGCTAAATTGAATCTGAAATTTATGTTGTAAAATTCTAAATAATTTAGATAATGTTTAGTTACAGTATCATGTGAAACATTATTATAAATAAATCTATTCATTAATTCACTACATTTTGTCTTTTATTAGCAATTATTTTCCTTGGCCAAAGACTTGCACGCTAGTGTAGGCCTGATAGTCATCTACTCCCCACATGTAGATGACCAATCTTATCTTAGACATACTGACCACAACTAAAAAGAGATTAGAAGTAAAAACAGTAACTGTTGGAACCCATTTGTCCAGGAGTCAGCAACAGCAGTTGCGAAGGGTGTTGAAGACCAAAAGGACTCACTTTTCAACCAGACCTGGTGCACCACATTGGTAGCTCATCATGTTGACACCAGTGGGGCCCAGCAGATTAAGCTGAGCTGTAATCTATGATCAAACATGAGATCGATGAATTGCTGGAAATAGGAGTAATTGTGCCTTCTAACAGCGTGTGGTCAGCTCGAGTTGTTTTAGTATCCATAAATGATGGTAGCACATGCTTCTGTATTTAATTGAGCGAGGTCACTGTGACAGATGATTACCCCATGCATTGCATTGATGAGCACCAGGCGTGGCTGGGGGTGGCCCGGTTTGTGTTTGCCTTGGATCTTAGTAAGGGGTATTGGCAGATACCTCTTTTCAAATAAGCACAGGAGCGCCCCGCATTCCAGTGTGCAGTTTATGAGCTCAATAAATTATGGTATAAGAGGATTGTTGTCCAAATCCATTTTTTAGGAGTGTTCTGTAAATATAGGTTATCTATCTATCTTTATCTATCTATCTATCGATCTATCTATCTGTCTGTCTGTCTGTCTATCTATCTAGTGATGCCACTGGGCACCAGAGACAAGAGAGTGCCCAGGGGCCGTTGCCGACCCACAGTTTCAACCAGTTGGTCAGTTATTTTTGTCAGTTGGGTATTGCTCTGTGAGATAGGAACAAGGGTGCAGGTGCACCATACACCATTAAAATTATAACAACCATAATATTCGAGATTCTTGGCATATATTGGCCAGTATATGAGCCTGCCCACCTACTTCACGGTGACCTCGTCGGACAGGTCCCTAACACTATAGGGGTTCGCCTCTGGGGCGCTGCACCCCCAAACTACCCCAGCCACACCAACCCAGGGCATCACACAGATAAGGGATAGAAGTGAGAGGTCAGTGTTAAGCAAATGAAAGAGGCTGCTGAGTGTTAAAAAGAGGACTGCTGTCTATTTGAGTTAATGTCTTCCGAGAAATAAAAGGCTTTAACCACCCCAGATTTCTCTTTTGTAATGTTGATGGATTAATATAAACAATACAGTCACCTTAGAATTAAATGTAAGCAATGCATCATGTATATTATATAGCAATTGTACTGTACTTTTTTAACTTAAGGACTACAGCTTCATTTGAACAGTTCTGCTGCAGCTTTTTATGCTGTTATTTTTCATCCGAATCTGTAAATCTGTCTCCAGACGTCTCTTTTGAATTTCATTGTAATAACGAAGCTGAGAATGTAGGGTTGAGGATTAAGTGACTGGAATTTATATGTATAGTTATAGCTCTCCATCCCATCTATCACCAAATATCTACTAGTCTTTAAATATAAACATCTGATACTTGTAGAAAAACTCTCCTTATGGACTGCACTTGTTACATGAGGCGTTTGTTTAGATGCTAGTGAGAGGGAAACGTCCACTGGGGGGTAAATTTATGCCGTAACATGCCTCCCCATACGCAGCCGACAAAATTGCAGATATCCCGGACCCCATATGACTTTTGTAATAGAGTTGTGTATTGGTTCATGTTCACTAGTCTGTTGTCCTGTTGAAAGGGCAAGTCCCACACATGGCGATGGCTCAGGACTGCAGTCTCCTGTGAGTATAGATGGGTATTATGGCTTAATATTAGTTAAGGTAAGTAATACCAGAAATAACAGCATTATGCCAATGGTAACTATAGTTATATTTTTCGACTCTTTGCCAAGTGCATGTAATATATGTATTAAAGTGCATGATAATATATTTTTTTTTCTTTTTAACATAAGTTTTTTCAAGTCTGTCTTTATAAAGTTTTAGCATAAAACATTGCACAAATAAAACTGGCATTGTTACAACAAAATGTACTGATGTGAAACGTACAGATATCATCAGTTGACACATATCCTCAAAGAGGACTGGAGAAAGAATCCAAGACATTTCTGTCTGTCGAATGAACATCAATCTTGATGTACTGTACTCATACTTGCTTTGAACGAGCCATCACAACCTTACATACATACAGTAGAAATGTTAATTCTAAACAAGAAAAAAAATGTTCAACAAAAACATTTGAAATTGTAAAGTAAATTCACCCAGTGCAAAAAGAGAAAAAAGTCACATGTACCTGTACAGTTTAGTTATTGGACATTGAGGTGTATGCAGTCATTATGCCAGTGACATTCTCAACAAAGCATGTTTCAAATTATAATGTCTGTCAACACCTTTAAAATGCTTTACGAAGCATTTTAACTTTTGTCATTATCATAGTAATGGCATGCTGCTGCTCATAGTGTTATTGTCAACGATGTCACTGTCTGCATATCATATATATTACGCATAAGGGAGAGTTCAGAGGTCAGAAAGGATAGAGGTAGTGGCGGGAGGGGAGGATAGGAGCAGTAGACATTTTGACTCCATAACAAAGAACTATAATAGAGGAGAGGTGTAAAATTCCAAATAATGTGACAAGAGAAATGTCTAAAAATCAATCTCCTTCCAGTTGCCTATATAAGAATCAGTCAGTGGATTCAAAAGGCTTCATGTGTCCATATCTCTGTATCTAAAATTTCAGTAAAGGCTTGTAGCTATAAAGACCATTTTCTATCGGAATGGGCATATTAACATATGGTATTGTTCAAGGTATAAGTTGTATCATGTATGTGCTGTATGAAAATGTTCTTTTTATCCTGTTTGACAGATTGCAAGCCTGTAATTAACTATCCAGTGTCTGCTCTAAAGGTGGGTTCACACTAGAGCGACGGGGAAAGTTCCGACGTCGGAACGAATCCCCGTCAGCCTATATCGTGTGTACAAAGTGGGGCGATGCTAATGAAAGTCGGAACAAACATGTTCCGTCCTCTATTAGCATAATACAGGACACTAGCGACAGCGCTTGGTTTAATGCAGCACATAGAACCAAGCCTCCATCGCTAACATCCGCGGGAACGCACAATCCCCCGTACACACTGAGCAATCTAGGTAATATGTTGTTACAAAACGGCATAATTGTGCCAACATCGCTGTAGTGTGTACCCAGCTTAAGCGACAGTCCATTTGGTATGATTGTAAATGTATGTTTGCTCTTCACAGCGTGAAGTCAAGTGTAGGGAACACTTTCCCTTACAAATGCCCTCTTCATAGACAATATGATATTTGAAGACAAAGGGAAGTGCTGGTAAGGAATCTGAGAATGTTTCCCATCTTCAGAAGGGGACAACTGAGTCCTTCTATAGATTACTGACTTCTAAAGGATTCCTGCCATATGGCTGAGCTAGTCATACATCATGTACACTTCTGACAATCAATTCTGATATTGAAAGGGTTAAATCCCAAAGGTGGGTGGTGGGAGGGTTTGTCAAGGAGTCTTTTGCTGGAGGTATAAAAAAACAAAACAGTGTGTTATAGCTGAATGAGTGTAATTCTCTTAATGTAGCCACACTGCTAGGATGCCCCAACCACTTTCAGGGAGGCCGTACTCTGAACATGGGGGGTCATTCAGAGTTCATCGCTAGCAGAAAATGTTTGCTGCGCAGCAATGAAGCTAAAAAATGGCACCTCTGCGCATACGTATGCTGCGCAATGTGCACGCGCGACATACTTTCACAACGGCCGATGTAGTTATGCACAGGGTCTAGCGATACATTTCAGTCGCCCTGCTGACCGCAGAGTGATTGACATGAAGAGGGCGTTTCTGGGTGTCAACTGACCGTTTTCAGGGAGTGTTCGAAAAAACGCAGGCGTGCCAGGAAAAATGCAGGTGTGGCTGGGCGAACGCAGGGCGTGTTTGTGACGTCAAATCCAGAACTGAATGGTCTGAAGTGATCGCAAGCTAGGAGTAGGTCTGGAGCTACTCTGAAACGGCACAATTTTTTTTTTGTAGCCGCTCTGCGATCCTTTCGTTCGCACATCTGCTAAGCTAAAATACACTCCCAGAGGGCGGCGGCTTAGCGTTTGCACGACTGCTAAAAACTGCTAGCGAGCGATCAACTCGGAATGACCCCCATTGTTCGAATCTGGAGGTGATAGCTGAACTGTGTTTTTATTCTTTTTATTTTCTATGAAATTGTCTGTAGCCTATGTGTACTTTTAAATGATCATAATAATCTATGTAATTCCTTTTTGTACCTATAAACTTTGAAGTAGTTATTGAAATTAAAATGTAATTTCTAATTCTGATATTCTGTGTTCTTAGACGTACTGTACGGCCTTGTGAGGTGTATGTTACTGATTTTTAAAGCATATATACTGTGAGCCAAACCGAAGGGGCGCTGTGGGGTGGGGGGGGTTCCTCTCTTAGAATATTACCCTTGGTGGTGTCAGATATAATTTATTCAAATAATTTGCTAAACGCCAACATTACGAACTCCCGTGTTCTGAGTGCAGGTGCCATTGTGACAAAGATCCTCTTTTATTGTGACATGTTTAAATCACTTTCTCAATATCGTAGCTGTGCAGTTAGAATAAAAGAGCTCCAATAATTCATCTTTAACCTCACGCAGATATATAAATTTTTTAAGATTTGCTTCTTTTTTTAGCAACTGTTAAAATTACTGTCAAAAGCAGATACATATTGATAATGTCGATATTATCTTAAACCATAAAGCTTTACCTTTAAACACACTTTTATAATGGAGCCGCTGCGGCCGCTTCACTTGATACCCACGTTACGTACTTTGTACGCTATTTGCGTACAGAGTCCCGTACCGCGTACGGGCTTAGCGTACAAACGCCACGCTGGCGGTACAAAGTACACACAGCGTGCGCACACACTCTTGTTAAACTTCAAACCTTATTCGCAATGCAATGATATTGTTACACTCTAAACCTTATGCAGCAAAGCACTGCAATGATGTTACACCTTAAACCTTATGCAGCGCTGACGGTATAAAGTACCCGCAGTGCGTACACACCTTATCAATACACTCTTAAACCTTATACAGTTAGGTAATATAATACGCTTTAAACCCTAGCAGGGAAAAGAGGACACAACACCGATTTGTAGTTAAACACTGGGCTCCGAAACCTCGGCGTATATATCTGGAAGGGGATAACAATACAATTTATACACTACAATATACAACAGAGTAAAATGGCTACAGTCAATGTACATACGTGAGAATATTCGCTTGTGCAACCTGGTCCAGTCCTCCGCTCATCAGGTAGATAGCGTTAAGAGTCTTCTGACCGGCCAGGCAGCAACAGGCTTTTTATACACTTCTTCCAAAAACAATACAATGGATACTGTAATCCCTTTGTCCATTGGACACAGAGATGCATCTTTGCATTACAGGAGAGGTCATAGGTTGATTTGAAAAGGTGGGCGATGTCTTTCTCAACTGCTCTTGTGGGTGGTCTCCTCTGGATTCCCGCCGCATACATAATATACAGTAAATACAGTTTATATCTATATTCTACTTCTGCACATAACTATACGCAGGAACATGCGATCTTCCTCTAACCAACACCGGAATGTTACCCTTAAAATACCCTACAGCTGGATACTAGACATCACCTTATAATAATAATAATAATAATAATTTTATTTATATAGCGCTCTTTCTCCAATAGGACCCAAGGCGTTTAACAGATAAATAGCATAATATAGTACAGAAAATAATGAAGTACATTTTCATAAAATACAGAAGCATGAAGATACTAAAAGGGACATTATGGAAATGCTTGAGTAAACAGAAAAGTCTTGAGTCTGCTTTTGAAGGATTCTATAGTTGGGGCTTCTCGCACTGTGCTGGGAAGTGAGTTCCATAGAGTCGGAGCCGCATGACTAAAAGCTCGACCCCCAGATGAATTACGGTAGATTCTAGGTACTGCTAAAAGTCCTTCATCTACAGATCGCAGTAATCGAGTGGGGCAGTATGAGGTCAGAAGCTGTTTCAGGTACCTTGGGTCTTGGTCATGTAATGCTTTAAAACTCAGTAAGCCAATCTTGAAGATGATTCGCCATCGTACAGGCAGCCAGTGAAGGGAGTAGAGGATGGGTGTTATGTGGCTAGAACGGTGCTGGTTGGTTAATAGCCTGGCAGCTGTGTTTTGCACCAGCTGTAAGCGCTGCAATTCTTTTGCTGGTAGACCAAGGTAGAGGGCATTACAGTAGTCTAAACGAGATGATACAAATGCATGTATGACTTTTGGCATATCATCTGAGGGAATTAAGTGCTTGATTCTGGCTATGTTCCTCAGGTGAAAGAATGAGGATTTGATTGTGGCTGATATCTGATGTTTAAGTGTCAAGCCACCATCCAGGACAACGCCAAGATTCCGCACACGATCACTGGTCTGTAATTCTGAATCCCCGAGTGTAAGTCCAGTTGGTTGGCTATGCTGCAGTCTTGTCCTTTGATGTTGCGGTCGTATCATAAGGACCTCTGTTTTATCCGGGTTCAGTCGCAGCCAACTGGCGCTCATCCACTCCAGTAGTTCAGCTAGACAGCCATTTAGGGTTGCTATTGGGTTATCAGTGCCAGGAGCAAAGGACAAGTACAGTTGTGTATCATCTGCATAGCAGTGGTAGACCAGGCCATGGCACCTGATTATTTCACCCAATGGGAGCATGTATACTGCAAAAAGCATGGGGGATAGTATAGAACCTTGTGGGACACCACATGGCAATGGCACTGGTGGTGATGAGTATAATCCAGATGATACTCTCTGTGACCTGCCTGTGAGAAATGATTTGAACCAGCTTAGGACTGTGCCATCCAGACCACAGAAATGTATCAGTCGCTCAATCAGAAGCCCATGGTCCACGGTATCAAATGCTGCCGAGAGATCCAGAAGGATTAATATTGAACAGTCACCTCTGTCTTTTGCCATCAGAAGATCATTTAACACACACACCAGGGCTGTTTCAGTGCTATGTCTTCTCCTGAATCCTGATTGAAATGGATCATAAATATCATGGGTTGTCAGGCGGGTTTCCAGTTGATTTGCAACGACTTTCTCAATAACCTTTCCTAGGAAAGGAAGGTTTGATACCGGTCTGTAGTTGGTCATGCAGTCGGGATCTAAATTAGGTTTTTTAAGAAGCGGTCTAACAATTGCTTCCTTTAGGGGTCCAGGAAAAATGCCTGTCTGCAAAGAGCATTGAACAATTTTTGTAAAGACAGGACCAATTATATCCATACAACCTATTAGAAGCTTGGTTGAGGCTGGGTCCAGATCACAGGTGGTGGGACGCAAAATCCGAGCAATTTCAGCAGTGTCCTTTACATCCACTGGGTCAAAGCTGGTCCATGAAGGCAGGTTGCTTATATTGACAGGCTTTGTAGTTTGGCACTCCTTTGATGGCACTGTGGAGATTCCAGCCCGGATGGTGGATATTTTATCTGTAAAGAAGTTTGCAAACTCGTTGCATCTTGCCTGGGAGAGGGTCTCATCAGTCTGCAGGCATGCTGGCTTGCAAAGCATCTCCACTGTGCGGAAAAGTTGAGCTGGCCTATTGTTTGCTGCTGTGATCTCATTTGACAGGAACTGTGCTTTCTTACGAGTGATTGTCGATTGATTTTCTACGTCATGCTTTATTAGTTTTATTTTGTCATCCACTAGGTTAGTCTTCCTCCATCGTCTTTCCAGTCTACGCCCCCTTTTCTTGAGCTCACTAACACTGTTGTCGAACCATGGAGCTTGACGGTGTGGTTTACGAGGTCTTAAACGCACAGGGCGATAATATCAATTGCAGCCATAACATCCCTATTATAATAACGGACTAGGGAACAGGGATCTTTACAGGCACCCAGTATAGCTGAGAGATCCAGATTTGCTGCAAGAGCCTGGGGAGTCATACCCCTCCTTGGACGATACCTGGTCAACTCCACGGGCAGAGATCTTAATTGAGGGGTTGCAACTGAGAACCAGAGGGAGTAGTGGTCTGACCAGATGACTGGGTTTATTTTTATGTCAGTGACTTCTAATCCAATCTGAAAGACAAGTTCCAGAGTGTGACCACTTTTATGTGTGGCAGAGGGAATGACCTGTGTGAAGCCCAGACCATTCATTGTGCACAGGAGGTCTTGGCCAAGGCGTGAGAGCTCATCATCCACCCATGCATTGAAATCCCCGAGGATGAGCCATCTTTGATGTTCCAGAACCAGGCCAGCAACAGTGTCTGCAATTTCTTGCAGAAATATCTTTCCATCTCCAGGTGGCCGGTAAATGAGAAGTACTCTGAAACCTAATCCTGTCGAACTCCGGGCAGCAATGCACTCAAATGAGCGAGTAGTTTCAATAGGGTGGACCCTAACTTTAAGTTCTTTTTTGAAGCAGATAGCCACCCCACCACCCCTGCGGTCCAGTCTTGGGTTGTGGATGACAGAGTAGTTTGTTGGTACTGCAGCCTCCAATATAGGTGCTGCATTTTCATCTAGCCAGGTCTCTGTAATACAGGCTAGATCTGCAGATTCAATAAGGTCAGCAATTGTTGCAGTCTTGTTTCTTATCGATCTGGCATTACAAAGGACTGACCTGATTGGGCATACCAGGGGGCCTTCAGTTTTCTTTATGTTAAGTGCAGGAGCTCTGGGTATGGGGGTCACAAAGTGAGAGTTGACAGTTCTGTCCAGGGCTGTTTCTAGCCAATTTGGCTCCCAGTGCGAGATTTGAAAATGCGCCCCCCCATGACATAAAAAAATGTGCCCCCCACACACACACACACCTAGATTTTAAAAAAAAACTTGCGCGGGCACCCTGCAAGGGGGCATGGCCTTATCTAAATGGGTGTGGCCTCATTTAAATGGGCATGGCCTCGTCTGAAAAGACTACCTCACAATCCAGTTTTTGACCCTGCCCCAACAGATCACGACCACCACAGGAAAAAAAAATTCTACCATATTAAGCCCCACACAGTAATGCCCCCTGCACCATATTATGCCACACACCGCAATGCCCTTGATACATTAAATCCCCACACTACGGCAGGCAAAAGTCCCCATTTCACACATTACGGCAGGTGTCCCCATTTTACACATAGAGAGAGAGAGAGAGAGAGAGAGAATACTTACAGAGGCGATTACCGCTGTTCGGACCGCCTCACCAGGTGCTCCTCGCGCCGGCCTTTCCCTCTTCCTAACTTGGATCCCCCTCTATACTCCGCTCGGGGGGGAGTTTTGCGGAGTGACGGGGTTGCGTCATCACGTAACGACGCAACCGTGTCATTCCGTGAAACTCCGCCCCCCGAGCGGGTTACTCGGGGAGAAACAGGAGGGGGAAGCAGGGAGCCACAGTTAGTGCCGCGGCGGGCGCCCAGTGCGGTTGCACTGCTCGCCTGCCCCAAGAAACGGCCCTGGTTCTGTCCTTCCAAACACAGGGCCGTCTTTTGGGTATCACTTCTATTTGATTGTTCTTTGAGTATGGGGGTGAGCAGGTGGGCAAAGGACTTAGATGGTTACCGGGGGAAATACATTTCCGGCCTGCTCGCTTCCCACGAATACGCCAGGGTTTTCTTTTTAAAATGCCAAGGGATTGGAGAATAGAAGCCTGTGATGGTGTGATAGGAACTGCAGAACGTGGTGGGCGGAGTGAAAGAATGAAGCTGGAGCAATACGTATACATTTGGTCATCAATGGCAGATTACTATAAATTTGAGCTGCATATGATGATGAGAGAGGGAGAGAAAGCAGTGTTATTTTGTTGTTTTTTTTCTTTCCTTTTTGTGTTTTGTTTCCCCCAATTCGGTATGTGATCCAAAATGATAATGGGATTATGAACAAAGTTATTGCTATAACCTATTGTGTATATTTGAAGCAAGTAATAAATAAAATAACTGCTGATTTAGTCAATTATCCTAGGATAGGCAGCCTTTTGGAAAGGTGTTAGAAGTCAATTCCTACTGTGTAGGTGTGAAAAGTCTCAGTGTGAGAGGCCTTTGAAGTAGATTTTTTTTTTTTTTTTGAGGGGGTAGTGATAACGTGTCCTGGAAATGGATCCTGATTTTAAACAGTGAGCCTTCAGCAATTCAGAGCCTGAATATACTGATATTAGTAGATTAATGCAATAAGTCAGTTATTTGTTGCTCAGAGAACAGAGGTGGATGATGTCTAAGTGAGGGGCTGGATGGAGCCAAAAATAGGTTGTAATCCTACCTTATCTGGGTAGTGTCCAATGCAGAGTACAGCAGCTGCTAAACTGAAGGATTTCTCAGTGGAGATATGCAGAGGATTCAGTCCGGGATTCAATCCAGTGTGTATCTCAGCGCAGTAATGCAATCCGTTGGTTTTGATGAAATGTCCGCGTAGAGTAGTACAAGTTCAAGGTAAGTCCATGGATATTTATGATGATTCATAGGTCAGTTGTGGTGAATTTAAGCTGTTTTATGGAGATGATCAGGAGCATACAAAAGGTGAGGCAGCCATCTTGGGCGCCATACAGTAGCTATAACCTTAGTCTGTCCCTTCCTATCATGCAAAGGTGAATCCCCTAGTCCTGGAATCATTTAAACTGTTGATACTTGCTGATGTGGTGCAGGGGGGCTATGTGTACAATGTGCACTATTTGTGCTAAATATGTAATGTTTTGATAACCCTCTATGCTCTCACAAACTTCGCCGTAAATACCCATACCACGCGCAGCACCGCGAGAGCGATCATACGCAAATTGCGGATATGTGCACGCACGGCGGAACAAGTGCCTGCGCAGCGGGCATGTGTGTGTGGTTAGTACGTGGTGCGTGTATTACAATATTTTTCAACTTTGACAGTCCACCCTTTGGCAGTCAACAATAACTGCCACTATCTAAGCACTAAACAGAAAAATATACAATACAATATCTACAGCTGATTGGATGGTAGGAGGAGAGGTGTAGGCGGGAAATGTATGAGCTAGTGGGATAGTAAAAGCATGTATGTATGAATCCATGTCTGAGGGGCATGTATCATCGTGCCGTATATGTTCTAGATAAGGTTCGAGGTATTGCGAAGTATACATTAAATCCTTCTCATCCCGTATTAAGGATCTGTAAGTGGGCCAACAAACACTACCGAGCTCTTTTCGGCTTCTTGTTCCAACAAATGGGGTGCACATTTAGTTGATGATACATGGAGGGGGAACATATGTGAGTGCTAATATATGTGGATATCACCTGTCGACTGTGTGTGTCCCTAACTGAAAGTTGCAGAGATTAAGATAAGACACATATCTAAAATACATTTACATAACATTTTCATAAACATTCTTGGGTGTAGTCGATGTCTTTTCCGGATCGATGTATCTGGGCAAAGGGGGAGACAAAGGAAAAACGGGTGAAAGAAACGGGCCATGGAATTAATTTGCAATCCTTATCATAACATTGTCTCTATGGATGGGTCGTAAATTAAAGCTACTGCTGTAACAATGCCCCCGCTCCTTAAACTCATCAAATTTGTGCTGTGCTTGCGCCGCATTAGAATTCGAACACACCTAAATATCAAGCCAATAATTATGACGACTCCCAGGATACAAAGGAGAAACTTTCCTACACTCATAATAACATTTTGAGCCCATTCTCCTAAACCTGAGAACCAATTGCGTGGGTTCAACCATGAGACACAGCCGGTCAGTTCATTACTCACAGCAGTCGGGGTAAGGTTGTGTCTCCTTCCGAACTCCCACTTCAACTGCAAGATATCGTCCATCTTTTGATCGATGATCTCGGTTGGGTCATCAGTGCTGTTTGTAATATACGTGCAGCACTTCACACCATATTGAGTTGCCAAAGTGACACAGTACCCACCCGTCACGGCTGTGATATAATTGAGGACCATCCTATGCTGGATCAGTTCCGTTTTGTAAGCTTGCAACTCCCTACCCGTATACCTGAAGGTGTCGTCATACATCTCAGTGATATTATCTATCAAGTTCGCTAGCGCATGGATATACCTATCATTTATAATTCCTCTGGCAGTACGGGTGATGTCTAGTGCGAGAAGGAATTGAATCCCGGTAGATTCGTGGATCAAATCAGAGGCTACATGCTCTGTCCTATCTATGAGGTGTCTCTTGACGATGTGTTCATAGTGAGTATGAGTATAAGGAGCCTGAGCACTGTGGTGAACGTCTTTCATCTTATCATGGGTTATGGTCATGACCTCTGGCAACACTCTTCCAATGTAACACAATCCCTCTAAGTTTGGGGCAAGCCACTTATACGCCTTCCTCCCACTTATGAAATAGGCATCATTGGGAAGAACATATGGGACAGAATATGACATTACCATATTGCAAACTTTCCAAGTGAAAACCCCAATCCCTAGTTCTCCCATCTGCTCTGTACAAGTGTCAGGCTGTATGATATGAGCACAGTACCCTGGTGATACTTCTCCAACCCACATGGTCTTGCTTCCTCAAGTATATCTATACCGAAAATACCTTCCACTGTTGGCTATTTGGCGTATAAGTTCAGAGTCTACGGGTATCCTATCAGCTCTGTGTGAAAAGGTCATGGTCTGGTTATTCCATGTCACCTCCCAATTTCCTGGTTTTCGGTAATTGGAAATGTTGAAGCATACTAGGTATCTATCTACATGATACTGGTGGAGCTTCAAACTAGGGGGCCTAGAAATATTAAATTTCTTGTCCACCGGTCTCCCACCCCGTAATTCGAGTACCTCATCTATTGCTAAAGGGTACGGTACTAATCCTGACTTGCTCTGACCTTGAGGTACTTGTGAGCACACCCAGCATTCTGTTTGGTTTAAAACCTTACCCACTAGTGAGTGGTAATCACTCAATGGATGACGGTCCATGTTGATATTAAAGCTGTACTGACATCTCTGGATGCACCCATCCTCAACTATGTTCTCACAATTTTTTACAAATGCAATTTTCCTCAGCCAATAACCCTTCACAATGCCTCCTAGTTTCCTGACTACCAGATCGTTTTCTGATACTCGCCTTTGCTCGAGTGATGTGTTTCTCTTGGAATTCTACAAATCCGTCCTCGCCATCAGAACCCATTCCAGATCCTTTCTCGACCTCTCTGGGACTCTCACGAAACAGACAGTTCTGGTCAACAACAGGGTTAACAGGAAAACCCGGAACGCAGTCTCTTGGGGTAAGTCCATCTTGTTAAGGGAAGAGAAAGGAAACAAGAAGGGGGAGGAAAAATAAAGGAGAGAAGGAGGGTAGTGGGAGATGGAGAAAATAATAAGAAAAAAAACTGGTGCGACAACCGCCTCTTGTTCTCCGCGCTCAGGTGCCGTGACAACAGTCCTGCCTCTCAGCCTTCCTGGAACAGACACTCCAGTGATACGATGTTCTCTCCGGGTCAGCGACCTTTCTGTAGCAAACATAAATCTGTTTAACTGTTGTGTATTATCAGTTGTGTGATCTTTGGGAAGTGAGAAAAGAGGGGAAATAATAAAAAGAAAATTTGTCAGATTTGCGTTCACCATCAGGCTGTCACACCATCATGTATATCGGTATCTATGCACAGTCTATCTTCACCAGTATTCCCATTCTCCACTCTTTGTGCATGACCAGGCACACTGATACTGGTGTCCCTATGCTAGTGAGATATACTGGATTTAGGCAGAGCTCTGACAGACCGAGTAGGCATGTGACGTTTGAACTGTAATCCTGTCAGTTTAACGTAAAAGGATGAAGAGGAAACTTTGAAGACAAATCACAGAGTTTAGTAATAGATAAGTTTGTAAAGGCAAAGAAGATTTTACAAAGTTTGACATCTGGATTGGGCACTACAGGGAATGATTCCCTCATCGGTCTGTTCCCCTTTTAAAAAAAAAATTGTGTGTTATATCTCTACTGGGACTATCCCAGCCATCAATCCAGTGTCTTGTCCATACTAAATTCATAGGGAACCCGGTATTTTTGAGATAATTTCCTCTACCTGTGACGGACATGCTTCTAAAACAGTGAAATGCAATATTAGTCTTCGTGGGTATTTTAACATATTTTGTGCTTCCTGGGTGGGAGCACTCTATATGTATACCATCTCTAACAAAACTCCTGTTAAATTACTTAGAGGGCACTTCTGCTAGAGAGAGAGAAGCAGAAGTTTAGAAGCCTCCTCCTAATCTCCGTAAGTTCTGTCAAAAGGGTAAAGTTAACCGAATCTGTGTTTTTCTATACTGTATCGTGATTCCTTACTATATGTCCCTTGATCCCGTCTATGTGTTTAATAACGTGGCTTGTTTTCTTGTCTAGGGGGTCTGAATTTTTGTGTGCTGTTACAATTGCTGGCATAATGCCCTTCCCTTTTACATAGATAACATAGTCTCGGTCTACTAGGGTTTTGGGGTTTGGGCTGATGAGACTTTGGTGTAAGAGCCTGCATACTTTCAATTCTCAGCCTCTCCTCTTGCAGTTTTCTACGCCTGGCAATATTCCTATGGTGTTCAATTGCGCACTCTCTAAGGCAAGCTACTGTGACCCCTCTCCAATAAGGCAAAGATGTTTGTACTCTGTCCCTCACTGTTTTATCGAGTCCGTCCATTAGCACAGACACAGCCACCTCTCTTTAATTTTCATCGTTCCCTGTATCTGATACCCCCATGTATCTATCCATTTCCTGCAGTGCTCGGTGGAAATATTCAGATGTCATTTCATTTTCCCTCTGTTTTATGGAGAAAATTCTTCTCCACTCAGTGGGGAAACACAACTCTAGTTGCCTATTAATTCGTTCTATATTTTCCTGATTGTTTCTGTCAGTCATAGGACTATCCGACTCCAGCCTACAATCAGTGGTAAATTTTTGGGTGTCAATATTAGGGGGTAGGCATGCTTTCAAAAATGTCAGCCAATGTTGGTTTGTCGGTTCATACACATCACCCAGATCTCTGATTAATTTCTGACATCTGGCTAAATGCTTCCGAGGGTCGGGGAATTCTGAAATGATTGATCGCAGCTCATCTCTGGGCCACGGGCAATACATTGCATTATTCCTGGTGAGGACTACTTCCTGACTATCGGTTCCCCCATTGGGAGTTACTATTCCCAAGACAGGGTGTAATGCTACCATTCTGTTCCTAATCTGTTTACTGTGTGGTGTTGTTGTTTCTGTGCAATGAACTGTCTCATACTTACCGGTTGCTGTGACATCACCAGTTCTTTCATTGGGGAATACTGTTACTGCTCTACCTGGTTGGACAGGTCCCACCTGAGTTTCCTGCAACATGACTGCTTGGAGGAGAGCTGCGATTTGGCTGAATCCTTCATCTCCCTGTGACCTAAAACCTTGGAGAGACTTCAAAACCGGATACATTTTGCAAAAGTTAGGGTTAATACATTGCTCTTTCATATTACTATCATTTACGGATGTATCATTGACTGTAGCCTTCTGTTCCCCTTCGACCTGTGTCGACAATGGTGTGTTTGTGTTCTCATCCCCGCTAGGTTTGGAACCGGCTGCATATGTTAATTTCCGTTGCATATCGCCCTCTTGTTGCCATAAATTTAAACAGTTTGTGTGTCTGACCCTTTGCTTTCGGGATTTTATCAGACATATCCTAACCCTTAAATTCTGCAATACCTCTGGTTCAAAACTGCCTACCTTAGGGAATGGTTCCCTATCTTCCGCAGTCATACGTTCCCATTCATTGCACAAAATTTCTGCGTGTGGTCCATGCTTCTCACACATTATGTACCTCGCCGACCCCCTGGGCCGCGGAATGTCAACCTGAACCCTGGCTGCACGTCCCTTACTTGAGCAACTGGTCCCCATATTTTGCAGGTATTGCCGTCCCGGCTAATCCTACAAAAAAACAAAATACTCAATATAAGGCAACGGTGAAAGTTCTCCGAGCGCTTTCACCCACTCACTGCCCACATTGGCCAATACTACCAAACACTGTCGTTAGCGAAGGTACGTACCCAACCTAGGGCCCCTATGTAACCTCTATTTACTGGAAGTATCTGGGAGTGACTTACCCTTTCCAGTAAATATTGGTTGCTGGAGATTTCCTGAGTGACCAGCGAAACTCCCTGAACCTTTATTATACACAAATCACTCTTGCGTATGCTATATCCAGCGCTAATGATCCCGCGATTTTATGCAAAGCTCGTAAAAAAGGGTATCACGTTGTGCTAAGTATTGCACCCATGAACGCGCGGTCCAATCGCACAGCGTAAAGGTAACTGTTACTTATCCGCCGTACGACCAATGGAATCGATTTTTCAGGCTGCGAAACCTCAGCCGGAGCGTATCAATCAAAAGGCCTATATGGGTATCTTCACTAACCCCCTGGGCTGCGGTACTCTAAACAAAAACCTCGCTGACCTTTGGTCTGCGGTACTCTAAACCTTCGCTGACCTTCTGGCCTGCGGTACTCTGCTACCTTGCTCCTTTGTACTTCAATTTATATTAACGTGAGCCAGCTAATTCTCACGCCACCAAGTCTCCACTCACCTGGTGTACCACCTCTACGGGATCCCGAATTCCCTGGGTCCACAAAACCTTTATTATGTTTGCACACTCACGTTCGTTCACTCAAATACACTTTGGTTTTTCTGTACAGAAAATTAACTTTCATTCAGATAAACAGCCTTAGTACCAGAGGTAATACAGTAAAAAAGGTTTTATTTAAAATAAAAATTTTTAAACTGAGCAATTTGTGCTATTGTCGCGTGGCTACCGTCCCGCTTCTAAACTAAACAATGCTATTGTATAATTTGTACTTAGCGGCCGTACCCTTACGCACGTTGCGTAAACACGCGACCGTGCGTATGTCTTTACGTTGCATACGCAGTCCCTTACTTTCAATGAGAAAACAGTGAGAGGATAGATCAAAGGCGATAACAAATTAGATTAAAATTGTGATATACGTCACATGTTAGGGTGGCCTTTCGGATGTTCACTCTTTCGATTATCTCATGATATCCAGATGTCAAACATGAAAAAAAGAAAGATGGTACACATGCATGGGTGGTATTGCTTAAAACACTGATTTGAACAACCTATAAGTG
The DNA here is from genome assembly GCF_028390025.1 of Pseudophryne corroboree. Classification (NCBI taxonomy): domain Eukaryota; kingdom Metazoa; phylum Chordata; class Amphibia; order Anura; family Myobatrachidae; genus Pseudophryne; species Pseudophryne corroboree. Next base: position 435,365,044 of record NC_086447.1, on the reverse strand, counting down.
TCCAGAAAAGAGAAGCCTATAGTGCCGGGCCCAATTTGATAGTAGATGAGGATAGTATCTCGCCACCAATCTCCCGATTTTTAAGGACGTACCGAAACTCACATCAGAATAAATAAGAATAAGTGTGTAAAGGTATCTTTAAAACGCTATATCCCACGTGATGTAAAATAGAAAGAAAGCTGCTCCAGAAGGCGTACCCCACTCACTTTGGAGGGGGATTGTTTCCACATATAAAGGTATCTTTCAAGCCGGGATCAGGAATAGCATCCACAATAATTCAAAAAGATTTTATTAAGAGTCCATAAAACAGCAATATGATGTTTTTCTATGTGGTTTCCACTCTCTGGTCTGTACAGAACATGCAGGTCAGGAATCACAGACAAAAACTGATGCAATCCGGTTTTACACCAGTACTGTCATGTTGGACATACTCCAAAAGTGGTGTCCCATAAAAAACAAAATAGTTAAATAAAAATGATGAAAAACTCACTACCTGGTTTCACCAACGACGTTTCGACCTCCTGGGTCTTTTTCAAGGTGCATATCCAGGTAGTGATTGAATCAGTATTTATGCTCCCAAACAGGAAGTAATAATTATCACAATGCATGATGGGTAAAACGTTTGTACAAACTTTCAGTTAATTAAAAGAAAAGGACATAATGACACAAAACATTCATTTAGTATTAGAACATACTGCTAAGATCCTTAAAAACTATTTTAAATACAAATGGTAATAGTAGGAATAAAGATAGAGAAACGGAACCGCCATGGCAAACGCCATGCGTTCCATTTTGCGTTTCACCTGACCGGAAGTGGAGCGCCATGCGTGTCACGCTGCGTTCCACTTACCCGAAGTTGTTCGGCGATACTTCCGCAATGGTTTGCCGAAAGGCAGACTGAAAAAGCTTTTATTCAGATGCGAAGGATCTTTTTTTCCTACAGCACCGCCATTTATTAATTTGAAGAGGGGAAATCTAGATAGTAGAGAGGCTGGGAACCGCAATAACAGACTTCCAGCGTTCCATCCTATATTCCACCTCACCTGAAGTGCGGCGCTATGCGTTCCATAATGCGTTCCACATCTAGGAAGTGGATTAACAGTGGTGTCTTCTGCCAAAAATTATTAATTTTAAACAGAGATTTATTTCATATTAGAGTGAATGGGAAGAATCGAAGAAAAGTACATTACACAATGCATTAATTAACCCAAACGTGGATTTGAAAAGACTTATATTTGTATTTATAGGGAGAATCTCTTCTTAATCCAATAAATGTAATATTGATTCTAGAAAGTTAGTTTAACCGTTATTAGTATACCATCATGTTATGAGCTTTGTTTTAAAGAAACCATTTAAGTTCGAAATCAGAGTTCAAACCCAAGGGGATCAGGGTATTTAATTTAAAAATCCAGTGCATTTCTGCTTTAGCCAGATTCCCTTCAATATCCCTATCTCTCCAATTCGACCTCACTTGCTGAATTCCAAGGAAAAAGGATATTTTTGACGTGGAGCATCTATGTATTTTTAAAAAATGCTCCGATAGAGTGTGTGTAGTTACGCCTTTTTTAATGTTACGTAGATGTTCGGCTACACGAGTTTTTAATGCTCTACCTGTGCGTCCTACATAAAGTAGACCGCATTCACATTTAATCAGATACACGACATTCGTTGTATGACACGTTATAAAGTCATGAATTTCATACTTCTTGTCATTTACTGTAAAAGAGGTGGTCTTAGATGTTTCAGATGATATAGTTCTACAGGGTAAGCAGGTTCCACACCTGTGAAATCCTTTTGTACGTATAGGATTGAATGATTCAAAAGGTAGAGCACTTCTAACTAAATGATTTTTTAGGTTATTGCTCTTTCTATAGATAAACCTAGGTTTCTCTGGGATTATCTCCTTCAAGATTGGATCTCTTAGCAGGAGATGCCAATGGTTTTTGATGATGTTTTCTTGTTTTTTATAATCAGCCCCAAAACCTGATATGAAGGCCCATTCGGAAGTGCTGTTTGCAGTTTTCAATTTATCCTGGGTTTTCTGTAAAAGTTGTTTCCGTTCTATTCTGGATACCTCAACTTCAGCTCTCTCCACCGTTTCCTTCTTATATCCTTTGGATAAGAATTTTCTTTTCATAATTTCTTTTTGTTCTTCATAGTTTTGATGTTCACTGCAGTTTCTTTTGAGTCTAAGAAACTGCCCCTTTGGGATCCCCTTTAACCAAAGAGGATGGTGTTGGCTTGAAAAGGGAATTAGACCATTACAATCGGTGGGTTTATTATAACCTTTGGTATGTATTAGATTCTCCTTGATGTAAATGGTAAGGTCCAAAAAGTTAATCTGTTCTTGACTAATGGTAAATGTAAGTTTGATATTTAACTCATTAGAATTCAAGTTAGTGCAGAATGTGTCTAAATCGTGACGATCTCCCTTCCATACGAAGATAATGTCATCGATATAGCGGTGCCATGTCACCAAGTTCGCGCCGGCCAGTGTGTGTTTCCAAACTGCATCGGCCTCCCACCATGACATGAAGAGGTTTGCGTAGCTCGGCGCGAACTTGGTGCCCATGGCTGTGCCCACCTTCTGGAGGAAGTAGTCCCCGTTAAAGAAGAAATAGTTATTCTCCAAAATGAATTGAATGCTCACCGTGCGTATGTCTTTACGTTGCATACGCAGTCCCTTACTTTGTCCGAGACACGTGTACAAAGACCGTACGTCCGCAATAGCACAAATCCCACACTTCTATATGTAAGCGATATTACCTATAATCGTTTACTAAACACAACACAGTTTCTTCCTGTATAAACCTTTTTAACTAGGCCAGACTTTATTTGTGTTTTACGTTTACTTCCTTAATATTTAGTCTATGTTTTAACTAAATAGCAACAAATTTCTCAGCACAGGTCAAAATTAATCTAATAATCAATACTTATGGCAACAATGCGAGCAGGTATACAAATACAAAGTACAGGTGTATGCTTGTGTTGTGTGCGCATTTGGTGCCAAACAGAAATTTACAGACTTTTAAAATAGCTTTGCGTATTTACCTTACGGATCCCACCAGCATCCCTACAAACCATGCAGAGCAGACGCCATCTTATCAGCATTGAGATAGGGTTTACCAGTGTATCCACCAACCAGGAGAAGGCTTACCTGTCCGCCCTTTGCTGATAGATAAAGTCTGCTTTAACCTGCTAGGCTGCGGGTATGGGGAAAAACAGGACGAGCCCCCAATTGATAATGTCGATATTATCTTAAACCATAAAGCTTTACCTTTAAACACACTTTTATAATGGAGCCGCTGCGGCCGCTTCACTTGATACCCACGCTACGTACTTTGTACGCTATTTGCGTACAGAGTCCCGTACCACGTACGGACTTAGCGTACAAACGCTGCGCTGGGGGTACAAAGTACACACAGCGTGCGCACACACTCTTGTTAAACTTTAAACCTTATTCGTAATGCAATGCAATGATATTGTTACACTCTAAACCTTATGCAGCAAAGCACTGCAATGATGTTACACCTTAAACCTTATGCAGCGCTGACGGTATAAAGTACCCGCAGTGCGTACACACCTTATCATTACACTCTTAAACCTTATACAGTTAGGTAATATAATACGCTTTAAACCCTAGCAGGGAAAAGAGGACACAACACCGATTTGTAGTTAAACACTGGGCTCCGAAACCTCAGCGTATATATCTGGAAGGGGATAACAATACAATTTATACACTACAATATACAACAGAGTAAAATGGCTACAGTCAATGTACATACGTGAGAATATTCGCTTGCGCAACCTGGTCCAGTCCTCCGCTCATCAGGTAGATAGCGTTAAGAGTCTTCTGACCGGCCAGGCAGCAACAGGCTTTTTATACACTTCTTCCAAAAACAATACAATGGATACTGTAATCCCTTTGTCCATTGGACACAGAGATGCATCTTTGCATTACAGGAGAGGTCATAGGTTGATTTGAAAAGGTGGGCGATGTCTTTCTCAACTGCTCTTGTGGGTGGTCTCCTCTGGATTCCCGCCGCATACATAATATACAGTAAATACAGTTTATATCTATATTCTACTTCTGCACATAACTATACGCAGGAACATGCGATCTTCCTCTAACCAACACCGGAATGTTACCCTTAAAATACCCTACAGCTGGATACTAGACATCACCTTATAACCTTAGTCTGTCCCTTCCTATCATGCAAAGGTGAATCCCCTAGTCCTGGAATCATTTAAACTGTTGATACTTGCTGATGTGGTGTAGGGGGGCTATGTGTACAATGTGCACTATTTGGGCTAAATATTTAATGTTTTGATAACCCTCTATGCGCTCACAAACTCCGCCGTAAATACCCATACCACGCGCAGGACCGCGGGAGCGATCATACGCAAATTGCGGATATGTGCACGCACGGCGGAACAAGTGCCCGCGCAGCGGGCATGTGTGTGTGGTTAGTACGTGGTGCGTGTATTACAATATTTTTCGACTTTGACAATATTGGGCAAGGTCTTAGGCCGAAATAAAGTTACCAGTAGGTATATTTACTAAAGGTACATTTTTATTTTATTTTATTTTATTTATTTTTTATGTTAGATCGCTTTATATCGATTTTAATCGATGTTGGGCTTCCAGGGATAAAACACACATTTACTAGCAGGTGATATTTTATATTAATATGTAAATGTTAGTAAATGTGTTTTTTAACCCTGGAAGACCAACGTTGATTAAAATTGATTTAAAATTGATCTAACATCTAACAAAAACAAACTAAATCAACCTTTAGTAAATATACCCCCAGGTATCGAAATTTTAATACAACATGAATATTGGATCTTTTTGTAACTGGGGACCAAAGTAGAAGTTTATAACTGACGGTAGCTAATTCTAAAATCTATTGTTCTGCAATCCCAAAAAATTATGTTGGATGTAGTAGTCTTCTCTCAAGTTTTGGACAAAAATTAGTTTCATTATCCACAGAACATTTCCTCTGAGTCTGGGAAATATGCATTTTATTTCATACCTTCCGACATTTGAGAGTTGGAGAGAGGGACATGTCTGTGTGGCACACCCCAATTTTTCATTTAGCAGGGGGGATTGTACAGTGCTTTCTGACCTGTTTCTAATTCCTCTCGCCAGTGTTTAGATTCTAATGAGATGGAAACATCCCACACTTCCTTCTCCCCATGAGACTGAACAGATATAAATATTTCCAGGATATGTTGTAATAGTTAGTATGTTAGTTGAGTCGTAAGAGAAGACCAACTTTCTTCAAAACATTTAAGTCTTGGTATTTGTGAATCTTGAGAGAGTAAAGCTAGGTGCTCACTGTGCAATAATTGGTCCACACAGCTGATTTTTGGCTTCTCAGTGTGATTATTGCCCAGTGAGGGTAATTCAGAGCCCAAGCATCTACTACATCATGCACAGAATTCCGATGTTCAGTACTTTGCACATACAATTTAGGAAGCAGGCTGGCTGTAGACTGTCAGTGATTAACAGTCTGCTGCCGTTTGGGTGGCAGGGAAGGGGCAATGACGGCCTCTGTTTTCCCAAAACGGACACGTGTCACGCTGTTTAGGCAGAGGAAAGAGGCAAAGGATTTCCAGGGCTGCAGGGAGATTTCCTGGCCTCCTCAATGGGCAGCTTGCGCGTTCCCATGGGTGCCTGCAAGCCGCCCATTGGTGAGTGAGTGTTGCGATGCATGCGTCCTAGGACACAGGTTGGCTCACTACTGCAGCAGGAGGCGTTTAATTGTAATAGTTTTTCCAGATTATAGGTTGACAATCAATAAGTTGACACCATACTGTCGACATGGTCAAAAGGTTGGCAGATCAAATGGTCACCACTGACAATGGTCGACACAAGTTTTGGGGAATTTTTTTCTTTTAACTTTTTCATACTTTACCATCCATGTGGACTATGCCTTTGATCAGTAACCTGTGCAGAGTGCATTGGTAGCGGAGCAAGGCAATTTGCCCGAAGCATGGCAAGCGAAGCAGTACACTAATTGAGGTTTAATTGTTGAAACCTACAATTTGACACCCCCAAAAAATAGAAAACTAGTGTCGACCTTTTGCACATGTCAGCCTTGTGCCTGTCGGACATTTGGGCTCAACCTAGGCATTGTCAGCCTTTTTACTGTTGACCTTTGGAACCACGCCCTTGTAATAGACACCACCTGCTGTATTACCATACAGAGCTATTCAAGGAAGCAGCAGTGATAACAACTCCTAAGCACATCAGAATTAGCCCTAGTGTGTACCCAGTGTGTGCAGATACTGCTTAAAACCTGATGAACTTGCTCATCTGATCTGGCCTGCTGCACGACATTTGTTGGTAACGCTGAGCGATTATCGCACTGATTATGTTGTGTTTACATATGCAGACAGACATTTCTGCTTATAGTTTATTTAGAAAAAATTTCACCTTTGAAGATCTTTAGGACAAATAATCCTTTGGATCGGAAACATAATTGAGTATTAGTGTGCACTGGAAATTGGCTGTTCTTGAGATCATTTCACATCTCCGAAAAGAAAAAATCGTGAATAATTTCTTATCTTTGCACGAGTTCAGGATTTTGCCCGTGCTGCCCCCCTTCAGTGGAATGCGCTCCCCCGCTCCATTAGACTCTCCCCGACCTTGCAAAGCTTCAAACGGGCATTGAAAACCCACCTATTTATCAAAGCGTACCCCCCCAATGCATAACCTAGTCCTTAGGCTGCTCCTCCATCCCCCTGCCCCATGCCTTGGACATCTCTGCTTTGCTCGCATACCACCATCAGGCTTCTACCTGCTTGCTTGCACCTCATGTCATCTGACTGTTGCCCCTCCCCACTAGATTGTTAGCTCTTCAGAGCAGGGCCCTCTTTCCTCTTGTCTAAGCCCTCTTCTTGACACATTTCACTCAGCGACCATCTTTACCTGCTTTCTCTCCTGCTGGTAAAGGCTCATCTCTATCTATGGCCGCCAGCCCCAAGTAGTACAATGATTACTCCTTCGCTACTTACATCTAAGCTGTATTATGTTTTGAGAATTGTGTTGCTCTTTGTTACCTACACTCCATTTTTGTTATTTATTTACTGTTATGCTAAGTTTTGTCTCCCTGTACTGTCCTTTGTACGGCGCTGCGAAACACTTGTGGCGCCCTATAAATAAAATGTAATAATAATAATAATCTTTCAGGTGTGTACTTAGCTTAACTCATAGTATGTATGGGATTTTATATTCATTGTTTTCAAGGAAAGGTAATAATTTGTTTTCATTATCTGGATGGGCCAGACTGTTTTGTTTTAATGAGAGCGTCATAGTAAAATGGCGGGCCTGCAAAAACATGAAAAAAATTTATATTTAGTAGATCAAAAATGTCCCGCAATTTTGCGAATGAAAGAATTGATCCCTTTGAGTCAAAAATATTTCTAATAGAAGCAGTTCCTCCATTCCTGAGAAAACATCTGGTGTGCCCCATAAACTAATATGTTTAGTTGACACTCAGGCCTATGCAACTCTTTGCTGACAACCTATGCGGTATAAGTATCTTTCTCTTACGTCCTAGAGGATGCTGGGGACTCCGTAAGGACCATGGGGTATAGACGGGCTCCGCAGGAGACATGGGCACCTAAAAAACTTTCTAGTATGGTGTGCACTGGCTCCTCCCTCTATGCACCTCCTCCAGACCTCAGTTAGATCTTGTGCCCATTGGAGATAGGGTGCATTACAAGAGCTCTCCTGAGTTTTCTGTAAAAAGAATTTTGTTAGGTTTTTTATTTTCAGCGAGCTCTGCTGGCAACAGACTCCCTGCATCGTGGGACTGAGGGGAGAAAAGCAGACCCACTTCTTAAGAGTTAAGGGCTCTGCTTCTTAGGCTACTGGACACCATTAGCTCCAGAGGGAGTCGGAACACAGGTCTCACCCTGGGGTTCGTCCAGGAGCCGCGCCGCCATCCTCCTCACAGATGCCGGAAAAAAGAAGCCGGGTGAGTATGACAGATCATAAGAAGACGTCAGGCGGCAGAAGACTTCAGATCTTCATGAGGTAAGCGCGCAGCAGGTATATGCGCACCATTGCTCCCACATTTACACACACACATGGCACTGATGGGTGCAGGGCGCGGGGGGGCAGCAATAAACCTCATTTCTCTAACGTCCTAGTGGATGCTGGGAACTCCGTAAGGACCATGGGGAATAGCGGGCTCCGAAGGAGGCTGGGCACTCTAGAAAGATTTAGGACTACCTGGTGTGCACTGGCTCCTCCCACTATGACCCTCCTCCAAGCCTCAGTTAGATTTCGTGCCCGGCCGAGGTTGGATGTACACTAGGGGCTCTCCTGAGCCCTTAGAAAGAAAGTATAGTTTTAGGTTTTTTATTTTCAGTGAGACCTGCTGGCAACAGGCTCACTGCAGCGAGGGACTAAGGGGAGAAGAAGCGAACTCGCCTGCTTGCAGCCGGATTGGGCTTCTTAGGCTACTGGACACCATTAGCTCCAGAGGGATCGACCGCAGGCCCAGTCCTTGGTGTTCGGTCCCGGAGCCGCGCCGCCGTCCCCCTTACAGAGCCAGAAGCAAGAAGAGGTCCGGAAAAACGGCGGCAGAAGACATCAGTCTTCACCAAGGTAGCGCACAGCACTGCAGCTGTGCGCCATTGCTCCTCATGCACACTTCACACTCCGGTCACTGAGGGTGCAGGGCGCTTGGGGGGGGGGGGGCGCCCTGAGCTGCAATAAAAACACCTTGGCTGGCAAAAATGCCACAATATATAGCCCTAGAGGCTATATATGTGGTAAATACCCCTGCCAGAATCCAGAAAAAAGCGGGAGAATAGGCCGCGGAAAAGGGGCGGAGCTATCTCCCTCAGACACACTGGCGCCATTTCTCCTTCACAGATCCGCTGGAAGGAAGCTCCCTGGCTCTCCCCTGCAGTCTACACTTCAGAACAGGGTAAAAACAGAGAGGGGGGGCACTAAATTTGGGCACAATACATATATAATATAAAAAGCAGCTATAGGGGACATAACTCAGTTAGTCCCTGCATTATATAGCGCTCTGGTGTGTGCTGGCATACTCTCACTCTGTCCCCCCAAAGGGCTTTTGTGGGTCCTGTCCTCATTCGGAGCATTCCTTGTGTGTGTGCGGTGTGTCGGTACGGCTGTGTCGACATGTTTGATGAGGATAATGATGTGGAGGCGGAGCAGATGCCTTTAGAAGGGATGTCACCCCCTGCGGGGCAGACACCTGAGTGGATGGGCTTATGGAAAGTAATGAGTGCACGTATAGACTCCCTATATAAGAAAATCGACGACATGCCAAATGTGGGACAGCCGTCTTCTCAGCTCGTGCCTGCCCAGGCGTCGCATGGGTCGTCAGGGGCTCTAAAACGCCCGCTACCTCAAGCAGACCCAGATGTCGACACTGATACTGACGCCAGTGTCGACGACGATGAGTCAAACCTGATGCCCACTAAGGCCATTCACTGTATGATTGAGGCAATGAAAGAGGTGTTAAACATTTCTGATATAACTACTGGTACCACTAAAAGGGGTATTATGTTTGGAGAGAAAAAACTACCCGTAGTTTTTCCCCCATCAGATGAATTAAATGAAGTGTGTGAAGAAGCGTGGGCTTTCCCTGATAAAAAATTGGTAATTCCTAAGAAGGTACTAATGGCGTTCCCTTTCCCGCCAGAGGATAGGTCACGTTGGGAAACACCCCCTAGAGTGGATAAAGCGCTCACACGTTTGTCTAAAAAGGTGGCACTACCGTCTCAGGATACGGCCGCCCTCAAAGAACCTGCTGATAGAAAGCAGGAGGCGATACTAAAGTCTGTATATACACACACAGGCATTATACTTAGGCCAGCTATTGCGTCAGCTTGGATGTGCAGTGCTGCCGCTGCTTGGTCAGATAAACTGTCAGAAAATATTGACACATTAGACAGAGACACGATCCTGTTAACCATAGACCATATAAAAGACTCAGTCTTATATATGAGAGATGCACAGAGGGAAATCTGCTGACTGGCATCTAAAGTAAGTGCATTGTCCATTTCTGCTAGGAGAGGCTTATGGACTCGCCAGTGGACAGGAGATGCAGATTCAAAAAAGCACATGGAAGTGTTACCATATAAGGGTGAGGAATTATTTGGGGATGGTCTCTCGGACCTAGTTTCCACAGCAACGTCTGGGAAGTCAGCATTTTTACCCCATGTCCCCTCACAGCCTAAGAAGGCGCCGTTTTATCAGGTTCAGTCCTTTCGGACCCAGAAAAACAGGCGTGGAAAAGGCGGGTCTTTTCTGTCCAGAGGCAGAGGTAGGGGAAAAAGGCTGCAACAAACAGCAGGTTCCCAGGAGCAAAAGTCCTCCCCCGCTTCTTCTTCCAAGTCCGCCGCATGACGGTGGGGCTCCACAGGCGGAGCCAGGTACGGTGGGGGGTCGCCTCAAAAATTTCAGCGATCAGTGGGTTCGCTCACAGGTGGATCCCTGGATCCTGCAAATAGTATCTCTGGGGTACAAGCTGGAATTCGAGGTGTCCCCACCCCACCGGTTCCTAAAATCTGCCTTGCCAATTGCTCCCTCAGACAGGGAGGCGGTGCTAACGGCAATTCACAAGCTGTATTCTCAGCAGGTGATAATCAAGGTACCCCTACTTCAACAAGGCCGGGGTTATTATTCCACACTATTTGTGGTACCGAAACCGGACGGTTCGGTGAGACCCATTCTAAATTTGAAATCCTTGAACACATACATACATAAAGAAATTCAAGTTCAAGATGGAATCGCTCAGGGCGGTTATTGCAAGCCTGGACGAGGGGGATTACATGGTATCCCTGGACATCAAGGATGCTTACTTGCATGTCCCCATTTACCATCCTCACCAGGAGTACCTCAGATTTGTGGTACAGGATTGCCATTACCAATTCCAGACGCTGCCGTTTGGACTGTCCACGGCACCGAGGGTATTTACCAAGGTTATGGCGGAAATGATGATACTCCTTCGAATAAAGGGAGTTTTAATTATCCCGTACTTGGACGATCTCCTAAGAAAAGCGAGGTCCAAGGAACAGTTGTTGGTGGGAGTAGCACTATCTCAGGAGGTGCTGCACCAGCACGGCTGGATTCTGAATATCCCAAAGTCACAGCTGGTTCCGACGACACGGCTACTGTTCCTGGGTATGATTTTGGATACAGTCCAGAAAAAGGTGTTTCTCCCGGAGGAGAAAGCCAGGGACTTGTCATCTCTAGTCAGAGACCTCCTGAAACCAAAACAGGTATCAGTGCATCGCTGCACGCGGGTCCTGGGAAAGATGGTGGCTTCTTACGAAGCAATTCCCTTCGGCAGGTTCCATGCCAGAATCTTTCAGTGGGACCTGTTGGACCAGTGGTCCGGATCGCATCTTCAGATGCATCGCTTGATAACCCTGTCTCCAAGAACCAGGGTGTCGCTACTGTGGTGGCTGCAGAGTGCCCATCTTCTAGAGCAGGCATTCCCAACCACGGTCCTCAAGGCACACCAACAGTGCAGGTTTTAGTGATATCCAGGCTGCAGCACAGATGGTTAAATCAAAATAATTGAGCTACTAATTAAGTCACCTGTGCTGAAGCCTGGATATCACAAAAACCTGCACTGTTAGTGTGCCTTGAGGACCGTGGTTGGGAATGCCTGTTCTAGAGGGCCGCAGGTTCGGCATACAGGACTGGGTCCTGGTGACCACGGATGCCAGCCTTCGAGGCTGGGGGGCAGTCACACAGGGAAGAAACTTCCAAGGACTATGGTCGAGTCAGGAGACTTCCCTTCACATAAATATTCTGGAACTAAGGGCCATCTACAATGCCCTAAATCAAGCAAAATCCCTGCTCCTACACCAGCCGGTGCTGATCCAGTCAGACAACATCACGGCAGTCGCCCATGTAAATCGACAGGGCGGCACAAGAAGCAGGATGGCGATGGCGGAAGCCACAAGAATTCTCCGATGGGCGGAGAATCATGTACTAGCACTGTCAGCAGTGTTCATTCCGGGAGTGGACAACTGGGAAGCAGACTTCCTCAGCAGACACGACCTCCACCCGGGAGAGTGGGGACTTCATCCAGAAGTCTTCCAGATGCTGGTAAACCGTTGGGAAAACCACAGGTGGACATGATGGCGTCCCGCCTCAACAAAAAGTTAAAAAGATATTGCGCCAGGTCAAGGGACCCTCAGGCGATAGCTGTGGACGCTCTAGTGACACCGTGGGTGTACCAGTCGGTTTATGTGTTCCCTCCTCTGCCTCTCATACCAAAGGTATTGAGAATAATAAGAAAGCGAGGAGTAAACACCATTCTCGTGGTTCCGGATTGGCCAAGACGAGCGTGGTACCCGGATTTTCAAGAGATGCTCTCAGAGGACCCGTGGCCTCTACCGCTCAGACAGGACCTGCTACAACAGGGGCCCTGTCTGTTCCAAGACTTACCGCGGCTGCGTTTGACGGCATGGCGGTTGAACACCGGATCCTAAAGGAAAAGGGTATTCCGGAAGAAGTCATTCCTACGCTTATTAAGGCCAGGAAAGATGTTACGGCAAAGCATTATCACCGCATATGGCGGAAATATGTTGCATGGTGCGAGGCCAAAAAGGCCCCAACAGAGGAATTTCAACTAGGTCGATTTCTGCATTTCCTGCAAGCAGGAGTGAATATGGGCCTAAAACTAGGCTCCATTAAAGTACAGATCTCGGCTCTGTCGATTTTCTTTCAAAAAGAACTAGCTTCAGTACCTGAAGTTCAGACATTTGTGAAAGGAGTGCTGCATATTCAGCCCCCATTTGTGCCTCCTGTGGCACCTTGGGATCTCAACGTGATGTTGAGTTTCTTAAAATCACATTGGTTTGAGCCACTAAGAACCGTGGATCTGAAATATCTCACGTGGAAAGTGGTCATGTTATTGGCCTTGGCTTCAGCCAGGCGAGTGTCAGAATTGGCGGCTTTATCATGTAAAAGCCCTTATCTGGTTTTCCATATGGATAGGGCAGAATTGAGGACTCGTCCCCAGTTTCTCCCTAAGGTGGTGTCAGCGTTTCACCTGAACCAGCCTATTGTGGTGCCTGCGGCTACTAAGGATTTGGAGGACTCCAAGTTGCTAGACGTTGTCAGGGCCCTGAAAATATATGTTTCCATGACGGCTGAGTCAGAAAATCTGACTCGCTGTTTATCCTGTATGCACCCAACAAGCTGGGTGCTCCTGCTTCTAAGCAGTCTATTGCTCGCTGGATTTGTAGTACAATACAGCTTGCACATTCTGTGGCAGGCATGCCACAGCCAAAATCTGTAAATGCCCATTCCACAAGGAAGGTGGGCTCATCTTGGGCGGCTGCCCGAGGGGTCTCGGCTTTACAACTTTGCCGAGCAGCTACTTGGTCAGGGGCAAACACATTTGCAAAATTCTACAAATTTGATACCCTGGCTGAGGAGGACCTGGAGTTCTCTCATTCGGTGCTACAGAGTCATCCGCACTCTCCCGCCCGTTTGGGAGCTTTGGTATAATCCCCATGGTCCTTACGGAGTTCCCAGCATCCACTATGACGTTAGAGAAAATAAGAATTTACTCACCGGTAATTCTATTTCTCGTAGTCCTTAGTGGATGCTGGGCGCCCATCCCAAGTGCGGATTGTCTGCAATACTTGTAAATAGTTATTGTTAACAAAAGGGTTATTGTTGAGCCATCTGTTGAGAGGCTCAGTTGTTTTCATACTGTCAAACTGGATATAGTATCACGAGTTGTACGGTGTGATTGGTGTGGCTGGTAAGAGTCTTACCCGGGATTCTAAATCCTTCCTTATTATGTCTGCTCGTCCGGGCACGGTGTCCTAACTGAGGCTTGGAGGAGGGTCATAGTGGGAGGAGCCAGTGCACACCAGGTAGTCCTAAATCTTTCTAGAGTGCCCAGCCTCCTTCAGAGCCCGCTATTCCCCATGGTCCTTACGGAGTTCCCAGCATCCACTACGGACTACGAGAAATAGAATTACCGGTGAGTAAATTCTTATTTTTTAGGCAAGAAGCATGTAGTTAGGCTGTGGGGCAGTAAACTACGAATCCCCGCCATTTTTTTCAAAATATCGAGCGGGACCGAAGCCCACCGCGCGAGGGGGCGGAGCTTGATCCCTCAGCACTAACAGCGCCATTTTCTCCACAGAGGCTGCAGAGAACGCTGGCTCCCCGGACTCTCCCCTGCTGAGCATCAGAGGGCTGAAAATAAGAGAGGGGCACATATTTAAAGCGCAGTGAGTGGGGAATTCTGTATACATTTATATGTAAAAGCGCTTTCTGGGTTTTTTTCCCCTGGGTCAGTTGGCGCTGGTGTGTGCTGGCATACTCTCTCTCTGTTTCTCCAAAGGGCCTTCTTTAGGGAATTGTCCCCTTATAGTTATATCCCAGTGTGTGTGTGGGGTGTCGGTACGTGTGTCGGCATGTCTGAAGCGGAAGGCTTATCCAAAGAGGAGGTGGAACAGATGAGTGGTGTGTCTCAGTCGGCGCTGCCGACTCATGATTGGATGAATATTTGGCATATGTTAAATGCTAGTGTAGCTTCACTGCATGAAAGACTGGACAAAGCAGAGTCCAGAGCGTCGGCAGGTAATCAATCTACAGATTGTGCCGACTCACAGGACCCGTCGGGGTCTCAGAAACGTCCCTTCTCACAAATAAGGGACACAGATACCGACACGGACTCTGATTCCAGTGTCGACTATGATGTTGTAAGGTTGCACCCCAGGGTGACAAAAAGTATTCAGTGCATGATTATTGCAATAAAAGATGTTACATATCACTGATGAGCCCACGGTGCCCGACACGACGATACACATGTTTAAGGGAAAGAAACAGGTTATAAACTTTCCTCCTTCCCATGAAATTAATGAGTTATGTGAAAAAGCTTGGGAAACTCCAGATAAGAAACTGCAGATTCCCAAAAGGGTTCTTATGGCGTACCCTTTCCCTACACAGGACAGGGTACGTTGGGAATCCTCTCCCACAGTGGACAAAGCCTTAACACGCCTTTCCAAGAAGGTGGCGCTACCGTCCCCTCACACAGCGGCCCTCAAGGACCCTGCGGACCGCAGGCAAGAGACTACACTAAAGTCTATCTACACTCATACTGGTACTTTGCTTAGACCGGCAATTGCGTCGGCATGGGTATGTAGTGCAGTAGCAGCTTGGACAGATACACTGTCAGCTGACCTTGATACCCTAGATAGGGATACAATTTTGTTAACATTAGCTCATATTAAGGACGCAGTATATATGAGGGACGCTCAAAGAGACATTGGTCTACTGGGTTCAAGAGCCAATGCTATGGCTATTTCGGCAAGAAGAGCCTTGTGGATCCGCCAATGGACGGGGGATGCAGACTCAAAAAGGCATATGCAGGTTTTACCTTACAAAGATGATTTATTGTTTGGGGACGGCCTCGCGGACCTGATCTCTACAGCTACCGCGGGTAAGTCGACCTTTTTACCTTTTGTTCCCCAACAGCAAAAGAAACCCCCACAATATCAGATGCAGTCCTTTCGGTCGCATAGATCCAGAAGAGGTCGGGGCTCCTCTTTCCTCGCCAGAGGTAAGGGTAGAGGCAAAAGGACACCTGCTGCGGCTGGTTCCCAAGAGCAGAAGTCCTCCCCGGCTTCCGCTAAGTCCACCGCATGACGCTGGGGTTCCCTGCGGGAGTCCGCTCAGGTGGGGGCACGCCTTCGACTATTCAGCCAAGTCTGGGTTCAGTCAGACGTGGACCCTTGGGTGATAGAAATAGTCTCCCAGAGCTACAAGCTGGAATTCGAAGAGGTGCCCCCACGCCGATTTTTCAAGTCGGCCTTACCAGCTTCTACTCTAGAGCGGGAAGTAGTGCTAGCTGCAATTCAAATGCTGTGTCAACAGCGAGTGATTATCAGGGTTCCCCTGAGCCAACAGGGAAAAGGGTATTATTCAACCCTATTTGTGGTCCCGAAGCCAGATGGTTCGGTCGGCCCATTTTAAACCTAAAATCCCTGAACCTGTACCTGAAAAGATTCAAATTCAAGATGGAATCGCTCCGAGCGATGATAGCCTGCCTGGAAGGGGGGGGGGGGGGGGGGGTTTATGGTGTCACTGGACATAAAGGATGCTTACCTTCATGTCCCCATATATCCCTCTCATCAGGAGTACCTGCGATTCGCGGTACAGGATTGTCATTACCAGTTTCAGACGTTGCCGTTTGGGCTGTCCACGGCCCCGAGGATTTTCACCAAGATACTGGCGGAAATTATGGTGATCCTGCGCAAGCGAGGAGTCACAATTATCCCATACTTGAACGATCTCCTGATAAGAGCGAGATCAAGAGAGCAATTACTGGAGAACGTGGCACACTCTCAGAGAGTGCTTCAGCAACATGGGTGGATTCTCAATCTACCAAAGTCACAGTTGGTTCCGACAACTCGACTAGCCTTCCTTGGCATGATACTGGACACGGAACAAAAGAAAGTTTTCCTCCCGTTGGAAAAAGTCCAGGACCTCCAGAACGTGGTCCGAGAACTACTGGAGCCGAAAAGAGTGTCCGCTCATCAATGCACTCGGGTTCTGGGGAAAATGGTGGCAACTTACGAGGCCATTCCCTTCGGCAGGTTCCATGCAAGGACGTTTCAATGGGATCTTCTGGACAAATGGTCCGGGTCCCATCTACAATTACATAAAAAAATAACACTGTCCCCCAGGGCCAGGGTGTCTCTTCTATGGTGGCTGCAAAGTGCTCACCTTCTAGAGGGTCGCAGGTTCGGCATTCAGGACTGGATCCTGGTAACCACGGACGCGAGCCTCCGAGGATGGGGAGCAGTCACCCAAGGAAGAAATTTTCAGGGACTATGGTCAGACCAGGAGTCCTGTCTACACATCAACGTGTTGGAGCTAAGGGCCTTATACAACGGCCTTCGACAAGCGGAGATTCTTCTTCGAAACCTACCGGTTCTGATTCAATCAGACAGTGTCACAGCGGTAGCTCATTTGAACCGCCTAGGCGGGACAAGAAGCAGAGTCGCGATGGCGGAAGCCACCAGGATTCTTCGCTGGGCGGAAAATCACGTAAGCGCTCTGTCAGCTGTCTTCATTCCGGGAGTGGACAACTGGGAAGCAGACTTCCTCAGCAGACACGATCTCCATCCAGGAGAGTGGGGACTTCATCAAGAAGTCTTTGCAGAGATAACGGATCTCTGGGGAGTTCCTCAAATAGACATGATGGCGTCACGCCTCAACAAGAAGCTTCGGAGGTATTGTGCCAGGTCCCGGGACCCTCAGGCAATAGCAGTAGACGCTCTGGTAACACCATGGGTATTCCAGTCGGTCTACGTGTTTCCTCCTCTTCCTCTCATCACAAAAGTGTTGAGGATCATAAATCGAAAAAGAGTACAAACAATACTCATTGTTCCAGACTGGCCTCGAAGGGCTTGGTACTCAGATCTTCAGGAGATGCTCACGGAAGATCCCTGGCCTCTTCCTCTAAGGGAAGACCTGTTCCAGCAGGGGCCCTGCATGTTTCAAGACTTACCGCGGTTATGTTTGACGGCATGGCGGTTGAACGCCGGATCCTAGCGGAGAAGAGTATTCCGGAGGAGGTCATACCTACTCTAATAAAGACTGGGAAGGAGGTGACGGTAAAACATTATCACCGTATCTGGCGGAAATATGTCTCTTGGTGTGAAACCAAGAATGCTCCTACGGAAGATTTCCATCTGGGTCGTTTTCACCACTTCCTACAGACAGGAGTGGATATGGGCCTAAAGTTAGGCTCTGTTAAAGTACAGATTTCGACCTTGTCAATATTCTTTCAGAAGGAATTGGCTTCTCTCCCAGAAGTCCAGACGTTTGTAAAAGGAGTACTACTACATCCAGCCTCCTTTTGTGCCCCCGGTGGCACCATGGGACCTGAACGTGGTGTTGCAGTTCCTTAAATCACACTGGTTCGAACCCCTTCAAACGGTGGAGTTGAAATTTCTCACCTGGAAGGTGGTCATGTTGTTAGCCTTGGCATCTGCGAGGCGTGTGTCAGAATTGGCGGCCTTGTCTTACAAGAGCCCTTACTTGATGTTTCACGTAGATAGAGCGGAATTGAGGACTCGTCCTCAATTTTTACCCATGGTGGTGTCTTCATTTCATATGAACCAACCTATTGTGGTGCCTGTGGCTACGAGTGACTTGGAGGATTCCATGTCCCTGGATGTAGTCAGGGCCTTATAAATTTATGTAGCCAGGACGGCTAGAATTAGGAAAACGGATGCATTGTTTGTCCTGTATGCTGCCAACAAGATTGGCGCGCCTGCTTCGAAGCAGACTATTGCTCGCTGG
The DNA here is from genome assembly GCF_028390025.1 of Pseudophryne corroboree. Taxonomy (NCBI): domain Eukaryota; kingdom Metazoa; phylum Chordata; class Amphibia; order Anura; family Myobatrachidae; genus Pseudophryne; species Pseudophryne corroboree. The sequence continues at coordinate 435,346,701 of NC_086447.1, read as the reverse complement.
ATCTGTAACACGATTCAGCAGGCTTATGTTACGGCTGGATTGCCGTTACCGCATTCAGTAAAGGCCCATTCCACTAGGAAAGTGGGCTCTTCTTGGACGGCTGCCCGGGGTGTCTCGGCATTACAGCTTTGCCGAGCAGCAACTTGGTCGGGGTCAAACACTTTTGCTAAATTCTACAAGTTTAATACCCTGGCTGATGAGGACCTAGCATTTGCTCAGTCGGTGCTGCAGAGTCATCCGCACTCTCCCGCCCGATTGGGAACTTTGGTATAAACCCCATGGTCCTTACGGAGTCCCCAGCATCCTCTAGGACGTAAGAGAAAATAAGATTTTAAACCTACCGGTAAATCTTTTTCTCCTAGTCCGTAGAGGATGCTGGGCGCCCGTCCCAGTGCGGAAAATCTGCAAGACTTGTATATAGTTATTGCTTACATAAGGGTTATGTTACAGTTAGACTCGGTCTTGGACCGGTACTGTTGTTGTTCATACTGTTAACTGGTTATGTGTATTCCAGGTTATATGGTATGATTGGTGTGGGCTGGTATGAATCTTGCCCTTAGATTAACAAAATCCTTTCCTCGTGTTGTCCATCTCCTCTGGGCACAGTTCTCTAACTGAGGTCTGGAGGAGGGGCATAGAGGGAGGAGCCAGTGCACACCATACTAGAAAGTTCTTTTAGGTGCCCATGTCTCCTGCGGAGCCCGTCTATACCCCATGGTCCTTACGGAGTCCCCACCATCCTCTACGGACTAGGAGAAAAAGATTTACCGGTAGGTTTAAAATCTTATTTTAATTAAGTTACTGTATTTTGGGTATTGTATGCGTTACAAGCAGCAGGGATTCAGGCAGTCAGCATCCCGACGCAGAATGCCGGCGGTGGAAGGGGAGGGGGGGGGGGCTGGGGGTGAGCGCAAAAATACCCTTGCAGCCACAGGTTCTATTCACACTGTATGGGTGTCGTGGACACCCATGAGTGGGGATAGTCCCTGTTGGTCGGCATGCCGAGGAAGTGGGATGTAGGTGGAAGTGTTGTGACCGGCGGTCTCCTGACTGCTGGCCACATAACTACATCCCTGTATTTTGTATACCTATTTTAACAGCAGATCTAGGGAGATGCAGTAGAGCAGCAGGAGAATACGGACAAAAGTCCTAAAAATCTAATTCCAGATTTAAATTGTTGTAAATTTTCTGATCTAGAAGCCATCCAGTAATATAACAAAAACATAACCGGTGAAAGCAATAATATCCGGAAACGCAATCCCTCCATCATCCCTACTCCTTTGTAGTTTAGAACCGTTAATCTTTAACATGCTTTTTATTGTGGTGTTGTTATGAAAGGGTTAAATGATATCCAGCTTTGTACAATGATGAAAACAGAATGATTAGAGTACATTTATGTAAACTGCTACTTAGTAGGTATTAAATTCCTAAATAAGCAGTCATGTAAAATGATTCACCTCCCGATGTGTTTATGGAGAGTGCACATACATGATATACAGTACCTTAGCTGTGCAATCTACATGGATGTTTACTCTTGTTCAACCACAGTATAAGTTGATGTGCGCTTAATGTCTCTTTTGTAAGGAGTTTATTTTTGTATGTTTTACTATATATTTCAGAAAAGTAAAGTGGCTTTTTTAATAAAAAAATAATCAGCATACATAAATATATGAAAAAACATTCTTGCACTGCATTTACCGCATTTTTTGTTAAGTGCTGTACTATAAGGTTGATTTAAACTTATTTCTCATACATACATACATACATACATACATACATACATACATACATACATCTTCCTGATTTGGTCATTGTATTTTTCAGAAAGTTTCTCCGAGTCCTCCCTTTGCCTAGTGAGAACTGGAGCTCTCTGGTTGAAGAATGGTGCTGCCACCCTGATCCCTTTGCCAGTCGAAGTTGCCTTCCCAAGGTTAACGACTGCTTTCTGGGAGACACGTTCCTTTTGGTGAATAAAGCAAATATTTCAGACCCCCCTGGAGAGACTAATGAGATGTCAGATGTTCCTCATCCAGTTGATGCTAATGTCTCAGTAAGTTATTACAGCTAATGACATCAACTAATTGGAACATTTATATTGCCCAGTATAACTTTATTATCTCAAATGAGGATTATTTCAAGCAGAGGGGGGCTCTTAATCTTTCTCTTAGTGTTTTCATGATCTGTCATCGAATACCATGTGAAATAAGTTTGTACAGTATGTGAATTGATGTTAATTAATTCTCCTTGTCAATATAGCATTTCAGTAGATCCTGTCTTACTGTCATGGTTGGAGAGCGGTGGTGGCCCTGCTGCGTACCTTCTGTTCTACTCTTACACAGGAAGGGGTTAAGGCAGAGGCTGCTTTCATTGGCAGGTTCCCTAGTGGTCTTGTCATGGGTTTGGTGAATGATACATGATATAGATGGTGGGCTAAGTGCATGATCTCAAAAGTACTTTGAAGGGTAATGTAATGTATCCCTGAACTATGATATTTATATCCTGAAGACAAACAGTCTAGATCAATTTTAATAAAGGAATTTTAATTCAGCCAATTATAAGATCTAAGTACTGGATACTGTGTATCCAGAATTCTTCTAAAAGACCACATGCATTAAATTGCCCCCGATATGTCACAGTTCAATGCAGTGAACTATCTATGAGTTGCAATTTCACTGTGTGATACAATCATATATATGTCTGAATGAGCTCTACTGTTTTACATCTAGCATCAGTACTAATGGGACTGTAACCACACATTACAAAATGTTTTCACTCTAAATATAAATACTCCATAGCCAGATTTAATGATGTAATCTAGGCTGGCTTCCACTGAAGCACATGGGCACAAGCATGGTGTTCCCCTGAAAATAGTCATCCAGCACAAGGCTTCGTCAGGCTAGACTGATCTGTAACTTTTGTGGCCCCTTTCATAATGTCAAACCAACCCTAGCATAGCAGGCATGGAACAGAATTCCCTAGAGGAATCAGGCCAGCAAAATCCACAAGGGGAAGCTAGCCCTGTACTTAAGCAAGGCTCCTACTGGCCCCTGTTTTTATGGTGGGTACCAGAGTAATAGTTTAATGTCCCATTATGGAACTAAAAGTCCCAAAAAGCCCTGTAAGCCATTGCACACCAAAACATATTTTCTGCAGCTGGGTACATTGGTTTCCACAGGGAAAACATTGGGGTGTAGAGATGGATCTTGATCCAGGCACCAACATACTAAAGCTTTAGACTGTCCCAGGATGCACTGGGGCCTCCTCTATAACTCCGCCTCCAGGCACTGCGACCTCAGTTTCGAGTTGGTGCCTGCACAAGCAGGTCACTTAATAGGTGAAAAAGCTTTTAGAAGACTTCAAGGGACGCAGCACTTACATGTCAGGGTGACATTCTGTGCTGCGTCTCCGTCACCTCCCAATCGGCGTTGCTTTCTCCCACTGGCTCTGTTCCCGGGTACTTGCGGCGGAGATGCTCCGGCTCTAGGCACACGGTCGCAGGCGCTCTCATGGTTCGCGTGGCTGCTATAGAAGGGAGCAGGAAAGAGGGTCCCCCAAGCGGGACCCGCCATTATATTGCATTCTGGTCGCAGTCTAAGGAGACGGACTGCGACGCTGGCGTAGACACTGTAACAGAGCAGGGACCCCACTATATCCACCAGGGCATAGGAGTACAGGTCGGATATATTAATATCCACTTTATTAAGACTCCATAGTACCAAATGGTGAGGATCAGCATAGGGGAGAATGCGCTTGACCTGTAGCCCCTCCCACAGCCCCGGGCGCCATCTACTGCTGGTGTTCCCACCCTGGAGCTGCCTCACGCGCTTCCTCACTCCCTGAGACGCTGGGCGCCATCTTCTAGGTCTCTGGGACTGCAGGGCAAGGTCTCCTCTGTACATCAGCGCCGTGATTTTACAGACACTTAAGTATTCTACATGTCAATAATAAGACAGTGTTAGTTAAGAACAAGTGTACTTGTGCCAGAATATATTGTATGAGTATTCTGATATATGCATCCGGTCTCAGACCGCGCATTGTTATATATATATATATATATATATATATATATATATATATACATATACTAGTCCAGTGCAGTTTTATTGTCTTAATTATTTTAGTATCTGCATTGTCACTGTGACTGTGTGTGCCTGTATCTGCTGTGTGGATTTCGCTTTCAGTGTATCCCAGCTATATCACTGTATTCTGTACCCTAAGGGACTAGGTGCATCAGGGTCTCGTATATGGTGCTGCACAATATTTTCTGTCAAGTGTATTCTATTGTGTACTCAGTCACATACTACCAGATTTATTTGCTGGTGTTGTGTACTGTGTACTCAGTCACATAGTAACGGATTAAGACGCTGGTGTTGTGTACTGTGTACACTGTCACATACTAGGGGATTTATTCGCAGGTAGTGTACTCTGTCTGGCTGTATCATACTCATACGCTCTGCGGTTATATTCACTAAAATGTCTAACACAAAGGGCGGGAAATCCACGGACGCTCCTGTATCATGCAGCGCATGCACCAGGGATTTGCCTGAGGGGGAAGCTTTGCATGATGGTCTATGTAATATGTGCCATACATCTCCCAGTCAGTCCGCAGCTCCTGTAACCAGTCAGGAGCCACCTTGGGCGGCGTTCTCATCTATGCTCAATACGCTTGTGACACGCCTTATGCTCCTTATGAGACCTCCTGTGCCATTGCAGCCACATATTGTACCTATGGTAAATCCGCCTTGGGCGGATAATTTGTCTTTCTAGTTGCAGCAATTGAATCAATCTTTGGTTAGACGTAAACTTACCCCACGTCACTCTGGTGTCAAGGGGTCATCTAAGCGGGATACTTCCTCGTCACAATCCACTAATCTCTTGGAAGATTCTTCTGATGAGGATGGGGAGTATACTGACCCATCAGACACTGATACAGCTGCTTCTGACGAGGAATCTACAACTCAGGTTGATGTCCCTGACCTAGTGGTTGCTATTAAGCAAATTCTACAGCGTTCTACTGTGTCTACGAAACCTGATAAGTTTAAACATCAGAAAGTAACTAAACTCCTTACTGCGACACCTAGCTGTAATCCCGGCCTTATGGAGATCCCACCTCCCTCCTACACGCCGCGCCTGGTTCACAAAACTAGACTACTTTATGCGAATGGAAGACTTGTTTCTCTCATCGATAGGAAAGTCTTGTGAATTTGACTCTACCTGGTCCCCGTGGCTAGAATACAAATCCTCTCCAGCTTACTTAGCTACTCCCTTGGATGGTAGTTAATCCCCCTTCCTCTCTTTGTTACTGTCTTATAATAAGTGGTCCCACCCTACTCTCTTCCCCCCATTCTCTTTCTTCCTTCTTCTCGCTTCTTTCCTTGATACAGAATGGCTCTTGTGTTTTATTTTTTGTTTGATTTCTTAATTTCTAGACACCGTTACTACTGTAGTGCAGTGCAGTTTATTCGCAGGCCAGGTGGGGTCATGTTGCAACACACAATTGGGTTGTCTCTTGTTTTTTTTTTTTTTTTTTAGGTGACATATTCTATTCATCCATATGGTTTATTTTGACATTGAATATCTCACCTTGTACTACTGACCTGGTTATTATTTCTATAGTCATTTGTACTATGTGATTTATGGTCATATGTCACCCTACCTCGTCTATTTGTTTTTATCGGTGTCATTTGTACTTGTATTTTTTTCTTTGTTCAAATTTGAAAATCCTTAATAAAAACGGATTATAAAAAAAAAAAAAAAAAAAGAAAGTAACTACAATATTATTACCACATTCTGACCATTTAGTAGACATGCGTCAGGAACCCTGGTCTTCACCAGGAAAGAAATTCTCCCTATTTAGAAAGATGGTAGCTTGTTATCCTCTCCCTTCTGAGTTGTGTAACAAGTGGGAAAATTCACCACCGGTGGATTCCCATGTCACCCGTCTCGTGGTGTCATCTACTCTGCCTGTCACTACTGTAACCTCACTGAAGGAACCAACAGATAAGCGTGTGGATGGTTGCCTGAAGTCTATTTACTCCTTTACAGGTGCTGTACATAGACCCACTATAGCAGCCTCCTGGGCTGCAAAAGGAATTGAAGCATGGGTTCAGGCATTAGAGGTGGAGCTGCCTCAGGATATATCTGACATTGCCAGACAGTACCTGTCTCACATCACTGCCGTCTATTAAATTCAGGAAGTGTCCTCTGAGGCTGGTGTGCTAGCGGCCAAGGCATCAACTACGTCCATTCTGGCTCTGTGGTTGAGGTCATGGAAGGTGAACCTGGACTCCAAAAAGACCTTGGAGATACTCCCTTTTAAGGGAAACATCCTATTTGGGGTCGATCTCAATAAGATTGTGACTGACTTAGCGGCTGCTAAGACTGCATTTCTCCCGAATACTGATCCTTCTGCACAGAAGGCAAAAGGTACCACTTTTCACTCCTTTCGACCTCAAGGGAAAGCAAAAGGTCAGGCATTACCAAGACAATCTTGTGCTCCCAAAACCACCAATAATCCTGGGCCGCCCGTCAGCCTGCTTCTAAACAAGACAAGCCTGCTGCATGATGGGGTTTGGCCTCCCCCTGGGGGATCCCAGGGTGGGAGGCCGACTTCTGTGATTCACTCAGGTCTGGTTAAAGACCACTTCAGACGCATGGGTGCGAGAAGTTGTCTCTCACGGGTATGCAGTCTCTTTCAAGAGACATCCCCCTCACCAGTTCTGCACAACGGTTGACCCTTCAGATCCGTTGAAGGCGCAAGCTCTACGTCTGGTTGTGCGTTCCCTCCTGGATACAGGAGTGGTAGTGCCGGTACCTATGTCCCAGAGGGGCAGAGGATACTACTCAACCCTGTTTCTAGTCCCGAAACCCAGTGGGTCTTTGCGGCCTGTACTTAACCTCAAATCACTGAACAAGTTTGTGAGAGTGTCCAAGTTCCGTATGGAAACACTGCGCTCAATTGTACTGGCCATGGAACACGGAGATTACATTGTATCACTGGACATACAAGATGCTTACCTGCATATACCTATTGCCATATTACATCAGCAACATCTGCTGTTTGCTATTGGCAACCTTCACTTTCAATTCCAGGCTCTGCCATTTGGACTGGCCACGGCCCCTCAGATCTTCACCAAGGTTATGGCCGTGATGACGGCCCATCTCCGTTGCCTTGGAGTCAGGATCCTGCCGTATCTGGATGACTTGCTGATTCTGGCAAACTCCCACGATATCCTCATCAGTCATCTACACCTGACGATAGAATTCCTACAAGCCCACTGGTGGCTCATCAAGTGGAAGAAGTCCTCGCTGGTCCCTGCTCGGAACATGGTGCACCTGGGGGCACTTCTGGACACACAGTCAATGGCTGTTTCTATCTCCAGAGAAGGTCCTGAAACTTCATGACAGGATCAGATACTTCCTATCTCGCCCAAGAGTGTCGATACACTCGGCGATGCAAGTACTAAGCCTCATGGTGTCGGCTTTCAACATGGTAGAGTACGCTCAATTTAATTTTCCGCCCTCTGCAGAGGTTAATCCTTTCCAAGTGGGACGGCCTACCTCATCGGATCAAGTCTCACATGATCTCCGAAGGTTCGTCTGTCGCTTACCTGGTGGCTACAGGACCAGCAGTTGAGCAGGGGCCGTCCCTTCTGGATCCCCAACTGGGTCCTTCTGACTACAGACGCTAGTCTGAGGGATTGGGACGCAGTGTTGGAGCAACACTCTTTCCAGGGTCGGTGGACCATGGAGGAATCTCTCCTCCCGATAAACATTCTGCAATTGCGGGCAGTGTTCAATGCTTTGTCTCTCGCCCTGCCTCTGATACAGAACAGGCCGGTTCAAGTACGGTCAGACAACACCACCACGGTGTCGTACATAAATCATCAAGGCGGCACTCGAAGCCGCATGGCAATGATGGAAGTGCCAAAAATCCTTCGGTGGGCGGAACGGCATCTGCCAACAATATCGGCAGTGTTCATTCCGGGAGTCCTCAACTGGGAAGCGGATTTCTTCAGTCATCAAGACGTGTATGCCGGAGAGTGGAGTCTTCATCCAGAAGTCTTTCTCTATCGTCCTAGTGGATGCTGGGGTTCCTGAAAGGACCATGGGGGAGTAGCGGCTCCGCAGGAGACAGGGCACAAAAGTAAAGCTTTCCGATCAGGTGGTGTGCACTGGCTCCTCCCCCTATGACCCTCCTCCAAGCCAGTTAGATTTTTGTGCCCGGCCGAGAAGGGTGCAATCTAGGTGGCTCTCCTAAAGAGCTGCTTAGAAAAGTTTAGCTTAGGTTTTTTATTTTACAGTGAGTCCTGCTGGCAACAGGATCACTGCAACGAGGGACTTAGGGGAGAAGAAGTGAACTCACCTGCGTGCAGGATGGATTGGCTTCTTGGCTACTGGACATCAGCTCCAGAGGGACGATCACAGGTACAGCCTGGATGGTCACCGGAGCCTTGCCGCCGGCCCCCTTGCAGATGCTGAAATAAGAAGAGGTCCAGAATCGGCGGCAGAAGACTCCTCAGTCTTCTAAAGGTAGCGCACAGCACTGCAGCTGTGCGCCATTTTCCTCTCAGCACACTTCACACGGCAGTCACTGAGGGTGCAGGGCGCTGGGAGGGGGGCGCCCTGGGAGGCAAATGAAAACCTATTTTGGCTAAAAATACCTCACATATAGCCTCCGGAGGCTATATGGAGATATTTAACCCCTGCCAGAATCCGTTAAGAGCGGGAGACGAGGCCGCCGAAAAAGGGGCGGGGCCTATCTCCTCAGCACACAGCGCCATTTTCCCTCACAGAAAGGCTGGAGGGAAGGCTCCCAGGCTCTCCCCTGCACTGCACTACAGAAACAGGGTTAAAACAGAGAGGGGGGGCACTAATTTGGCGTTAGAAATATATAAAAAAGATGCTATAAGGGAAAACACTTATATAAGGTTGTCCCTATATAATTATAGCGTTTTTGGTGTGTGCTGGCAAACTCTCCCTCTGTCTCTCCAAAGGGCTAGTGGGTCCTGTCCTCTATCAGAGCATTCCCTGTGTGTGTGCTGTGTGTCGGTACGTGTGTGTCGACATGTAGGAGGACGATGTTGGTGAGGAGGCGGAGCAATTGCCTGTAATGGTGATGTCACTCTCTAGGGAGTCGACACCGGAATGGATGGCTTATTTAGGGAATTACGTGATAATGTCAACACGCTGCAAGGTCGGTTGACGACATGAGACGGCCGACAAACAATTAGTACCGGTCCAGACGTCTCAAAAACACCGTCAGGGGTTTTAAAACGCCCGTTTACTTTAGTCGGTCGACACAGACACAGACAGGGACACTGAATCCAGTGTCGACGGTGAATAAACAAACGTATTCCTTATTAGGGCCACACGTTAAAGGCAATGAAGGAGGTGTTACATATTTCTGATACTACAAGTACCACAAAAGAGGGTATTATGTGGGATGTGAAAAAACTACCATAGTTTTTCCTGAATCAGATAAATTAAATAAAGTGTGTGATGATGCGTGGGTTCCCCCCGATAGAAAATTATGGGCGGTATACCCTTTCCCGCCAGAAGTTAGGGCGCGTTGGGAAACACCCCTTAGGGTGGATAAGGCGCTCACACGCTTATCAAAACAAGTGGCGGTACCGTCTATAGATAGGGCCGTCCTCAAGGACCAGCTGACAGGAGGCTGGAAAATATCATAAAAAGTATATACACACATACTGGTGTTATACTGCGACCAGCGATCGCCTCAGCCTGGATGTGCAGAGCTGGGGTGGCTTGGTCGGATTCCCTGACTAAAAATATTGATACCCTTGACAGGGACAGTATTTTATTGACTATAGAGCATTTAAAGGATGCATTTCTATATATGCGAGATGCACAGAGGGATATTTGCACTCTGGCATCAAGAGTAAATGCGATGTCCATAACTGCCAGAAGATGTTATGGACACGACAGTGGTCAGGTGATGCAGATTCCAAACGGCACAAAGGTGTATTGCCGTATAAAGGAAGAGGAGTTATTTGGGGTCGGTCCATCGGACCTGGTGGCCACGGCAACTGCTGGATAATCCACCGTTTTTACCCTAAGTCACATCTCTGCAGAAAAAGACACCGTCTTTTCAGCCTCAGTCCTTTCGTCCCTATAAGATCATATCTGCCCAGGGATAGAGGAAAGGGAAGAAGACTGCAGCAGGCAGCCCATTCCCAGGAACAGAAGCGTTCCACCGCTTCTGACAAGTTCTCAGCATGGCGCTGAGACCGTACAGGACCCCTGGATCCTACAAGTAGTATCCCAGGGGTACAGATTGGAATGTCGAGACGTTTCCCCTTCGCAGGCTCCTGAAGTCTGCTTTACCAAGGTCTCCCTCCGACAAGGAGGCAGTATGGAAAAAAATTCACAAGCTGTATTCCCAGCAGGTGATAATTAAATTACCCCTCCTACTACAAGAAAAGGGGTATTATTCCACACTATATTGTGGTACTGAAGCCAGAAGGCTAGGTGAGACTTATTCTAAATCTAAAAATTTTTTGAACACTTACAAAGGTTCAAATCAAGATGGAGTCACTCAGAGCAGTGATAACGAACAGGAAGAAGGGGACTATATAGTGTCCCGGGACATCAGGGATGCTTACCTCTATGTCCCAAATTTGCCCTTCTCACTAAGGGTACCTCAGGTTCGTGGTGCAGAACTGTCACTATCAGTTTCAGACGCTGCCGTTTGGATTGTCCACGGCACCCCGGGTCTTTACTAAGGTAATGGCCGAAATGATGATTCTTCTTCGAAGAAAAGGCGTCTTAATTATCCCTTACTTGGACGATCTCCTGATAAGGGCATAGTCCAGGGAACAGTTGGAGGTAGGAGTAGCACTATCTCGGATACTGCTACAACAGCACGGGTGGATTCTAAATATTCCAAAATCGCAGCTGATCCCGACGACACGTCTGCTGTGCCTAGGGATGATTCTGGACACAGTCCAGAAAAAGGTGTTTCTCCCGAAAGAGAAAGCCAGGGAGTTATCCGAGCTAGTCAGGAACCTCCTAAAAACAGTGCATCATTGCACAAGGGTCCTGGTAGAAAATGGTGGCTTCCTACGAAGCAATTCCATTCGGCAGATTTCACGCAAGAACTTTTCAGTGGGATCTGCTGGACAAATGGTCCGGATCGCATCTTCAGATGCATCAGCGGATAACCCTATATCCAAGGACAAGGGTGTCTCTCCTGTGGTGGTTATAGAGTGCTCATCTTCTAGAGGGCCGCAGATTCGGCATTCAGGATTGGATGCTGGTGACCACGGAGCCCAGCCCGAGAGGCTGGGGAGCAGTCACACAAGGAAAAAATTTCCAGGGAGTGTGATCAAGTCTGGAGACTTTTCTCCACATAAATATACTGGAGCTAAGGGTAAATTTATAATGCTCTAAGCTTAGCAAGACCTCTGCTTCAAGGTCAGCCGGTATTGATCCAGTGGGAAAAACATCACGGCAGTCGCCCACGTAAACAGACAGGGCGACACAAGAAGCAGGAGGGCAATGGCAAAAACTGCAAGGACTTTTTCGCTGGGCGGAAAATCATGTGATAGCACTGTCAGCAGTGTTTCATCCCGGGAATGGAAACTGGGAAGCAGACTCCCTCAGCAGGCACGACCTCCACCCGGGAGAGTGGAAACTTCATCGGGAAGTTTTTTCCACATGATTGTAAACCGTTGGGAAATACCAAAGGTGGACATGATGGCGTCCCGTCTGAACAAAAAACGGGACAGGTATTGCGCCAGGTCAAGAGACCCTCAGGCAATAGCTGTGGACGTTCTGGTAACACCGTGGGTGTACCAGTCGGTGTATGTGTTCCCTCCTCTGCTTCTCATACCTAAGGTGCTGAGAATTATAAGACGTAGAGGAGTAAGAACTATACTCATGGCTCCGGATTGGCCAAGAAGGACTTGGTACCCGGAACTTCAAGAGATGTTTACAGAGGTCTTATGGCCTCTGCCGCTAAGAAGGGACTTGCTTCAGCAAGTACCATGTCTGTTCCAAGACTTACCGCAGCTGCGTTTGTTGGCATGGCGATGGAACGCCGGATCCTGAGGGAAAAAGGCATTCCGGAAGAGGTCATTCCTACCCTGGTCAAAGCCAGAAAGGAGGTGACCGCACAACATTATCACCACATGTGGCGAAAATATGTTGCGTGGTGTGAGGCCAGGAAGGCCCCACAAAGAAATTTCAACTCGGTCGATTCCTGCATTTCCTGCAAACAGGAGTGTCTATGGGCCTCAAATTGGGGTCCATTAAGGTTCAAATTTCGGCCCTGTCAATTTTCTTACAGAAAGAATTGGCTTCAGTTCCTGAAGTCCAGAACTTTGTCAAGGGAGTATTGCATATACAACCCTCTTTTGTGCCTCCAGTGGCACTGTGGGATCTCAACGTAGTTCTGGGATTCTTCAAATCACATTGGTTTAAAACCAGTCAAATCTGTGGATTTGAAGCATCTCACATGAAAAGTGACCATGTTCTTGGCCCTGGCCTGGACCAGGCGAGTGTCAAATTGGTGGGTTTTTTCTCAAAAAAGCCCATATTTGTTTGTCCATTCGGACAGGGCAGAGCTGCGGACTCGTCCCCAGTTCTCTCCCTAAGGTGGTGTCAGTGTTTCACCTGAACCAGCTTATTGTGGTGCCTTGCACCTACTAGGGACTTGGAGGACTCCAAGTTGCTAGATGTTGTCAGGGCCCTGAAAATATAGGTTCCAGGACGGCTGGAGTCAGGAAAACTGACTTGCTGTTATCCTGTATGCACCCAACAAACTGGGTGCTCTTGCTTTTAAGCAGACTATTGCTAGTTGGATGTGTACTACAATTCAGCTTGCACATTCTGTGGCAGGCCTGCCACAGCCAAAATATGTAAATGCCCATTCCACAAGGAAGGTGGGCTCATCTTGGGCGGCTGCCCGAGGGGTCTCGGCTTTACAATTTTGCCGAGCGGTTATTTAGTCAGGGGCGAACACGTTTGTAAAATCCTACAAATTTGATACCCTGGCTAAGGAGGACCTGGAGTTCTCTCATTCGGTGCTGCAGAGTCATCCGCACTCTCCCGCCCGTTTGGGAGCTTTGGTATAATCCCCATGGTCCTTTCAGGAACCCCAGCATCCACTAGGACGATAGAGAAAATAAGAATTTACTTACCGATAATTCTATTTCTCGGAGTCCGTAGTGGATGCTGGGCGCCCATCCCAAGTGCGGATTATCTGCAATACTTGTACATAGTTACAAAAATCGGGTTATTATTGTTGTGAGCCATCTTTTCAGAGGCTCCGCTGTTATCATACTGTTAACTGGGTTTAGATCACAAGTTGTACGGTGTGATTGGTGTGGCTGGTATGAGTCTTACCCGGGATTCAAAATTCCTCCCTTATTGTGTACGCTCGTCCGGGCACAGTACCTAACTGGCTTGGAGGAGGGTCATAGGGGGAGGAGCCAGTGCACACCACCTGATCGGAAAGCTTTACTTTTGTGCCCTGTCTCCTGCGGAGCCGCTACTCCCCCATGGTCCTTTCAGGAACCCCAGCATCCACACGGACTCCGAGAAATAGAATTATCGGTAAGTAAATTCTTATTTTTAACTCCTAGTGGCCATTGGGGCCTACCAGATGTAGACCTGATGGCGTCTCAACACAATCACAAAGTTCCGGTCTTCGGATCAAGATCCAGGGATCCTCAAGCTGCGTTTGTGGACGCACAGGCAATTCCATAGAACTTTCGGCTGCCATACGTGTTCCCTCCAGTGTCACTCCTGTCCAGGGTACTACGGAAGTTCAAGCAAGAAGGAGGAATACTACTTCTAGTCGCTCCAGCGTGGCCAAGACGGCATTGGTTCTCAGACCTACAGGGTCTGTCGATAGAGCGTCCTCTTCTACTTCCTCAGTGCCCAGTCCTCCTCTTTCAGGGCCCTTGTGTCAACCCAGACCTGGCCAGACTGGCTTTGATGGCGTGGCTCTTGAAGCTTCACTCCTGAGGGCCAAAGGATTATCCGAGGCTGTTATCTACCTTTGCTGAAGGCCCACAAACCGGCATCTGCGCGGATTTATTACAGGGTCTGGAATTCTTACTTCGCCTGGTGTGTTGCTAAGAATTACGATGCTTACAAATTCAGTACTTCCAGACTTCTGGCTTTTCTACAACAAGGCCTGGATTTAGACCTTCATCTGGCCTCCCTCAAAGTTCATATCTCTGCCTTGTCGATGTGGTTTCAGAGAAAAATTGCGTCTATTACTGACGTTCATACTTTCACTCAGGGTGTTTTACGGATTCAGCCTCCCTATGTCCCTCCTGTGGCTCCATGGGATCTGTCTGTGGTCCTGAATGCCCTGCAAGAGTCTCCATTTGAACCTCTTGAGTCAGTGGACCTTAAATGGCTTACGGTCAAGGTCCTGTTCCTATTGGCTATTGCCTCTGCCAGGAGGGTGTCAGACTTAGGCGCTTTATCCTGTCGTCCACCCTTTCTGATTTTTCACCGTGACCGTGCAGTTCTAGAACTCACCCTGGTTATCTACCTAAGGTGGTGTCATCTTTCCATCTTAACCAAGAGATTGTGGTTCCGGCTTTTATCTCTTCTGGTTTGTCCTCCAAAGAGCGGTCATTGGATGTGGTACAGGCTCTTCATATATACCGTATATACTCGAGTATAAGCCGACTTTTTCAGCACATTTTTCTGTGCTGAAAAAGCCCCCCTCGGCTTATACTCGAGTCAATGGCTGCAGCAGACGCCGTGGGCTGTGTGGGCGTCCGCTGCAGCCGGCTCCAGGACAGACACTAGAGGTCATTATTGACCTCTAGTGTCTGTGCGCGTTGCTATGGGAGAGACGTCATGACGTCTCTCCCATAGAGATGATCGGGTGCAGGGGAGCGGGCGGCCGCACAGAGCGGCGGCCGGACGGAGCGTGCGGCCGGACGGAGCGAGCGGACGGACGGAGCGGAGCAGCGCAGCAGCAGAAGAAGCGGTCGGGAAGCAGGAGCGGGGCAGTGGTAAGTATTGTTTTTGTGTATGTTTGTGTGTTTGTAAGCGGCGACGGGGGCACTGCAACAGGGGGCAAAGAAAGAAGGGGGCACTGCAACAGGGGGCAAAGAAAGAATGGGGCACTGCAACAGGGGGCAAAGAAAGAAGGGGGCACTGCAACAGGGGGCAAAGAAAGAAGGGGGCACTGCAACAGGGGGCAAAGAAAGAAGGAGGCACAACTACTGGGGGCAATGAAAGGGGGCACAACTACTGGGGGCAATGAAAGGGGGCACAACTACTGGGGGCAAAGAAAGAGGGGCACAACTACTGGGGGCAAAGAAGGGGCATAACTACTGGGGGCAAAGCAACGGCAGCATGTTTTTATCTGGCACTGTGGGGGGATATCTGTTACTGGGGGCATATGTGGCACTGGGGGCACAACCCTAGCAACAAGCATTACCCCCTGGCAACAAGCATAACACCTACCGCATGAAACCCCTGGCAACGAGCATGACACCCTGAGCATGAACACCCCTGACACCGTACATTTCCCACCCTAGGCTTATACTCGAGTCAGTCATTTTTCCCATTTTTTTGTGGTAAAATTAGGTATCTCGGCTTATATTCGGGTCGACTTATACTCGAGTATATACGGTACGTGGAAAGGACTGCCTGTATTAGGAGGTCAGATAACCTTTTTCTACTTTTTGGTTTTCACAAACGTGGCTGGCCTGCAAACAAGCAAATATTGGCCAGATGGATTAGAATGGTGATTGCACAAGCATATACGCAGGCTGGTCTTCCAGCTCCTGTTGCTATTAAAGCCAATTCTGCTCGGTCTGTTGGACCTTCTTTGGAGGCCTGCCGAAGCGTGTCCGCTGAACAATTGTGCAAGGCGGCTACGTGGTCCTCAGTGAACACGTTCATTAGGTTCTATGCCTTTGATACTTCTGCCTCCCAGGATGTTTCCTTTGGACGCTGGGTTCTCATACCCGCTACGGCGCATCCCCTCCCATGAGAAACTGCGTTAGGACATCCCTGATGTTTTCCCTATGGAAACCAATGTACCCAGCTGCAGAAAAGTAGATTTATGGTAGACTTACCATGGTTAAATCTCTTTCTGTGAGGTACATTGGTTCCACAGGGCACCCACCTTGACGCACTTAGCTTCTATGGGTTTGTATGCCATTAGCCGCTAGTCCCTTCTCCTGTCGTGAGAATGTGGTTCTATGGGGCAGATTTATTAAGCCTGGTGAAGTGATAAATTGCATGGTGATAAAGTACCAGCCAATCAGATCCTAACTGTCATGTCACAGGCTGGGTTTGAAAAATGACAGTTAGGAGTTGGCTTGCTGGTGCTTTATCACCTTCCACTTTATCACTTCTCCAGGATTAATACATCTGCCCCTATGTGACTAACATCTGCCTTCTCTTTTACCTGCTCCTGCATTGGACAGTTTAACGAAACTGAGCTCACAGTGCCTGGAGGCGGGGTTATAGAGGAGGCCCCAATGCATCCTGGGACAGTCTAAAGCTTTAGCCTGTTGGTGCCTGGATCAAGATCCATCTCTACACTCCAATATTTTCCCTGTGGAACCAATGAACCTCGCAGAAAGAGATTTTACAATGGTAAGTCTATCATAAATCTCCTTATTCCACAAAAGTATTTAATAGAAAAGTACACACATTTTAAGTGTCCCCTAGCTATATGTTGTGTTATATTATGTGTATAACATACTATGTAACGCCTATATGAATAATTTTCCATACTTTCTGTATCTGATATGATGTTTAGCAAATGCCTGACACAATGTATACTGTATGTTATACCTGTACCAGAATTTATGCAGCACTATAGTAATGTTTGCAGCTAAATGAACTCGCCCTTTTTCATAGATGCTTGTGAGATCACAGTAAGGTTTTATTTGTATTTAACCAGCACAGTGCTGGTCCACCCAGTGGAATGTAGTCTAAATTGAGACAGTCCAAACTTAAGCTGGGTATCAGAGCGACATGTCGCTTACATCTCTCAGTGTGTACCCAGGACTGCCCGCTCCCGCGGTCGCATGCGACAGACACTTGGTTTGATTTATGTTTGTGGTAGCTTAATGAAGGACGGAACATGGTCATTCCATCCTTCATTAAAGTCGCCCCAGTGTGTAGGGGCTATGTCGGAACGAATCCCTGTCACGCCAGTGTGTAACTATCTTTAGTCAAAATGTTAATACTAAAATGTTGACATGGTCAAATTGTCAACAGGGTTATAAATAAGACCATTAAAATGTACACACAGGGAAAATGTTGATAGGGTCAAAATGTCAACATTTCAAATAAAATAGCACAGTCTGTACTGAAAGACGATGGCTGCTAAAAGCCCGTCTGCGTCTCAGACCCTGCTAGAATCCGGCCTGTGAGAGACACCAGTTAGACACTGCTAGAAGCAACTAAATAATTTAAATTAAAAATAAATGTGTGGGGTCCACTCAAATCTGTAACCAGCCCTGGACTTCTTAGCCCGGGCTGGTATTGGAAAATTGGGGGATCTAACTTATATACCCAGCCCCATCCAACTATGGCCTAAATCTAGGTGTTCACATGTTGCGAATCACTTGAACACAAGCCAGTTTCATTGCCATTATATTAGTGTTACATTCTTATGCCTCTGTCATTTGGCAAGCTTGGATAAGTGTGCTCTCAAAAAGATAGATGATGCTGAATGTCAACATTAAAGGCAAAGCAAAATAAAGTTGTCTGCCCTCCAGAGAGGATATATAAAATTATACATTCACTTACTAAACGTGGAAGGTGACATTTAAGTGACATTTTTTCTGGCTTGCAGAAATCAAAGGAAAATACCAAAGTCGTTTGCAAGCGTTGCAAAGCAATACTGGGAGAGACTGTGTCATCAGGTATGTAAACCAGAAACAACTCTAATGCTATCCTGACAATAAAAGTATCTAAGACGCGTTTTGCTTTGTATTTATGGACACTTGCAGCTATTTCTTACAAAACCTGTTGTATTGTGAAGGAAAGATAAGGAAAAGTTTTCCTACTCCTGTAATGCTAAGGTACTTCCTCTTGTTACAGTAGTGTACATTGCATACCTTTTCTAAATGACTCATTATTTCTAAATTAAACCCCAGAGAGTGCTGCTGGAATGATTGATCAATGCATTGAATTTCGAATGAAGCAAGAAGAGTCACACTTTCATTGTCAAGGGCATTGCTGACCCAGATTATATTTCCAGTACATTTGTAGGTTCCAGTCTTGTAGTCTCTTTCTGTATTATTCTGATTTTGCAGAGTGTATATTATTTCTATAATCTTTTTTTGTGTGTGTGTGTGTTTCAGTATCTGTTTGTCATGTTTCATGAATCTCTCGGTGGTATCCTATTAGGTGCGGTGAGTTACCACACGGTAATAACAGGCTTTTTAGCCCGATAACTCTATCGGGCTATCCAATTACAGCCAGTTTTTACTGTGCAGTAACTCTCCTGTTAACTGCTGATAAAACATAGGATCCAGGATAAACTCACGGACCCATGTGTTCGCGTCCTATAACGGGTTTCCTGGGGCTGCTTTTCTGGGATTCTGCTTTGCGTGCCAGAGAATCCCTGATAAGTGTCAGCTTACAGGGCTAATAAGATAGCCCCAGGGGAAATCCTTTAGCTGCAGTAACTCACCGCAGCTAATAGGATTCCGCCCCCATGACTGGCAGAAAAAAGCATCACTTAGCTCTCATGCAGTATTTGAGGGGTATTTATCAACTCGTTGAAAGGCATAAAATTGGTGTTATCCATAGTGATCAAGTAAATTTTGGTGGTTAATCTTTCTAGTGCAGCTTAGGCCGTTATATACTGTATATTATTATTATTATTATTATTATCCTTTATTTATATGGCGCCATAAGGGTTCTGCAGTGCCCAATTACAGAATACATTAACAAATAAAACAGGAAAATAGCACCTTACAGTTGACAACAATATAGGACAAGTACAGTGTAAATAAACATAACTACATCAGCAGATGACACTGGAATAAGTATCAGGTGGCAGAACACTGTTGGATTTGGTGCAGTTGAAGATTATTAAAGTAAGAAAAGGATAAGCATATGAGGGAAGAGGGCCCTACTCATGAGAGCTTACATTCTAAAGCGGAGGGTTAGACAGACAGGGGTGACACAGAGAGCATTGAACAGAGTACTTAGGATGAGAGACAGCTGGGTTTGGTGAAGAAGTGGTCTTGAGAGCCCGTGTGAAGTGTTGTAGAGAGGTGGAGACTCTGAGCGCGAGAGGTAGGAAATTCCAGAGAAACAGAGCAGCACTTGAAAAATCTTGGAGATAGGAGTGGGAGGAAGTAATCAGAAGACAGGAGAGTCGGCGTGCATTAGCAGAGATGTAAATAGGAGAGGAGTGGGTGAGGGCTTTGTAAGTGAGTGTGAGAAGCTTTAAAAAGATTCTGTAAGGGAAGGGAAGCCAGTGGAGGGCTTTTGGGAGAGGGGAGGTGGACGTAGTGCATTTGGTGAGGAAGATGAGCTGGACAGCAGCATTGAGGATAGATTGAAGTGGAGAGAGGTATTAGGGATGCCAGTCAGGAGGAGATTACAGTAGTCAAGTCTGGAGATGACCAGTGAGTAGATAATGGTCTTGTCACACACCAGAGGCGGCGTTCGCCGCGCTTACCCCTGCGTTTCTGCTGGTCGGTGTTGCGGCCTCTGCCTTCGGTGGGCCACGGGCTCCGGCGTCTGGGTGGCGCGGCTCCCGGCGGTTCTCTGGGGCATGGGCGACGCCATAACACCCGACATCACGTGGACGGGGGGCAGGTGACGTCATCAGACTGCTCCGCCAATCCAGCGGTGGCGGGGAATACAAAGTCAGACGCCGGACAGAGCTTCAGTGCCTGAGTATCGTCTTTCCCTGACGTAGATGCCAGCGCTCTTGTTCCCGGCAAGGATCTCTGCAGTTGTACTCCAGTGTCTCCGGCATTTCTAGCTGCCAGTTCTCTGCACCGGTTCCAGTGTATTCAGCAGCCGGTATATCTCTCTGCGGTCCAGTCACCAGTGCTCCTAGGAGTCAGCGTGGTCTGCGGGCCTAAATCACCGTTCTCAAGTTCTACGAGTCACCAGCGTCTTAAACCCCTGCACTTCAGTTCTTCACATCATCAGCGTCTCAGTCACCGATCACAAGTTCTACAAATCAACAGCGTCTCAAACCCCTGCATTTCAGTTCTTCACATCAACAGCGTCTCAGTCTTCATTCACAAGTTCTACAATTCAACAGCGTCTTAAACCCCTGCACTTCAGTTCTTCACATCATCAGCGTCTCAGTCACCGTTCACAAGTCCTACAAATCAACAGCGTCTTAAACCACTGCACTTAAGTTCCTCAAATCATCAGCGTCCTAAACCTCTGCACTTAAGTTCTTCAATTTACCAGTGTCTTCACCTCCGCTCACAAGTTCTTTATCCATCTGTGCCTTTAATCATCATTTACAAGCTCCTCAAGTTATCAGTAACTTTTAAGCATCACCTACAGTTTCCTCAGTCATCATTGCTCACAAAACCCTTCAGTGGGTCTGGACATTCCCTCATTAATTCCTCTTAGACATATGACTTTAAGTTGTTTTTCCCTGCAATAAAGTTCTTCTATATTTCATCAAACTCCACTGTCAGCGTCGTGTATGAGGAAATCCTATATTAGGCCACCCCTTTTCCGGCTCAGTTGTGGTTCCTCTTCCCAACCATCGGAAGAATCCCCGAGTTCACAACACCCTCAGTCTAGGCCAGTGACAGTATACTCAGGCCCCATGGACCCGGGGAATCGGAACCCAGAGGCAAGTACCATGCAGGACCTGGTTTCCCGAGTACAGAGTCAGGAAACAGCACAGAATCAGGTGATGCATTATCTCCAGGAATTATCTGGCCAGCTGGATCAAATCCAGACTTCGCTGGCTTTAGTGGTTTCAGCTCCAGTTCCAGTATCCGCTCCAGTGGTTGTCTCTGGCAGTGTTCCCTCCTTGTCTGGAACCAGGTCACGCCTTTAGCTTCCCACTCCTCCTCGTTATAACGGGAATCCGAAAAATTGCCGTGGATTCCTCAATCAGTGTGAGGTACATTTCGAACTCCTCTCGCATAACTTCCCTACTGATCGGTCAAAAGTGGCATACGTTATCTCTTTGCTTGAGGGTTCAGCGTTGGAGTGGGTGTCACCGTTATGGGAGCGATCAGATCCGTTAGTTTCTAGTTATACCAACTTCATTGCGTCATTCCAAAGGATCTTTGATGAGTCCGGTAGGACGACTGCTGCCTCAGCTGATTTGCTCCGAGTTCGACAAGGCTCTCGTACAGTGGGACAGTATGTAATTCACTTTCAAACTATAGCTTCTGAACTGAGCTGGAATAATGATGCCCTTCGGGCTGCTTTTTGGAACGGGCTCTCGGATCGCTTAAAAGACGAATTGATTACTAGAGATCTGCCAGATTCCTTGGAACAGTTGATCTCACTCTGTGTAAAGGTGGATCTTCGCATGCAAGAACGAGGTGGTGAACGTAGTCTGTCAGACCGGTCGAGACTCCGATCTCTTCCTTCTAAGCAAACAGTTAATTCAAGTCCAGACGAACCCATGCAGATTAATCGGTCTCGGCTGTCCCCAGAAGAGCGTGAGGGTAGACACTGCCTCTACTGTGGAGCCGCGGATCATTTTCTCAAGTCCTGCAAGTCTCGCCCGGGAAACGGGCAGTCCTAGCTTGTTCTGGAGAAGTAAAGCTAGGGGTTGTTTCTCAATCTTCTCCGGCAGTGGACTGTCTACTCTCTGTATCTCTGTCTTCTGAGTCTGAAGTCAAAACTGTTAATGCACTGTTGGACTCAGGAGCTGCGGGGAATTTTATTTCCCTTTCCTGCGCCCAGAATCTGGGTTTGAAGTTACAGTCGGTCGAATGACCTATTACGATAACTGCTATTAATGGTGCCCAAATTCCTAATGCTCTGATTACAAGTCGTACTATGCCAATCAAGCTGCAAGTGGGAGCTTTGCACCAAGAACATCTGGAGTTCCTTGTGATTCAGGAGATGCCTCACGATCTCGTCCTCGGTCTTCCCTGGCTCAAGCTTCACAACCCTCACGTCGACTGGAGGTCGACACAGATAATTTCTTGGAGTCCATTCTGTCACTCGAATTGTCTTATTCCTGTCTACCCGCTTCGTGTTTCGTCCCAAGTTGGACGAAGAGCTCATTCCTGAGGCTTATCGGGAATTTACAGATGTGTTCTCGGAACAGGCGGCCGATAAGTTACCACCGCATAGACCCTGGGACTGTCCTATTGAGCTCATTCCGGGGAAAATGCCACCTCGAGGTCGCACCTATCCTTTGTCAGTACCTGAGACACAAGCCACGTCAGAATATATCAAGTCTAATCTGCAGAAGGGATTCATCCGCCCCTCTGCTTCCCCAGCGGGAGCAGGCTTCTTCTTTGTGAAGAAAAAAGACGGAGGCCTGAGGCCATGTATCGACTATCGTGGTCTAAATGAAGTCACCATTAAGAATAATTATCCTCTGCCACTCATCACGGAGCTTTTTGATAGAGTTCGCGGAGCTCGAGTCTTCACTAAGCTCGATTTAAGGGGAGCTTATAACTTGATACGTATCCGACAAGGGGACGAATGGAAGACGGCCTTCAATACTAGGGACGGGCATTATGAGTACCTGGTAATGCCGTTTGGCCTCAGCAACGCCCCCGCCGTCTTCCAGGGATTTATTAATGGAGTCTTTCGGGACATGTTATACCTAAATGTAGTGGTATATTTGGATGACATTCTGATATTTTCAAAGAATCTCATTGAGCACAGAATACAAGTTAAGGAGGTACTCCTTCGGTTGCGAGAGAACCATCTTTATGGCAAGATTTCTAAGTGCACCTTTGAGGTCCCCTCTATTTCATTTCTGGGTTACATTATTTCAGGCACGGAGTTGCGTATGGATCCGGAGAAACTTTCTGCTATTCGGGACTGGACTCAGCCTCTTTCCTTGAAAGCAGTGCAACGATTTCTAGGGTTCGCAAATTACTACCGGAAATTCATAATGGGTTTCTCTACTATCGTGGCGCCTATTACTGCCCTAACCAAGAAGGGGGCTGACCCAAGCCATTGGTCCTCTGAAGCTGTAGCAGCGTTCGCTCAGTTGAAGGCAGCCTTTATGACCGCTCCGGTACTTCAGCAACCAGACTTTCAAAAACCATTCTTTCTGGAGGTTGATGCTTCTACAGTAGGCATTGGTGCCGTACTTTCGCAGTACGCTCCAGATGGGAAGTTACATCCTTGTGGTTTCCATTCTCGCAAGTTCTCTCCTGCTGAACTAAATTACACCATTGGAGACAAAGCTGTTGGCAATAAAATCTGCCTTGGAAGAATGGAGATATCTTTTGGAAGGTGCTAAACACCTAATTACGATTTTTACGGATCACAAGAATTTGCTGTATCTCAAGACGGCCCAGTGCTTGAATCCCCGTCAAGCAAGATGGGCGCTCTTCTTTGCCCGATTTTCGTTTGTCATTAAGTACCGGGCTGGAACTCTTAACACCAAGGCGGATGCCCTATCCCGTTCTTTAATGGCTTCGGATGAGGAGAATTCCGTTGAAAAGGCGTTGATCCTCAGTCCAGTATCTATTTCTGCGGCTCCCACCACGTTGGGTCCTCCTCCTGGAAGAAAGTCGGTGCCAGCTAAATTTCTTCCAAGATTGTTGCAGTGGGCTCACATTTCCAAGTTTTCTGGCCATCCTGCAGCTCAGAAGATGTAGGAATTTCTACGAAGATCTTACTGGTGGGACACTATGAAGAAGGACGTTCAAGAGTATGTTAACTCGTGTCCTCAATGTGCTCAGCACAAAATTCTTCGTCTGCCTCCTGCGGGGTTGTTGCACCCATTGTCCATTCCTAAGAGGCCTTGGACTCATATTTCTATGGACTTTGTTACTGAACTGCCTCTCTCTAAGGGTCATAACACCCTCTGGGTGATCATCGACCGATTCTATAAGATGGCACATTTTGTTCCGTTGACCGGATTACCATCAGCTTCTAAGTTGGCTTTGTTATTCATTCGGGAACACTTCCGCCTGCACGGGTTACCTCTGGAAATAGTCTCTGATCGAGGGGTACAGTTTACGGCAAGATTCTGGAGAGCTCTCTGCACGGCCCTACAAATAAAACTCAAGTTTTCATCCGCTTACCATCCACAGACCAATGGGCAAACTGAACATGTCAATCAAGATTTAGAGACTTTTCTCCGTGTTTACCTCTCCCCCTCACAAGATAACTGGGTGGAGTTGTTGCCTTGGGCTGAGTTCGCCCATAATCATCTATATCATTCCTCGACTGGTGAGTCTCCATTTTTCATTAATTATGGATTTCATCCCCAAGTTCCAGAATTACCCATTTGTCCTCCAGAAGAAGTTCCTGCTGCAGCCTCTACTCTCCGTCATTTCAGCCAAATCTGGAGCCGAGTTCATGCCAACCTCAAGAGAGTTTCTGGCCGCTATAAGTTCTTTGCGGATAGGAAGCGACGGGCAGCTCCTCAATACAAGGTTGGTGACAGGGTATGGCTCTCTACCCGCAATCTCCGTTTAAAGGTGCCCACTATGAAGTTCGCTCCAAGGTTCATTGGTCCTTACCCCGTGTTACAAGTCTTGAATCCGGTGTTCTGCAAATTGGGATTGCCTTCCCATCTCCGAATACCAAATTCCTTCCATGTCTCTCTTCTTCGCCCTCTTGTTTTGAACCGGTTTCATTCCAAGTCCCCAAGGCCAACCTCTACAGAGTCTGAAGAGGGTACGGACTTTGAGATAAAAGCTATTCTTGATTCTCGCTATCTTCACAAGAATCTACAGTATTTGGTGGAATGGAAAGGTTTTGGCCACGAGGAAAAGAGCTGGGTCAAAGCTACTGAGGTTACGGCTCCTCGACTGGTGCGGATGTTCCATTCCAGACATCCAACAAAACCTGAAAAGTGTCCGGGGGCCACTCCTGGAGGAGGGGGTACTGTCACACACCAGAGGCGGCGTTCGCCGCGCTTACCCCTGCATGTCTGCTGGTCGGTGTTGCGGCCTCTGCCTTCGGTGGGCCACGGGCTCCGGCGTCTGGCTGGCGCGGCTCCCGGCGGTTCTCTGGGGCATGGGCGCCGCCATGACACCCGGCATCACGTGGACGGGGGGCAGGTGACGTCATCAGACTGCTCCGCCAATCCAGCGGTGGCGGGGAATACAAAGTCAGACGCCGGACAGAGCTTCAGTGCCTGAGTATCGTCTTTCCCTGACGTAGATGCCAGCGCTCTTGTTCCCGGCAAGGATCTCTGCAGTTGTACTCCAGTGTCTCCGGCATTTCTAGCTGCCAGTTCTCTGCACCGGTTCCAGTGTATTCAGCGTCCGGTATATCTCTCTGCGGTCCAGTCACCAGTGCTCCTAGGAATCAGCGTGGTCTGCGGGCCTAAATCACCGTTCTCAAGTTCTACGAGTCACCAGCGTCTTAAACCCCTGCACTTCAGTTCTTCACATCATCAGCGTCTCAGTCACAGATCACAAGTTCTACAAATCAACAGCGTCTCAAACCCCTGCATTTCAGTTCTTCACATCAACAGCATCTCAGTCTCCGTTCACAAGTTCTACAATTCAACAGCGTCTTAAACCCCTGCACTTCAGTTCTTCACATCATCAGCGTCTCAGTCACCGATCACAAGTTCTACAAATCAACAGCGTCTTAAACCACTGCACTTAAGTTCCTCAAATCATCAGCGTCCTAAACCTCTGCACTTAAGTTCTTCAATTTACCAGTGTCTTCACCTCCGCTCACAAGTTCTTTATCCATCTGTGCCTTTAATCATCATTTACAAGCTCCTCAAGTTATCAGTAACTTTTAAGCATCACCTACAGTTTCCTCAGTCATCATTGCTCACAGAACCCTTCAGTGGGTCTGGACATTCCCTCATTTATTCCTCTTAGACATATGACTTTAAGTTGTTTTTCCCTGCAATAAAGTTCTTCTATATTTCATCAAACTCCACTGTCAGTGTCCTGTATGAGGAAATCCTATATTAGGCCACCCCTTTTCCGGCTCAGTTGTGGTTCCTCTTCCCACCCATCGGAAGAATCCCCGAGTTCACAACACCATCAGTCTAGGCCAGTGACAGGTCTTAGTAGCATCCTGGGTCAGAAAGGGTCTGATCCTGGAAATATTTTTCAGATGAAAACAGCAGGTTTGTGATTGGTGCTGAATGTGTGGTTTGAAGGAGAGGGAGGAGTTAAGGATTACTCTAAGACAACGCCCTTGGGGGTTAGAGGAGGTAGTAGTGCCATCAATAGATAATGAAATTGTGGGAGGTGAGGTTATGCGGGAAGGAGGGAAGATGATCAACTCAGTCTTAGACATGTTACGTTTAAGAAAGCGCTGGGACATCCAAGAAGAGATAGTAGAGAGACAGTTGGAGTGAGGAGAGTGGGGGAGAGTTCCGGGCAGGAAAGGTTGATTTGAGTATCATCAGCATAGAGATGATATTGGAAGTCAAAAGAACTAATGAGCTCACTTAATGAGGACGTATAGAGAGAGAAAAGGAGAGGACCAAGAACCGAACCTTGGGGGACATCTACAGTTAGTGGAAGTGAGGGGGAGGTGGAGTCATGAGAGGAGACAGAGAATAAACAGTCAGAGAGGTAGGAAGACAGCCAAGAGAGGGCAGTATCACGCAGACCAATGCAGTGAAGGATTTGCAGAAGGAGAGGGTGGTCCACAGTGTCAAAATCATCAGAGAGGTCAAGAAGAATAAGCAGAGAGTAGTGGCCCTTAGATTTGGCATCATGGAGGTCATTGCAGACTTTTGTTAGGGCAGTTTTAGTGGTGTGGAGAGAACGGAAGCCAGACTAGAATGGGTCAAGCAGTGAGTTTGAGGAAAGAAAGGAAGTAAGGCGGTTGTAGACAATATGCTCAATGTGTTTGGAGGCAAAAGGGAGGCGAGTGGGAGTTGGAGAGAGTGGTTGGATCAAGGGTAGGTTTTTTAAGAATAGGAGAGATGAGTGCATGCTTGAAGGTAGAGGGTACAGTGTCTGTTGAGAGGGAGAGATTGAGAAGGTGAGAACGATGGGAACAGGCAGAAGGAGAGAGGTAGCGGAGGAGGCGGGAGGGGATAGGGTCAAGTGGGGAGGTGGTGATGGGAGAGGAACGGATTAGGGCCATGTCTTCCTCACCAGATGCATGGGAGAAAGATGTCAGAGTTGGTTAGAGGGATTGGGAGGGCTGGTAAGGGATGAGAGGAGGCTGATGGTCTGGTGTGATGTGATGTCCTGATATATGGAGTCTATTTTGGATGTGAAGTAAGTGGCAAAGTCAAGAGCAGAGAGTGAGGAGGGAAGACGAGGTGAATGTGGGCAGAGGAGTTGAGAGTGGCAAAGAGGCGCCGAGGGTTGAAATACTGGGAGGAGATGACTGTTTAGTGAGGGAAAGGGCAGCACTGAAGGATGTGATGATACATTTGAAATTGAGGAATTCTGCCTTAGAGCGTGATTTCCTCCAGTGTCGCTCAGCAGTACGTGAGCATTTTTGAAGATATCTGGTGCATTTGGTGTGCTAGGGTTGAGGTGTTAATTTGTGAGGGTATAGTGGTTGGTGGAGCGACAAAGTCAAGAGCAGAAGTAAGGGATGCATTGTATAGGGAAGTGGCTTGTTTAGGGCATAAGAGAGAGAATATAGTCAAACAGGGAGGATAGGAAAGTGGTGTCAGTAGCCTCAATGTTATGCTTAGTGATGGTAACCTTAGGAGGTAGAGATGGGAAAGCAGAGAGAGAGAGAGGTTAAAGGAGAGCAAGTGAGAGGAAATGGGGAGTTGGAGAAATATCACAGCGGTGAGTGAACACCAGGTGCAGTGAGCTCCCATTCGCATGGGAGGATGAGGAGGTCCACTGGGAGACACCAAGGGGTATATTTACTAAGCTCCCGATTTTGACCGAGATGCCGTTTTTTCTTCAAAGTGTCATCTCGGTTAATCTCGGTCATTTACTAAACACTAATCACGGCAGTGATGAGGGCATTCGTAATTTTTTGCTAGTTCAGGTAAAAAATTACGAATGAATACACCATCGGTCAAATTACGCCTGTTTAGATATGAATCTCGGTCATTTACTAAGAAGTGCAAAGCAAAAAAACACAAAACACTGCCGTGAAAAATTACAACTCGTAAAAAATTCCTAAAAAAAACAGACCTGCTTTTTTTTTCCGTGATTTGAGATGCATGCAGGGATCCATGAGATCCGTGCATGTATATCAGTGGGAAGGGGTGGGAAAGTGCTTATTTTTGCCAAAAAAATTGCGTGGGGTCCCCCCTCCTAAGCATAACCAGCCTCGGGCTCTTTGAGCCGATCCTGGTTGCAGAAATATGGGGAAAAAAATGACAGGGGTTCCCCCATATTTAAGCAACCAGCATCGGGCTCTGCGCCTGGTCCTGGTCCCAAAAATACGGGGGACAAAAAGAGTAGGGGTCCCCCGTATTTTTAAAACCAGCACCGGGCTCCACTAGCTGGACAGATAATGCCACAGCCGGGGGTCACTTTTATACAGCGCCCTGCGGCCGTGGCATCAAAAATCCAACTAGTCACCCCTGGCCGGGGTACCCTGGGGGAGTGGGGACCCCTTCAATCAAGGGGTCCCCCCCCCCCAGCCACCCAAGGGCCAGGGGTGAAGCCCGAGGCTGTCCCCCCCCATCCAATGGGCTGCGGATGGGGAGGCTGATAGCCATTTGTGATAATGAAAAGATATTGTTTTTAGTAGCAGTACTACAAGTCCCAGCAAGCCTCCCCCGCATGCTGGTACTTGGAGAACCACAAGTACCAGCATGCGGCGGAAAAACGGGCCCGCTGGTACCTGTAGTACTACCACTAAAAAAATACCCAAAAAAACACAAGACACACACACCGTGAAAGTATAATTTTATTACATACATACACACATACATACATACTTACCTTATGTTCTCACGCAGGTCGGTCCTCTTCTCCAGTAGAATCCAAGGGCTACCTGTTGAAGAAATTCTACTCACCAGATCCATGGGTCCAGGCTCCTCGGCAAATCCAGGGTTAATCCACGTACTTGAATAAATAAAAAAAAACGGTGTCCCGACCACGAACTGAAAGGGGACCCATGTTTGCACATGGGTCACCTTCCCACGAATGCCAGAAACCCACTTTGACTTCTGTCTAAGTGGGTTTCTTCAGCCAATCAGGGAGTGCCACGTTGTAGCACTCTCCTGATCAGCTGTGTGCTGCTGTCCTCACTGACAGGCGGCACACGGCAGTGTTACAATGTAGCGCCTATGCGCTCCATTGTAACCAATGCTGGGAACTTTCTGCTCAGCGGTGACGTCACTTTAGGTCAACCGCAGGGCAGAAAGTTCCCATCATTGGTTACAATGTAGCGCATAGGCGCTACATTGTAACACTGCCGTGTGCTGCCTGTCAGTGAGGACAGGAGCACACAGCTGATCAGGAGAGTGCTACAACGTGGCACTCCCTGATTGGCTGAAGAAACCCACTTAGTCAGAAGGCAAAGTGGGTTTCTGGCATTCGTGGAAAGGTGACCCATGTGCAAACATGGGTCACCTTTCAGTTCGAGGTCGGGCAACCGTTTTTTTGTTTTATTCAAGTACGTGGATTATCCCTGGATTTGCCGAGGAGCCTGGACCACTGGATCTGGTGAGTAGAATTTCTTCAACAGGTAGCCCTTGGATTCTACTGGAGAAGAGGACCGACCTGCGTGAGAACATAAGGTAAGTATGTATGTATGTGTGTATGTATGTAATAAAATTATACTTTCACGGTGTGTGTGTCTTGTGTTTTTTTGGGTATTTTTTTAGTGGTAGTACTACAGGTACCAGCGGGCCCGTTTTTCCGCCGCATGCTGGTACTTGTGGTTCTCCAAGTACCAGCATGCGGGGGAGGCTTGCTGGGACTTGTAGTACTGCTACTAAAAACAATATCTTTTCATTATCACAAATGGCTATCAGCCTCCCCATCCGCAGCCCATTGGATGGGGGGGGACAGCCTCGGGCTTCACCCCTGGCCCTTGGGTGGCTGGGGGGGGGGGGACCCCTTGATTGAAGGGGTCCCCACTCCCCCAGGGTACCCCGGCCAGGGGTGACTAGTTGGATTTTTGATGCCACGGCCGCAGGGCACTGTATAAAAGTGACCCCCGGCTGTGGCATTATCTGTCCAGCTAGTGGAGCCCGGTGCTGGTTTTAAAAATACGGGGGACCCCTACTCTTTTTGTCCCCCGTATTTTTGGAACCAGGACCAGGCGCAGAGCCCGATGCTGGTTGCTTAAATATGGGGGAACCCCTGTCAATTTTGTCCCCATATTTCTGCAACCAGGATCGGCTCAAAGAGCCCGAGGCTGGTTATGCTTAGGAGGGGGGACCCCACGCATTTTTTTTTTGGGATTTTACATTGTTTAATTAAAAAAAAAAAAAATAAGAACCCCAGCACGGATCACACAGATCCGGCCGAGATTGATTGTAAAAAAAAACGGCAGTGTTTTGCTAATCACTGCCGTAAAAATAGGTTAAAAAAAACGAATGACATCGACATCGGAAGAAAAGAAAAACCCGAATACGACAGCTTAGTAAATCCATCGTAATCAATTCAAAAAGTTGCAGTTTTACACTGTCGATGTCATTCGTGATTGAACTTTGACCTTTTTTCGGAAATTACGAATCTTAGTAAATTTACCCCCAAGTGAGGAGGTGAGGTTAAGGAGTTTAGAGGCAGGGGATTTTGTGGGGATATCTACAAGGATGTTGAAACACAGGGTATACTTTTTTTCTTCTTTTCACCACATTTGTTAAAGGCTCCTCATTGTTAGGAGTTTTTGCTTTTTGTCTTAAGTTTTATACCAATTAATTTTTTCTGCAGCGGGGTACACTGTGTTCCACAGGGAAAACATTGGGGTGTAGAGATGAATCTTGATCCAGAGGCACCAACAGGCTAAAGCTTTAGACTGTCCCGGATGCATTTCTGGGCTTCCTCTATATAACCCCACCTCCGGGCACTGTGAGCTCAGTTTTAGAGTTGGTGCCTGCATAAGGGGGGGCAGCTATTTAGAAGACTTCTAAGGCTGCAGCACATAATATGTCAGTGTGACATACTGTGCTGCGGCTCCATCACCTCCCCAGAGGCGTCGCATACACCCGCTGGCTCTGTTCCGGGGTACTTGCGGCGGAGGCGCTCCGGTTCCTAGGCACACCACCACAGACGCTCTCCTGGATCGCGTGGCTGCTACTAAGGGAGGAGGTTAGAGGGTCCCCCAGGCATCCCGCCATTACATTGCGTTCCGGTTGCAGTCTCCGGAAACGGACCGCAGCGCTGGCATGGACACTGTGACTGTAGAGGGACCCCACTATATCCACCAGGGCAGGGGAGCACAGGTCGGATAAAACATTATCCATGTTTAATAAGGCTCCATAGTACCAGGTGGTGTGTACCAGCATAGGGGATAAGGCGCTTGACTTGTAGCCCTTTCCCCCAGCTCCGGGCGCCATCTACTGCTGGTGTTCCCGCTCTGGAGCTGCCTCACACTCTCCCTGACTGAAACGCTGGGTGCCATCTTCTCACATTAGCTGCGACTGGTCTTCGGGACTGCAGGGCAAGGTCTCCTCTGTAAATCCGCCTGATTTATCAGCACTGTGATTCTACAGACACTTAAGTATTCTACATGTCATTTTAAGACAGCGTTAGTTAAGAACAAGTGTACCTCTACCAGAATATATTGTACGAGTATTCTGATATATACATCAGATCTCAGACCGCGCATTTTTATATATATGGATGTTCTCTGCCAGAGGGTTAGTAAGCCTGGTCCTGGTGATTTCATTGCAGAGGTTTGGAGGTGGAATCTATGATTGACTACTGAGATACTACTGGCATTGATGACACCGACGTCGAAACCTGTACCAGAACCGTGATATTGTGTGGTTTATAATCAATCTATCAAGAGGTGGTTGGAATTCCACCACTAACGGTACACCTCCAATTCACTAGGGTGTTACTGAGGGTGAAGGTCACCTAACATTTGTAATATCACACTAGGAGGCGTCTATTTTCATTACTTTCTTTCAGATATATATATATATATATATATATATATACACTGTGTGTGTGTGTATGTATGTATGTATGTATGTATGTGTGTGTGTATATATATATATATATATATATATATATATATATATATATATATATATCTAGTCCAGTGCAGTTTTATTGTCTGACTAAAATAATTATCTGCATTGTCACTGTGACTGTGTGTGCCTGTATTTGCTATCACTGTATTGTGTACCCTAGGACTAGGTGCGTCAGGGACTTATATATAGTGCTGCACAGTATTTACCGTTAAGTGTATTCTACTGTGTACTCAGTCACATCATACCGGATTTATTCGCTGGTGTTGTGTACTGTGAATGCAGCCCCATAGTACCGGATTTAGACGCTGGTGTTGTGTACTGTGTACGCTGTCACATACTAGGGGATTTATTCGCAGGTATTGTACTCTATCTGGCTGTATTGTACTCATACGCTCTGCGTTTACATTCACTGAAATGTCTAACACAAAGGGTGGGAAATCCGCAGACGCTCCTGTATCATGCAGTGCATGCACCAGGGATTTGCCTGAGGGGGAAGCTTTGAATGATAGTCTGTTTAATATGTGCCATACATCTACTAGTTAGTCTGCTTTTCCTGTAGCCAATCAGGAGCCACCTTGGGCGGCGTTCTCATCTATGCTTAATACGCTTGTGACACACCTTATGCCCCCTATGGGACCTCCTGTGCCATTGCAGCCACATATTGTCCCTATGGTTAATCCGCCCTGGGCGGATACTCTGTCTACCCAGGTACAACAATTGAATCAATCTTTGTTTAGACAAAAACCTACCCCACATCCCTCTGCGGTCAAGGGGTCATCTAAGTGAGCCGCCTCCTCCACACAATCCACTAATATCTAAGATGATACTTCTAATGAGGATGGTGAGTATACTTATCTGTCAGACACTGATCGCTTCTGACGAGGAAACTACAACGCAAGTTGATGTCCCTGACCTAGTGGAGGATATTAAGCTGATTCTACAAATCGATGATGATGTAGATCCCACTATTGCGTCTAAGAAACCTGATAAATGTAACCTTCAGAAGGTAACTAAAGTAGTCTTACCACATTCTGAACATTTGGTTGACAGAACCCTGGTCTTCTGCAGGAAAGAAATTCTCCCTGTCTAAAAATATGCTAGCTTGTTATCATCTCTCTGGTGAGTTGTGTAACAAGTAGGAAAATCTACCGCCGGTGTATTCCCATGTCACCCGTCTTGTGGTGTCATCTACTCTGCCTGTCACCACTGTCACCTCACTGAAGGAACCGACAGATAAGAGTGTCGAAGGATGCCTGAAGTCTATTTACTCCCTTACAGGTGCTGTACATAGACCCACAATAGCATCCTCCTGAGCCGCAAAAGGAATTGAAACATGGGTTCAGGCAATAGAGGAAGAGCTGCCTCAGGATAGAACTGACACTGCCAGACAGTATCTGTCTCATATTGCAACCACCTCCCACTACATTCAGGAGGCGTCCTCTGAGGCAGGTGTAATGGCGGCCAAGGCGTTGACTACGTCCATCCTGGCTCGCCGAATTCTGTGGTTGAGGTCATGGAAGGTGGACCTGGACTCCAAAAAGACCTTCGAGGTACTCCCTTTTAAGGGATACATCCTGTTTGGGGCAATCTGAATAAGATTGTTACTGACTTAGCGACTGCTAAGACTGTGTTTCTCCCAAATACTAATCCTTCTGCACAGAAGGCAAAGAGTACCACTTTTCGTTCCTTTCGACCTCAAGGGAAAGCAAAAGGTCAGGCATACCCGAGACAGACTCGTGCTCCCAAAACCACGAAGCCCAAAGCAAAACAATCCTGGGCCACCTGTCAGCCTTCTTCCAAACAAGTCAAGCCTGCTGCATGACGGGGCGGGCCTCCCCCTGGGGGATCCCAGGGTGGGAGGCCGACTTCTGCAATTCACCCAGGTCTGGTTAAAGACCACTTCAGACGCATGGGTGCAAGAAGTCGTCTCTCACAGGTACGCAGTCTCTTTCCAGAGACGTCCCCCTCACCAGTTCCGAACGACGGTTATCCCTTTGGACCCGTTAAAGGCACAAGCTCTACACCTGGTTGTGCATTCCCTCCTGGATAAAGGAGTGGTAGTGCCGGTACCCCTGTCCTAGAGAGGCGGAGGATACTACTCAACCCTGTTTCTTGTTCCGATGGGTCTTTCCGGCCTATACTCAACCTCAAATCACTGAACAAATTTGTGAGAGTGTCCATGTTCCGTATGGAAACGCTGCACTCGATTGTACTGGCCATGGAACCCAGAGATTATATGGTATGCCTGGATATGCAAATACCTATCAGGATATACCTATTGCCATATCGCATCAGCGATATCTGCGGTTTGCTATTGGCATCCTTCATTATCAGTTCCAGGCTCTGCCGTTTTGACTGGCCCCGGCCCCTCGGATCTTCACCAAGGTTATGGCCGTGATGACGGTTCGTCTGCATTGTCGGGGAATCAGGATCCTGTTGTATGTGGAAGACTTGCTGATCCTGGAGAACTCCCAAGATGTCCTCCTCAGTCATCTACAACTGGCGGTAAACTTCCTACAAGCCCACGGGTGGCTCGTCAACTGGAAGACGTCCTCGCTGGTCCCTGCTCGGAGCATGGTGCACCTGGGGGCACTGCTGAACACACACAGTCAAAGACTGTTTCTGTCTCCAGAGAAAGTCCTGAAACTTCAGAACATGATACGATGCTTTCTTTCTCGCCCAAGAGTGTTGATACACTCGGCGATGCAAGTACTAGGCCTCATGGTGTCGGCGTTCGACATGGTAGAGTACGCTCAATTTCATTCCTGCCCTATACAGAGGTTAATTCTTTCCAAGTGAGATGGCCTGCCTCATCGGATCAGGTCTCAAATGATCTCCTTGACTCCGGAGGTTCGTCTGTCACTGACTGGTGGTTACAGGACCAGCAGTTGAGCAGGGGCCGTCCCTTCTGGATTCCCAACTGGGTCCTCCAGACTACGGACGCCAGTCTGAGGGGTTGGGGCACGGTGCTGGAGCAGCACTCTCTCCAGGGTCGGTGGACCAGGGAGGAATCTCTCCTCCTGATAAACATTCTGGAATTGCGGGCAGTGTTAAATGCTTTGACTCTTGCCCTGCCTCTGATACAGAACAGGCCTGTTCAAGTACAATCAGACAACGCCACCATGGTGGCTTACATAAATCATCATGGCGGCACTCAAAGCCGCATGGCAATGATAGAAGTGTCAAAAATCCTTCGTTGGGCGGAATGCCATCTGCCAGCAATATAGGCAGTGTTCATTCCGGGGGTCCTCAGATGGGAAGCAGACTTCCTCAGTCGTCAGTACGTGCATGCCGGATAGTGGAGTCTTCATCCAGAAGTCTTTCAACTCCTAGTGGACAAGTGGGGCCTACCAGATGTAGACCTGATGGCGTCTCGACACAATCACAAAGTTCCGGTCTTCAGTTCAAGAACAAGGGATCCTCAAGCAGCGTTCGTGGATGCTATGGCAATTCCATGGAACTTTCGGCTGCCCTACGTGTTCCCTCCAGTGTCACTCCTGCCCAGGGTACTATAGAAGTTCAAGCAAGAAGGAGGAATACTACTTCTAGTTGCTCCTGCGTTGCCCAGACAGCATTGGTTCTCAGACCTGCAGGGTCTATCGATACAGCGTCCTCTTCTACTTCCTCAATGCCCAGACCTCCTCGTTCAGGGCCCTTGTGTCTACCCAGACCTGTCCAGACTGGCTTTGAGGGCATGGCTCTTGAAGCTTCACTCCTGAGGGCCAACGGTTTCTCTGAAGCATTTATCCAAACTATGCTAAAGGCCCGCAAGCTGGCTTCTGCACAGATTTATTACAGGGTCTGGAATTCTTACTTCACCTGGTGTGCTGCTAAGAATTAAAATGCTTACAAGTTTAGTACTTCCAGACTTCTGGCTTTTCTGCAACAAGGCCTCGATTTAGGACTTCGTCTGGCCTCCCTGTGGCTCAATGGGATCTGTCTGTTGTCCTGAATGCCCTGCAAGAGTCTCCGTTTGAACCTCTTGAGTCAGTGGACCTTAAATGGCTTACTGCTAAGGTCCTTTTCTTATTGGCTTTTGCCTCTGCCAGAAGGGTTTCAGACTTTGGCGTTTTGTCCTGTCGTCTGCCCTTTCTGATATTTCATCATGACCGCACAGTTCTCCGAACTCATTCCGGTTATTTGCCTATAGTGGTGTCATCTTTTCACCTAAACCAAGAGATTGTGGTTCTGGCCTTCATCTCTTCTGATTTGTTCTCCAAAGAACCGTCTTTGGATGTGGTAAGGGCTCTCCGTGTTTATGTGGAGAGGACTGCCTCTATCAGGAGGTCAGTTATACTTTTTGTTCTTTTTGGTTTCCACAAACGTGGCTGGCCTGCGAATAAGCAAACCTTGGCCAGATTGATTAGAATGGTGATTACACAATGTTATGCGCATGCTGGGCTTCCGGCTCCTGCTGCTAATAAGGCCCATTTTACTCGGTCTGTTGGACCTTCTTGGGCTGCTCGCCGTGGCGTGTCTGCAGAACAATTGTGCAAGGCGGCTACGTGGTCCTTAGTGAACACGTTCATTAGGTTTTATGCTTTTGATACTTCCACCTCCCAGGATGCTTAGGACATCCCCCGATGTTTTCCCTGTGGAACACAGTGTACCCCGCTGCAGAAAAGGAGATTTATGGTAGACTTACCATGGTTAAATCTCTTTCTGCGAGGTACACTGTGTTCCACAGGGCGCCCAACCTGACGCACTTAGTTTATTTGGGTTTGTATGGCATTAGCCACTAGTCCCTTCTCCTGTCGTGAGAACGTGGTTCTATGTGAATAACATCTGCCTTCTCTTTTACCTGCTCCTGCATTGGACTGGTTAACTACAACTGAGCTCACAGTGCCTGGAGGCGGTGTTATATAGAAGAGGCCCTGCAATGCATCCTGGGATAGTCTAAAGCTTTAGCATTTTGCTGCCTCTGGATCAAGAGCCATCTCTACATCCCAATGTTTTCCCTGTGGAACCCAGTGTACCTCGCAGAAAGTGATTTAACCATGGTAAGTCTACCGTAAATCTCCTTTTCTCTAACGTCCTAGTGGATGCTGGGGACTCCGTAAGGACCATGGGGAATAGCGGCTCCGCAGGAGACTGGGCACAGCTAAGAAAGAATTAGGACTACCTGGTGTGCACTGGCTCCTCCCACTATGACCCTCCTCCAGACTTCAGTTAGAATCCTGTGCCCGGCTGAGCTGGATGCACACTAGGGGCTCTCCTGAGCTCCTAGAGAGAAAGTATATTTTAGGTTTTTTATTTTACAGTGAGATCTGCTGGCAACAGACTCACTGCAGCGAGGGACTAAGGGGAGAAGAAGCGAACCTACCTAACTGGTGGTAGCTTGGGCTTCTTAGGCTACTGGACACCATTAGCTCCAGAGGGATCGACCGCATGGAACCGGCCATTGGTGTTCGGTCCCGGAGCCGCGCCGCCGGCCCCCTTACAGAGCCAGAAGCAAGAAGAAATCCGGAAAATCGGCGGCAGAAGACATCAGTCTTCACCAAGGTAGCGCACAGTACTGCAGCTGTGCGCCATTGCTCCTCATACACACTTCACACTCCGGTCACTGAGGGTGCAGGGCGCTGGGCAAATATATCACAATATATAGCCCCAGAGGCTATATATGTGATAAATACCCCTGCCAGAATCCATAAAAAAGCGGGAGAAAAGTCAGCGAAAAAGGGGCGGAGCTATCTCCCTCAGCACAATGGCGCCATTTTCTCTTCACAGTGCAGCTGGAAGACAGCTCCCCAGGCTCTCCCCTGTAGTTTTCAGGCTCAAAGGGTTAAAAAGAGAGGGGGGGGCACTAAATTTAGGTGCAATATTGTTTATACAAACAGCTATTGGGGGAAAAATCACTCAGTTATAGTGTTAATCCCTGCATTATATAGCGCTCTGGTGTGTGCTGGCATACTCTCTCTCTGTCTCCCCAAAGGACTTTGTGGGGTCCTGTCCTCAGTCAGAGCATTCCTTGTGTGTGTGCTGTGTGTCGGTATGGCTGTGTCGACATGTGGGATGAGGAAGGTTACGTGGAGGTGGAGCAGAGGCCGATAAATGGGATGTCGTCCCCTGTGGGGCCGACACCAGAGTGGATGGATAGGTGGAAGGTATTATACGACAATATCAACTCCTTACAAGGCTGGATGACGTAAAACAGCTGTGGGACAGCCGGCTTCTCAGCCCGCGCCTGCCCAGGCATCTCAAAGGCCATCAGGGGCTCAAAAAAGCGCCCGTTACCTCAGATGGCAGACACAGATGTCGACACGGAGTCTGACTCCAGTGTCGACGAGATTGAGACATATACACAATCCACTAGGAACATCCGTTACATGATCTCGGCAATAAAAAATGTGTTACGCATTTCTGACATGAACCCAAGTACCACATAAAAGGGGTTTTATTTTTGGGGAGAAAAAGCAGCCAGTGTTTTGTTCCCCCATCAGATGAATGAATGAAGTGTGTAAAGTAGCGTGGGTTCCCCCAATAAGAAACTGGTAATTTCTAAAAAGTTACTGATGGCGTACCCTTTCCCGCCAGAGGATAGGTCACGTTGGGAGATATCCCTTAGATTGGATAAGGCGCTCACACGTTTGTCAAAAAAGGTGGCACTGCCGTCTTAGGGTACGGCCACCTTGAAGGAGCCTGCTGATAAAAAGCAGGAGACTATCCTGAAACACACTCAGGTTATATACTGAGACCTGCAATCGCCTCAGCATAAATAGTGCTGCTGCAGCGTGGTCTGATACCCTGTCAGATAATATTAATACTC
Organism: Pseudophryne corroboree; assembly: GCF_028390025.1. NCBI lineage: Eukaryota > Metazoa > Chordata > Amphibia > Anura > Myobatrachidae > Pseudophryne > Pseudophryne corroboree. Next base: position 435,307,762 of record NC_086447.1, on the reverse strand, counting down.
TAAGACAGGAAAAATAGTTTGCTAACATAGAGCATATTAAAGACGTTGTCTTATATATAAAGGATGCACAGAGGGATATTTGCCGGCTGGCATCCAGAATTAATGCAATGTCCATTCTGCCAGGAGGGTATTAGAAACCCGGCAGTGGACAGGTGATGCTGCCTATAAAAGGCACATGGAGACAGGTGCGGTAGGGGCGCGTCTCGGGAACTTCAGGGACCAGTGGGTTTGCCCACAGGTGGATCCCTAGGTTCTGCAAATAGTATCACAGGGATACAGGCTGGAGTTCGAGGCGACTCCCCCTCGCCGTTACCTCACCTCAGCTTTGCCTGCTGCCCTCGGAGAAAGGTAGTACTGGCGGAAATTCACAAGCTGCACATCCAGCAGGTGAAATCTAGGTACCCCTCCTTCAACAAGGCCGGGGTTACTATTCCAAAATGTTGTGGTACCGAAACCAGACGGTTCGGTGAGACCCATTCTAAAATTGAAAGCCTTGAACACTTATATACGAAGGTTCAAGTTCGAAATGGAATCGCTCAGGGCGATTATTGCAAGCCTGGAGGGTATCACTGGACATCAAGGATACTTACCTGCATGTCCCTATTTACCCTTTTCACCAGGAGTACCTCAAAATTGTGGTACAGGATTGTCATTACCAATTCCAGACGTTGCCGTTGGTCTGTCCCCGGCACCGAGGTATTTACCAAGGTAATGGCCGAAATAATTATCCCGTACTTGGACGATCTCCTTATAAAGGCGAGGTCCAGGGAGCAGTTGTTCGGCGGAGTAGCACTATCTCGGGAAGTGCTACAACAGCACGGCTGAATTCTGAATATTCCAAAGTCGCAGCTGGTTCCTACGATGCGTCTACTGTTCCTGAGTATGGTTCTGGACACAGAACAGGATAAAAAGGGTTTCTCCCGGAGGAGAAGTCCAAGGAGTTGTCGTCTCTAGACAGAGACCTCCTAATACGTATACAGGTGTCGGTGCATCAATGCACGCGAGCCCTGGGAAGGATGGTAGCTTCTTACGAAGAAATTCCATTCGCCAGGTCCCATTCAAGGATTTTCCAGTGGGATCTGTTGGACATGTGGTCTGGGTCGCATCTTCAGATGCATCGGCGGATAACCCTGTCTCCAAGGGCCAGGGTGTCGTTGTTGTGGTGGCTGCAGAGTGCTCATCTTCTAGGGGGCCGCAGATTCGGCATACAGGACTGGGTCCTGGTGACCACGGATGCCAGCCTTCGAGGCTGGGGGGCAGTCACACAGGGAAGAAACTTCCAAGGCTATGGAAAAGTCAGGAGACTTCCCTACACATAAATATTCTGGAACTAAGGGCCATTTACAATGCCCTAAGTCAGGCTAGACCCTGCTTCAACACCGGCCGGTGCTGATCCAGTCAGACAACATCACGGCGGTCGCTCATGTACACGACAGGGCGGCACAAGAAGCAGGATGGCGATGGCAGAAGCCACAAGGATTCTCCGATGGGCGGAAAATCATGTGTTAGCACTGTCAGCAGTGTTCATTCCCGGAGTGGACAACTGAGAAGCAGACTTTCTCAGAAGACACGACCTCCACCCGGGAGAGTGGGGACTTCATCCAGAAGTCTTCCAAATGATTGTACACCGTTGGGAGAGGCCACAGGTGGACATGATGGCGTCCCGCCTCAACTAAAAGTTACAAAGATATTGCGCCAGGTCAAGGACCCTCAGGCAATAGCTGTGGACGCTCTGGAAACACCGTGGGTGTACCAGTCGGTGTATGTGTTCCCTTCTCTGCCTCTCTTACCCAGGGTAATAAGAATAATAATAAGGAGAGGAGTAAGAAATATACTCATTGTTCCGGGTTGGCCAAGAAGAGCTTGGTAACCAGAACTCCAAGAAATGATCTCAGAGGACCTATGGCCTCTGCCGCTCAGACAGGACCTGCTGCAGCAGGGGGCCTGTCTGTTTCAAGACGTACCGCGGCTGCGTTGACGGCATGGCGGTTGAACGCCGGATCCTGAAGGAAAAGGGAATTCCGGAGGAAGTTATCCCTACGCTATTTAAAGCTAGGAAAGAAGTGAACGCTAACCATTATCACCGCATATGGCGGAAATATGTTGCGTACTGTGAGGCCAGGAAGGCCCCAAAGGAGAAGTTTCAGCTAGGTCGATTTCTGCACTTCCTACAGTCAGAGGTGACTATGGGCCTACAATTGGGTTCCATTAAGGTCCAGATTTCGGCTCTATCGATTTTCTTCCAAAATGGAACTGGCTTCCCTGCCTGAAGTTCAGACATTTGTCAAGGGAGTGCTGCATATTCAGCCTCCTTTTGTGCCTCCAGTGGCACCGTGGGACCTCAACGTGGTGTTGGGTTTCCTAAAGTCACATTGGTTTGAGCCACTCAAAACCGTGGATTTAAAATATCTCACGTGGAAAGTGGTCATGCTTTTGGCCTTGGCTTCGGCAAGGCGGGTGGCAAAATTGGCGGCTTTGTCATGCAAAAGCCCCTATTGGATTTTTCATATGGATAGGGCAGAATTGAGGACTAGTCCCCAGTTTCCTCTTAAGGTGGTATCAGCTTTTTAGAACCAACCTATCGTGGTGCCTGCGGCTACTAGGGACTTGGAGGACTCCAAGTTACTGGACGTAGTCAGGGCCTTGAAAATTTATGTTTCCAGGACGGCTGGAGTCAGGAAGACTGACTCGCTGTTTATCCTGTGTGCACCAAACAAGATGGGTGCTCCTGCTTCAAAGCAGACTATTGCTCGCTGGATTTGTAGCACAATTCAGCTTGCGCATTCTGTGGCTGGCCTGCCGCAGCCTAAATCTGTAAAAGCCCATTCCACGAGGAAAGTGGGCTCTTCTTGGGCGGCTGCCCGAGGGGTCTCGGCTTTACAACTTTGCCGAGCTGCTACTTGGTCAGGGGCAAACACGTTTGCAAAATTCTACAAATTTGATACCCTGGCTGAGGAGGACCTTGAGTTCTCTCATTCGGTGCTGCAGAGTCATCCGCACTCTCCCGCCCGTTTGGGAGCTTTGGTATAATCCCCATGGTCCTTACGGAGTCCCCAGCATCCACTAGGACGTTAGAGAAAATAAGATTTTACTCACCGGTAAATCTATTTCTCGTAGTCCGTAGTGGATGCTGGGCGCCCGTCACAAGTGCGGACTGTCTGCAATACTTGTATATAGTTATTGTTAACTAAAAGGGTTATGGTTGAGCCATCTGTTGAGAGGCTCTGTTATGTTCATACTGTTAACTGGGTATAATATCACGAGTTATACAGTGTGATTGGTGTGCTGGTATGAGTCTTACCCGGGATTCAAAATCCTTTCCTTATTGTGTCAGCTCTTCCGGGCACAGTATCCTTACTGAAGTCTGGAGGAGGGGCATAGTGGGAGGAGCCAGTGCACACCAGGTAGTCCTAATTCTTTCTTAGCTGTGCCCAGTCTCCTGCGGAGCCGCTATTCCCCATGGTCCTTACGGAGTCCCCAGCATCCACTACGGACTACGAGAAATAGATTTACCGGTGAGTAAAATCTTATTTTATTCTGTATACACAGATTTTGGCTTTTGTTTACTATGCATATTATTGTTAATGGCTTGAATAAATCTACAGAAAGTGTTCTGTTTCATGTTTAGTCTTATTGTTCTTAACTCTTGCTTTTTAGACACTGTTAAGTATTACATCACTGAGGTAATGATTCTTCCATCGTGTCAAGCATACACCATGATTTCAAGGTAAGCGTAATACATTACACTCTATAGTTTTTTGTTTTTTCGAAAGATTGTTGTCATTTTTTTTAATGTACACTCATAGGGGTAAATTTACTAAGATTCGTAATTTCCGAAAAAAGGTCAAAGTTCAATCACGAATGACATCGACAGTGTAAAACTGCAACTTTTTGAATTGATTACGATGGATTTACTAAGCTGTCGTATTCGGGTTTTTCTTTTCTTCCGATGTCGATGTCATTCGTGTTTTTTTACCTAATTTTACGGCAGTGATTAGCAAAACACTGCCGTTTTTTTTTACAATCCATCTCGGCCGGATCTGTGTGATCCGTGCTGGGGTTCTTATTTTTTATTTATTTAATTAAACAATGTAAAATAAAAAAAAAAATGCGTGGGGTCCCCCCTCCTAAGCATAACCAGCCTCGGGCTCTTTGAGCCGATCCTGGTTGCAAAAATATGGGGGAAAAAATGACAGGGGTTCCCCCATATTTAAGCAACCAGCATCGGGCTCTGCGCCTGGTCCTGGTCCCAAAAATACGGGGGACAAAAAGAGTAGGGGTCCCCCGTATTTTTAAAACCAGCACCGGGCTCCACTAGCTGGACAGATAATGCCACAGCCGGGGGTCACTTTTATACAGCGCCCTGCGGCCGTGGCATCAAAAATCCAACTAGTCACCCCTGGCCGGGGTACCCTGGGGGAGTGGGGACCCCTTCAATCAAGGGGTCCCCAGCCACCCAAGGGCCAGGGGTGAAGCCCGAGGCTGTCCCCCCCCATCCAATGGGCTGCGGATGGGAGGGCTGATAGCCTTTGTTGTAAAATAAAAGATATTGTTTTTAGTAGCAGTACTACAAGTCCCAGCAAGCCTCCCCCGCATGCTGGTACTTGGAGAACCACAAGTACCAGCATGCGGCGGAAAAACGGGCCCGCTGGTACCTGTAGTACTACTACTAAAAAAATACCCAAAAAAAGACAAGACACACACACCGTGAAAGTATAATTTTATTACATACATACACACATACATACATACTTACCTATGGCCCCACGCAGGTCGGTCCTCTTGTCCAGTAGAATCCAAGGGTACCTGTTGAATAAATTATACTCACGAGATCCAGGGGTCCAGGCTCCTCGGCAAATCCAGGGTTAATCCACGTACTTGTTAAAAATAAAAAAACGGTATCCCGACCACGAACTGAAAGGGGACCCATGTTTGCACATGGGTCACCTTCCCACGAATGCCAGAAACCCACTTTGACTTCTGTCTAAGTGGGTTTCTTCAGCCAATCAGGGAGTGCCACGTTGTAGCACTCTCCTGATCAGCTGTGTGCTCTTGTCCTCACTGACAGGCAGCACACGGCAGTGTTACAATGTAGCGCCTATGCGCTACATTGTAACCAATGCTGGGAACTTTCTGCCCTGCGGTTGACCTAAAGTGACGTCACCGCTGAGCTGAAAGTTCCCAGCATTGGTTACAATGTAGCGCATAGGCGCTACATTGTAACACTGCCGTGTGCTGCCTGTCAGTGAGGACAGGACCACACAGCTGATCAGGAGAGTGCTACAACGTGGCACTCCCTGATTGGCTGAAGAAACCCACTTAGACAGAAGTCAGAGTGGCTTTCTGGCATTCGTGGAAAGGTGACCCATGTGCAAACATGGGTCCCCTTTCAGTTCGTGGTCGGGACACCGTTTTGTTTTTTTTGTCAAGTACGTGGATTACCCCTGGATTTGCCGAGGAGCCTGGACCCCTGGATCTCGTGAGTATAATTTATTCAACAGGTACCCTTGGATTCTACTGGACAAGAGGACCGACCTGCGTGGGGCCATAGGTAAGTATGTATGTATGTGTGTATGTATGTAATAAAATTATACTTTCACGGTGTGTGTGTCTTGTCTTTTTTTGGGTATTTTTTTAGTAGTAGTACTACAGGTACCAGCGGGCCCGTTTTTCCGCCGCATGCTGGTACTTGTGGTTCTCCAAGTACCAGCATGCGGGGGAGGCTTGCTGGGACTTGTAGTACTGCTACTAAAAACAATATCTTTTATTTTACAACAAAGGCTATCAGCCCTCCCATACGCAGCCCATTGGATGGGGGGGGACAGCCTCGGGCTTCACCCCTGGCCCTTGGGTGGCTGGGGGGGGGGACCCCTTGATTGAAGGGGTCCCCACTCCCCCAGGGTACCCCGGCCAGGGGTGACTAGTTGGATTTTTGATGCCACGGCCGCAGGGCGCTGTATAAAAGTGACCCCCGGCTGTGGCATTATCTGTCCAGCTAGTGGAGCCCGGTGCTGGTTTTAAAAATACGGGGGACCCCTACTCTTTTTGTCCCCCGTATTTTTGGGACCAGGACCAGGCGCAGAGCCCGATGCTGGTTGCTTAAATATGGGGGAACCCCTGTCATTTTTATTCCCATATTTCTGCAACCAGGATCGGCTCAAAGAGCCCGAGGCTGGTTATGCTTAGGAGGGGGGACCCCACGCAATTTTTTTAGCAAAAATAAGCACTTTCACACCCCTTCCCACTGATATACATGCACGGATCTCATGGATCCCTGCATGCATCTCAAATCACGGATAAAAAAAGCAGGTCTGTTTTTTTTTAGGACTTTTTTACGAGTTGTAATTTTTCACGGCAGTGTTTTGTGTTTTTTTGCTTTGCACTTCTTAGTAAATGACCGAGATTCATACTTAAACAGCCGCGTTTTGACCGATGGTGTATTCATTCGTAATTTTTTACCTAAACTAGCAAAAAATTACGAATGCCCTCATCACTGCCGTGATTAGTGTTTAGTAAATGACCGAGATTTACCGAGATGACACTTTGATGAAAAAACGGCATCTCGGTCAAAATCGGGAGCTTAGTAAATATACCCCATACAGTCTGGCCTGTGGACTAAGATGCTTAAGGACGCAGAAAAACACTTGCTTATGAAACAGTTTGTGGATGTACACTCTGTGGTGAGGGGGATGCATTCCTCCTCCTCCATGACTTTTCCAGCCCCCTCCCCCCAAACACTCCCTAGGCACTGGTAATTCATACCCTCTGTAACCCACTTTTGGCACCCCAGTATACTATTATTTATCAGGAGACTGCTATCAAGAAAGTTTAGAAAGTAAAAAGAAAATGTAAAAACTTGCTGCTGCTTTGTGATTGGTATAAATCAGTTTTCCCTTTTTTTAGTCACTATGAGGAGCTGTGCTATAGTGTCATACCCTCCAACTGTACCTTTTTAATAGGTACAGTACCTTTTTTTTTATGGTCTGTACCGATTTTTGGCTCTCCAAACTTCCATTGAAAGTATAGGAAAAGGGGCGTGGCCACGCCCCTTTACCAGTGGCCACGCCCCTTTTCGGGATTTGTACCGATTTTTCTGTGTAAAATGTTGGAGGGTATGTAGTGTTTAGTGAGACCAAGGACAAAGTGTAAAAGTTATGGGTCATTTTTAATGTTTTAGTATATTTTGGGTTTCAAATTATGGTGAAATATTCCTAATAATACATAAAAATATAATATATGTTTGTTGCTCAATCACGACCAAACCTTTGAATTGATTGACTTGACAATTAGCATAAGAATAGTTTAGAGGCCGGGCTAGAACATAGAATATATGTTTTTCCATAGTTCCCACTCACATTCCTATCTTTAAGAAACTGGCATGCGAACTTCCAACTCGCATACGTGTCTCGGAACATGCCACTCACTGCACATATTTAAGAGATTTGTAGTGCAATTAATTTTTATCAGAGAGATGCGTTTCAAGCAATTTTCTGCACTGTAGTAAGTAAGTATGAAATTGTTTACCACAGAACTTCGGAATAGAGTAGCTGCACAAAGTAAAAACCACAATGTTTGTACACTATGTAGACAAAAGTGATTGGACATCCTCGCACAATCGAAATGGTGTACTTTTGCAGGAGACTTGTGTTCCTGAAGGTATAAAACGAGTAGAGGGGCACTGATTAGATCATTTACTAACTAAATAGCTTGCCGGAAGGAGCTAACCGAGTTTGAAAAGGGGATCATTGTAAGCAGCTTGATTGGAGGTATGAGTGTGAGAAGCATTACAGATGTTGGAAAGTTTGCTAAATCCACTATGTTTTTTGTCATCAATGCGTGGAAGAAGAACGGTCATTGCAGGAATGCACCTCACCGTTAAAACTGCTAACTAGGGAGCTGTGATAGAACAGTGGTCGTCCTATTTTATACCATTGTACACAAGTTCCAATTATACACTAATGTGCAGGTTTTGGCTGGAACACTTTTCGCGAGGCCCATGAACTTAGATATTATGGGATAGCAGCTGCTTATAAACCTCTAATCACAAAGAAGAATACAGCCGAGTGCTTACAGTGGTGTAAATAGAACAAAAACTGGACAGTGGAACAATTGGGCCAGGGTGTTAAGAGTGACGAATCACGATTTACACTTTCCAGATCAGATGGACGTGTTTGGGTTTACCTGCGGTAAAGCATGGAGGTGGTGGCGGCGGCGTTATGCTGTAGGACTGTTTCAGCTGGTTTGTCAGGGATATACTGGTTTTAATGCATGGTCACATTAAGTACTGAGATATTGTAAAAAAATCTCTGTGCTTCGTACATTGTGGCATTTTTACGGAAATAAATCCATTATCCGGACGTCAATGCCACCTGTCATGTTACCAGGTTGACGATGTACTGGCATACATAAAATTTGATAACCTGAGTGGCCTGGCCAGCTCAGAGTCCATATCTTAACCTTAGTGAGAACCTCTGGGACAAATTGAAGCTACGGATGCGTTCTAGGCCGACTCGATCTTCAGTGTCACAGTTGGTCAATGTACTTAAGATGGAATGGCAAAGCATACCGCCTGCAGTTGTCCAGGAACTTGTGGACATTTGGCAAGAAGGGCGTCTGCAGTAATCACTGCACGTGGTGGACCTTCAAAATAAATAAAATCTGGTTGATCTATTTGCGGTCAGTGTCCAATAAATTTTGTCTACATAGTATACAGTAGCTTAAAGTATGTCCACATCTGCGGTAAGGATGTGCAGTAGTTTTCCACAATAAACGTATCATGTGTACTGATTTTTGTTAATCATAGATAGTCTGCTGCCATAAGTTATCGTCGAGATACTGCCCAAGACTGGTATTTATAACGAAAATGTGGGTGTTACACTGCGCTTACCATATAGCTTTACAAGTGGCAAATTTTAGTGAAAAACTGTATTCCAATATATACTAAAATCAAGAGGAAGCATGTAAATATAAAAAAAAATGGTTATTAATAATAAGATAAAAGATTATAATAACCTAATACCGGTATACTATACAGGTAGGACAAAACATATAGACAAACACAAAAACACAAAACATAAAAAAGGATGGTATTTTGTGGGGTAGATACACAGAATTGCGTTTTACTCGTCCCCCATAATAAATGTCCAAATGGATTAACTGGAGAATGAGGCACGAGTGTAAGTGCCTGAATGTTTCTATAAAACACCCTTTGCTGGGATGTAAATCCGTTTCTTATGTCCAGAAATCAAAGTCAATGTTGTATACGAGAGCAGTTTTACTCACAGTAATAACAGGTGTCCGTAGTGAGCAAAGATTGTCCCTGGTATGCAGAAAAGTTCTCCGTCACTGGTGCTGAAAAGGGAAGAAATCCAAGAGTCTGCCGGCAAACTGAATCACTTGTGCTGAGATCGACCGGTTTCGCCTGAACCCAGGCTTCATCAGGATAACTGAGCAGTGTGATGTTCCTGGATTATATCCCTGCTGGGCCTTGTATTTCCGCCCACACTCGGATGCCATGCGGAGCGTCACTTCCGCCCTTACTATAGTTAATGCTGTTTAATGAGGCTGATTTTGTCCCCTTCTTAAACGGGACTTCCAGTTTGTTATTTGCAAGTATCTCCATTTAAGCATAAACCAAAAAGGTAGGGACAGAAATAATAATACAAAACAAAAACAACGCAGACAACATAAAACATAGGACACAAGGCATATGGATATTTATAGGAAAAACGGATAAAAGTAAGAGATTTCATATGAGATTTTGTATAGATTTTTTTTTTTGTAGGATAAAATAATAAAGAAAATAATAGAAATATATAAAATAAATAAAAATAGTTATAATAATAATAAATATAACAAAAAGTAATATTAGTAATAAGTAGTGGGTAATCGAAAATGACTAGTATTTTGCAGATATCTGAGAGATAGGAACCACCAATTAAGATGATAAATCCGATCAACGTATATGTTGGGTAACTCATATATAATACATGCCTAGAATATAATTAAATAGTGCACATACAAACAGGAATGGGTGTATGGGGCTGAGGTGTATATGGAATGTATCTGGAAAAACACATACTAGTAGAGCACATATACCATGGTATTTATAACAGCTGCCAGATCTCACAACGTAGGTAACTTGAAAGTGAATCCACAGTATTAGGTAGATTCACTAAAGCTTCTAAAACAGACAAGTGGGCATGCTGTCCATAGTAACCAATCACATTCCAGTTATCATTTCTCTATTTCATTCTAAAAAATAGTGAACATAATCTGATTAGTTGCTATAGTCAACACCACCACTTGCCTGTTTTAGAGGCTTTAGTAAATCTACTCCTGTGAGTTAATCCTTCGGTTGATACAGTCCTGGTGTCACATGCCATGGGCGGCGTTTGCCGCGCTTACCCCTGCGTGCCTGCTGGTCTGTGTTGCGGCCTCCGCCTTCGGTGGTCCACGGGCTCCGGCGTCTGGCTGGCGCGGCTCCCGGCGGTTCCCCGGGGCAGGGGCGCCGCCATGACACCCGGCATCACATGGGCGGGGAGCGGGTGACGTCATCGGACTATTCCGCCAATCCAGCGGAGGCGGGAGATTCAAAGGCAGACGCCGGGCAGAGCCTCGGCGCCTGAGTATAGTCTTTTCCACTGAAGTGGATGCCAGTGCTTCTGTTCTCTGCGGATCTCTCTACAGCATACCCCAGTGTCTCCGGCATTTCCAGGTGTCAGTTGTTGCACAGCTTCCAGCGTTCCCAGCCGCTGCTGGGTTCCACTGCGCTCCAGTCACCAGTGCTTCTTGGAGTCAGCGTGGGCTGCAGGTTAAACGTCGCTCTCAAGTTCTTCAAATTATCAGTGTCTTTAACCACCGCTCTCAAGTTCTTCAAATCATCATTGTCTTTAACCACCGCTCTCAAGTTCTTCAAATCATCAGTGTCTTTAACCACCGCTCTCAAGTTCTTCAAATCATCATTGCTTTAACCACCGCTCTCAAGTTCTTCAAATCATCATTGTCTTTAACCACCGCTCTCAAGTTCTTCAAATCATCAGTGTCTTTAACCACCGCTCTCAAGTTCTTCAAATCATCAGTGTCTTTAACCACCGCTCTCAAGTTCTTCAAATCATTAGTGTCTTTAACCACCGCTCTCACGTTCTTCAATCATCAGTGTCTTTAACCACCGCTCTCAAGTTCTTCAAATCATCAGTGTCTTTTTTTTTTTTTTATTGTTTATTTTAATTTACAGGTTATAAACATTACAGCAATCTCCCCCCACTTGTGGGGTGAGCTGTTCCGTTTAACATTATATTACCAAAAGCAGAGATATAACCTTAAAATAAAGAACAAGTGGTTCCCATAATGCAAATCAACAGTGATGGGTTATACATCGGGGTGAACAGAGGTTATTCAATTGGATGGGAACCAAAGATCAAACTCGTGACTATAGCAATAAGAAGAAAAAGACTAGAGAGAAAGAGCATGAAAAGCGAGAAGAAGAGACAGGAAAGACGGTGAGGGAATAGAGTAGGAGGGGAGAGGGGACAAGGTTAGAAAGAGGCCGCCGGTGCGCCCCCGGGCTGCGCTGGTTACGCTCAGGGCGCTAGTACAAAATGGAGAGTGTTATTCGGGGAACACGGAAAGGGCGTGCTGGGGAAATTCCCAAATCTACTTGTCAGGGTAGGAGAATACAGGGATCATAGCAGGAGAGCCGTCGAGCTCCCGGGGGATCGTAATCTATGTGCGGGAGCCTGAGAGTCGAACCATAGTTCCCAGGTCAGGAGAAACTGGAAAGATTGGTTATGAAGGTATGCAGTAATTTTTTCCATGCTTACGAAGTACCATACTTTATTGATGACCTGGTGCATAGGGGGGGGGCTCCCTCTTTTTCCATTGGAGGGCAATTGAGCACCTGGCCGCGTTTAAGATCTGTGTCAGTAATTTACCAGAGTTCGGAGGTGCGTTAGCAATGGGGAGGCCTAGTAGGAAGGACCAAGGGTCTTTGCATATCTGGGTCTGGAGCACTGCGCTCAGCAGGTGTGCGACTGAGTCCCAAAATAGCATGATTTTGGGGCACGTCCACCATATGTGGAGGAAAGAACCATGCCCACCGCATCCTCTCCAACACAGGGGCGAAGAGGAGGGAAATATTTTGTGGAGTCTAGAGGGGACTAAATACCATCTATATAAGATTTTATATGCGTTTTCCTTTACTAGTGTTGAAATAGAGGCTTTCGCGGCCGCAGTGAAGACATCTGACCAATCAGAATCAGCCGGCATCGGGCCGAGGTCCCGTTCCCACTGGAGTATAAAAGCCGGGGTCGCCGACTGGCCCCCTGCCTGAAGAAGGGAATACAGTAAGGAGATGATTCCTCGGGCAAGTGGTTTGTGGTAACAATAGGACTCCAGGGTGGAGAGAGGTTGGAATGGAGATGAGTTCATTAAGGAAGAGACGAAATGTCTCACCTGGAGATAGGTAAAAGGATTCGCTTCCGGGAAGTCATATTTTGACATGATTTCCGGTAAAGGTGCACAGGTACCTTCGGACAGCACGTCCAGGACAAAGCGAATGTTATGTGTCAACCATGGACGCGAGCGGGTCAGAGAGCGGCCCGGGGCTAAAGAAGAGTTGTCCCATAAGGGAGTAAGCGCCGAGGGGAATGACAGCATGTGAAAATGGCGTGTGCAGTAGTCGCAGATCTGGCAAGTGAATTCCAGAACAGGGTGGAGTTGTAAATGGGGAGATCTAGTTTTAGGAGGGGATAAAAGTAGAGATGATAGAGATGGAGTGTGGCTAAGCGCCGTTTCTAACTGGAGCCAGCGTATAGGGGCGAACCAGGCCACCGCTTGGCTGAGATGGGTAGCCAGATAGTAAAGACGGATATCTGGGAAGCCCCTACCCCCCTCCTGCACTGATTTGCGTAGGGTAGAGAACCCTATCCTAGGGACTTTTTTTCTCCACACAAAACGGAGCAACCATGAATGAATTTGTACTAGCACAGAGTCCGGAACCTTCACTGGCAGCGTCTGAAATAAATAGAGGCGGCGGGGGATGATATTCATTTTCAGAGCTATAATACGACCTAGTCAGGAGATAATCAGTGATTGCCATTTATGGAGATCGGTCTTAAGGTTTCTAAACAATGGCGAGAAGTTTTCCTTAAACAAGTCTCCATAGCGGCTCGTAACATAGACCCCCAAATATCGGATTTTAGAAGCGCACCAGGAGAATTTAAAGTTGTTTTGCATGTGGGATAATCGGGAAGGGGGAATGTGGAAGAGGAGAGCTTCCGTTTTGGACCAATTGACTTTGTAGCCCGATATAGTTCCGTATTCAGATAGGAGTGTAAAAAGGTTCGGCAGAGAAGTGTGTGGTGAAGAAAGTGATAGGAGGACGTCGTCTGCGAACAAGGAGGTCTTGTAAACAGAGTCCCCCACTTCCAGCCCTCCTATATCGGGCGAGGCTCTGATGCGGGCTGCTAATGGCTCTATCACTAAGGCAAAGATCAGGGGCGAGAGTGGGCAGCCCTGTCTGGTACCGTTGGTGATGTCCAGAGGATCTGACTGCACTCCATTCACAGAGACCCTGGCGGAAGGGATCGAGTACAAGGCTTGGATCCCTGCAAGGAATTCCCCCTGAAAACCAAAATGAGCAAGGGTTTCAAACATAAAGGGCCATCCTATCCTATCAAACGCTTTCTCCGCGTCCAGGGAAAGCAAGAGAGCAGGAGTGTGTGTGAGGTTGATGTAGTGAGCCAGGCTAATAACTCGTCTCGTGTTGTCTCGGGCTTGACGGCCGGGAATAAATCCTACCTGGTCATTATGAATAAGGTGGGGTAAGACACTATTTAGACGAAGGGCTAATATTTTGGCATAAATCTTGATATCTGAAATAAGTAGCGAAATAGGCCTATAGTTAGCACAATTGGATGTATCCTTACCCTCTTTAGGAATGACTATGATCTTAGCCTCCAGTGCCGATTTGGAAAAAGGTGCTCCCCGTAAGACAGCATTGAAGAGAGCTGAGAGGTGAGACGTAAGCTGGGGGAGGAAAGTCTTGTAATATGCGGCCGTAAAGCCGTCTGGGCCAGGAGCTTTAAGTTTCAGGGTTTTGACAACAGTGGCAATTTCTTCGTCGGATATCTTTGAGTTCAGTTCGGCAGAAACCGATGAGCTCAGACAAGGTAGATGGCAGTGGGATAGGAAGGTACGGATGGCCCCAAGAAAGTCCGGGCTCGCCTGAGTGTTCTCATGGGCGTTGTACAACTTCTCGTAGAAGCGAGAGAAAGTTTCAGTGATACGTTTGGGATCCCTGGTTTTCTTACTAGAGGAGGACTGGATAAACATAACGTTGTTCCTTGCAAGCTTAGCCCGAAGCCTAGAGGCTAGTAGCTGATCAGCCTTATCTCCTTTTTCGTAGAAGGATTGGTTGAGCCACTTCAAGCTGGTCTCCACCTTCGCCGTCAGGAGCATGTTTAGTTAACCCCTGGCTGCGGATAGGGAAGAGAGATCTGTTTCGGACCCTGATGTTTTGTGTTTCAGTGATAGGGAATTAACCATGTCCGAGAGTTCCCGAATGCGTTTGGATCTAGCCTTCTTATTATAAGAGGAGGCGCTCATCAGGCATCCACGTATAACTGCTTTGTGAGCGTCCCATAATAACCATCAGTGTCTTTTAACCACCGCTCTCAGGTTCTTCAGTCACCAGTATCTTTTACCATCACTCACAAGTACTTTCTGGACATTTCTCCATACGCTCCTTCTCTGTTATGTGACATTGTGTTGCCCCTTCCTGCAATAAAGTCCTTTAATATTTTCACCAAGCTTTACTGTCAGTCCTGTATGAGGAAGACCTATATCAAGCCATCCCTGTTCCGACCCAACTGTGGTTCCTCTCCCCTACCATCGGGAGAACCCCCGAGTTCACAACACCCCCAACCTAGGTCAGTGACAGTATACTCAGGCCTCATGGACCCGGGGGATCGGAGCCCAGAGGCAAGTACCATCCAGGACTTGATTTCTCGAGTACAAAGTCAGGAAGCAGCTCAGGGCCAGGTGATGCATTATCTCCAGGAATTATCTGGTCGGCTGGATCAAATTCAGACTTCTCTAGCTTCAGTAGTACCCGCCCCAGCTCCAGTACCCGTTCCAGTGGTTGTCTCTAGTAATGTTCCATCCTCCTCTGGAACAAGGTCACGCCTTCAGCTCCCTACTCCTTCTCGCTATAATGGGAATCCAAAGAATTGCCGTGGTTTTCTCAATCAGTGCGAGGTACATTTTGAACTGCTTTCACATAACTTCCCTACTGATCGGTCCAAGGTGGCATACATTATTTCTTTGCTTGAGGGTTCAGCGTTGGATTGGGTGTCTCCATTATAGGAGCGATCTGATCCATTGGTTTCTAGTTACACCAATTTCATTACGTCATACCGGATGATCTTTGATGAGCCCGGCAGGACGACGGCTGCCTCTGCAGACTTGCTTCGTGTCCGACAAGGCTCTCGTTCAGTGGGACAGTATGTGATTAATTTTCAGACCATAGCCTCAGAACTGCGCTGGAATAATGATGCTCTTCGGGCTGCCTTTTGGAACGGGCTCTCCGATCGTCTAAAGGACGAGTTGGTCACTAGAGATTTGCCGGATTCTTTAGAACAGTTGATCTCGCTCTGTGTAAAGGTGGATCTTCGCATGCAGGAACGAGGTGGCGAACGTAGTCGGTCAGATCGATCAAGGGTCCGATCTCTTCCGTCTAAGCAGACGGTTATTCCAAGTCCTGATGAACCCATGCAGATTAATCGATCTCGGCTGTCCCCAGAGGAACGTTAGCGTCGTCATGAGGCTCTGCCTCTACTGTGGAGCCGCGGATCATTTTCTCAAGTTTTGCAAGTCTCGCCCGGGAAACGGGCAGTCCTAGCTTGTTCCGGAGGAGTCGAGCTAGGGGTTTCTTCTAAACCTTCTCCGCCAGTGGACTGTTTACTCTCCGTGTCTCTGTTTTCCGGGTCAGTAGCCAAACCCGTTAAGGCTCTGCTGGACTCAGGGGCTGCAGGGAATTTTATTTCCCTTTCCTGTGCCCAGGATCTCTGTTTTCAGTTACGGTCGGTCGAACGACCTATTACGTTGACTGCTATCAATGGTACCCAAATTTCTAACGGTCTGATTTCAAGTTGTACAGTACCAATCAAACTGCAAGTGGGAGCTCTGCATTAAGAACACCTGGAATTTCTAGTGATTCGGGAGATGCCCCACGATCTGGTTCTTGGCCTTCCTTGGCTCAATCTTCACAACCCTCATGTCGACTGGAGTTCGACACAGATAACATCTTGGAGTCCTTTTTGTCATTCGAATTGTCTCACCCCTGTCTATCCACTCCATGTATCTTCCAAGTCAGATGAAGGGCTCATTCCGGAGGCCTATCGGGAGTTTTCTGACATGTTTTCGGAGCAAGCGACCGATCAGTTACTACCGCATAGACCCTGGGACTGCCCCATTGAGCTCATTCCGGGGGAAATGCCACCTCGGGGTCGCACTTATCCCTTATCATTACCCGAGACCCAAGCTATGTCGGACTATATCAAGGCTAATCTGCAGAAAGGATTCTTCCGCCCCTCTACCTCCCCGGCGGAGGCGGGTTTCTTTTTTGTGAAGAAGGACGGAGGGCTGAGACCATGTATTGACTATCGTGGTCTAAATGATGTCACCATTAAGAATAAGTATCCTTTGCCACTCATTACGGAGCTTTTTGATAGAGTTCGCGGAGCCCGAGTTTTCACCAAGCTTGATTTAAGGGGAACTTATAATTTGATACGTATTCGACAGGGGGACGAATGGAAGACGGCCTTCAATACCAGGGACGGGCATTACGAGTATCTGGTAATGCCGTTTGGCCTCAGCAACGCCCCTGCCGTCTTCCAGGGATTCATTAATTAAGTCTTTCGGGATATGCTATACCTAAGTGTAGTGGTATATTTGGATGACATTGTGATATTTTCTAAAAATCTCACAGAGCACAGAATACAGGTCAAGGAGGTACTTCTTCGATTGCGAGAGAATCATCTTTATGGCAAGATTTCCAAATGTACTTTTGAGGTTCCTTCTATTCCATTTCTTGGTTACATCATTTCGGCACGGAGCTTCGTATGGATCCAGAGAAACTCGCTGCCATCCGGGACTGGACTCAGCCTCTTTCCTTGAAAGTGGTACAACGATTTCTGGGTTTTTCAAATTACTACCGAAAATTCATAAAGGGATTTTCTACCATCGTGGCACCTATTACTGCCCTGACCAAGAAGGGTTCTGACCCAAGTCATTGGTCCTCCGAAGCTGTAGCAGCGTTCGCTCAGTTAAAGGCAGCCTTTATGTCTGCTCCAGTACTTCAACAACCAAATTTTTCAAAACCATTCTTTTTGGAAGTTGATGCCTCCACGGTAGGCATAGGTGCCGTGCTTTCGCAGTACGCTCCAGATGGGAAGTTGCATCCATGTGGTTTCCATTCTCGCAAATTCTCTCCTGCGGAACAGAATTACACCATTAGAGACGAAGAGCTTTTGGCAATAAAATCTGCTTTGGAGGAATGGAGATATCTTTTGGAAGGTGCTAAACACCTAATTACAATTTTCACTGATCATAAGAATTTGCTGTACCTCAAGACGGCCCAGTGCTTGAATCCCCGTCAAGCTAGATGGGTGCTCTTCTTTACTCGGTTTTCGTTTGTTATTAAGTACCGGGCCGGGACTTTTAACACCAAGGCTGATGCTTTATCCCGTTCCTTAACAGCTTCGGATGAGGAGAATTCCGTTGAGAAGGCTTTGTTTCTCAGTCCAGTTTCTTTGTCAGCGGCTCCCACCGCTCTGGGCCCTCCTCCTGGGAGAATGTCTGTGCCAGCTAAATTTCGATCAAGGTTGTTGCAGTGGGCTCATATTTCCAAGTTTTCCGGTCACCCTGGAGTTCTAAAGATGTGGGAGTTTCTACGAAGGTCTTACTGGTGGGACATTATGAAGAAGGATATTCAAGATTATGTCAACTCATGTCCTCATTGTGCTCAGCACAAAATTCTTCGTTTGCCTCCTGCGGGGTTGTTGCATCCACTGTTCCATTCCTCAGAGGCCTTGGACCCATATCTCTATGGACTTTGTCACCGAATTGCCCCTCTCCAAGGGTCACAATACTGTCTGGGTAATTATCGACCGTTTCTCTAAGATGGCACATTTCGTACCTTTGACCGGGTTACCATCCGCTCCCAAGTTGGCGTTGTTATTTATCCGAGAACATTTCCGCCTGCACGGCTTACCTCAGGAAATCGTCTCTGACCATACAATTCACTGCAAGATTCTGGAGAGCTCTCTGTGCGGCCTTACAAATAAAACTCAAGTTTTCATCCGCTTACCATCCACAAACCAATGGGCAAACTGAACGCGTCAATCAAGATTTAGAGACTTTTCTCCGTGTTTATTTCTCTCCCTCGCAAGATGATTGGGTGGAACTGTTGCCATGGGCCGAGTTTGCCCACAATCATCTGTACCACTCTTCGACTGGTGAGTCCCCATTTTTCATTAATTATGGGTTTTATCCTCAAGTTCCTGAATTACCCATTTGTCCTCCAGAGGATGTTCCTGCTGCAGCCTCTACTCTTCGACACTTCAGCCAAATTTGGAGTCGAGTTCATGCTAATCTCAAGAGAGTCTCCGGCCGCTATAAGTTCTTTGTGGATAGGAAGCGACGAGCAGCTCCCCAATACAAGGTTGGTGACAGGGTATGGCTCTCCACCCGCAACCTCCGGTTAAGGGTGCCCACTATGAAGTTCGCCCCAAAGTTTATTGGTCCTTACCCCGTGTTACAAGTCCTGAACCCGGTTGTCTGCAAATTGGGATTGCCTTCCCACCTCCGGATACCAAACTCCTTTCATGTCACTCTCCTTTGCCCCCTTATTTTAAACCGGTTCCATTTAAAATCCCCGAGGCCAACCTCTGCTGAGTCTGAAGCTGGAACGGACTTTGAAATCAAAGCTATTCTCGACTCTCGTTATCTTCACAAGAATCTACAGTATTTGGTGGAGTGGAAAGGTTTTGGCCCCGAGGAGAGGAGCTGGGTCAAGGCTACTGAAGTTATGGCTCCCCGACTGGCGCGGATTTTCCATTCCAGACATCCAACAAAACCTGAAAAGTGTCCGGGGGCCACTCCTGGAGGAGGGGGTACTGTCACACGCCATGGGCGGCGTTCGCCGCGCTTACCCCTGCGTGCCTGCCGGTCTGTGTTGCGGCCTCCGCCTTCGGTGGTCCACGGGCTCCGGCGTCTGGCTGGCGCGGTTCCCCGGAGCAGGGGCGTCGTCATGACACACGGCATCACGTGGGCGGGGAGCGGGTGACGTCATCGGACTGTTCTGCCAATCCAGTGGAGGCGGGAGATTCAAAGGCAGACGCCGGGCAGAGCCTCGGCGCCTGAGTATCGTCTTTTCCTCTGAAGTAGATGCCAGTGCTTCTGTTCTCGGCGGATCTCTCTCTGCAGCATACCCCAGTGTCTCCGGCATTTCCAGGTGTCAGTTGCACAGCTTCCAGCGTTCCCAGCCGCTGCTGGGTTCCACTGCGCTCCAGTCACCAGTGCTTCTTGGAGTCAGCGTGGGCTGCAGGTTAAACGTCGCTCTCAAGTTCTTCAAATCATCAGTGTCTTTAACCACTGCTCTCAAGTTCTTCAAATCATCATTGTCTTTAATTACCGCTCTCAAGTTCTTCAAATCATCAGTGTCTTTAACCACCACTCTCAAGTTCTTCAAATCATCAGTGTCTTTAACCACCGCTCTCAAGTTCTTCAAATCATCAGTGTCTTTAACCACCGCTCTCAAGTTCTTCAAATCATCATTGTCTTTAACCACCGTTCTCAAGTTCTTCAAATCATCAGTGTCTTTAACCACCGCTCTCAAGTTCTTCAAATCATCAGTGTCTTTAACCACCGCTCTCAAGTTCTTCAAATCATTAGTGTCTTTAACCACCGCTCTCAAGTTCTTCAAATCATCAGTGTCTTTAACCACCGCTCTCAAGTAGAGATGAGCGGATTCGGTTTTACTCGGTTTTACTCGGTTCTCAAAACTGAATCTTATTGGCGATCCAAAACACGTGACATCCGTGAGCCAATAAGATGTCGTTTTGAGAACCGAGTAAAACCGAGTAAAACCGAATCCGCTCATCTCTACTCTCAAGTTCTTTAAATCATCAGTGTCTTTAACCACCGCTCTCAAGTTCTTTAAATCATCAGTGTCTTTAACCACCGCTCTCAAGTTCTTCAAATTATCAGAGTCTTAGCCACCGCTCTCAAGTTCTTCAAATCATCAGTGTCTTTTAACCACCGCTCTCAAGTTCTTCAGTCACCAGTATCTTTTACCATCACTCACAAGTACTTTCTGGACATTTCTCCATACGCTCCTTCTCTTTTATGTGACATTGTGTTGCCCCCTTCCTGCAATAAAGTCCTTTAATATTTTCACCAAGCTTTACTGTCAGAGTCCTGTATGAGAAAGACCTATATCAAGCCATCCCTGTTCCGACCCAACTGTGGTTCCTCTCCCCTACCATTGGGAGAACCCCCGAGTTCACAACACCCCCAACCTAGGTCCGTGACACGTGGTACTTTTGAACTCCATAGCTCTGCCATCTGGCAGATTGCTAGCATCTACAGACAAACACTATTCTGCCATCCAGGCAAGCTGTTCACATTCACTTTTGTAGATACTGGTATAGAGTGATGATGCACACCAGTTTTGGAATAGTCCATTTAAATTTGTAAAAAATCTTCACAGTAAAAAGGGTAACTTCATTACTATTGTTTTTGGTCTTCAGAATATTACTTTAAACAACACTCGGATGTCTGCATACAAAATCTCCTTTCAATTTAATTTTAAAGACGTTTGGTTACATACTTGCCCAGGCAACCCGGGTTGTTACTAGTACATATGTCTGCTGTGAAAATTTAGATTTACTTTATTGCAGTGCACTGTATGGTGTAAATAGTACATTAACCATTTAATGCAATGCAACGGACATAATTTTTTTTGCCATAATATAAAATAGTTACTTTAAAGTCCATTTAGAAAGCAGAAGACTGACAAACACTAACAATTGGATTTTAAAGTTGTTACATACATTAGGCCAATACCAAGATTACTGCAAGTGTATGCATTAATAGATAATTGTCATCATGCTTAACATATTTTAATTGAATAGTACATTGTAGAACACCTATAGATTGTAAGCTTGCTAGCAGGGCGTTTCTACCTCTATGGGGTATATTCAAATGTGGTCGAATTGCCGAAATTGTCGAAAAATGGGTAATTTTCGACACAATTTACCTGTCGAATTTTATTCGACAATTCAATACAGTACTTTTCGACAAAAAACCTGCTGTTTTATTTTCGACTTTTTTCAATTCTAAATTTTTTCAATTCGACATGTCTGCAATGTTAAAATGCGGCTTTTCGACAAAAGTATATTCAATTGAAGAATGTCTATTCAACAACAGTGCTTTTCGACAGTCATTTCGTCAATTTCATTCCGCCTGATTTTTCTGTCGTGATCTAATAAAAATGTTTAAAAACATGTATTTTTTGGTGCTTTTTTTTATTGCTAATAGCATATCTATTTATATTAGAAGGGATTATCTACTTAGTTTGTCAATTTAGGAGCCACAAGTATTATTTAATAGATTTTTTAAAAGAATATATTTTTTTTTTACTAACTACAATAATATGGAGAGATCAGTGCATGTTTTTCAGTTGGAAGGGGTGTGAAAGTGTTAAAATTCTTGAAAAAAAAAATGCGTGGGATCCCTCCTCCTAAGCATAACCAGCCTCGGGCTCTTTGAGCCGGTCCTGGTAGTAAAAATACGGGGAAACAATTGACAGGGGTTCCCCCATATTTTAACAGCCAGCACCGGGCTCTGCGCCTGGTCCTGGTGCAAAAAATACTTTGGACAAAAGACGTAGGGGTCCCCCGTATTTTTAACACCAGCACCGGGCTCCACTAGTCAGAGAGATAATGCCACAGACGGGGGACACTTTTATATAGGTCCTTGCGGCCGTGGCATTAAATCCCCAACTTGTCACCCCTGGCCGGGGTACCCTGGAGGAGCGGGGACCCCTTAAATCAAGGGGTCCCCCTCCAGCCACCCAAGGGCCAGGGGTGAAGCCCGAGGCTGTCCCTCCCATCCAAAGGCGGCGGATGGGGGAGCTGATAGCCATAGTGTAAAAAAATAGAATATTGTGTTTTGTAGCAGTACTACAAGTCCCAGCAAGCCTCCCCCGCATGCTGGTACTTGGAGAACCACAAGTACTAGCATACGGGGGGGGGGGGGGGGAACGGGCCTGCTGGTACCTGTAGTTCTACTACAAAAAAAATACTCCCCAAAAAACAGCGCACACACCGTGACAGTATAACTTTATTACATACATGCACATTAACATACATACATATTTACCTATGTTAACACGAAGAGTCGGTCCCCTTCTCCATGTAGAATCTATGGGGTACCTGTAAATAAAATTATACTCACAACAATCCAGTGTAGATCGGTCCTCTTCTGTTTGTAATCCACATAATTGGCAAAATAAAAAAAGAAGAACCCGGACCACGCACTGAAAGGGGTCCCATGTTTACACATGGATCCCCTTTCCCCGACTGGCGGGACCCCCCGTGACTGCTGTCAAAGAGGGTCCCTTCAGGCAATCAGGGAGCGCCACGTCATGGCACTCTCCTGATTGGCTGTGCGCGCCTGAACTGTCAGGCTGCGCACTCGAGATACAATGGAGCGCCTATGCACTACATAGTATCTCGAGTGCGCCGCCTGACTGACAGTTCAGGCGCGCACAGCCAATCAGGAGAGTGCCATGACGTGGCGCTCCCTGATTGCCTGAAGGGACCCTCTTTGATAGCAGTCACGGGGGGTCCCGCCAGTCGGGGAAAGGGGTACCATGTATAAACATGGGACCCCTTTCAGTGCGTGGTCCGGGTTCTTCTTTTTTTATTTATTTTGCCAAGTACGTGGATTACAAACAGAAGAGGACTGATCTACACTGGATTGTTGTGAGTATAATTTTATTTACAGGTACCCCGTGGATTCTACGTGGAGAAGGAGACCGACTCTTCGTGTCAACATAGGTAAGTATGTATGTGTGTTGGTGTGCATGTATGTAATAAAGTTATACTGTCACGGTGTCTGTGTATTGTTTTTATTTGGGTATTTTTTTTGTAGTTGAACTACAGGTACCAGCGGGCCCGTTTTTCCCCCACATGCTGGTACTTGTGGTTCTCCAAGTACCAGCTTGCGGGGGAGGCTTGCTGGGACTTGTAGTACTGCTACAAAAATCAATATTCTCTTTTTTTACACTATGGCTATCAGCCCCCCACCCGCCACCCTTGGATGGGGGGGGACAGCCTCGGGCTTCACCCCTTGCCCTTGGGTGGCTGGAGGGGGGGGACCCCTTGATTTAAGGGGTCCCAACTCCTCCAGGGTACCCCGGCCAGGGGTGACTAGTTGGGGATTTAATGCACGGTCGCAGGGACCTATATAAAAGTGTCCCCCGGCTGTGGCATTATCTCTCTGACTAGTGGAGCCCGGTGCTGGTGTTAAAAATATGGGGGACCCCTACGTCTTTTGTCCCCCGTATTTTTTGCACCAGGACCAGGCGCAGAGCCCGGTGCTGATTGTTAAAATACGGGGCAACCCCTGTCATTCCCCCCCCCCCCCCCCGTATTTTTACAACCAGGACCGGCTCAAAGAGCCCGAGGCTGGTTATGCTTAGGAGGGGGGACCTCACGCAATTTTTTTAATGATTTGTTTAACACTTTTGTCCTGTCCCATGAAGTTGAATCCAGGCCGCCCACTATTCGTCAATTGGTCCGTTTTTCGACAGCGGGAC
This sequence comes from Pseudophryne corroboree, assembly GCF_028390025.1. Lineage (NCBI taxonomy): Eukaryota > Metazoa > Chordata > Amphibia > Anura > Myobatrachidae > Pseudophryne > Pseudophryne corroboree. The sequence continues at coordinate 435,283,875 of NC_086447.1, read as the reverse complement.
TATCGAATCCGTTATTTATTGAATATGTCGAATCCGGGTCCCGGCTGGAGGGTTTCGACTGTCGAATTGTGTTGAATCCAAAAACGGTCAAATTCACGCCGGAATTCGACCGCAATTGAATATACCCCTATGTCTGTCTGTCTTTATCCAGTTTTGTTCTATTACTGTTGCTCTAATTGTAAAGCGCAACGGAATATGCTGCGCTATATAAGAAACTGTTAATAAATAAATAAACTTTTGTGGTGTTAGAGAAGTTTTGCCGAAATGATTTAAACTTTTAAAGCTGTATTTATCTGAGGCCAGATTACTTTTTCTATTAGAATCAGTCACCATCTCCTTCTCATCTGTTATTTTCCCATTTTATTAATGGGTGGGTTAGAACAATCAGTCAGATTGTTGGAATAATAACAGCAGCACAGATTATTTCAGAATTTTAGTTTACAGACCACATCGGAGAAAGTGACACCTTTAGTCGTGCAGCTGACTGAGAGCGTGCAGGGCTACATCTGACATGCCAGGGTTGTAATATGAGGTGGGCAGTGTCGATGGGCAGAAAGCCATAGATTGACCAATTAAGCAAACTTTTCTAATTTTGTCAACATTAATTTTTATGTTGGTACATTTTTTATTTTGCTTGACTAGCTCAATATACTCTGCCTTCGTCTCTCTGCTGCTTGTCAGTGGGTGCTGGCTCTGGCTGTATTTTGAGTCCATCTAATTGGACTCAAATACAAGTAATTGAAACAAGTAATTGAAAACCAATGTAGAAAAGCATCTTAGGAAACTGCATGCTTTTAATACATAGTGGCTCACTTGTAAATACCAGTATTGGGCAGAGGGATAATAATGAATGTTCTCTTTAGGTTGATTATACCATCAATGCCATGTACTGTTTGATATGTGTGTGTGAACCTCTACCTTTTTGCTCCAATTACTGCAACATAAAATAAGCACATTACCAGTGGAATGGGTGCAGTGTGTGATGTACCGGGGAGTAGTGGGCCCCACACCGCACACCCTGCACCCATTTTTTAAATACTCCCCTCTCAGGAGTACCTCGCCGGCTGCAGCACCTCTCTACAAATCTTTGGTAAATTGCGAAATGGAAAATTTTCTGGAGATTTGCGCACGCGCAGTAAGGATATCTTTAAGAAAATGACTGCTGTGCCATTTTCCCAGAGATTTACGCATGTGCAATAGAGTCTTTGCCCCTCTAGTGCTCAGACTGTATTGCGCTGATAGGCGTCGGCTACAGAGGAGGGGGCCCAGACACGGAGAAGGATGGACATGGGCCTTCTCCTCTGTTAATACGCCCCTGCACATTATGCATAAGAAAGGACAAGTACTATACCTAGGAGCACTTGCAAACTTTGAAACGCCAATTTGCAGCTTATCGTTATGTCTGATATTTCAATTTATTTAGCAAGAATCTGCTCCCAATCATGAGGGACAAAGTGACTAGAGAAACCATCACACTGGTATAACAAAATCTTCTGCTATTGCACATCCTCTGCTCGGCTACTCTCAGCGCACTGTTACTGCATTGCCCATCCTGCCCACACTGATTACACACACTTTGTTTTCTTTATGCCGGAAACAGAAGATATATTACTGTATGTTACAGAGGATATGGCACTGGGATAACTAGGCTCTCTGGCAGATAAAGGAAGGAAATAATGACTGATATGTGTATTGGTTATCAGTCATTTTACTAGTCTCTTATGCCTAGCAGGTTAATTACCATGCTAATTTAATAGCTGCTTCCCCACAGAAGGGCCAGTAAGAACTTGAATGGATAAACATTTGTGTTACATATTTTGTATGGACATCTCTTAAACCCTTCGTTATGGATTAGTGAGACTCATCCTAATAACTGCAGGCATTCAAATGGGGCCGGAAACTTGTCTTAAAGTTTTCCCCCGATATACTGGATTTGATGTCACTTGGTCCACATAGAGGGTGGATTTCGTTTTTTGGTCATTCTAGGAACACATTGACATTATTAAGCCATCCTAAAACACACAGCATACATTTTTGCAATCCAGAAAATGCAATAAAGAGCAAGTGCTCTATCTCTCTAGTCTTGGTGCCCTCTTTTAAATAATGTGTTTAAATAATGTGGATCCTAAGAAGTTATTCTTTGGTGATCATGCATAATCGCCAGCGAACAAGAGAACAACCCTGTAGAGATTATTATGAAATCTGTGGATGGGGAAATATTTCCCTTATCCTGGCTTCATTCAGATGATATGGTCTAATGTTTATTCTCTGGTGATCACCAGACAACATCAGACCGCACTGATAGATAGGAGAGGGCACTTATTGTGTACGGTCTCCCTCATCTTCATACGTACACACTCGGACTCCCTTGTCTGAATAGTAGAGTTCTCTCTTATAAACAATGTGCTACCTTAGTAGTTAAGGTCTGGACGGTCGGAATGAAAACCTGGTAATGGATAAGCGCAAATGACAGTTGGCTATTTGCTCCTAAATGGCGTAAAACTGACAAAAAACGGACGTGGATTTAACCAATTTGTCTGTTTGACCATTTTTGTCTGGTTTGCAATGTTTGGGAGCAAATGGTTAATTGTCATTTGCTCTCATCCATTACCAGATTTTCATTCCAACCAGCCAGATCTGACAATAAATCTGTAGGTGTATGGCCAGCTTAAGGAAATAGCTGCTTAGTTACATGCATTAATTACAGCATACTGCAGAGTCTCTGTTTTGGCAAGTGTTTACTTAAATATAATATTGGTATTATCAGGCTTCATATTATAAAGAAACATCTCAGAGCCAGGGAAATACTGTGACTTACAGAAAGTAGCTGGGATGCAGAGTTCATGAGTCCCACTAATAATCCTTAATATTTAATTTTAACTTTTTTGACATTCCTAAACTGTCAGAGCTTTAAGGTCAGACAAAAATGCTACAGTGAAATGACTGCAGCACTAAGATGTAAAAAAGACGTAGTGAGATAATGTCATGACCCATGGTACATTTCTGAATAAAGTTTTTATTACTACTTTCTCAGAGCCAATAACTAGTGCTATGTACCCTATCCGACGACAACACCACCAGCTCTTGGGGGCCCATTTATCATTATTTCCATATTCAATGCGATCTAGGCGCGATATTAGCACCCAGGATCGCGTTGCGATATACGATTGTACCAGGCCAATGTATTAATGAGCGCCTGCAGGGACACAGGCTCTGAAAGGAGCCCACTCCTGCAATGTATTGCATGTGGAAGCGGTGCTACTGCACATGTGTAGTCCTGCTTGACCACAAATATACAGCAACCATTTACAAGGAGGGTTCTCTCTGCCGAATGCATATGCGGTGCAAATGCATATCTTCAGCTTATGGCGTACACACCGCATATGCAGCTGGCAGGGGCTCCTTTCGGAGCCTGTCACTGTGATGTTAAATAAGTAAATCTGGCAGCATCGCATCCAGTATAGAAGTCTATTGTACGCGGCTGTTGCGGGAATGGAGGGATCACAGCAGGTATTGGAGATATCTGCTGTGGTCCCTCCTACATACATTGAGGGAATACTAAATATTTGCAGTTTACCACCCAAAAATTAGTGATTTCGGTGAAAAAGCCATAACTGTTTTTGATAAATGGGCCTCTTTGTGTCCACACCACTTCCCCCACTGCAGGTGCCTCCTCACAGCGTTTCTAATCCCTAGAACTCTGTCAGATCAGGCTTATGTGTTGTATAGTACTTTATGGTACAAAGAGGGTAAAAATTAAGGGTTAGGGATTAAGGTTGTTTTACTGGTTTGAGTTAAGGTGAGGTTTGGGGTTATGGTTGAGTTAGGGTAGGGATGCTATACATCCTGTTTTTACCACTCTAATGATCTTTGTGAAGATTCAGGCCTGGCCCAGAGTATACAATTTTCAGCTGCTGTGTAAGGGGGATTTGCAGACTCCTTTACACACTCATCTATACACCTAGATCCCTGTATAGTCCAAGAAATACAAGGTCCTGAACCAATAATCCTGAGAATGCAGCCTATCTGCTTACTATGGACTAGCGACATTGTTGTTCAGCGATGTTATCTGATAGGATAAGAAAAGATTGGGCACACAAAATGGTTTCATCCACTGTATGTGGACGGTCAGTTTACTTTAAATGTGACACAGGTTTTAAGTGTACTTCCAAAAGACCTAGGGCCTTATTCAGATTTTTATGCAACACCAATGTTCATGCAACTAAGTGATTATCGGTAGACTGTGTACGCGCAAAAGTACTTTTGTGATGCCCAAACTGGTATCATGCCTAGGGCCCCACGAGGTCTAAATCTGGTTCTGGACTTCACTGTACGTACAACACTGCCCAGTACTTGTTTTCAAAAGCAGACAGCATGAGATACCTGGCGCGAGTGAGCTGCCAGGTCCTAAGCAACTCTGCTAACGTCGGGTGCCTTTTTTTGCTGAAAATGCGTCTTAGTTGAGACGCAGTTCGACTAGGACGCAATAGAAGACTGCTGATTACGTTGTTATGTGAAAGTTGTATATCGTGCATGACTAAGACTGAGCAGAACAGAATATGTATTGGAAAACAAACAGCTGTTACATTGTAGCACTTCGTATACAGATTCAGAGACTCAGTCACACACAGTATACAAGTGTCACATATCTAATTAATCAGCACAGTCTCCTGGTGCATCCTAACTGCATGACATTGCAATGCAGATGCATTTTTGGCAAAAAGAAGACTCAAAAATATGCCCAATGCAGCAGTCTTGTTGTACTTGGCGTGCCGAGTGAGCTGTTTGGCGTGACTTCAGCAATGATATTTAACGTCACATCTGCATTTGCACTCCTTGCATTGAAAGATGGCTAGTTCCAGAGACAAATTGCACACTTTTTAGGTTAACTAATGCTAGGCATGAACCACCAAGTAGTTTTTAGTGGCAGCTATAAGGTAAAAATACACAAAAGCAAGGTATAATTTGTGTGGGTACTGCATACTTAATTACTAATATTGATGTTGGAAGGTGACCAGCCAAAATAGTTTTAACATTGAAGGGGTTAAACCTAATATCTTCATTTGGTATAAGTTCCTGTAGTAAAAGAAAAAGTTCCCTGGTACAATATTTGCAGAGAAACTACAGAAAAGATTAAGCACTTAAGTAATGTTAATTTGTGTCTAATTAAAATAATGTATTATAATGTAAAATTACATGTACGTGAGTAGGAATCGAATCACTGCGCAATTCACAGTATATAAGTAGCAGTGTGTACAGTATGCATTATTTTTATGTTGCAATGGTTAAATGTAAAGACAACATGCCCTGTTAATTTAGAGCAAGTATGACGTTTTCTGCTGTGGAGGTGAGTTAAGATGCTCTGGTTTATGACAATGAATTATTAGCTCTGAAAATTAGAATTCCCTATGTTTTTAAAAGTTGAAAATGATATAGAACACTGGTATCTTCATTACATGTTAACTACCCCTAGCTAGCAAGGCTTCTATAATATCCAGTAGGGTGCTGACAGCATATAAAGGAAAATGGATAATATAGAGGGTTTATTTTGTCCTAATGACCACTTACCATTAACTTAAATGTCTTTTCAATGATAGTTAACATGGACACACACTGTGAAGACTGATCTTTGTTTCAACAGGAATCAGTTTGTGGAGCGTATGATTGTCCAGCTCCTTATGGAATTCTCAGCTTCTAGAAGCACCTTCAGGTTCTGTGTTCAAGGTCAAGATGGCAAACTCTTCCTCTTGGTAAGAAAATTAAATGCAGGCTGTTCAAACATGTACAGTATAAACATTAATTCAATTCAACAATTCTTTATAGGAGTTAGTTTTTTTTACAGATTAAAATAAAACCATTCTAGTCTGGTTACACTGCTACCCTCTGTTTGTTTTGACTTAACAGAGCTCTTATGGAGCATTTGTCTTCTACACACAGTTGAGACTGCTTTTTTTGTGGCCTCAACTAATATTCCTCCCTTGGCTTATTAGACCCGGTGAATATCAATCATTAGCATCAGTTTTGTTCATAGTTCTTGGTGAATAAATGCTTCATTCACATTAGTGTACTTTCTCACATTTGACCAACAAAATGGCAGCTTCTGCACCGTGTAGATGTCACAGAATAAACAACATTGTTATTTAGTCTGAGTTGAGAGGCTGCTTGCGCCAGCTTGAAAGATATTTTTGTTTATTCCAGCACTGTTAACAACCTATAGCTGTGACATTACATTGCATTTTAATATTTATTGTCTGTATAATAATTCTTTAGTAAAAGTAATTAAATAAAAGTATGAGGATGCAGGAAAGAAAATGTGGATGGCATACATTTTTTTCTCTCTTTCTGAAACCGCACAATACAGTTGCTCTGTATTAATGTATTTTTCTGAGGCAAAAATTAAAAACCTTTTATTTAACCTGGATGGTGGTAAATAATTTTGAAGAAGAGTCATGAATCAGAATTTTTAATCAAACAAAATTTAATTCGACATTAAGTTCAGATTGTTTCCAAAAGTCTTGAGCCACATCCTGCCATATTTACAGAATCATGTTATTAGTTGCTTTTTTTTTGTCCTCTTATATGCCTTCCTTACTTATAAAGGGTCTTTCTCCATGATCATAAACATACATACACTTTAATATTGTTTTTAATTCTAGGAAAAGCTTGTGAATGGGAATGAAACCCTTTGTTTCCAATAGTTTCATACCTAATATGGCTTGAGAATAGGCAGGGGGCGAATTCAATAGCTCCGAGATTACCGGAGCTAATTGAATACCCCCTAAAATGTTACATGTATTCTGCATACAAACAGTAACAGCCTAATGTAACCAAAGCAAGAAGGGTGGATAGTGCAGTCCCAAAGACAGTTTCTGCAGCTGTTGTAAACATCACCGTCCAGTTAATATAAGAACACCATTCTAAAGTGCCTGGTCCCGACTGTTTTACGATGTTTACTATAAAATATTTAGCCAGCAGCTTTCCCCTCAGGTGCTTCGCCTGCTTAATGAGATTTTGCATGGTACCCCATTCCATTCTGATTCCACTTCTAGACTTATTGTTTTTGCCAAATTCCGGTAAGGATCCTTTGTTTTGTTCCAACTACTGGCCCATTTAGTTGCTCAAAACTGACCTCAAACTATTCGTCAAAGTTTTGGCTTCTAGAATGAACAAAGAGTTGCAATCCCCAGTGCCGTAACTAGGCATTTTAGCGATGTGTGCAAGAAACGGCATTGGCGCGCCCTCCCCCCACCCCCCAATGCAAGTAAGGGGCAGTGCGCGCCATAGGCGCGCCAAAAAAATATAGGGGCGTGGCTTCATGGGGAAGGGGCGTGGCCACAACATAATACCAATTCATACTACGGTGCACAGTAGTCTCCATTATTCAAATTACGCTGCACAGTAGCACCACTACACTAGGTAGAACCCCTTTTACACATTACGGCAGACAGCGTCCCCCTTTTTACACATTACATCAGACAGTGTCCCCCTTTTTACACATTACGGCATACAGCGTCCCTTTTTACACATTATGGCAGACAGCACTCCCTTTTTACACATTACGGCAGACAGCTTCCCCTTTTTTACACATTACAGCAGACAGCGTCCCCCTTTTTAGTCATTACCGCAGACAGCGACCCCATTTTTACACATTACCGCAGACAGCGTCCCCTTTTTTACACATTACGGCAGACAGCGTCCCCTTTTTACACATTATGGTAGACAGCGTCCCATTTTTACACATTATGGCAGGCAGTCCCCCTTTTATGGGAGGGAGGGAGAGAGAGAGAGAGAGAGAGAGAGAGAGAGTTATACTCACCCTCACCTGCGATCTGGCATCAATGGCAGAGGAGGCAGAGACCCGGGAGCTGGTGGCTGTGGCATGATCAGAAGCGGCAGTGGGAGGCAGGCATCAGCGGGACTCAGAGACCAATGAGCGCGGCAGTGTGGTGGAGGAAAGCGGTGCTCAGAGATGGCTCCGGCGACTGGCGGGAGACAGGCAGCGCAGGACAGAGATTAGTGGCTGCGGCTTTGGCCCTGCTCGGATCGCAGCAGTGGGGGGCGGCGCTGGCGGGAGGCAGACAACGCAGGAGCGCTGGACAGAGAGCAGTGGCTGCGGTTTTGGCCCTGCTCAGATTGCTGCAGTGGGGAGGCAGCTCCGGCGGCTGGCGGGAGGCAGAAGGCGGCACTGAAGTGACTGCGGCTGTGCGGAGAGGGGGGAGGTGTGCTGCCGATGGTGCGCCTTCACTGCATGTGCACTGTGGGCAAGGCACCATCGGCACACACCTAGTTACGGCACTGGCCATCCCTAATACACCCAGACCAAGTAGGTTTTGTTCCTACTAGACAGGCCTCAGACAATACAGGATGCACAGTAGCTTTGATTCACTATATTAATGTACAAAAACTCCTCTCAATGGTTTAAACATTAGATACAGAAAAGGTATGTCTGCTGCGGTGTACACTGGGCTCCACAAGGATTAACATCAGGGTGTAGAGTAGGATCTTGATCCGAGGCACCAACAGGCTCAAAGCTTTAGACTGATCCCAAGATGCACAGCGCCGCCTCCTCTATAACCCCGCCTCCAAGCCAGTGAGCTCAGTTTGTAAGTTGGTGCCATGCAGTATGCAGGCAATTAACAGGGGCTGCCCTAGGCAGCCTTTTTGGAGCTTCGTTTACAGACTGAAGATAGAAGAAATTGTAATACAGACTTCCAGGGCTGCTGCAGGCAAAGGCTCATAGACTTTCCTGCGTGCAGCTCAGTCACCCCCAGCAGCGCTGTATACTTCCGCGCCGCGGTTGCCCGGTCACTGCAGCAGAGGCGCCGGCATCTTCCCTCCTGAAGTGAGTCACACACGCGCCGCCGTCTCCCGGATCGCGGGGCCGCTGACAAGGGGAAGGTAAGGGGCTTCTGTGCCGCACTTTTCACCGCAATCCAGCGCGGCCGTAGGAGGCGAGCCGCGCGCTGGCGTGGTCACTGATTACTGGGCAGCTGCTCCACTAGCCGCCAGGTATATATTTTATGGGCACAGGTCAGGGGGGACTTGGTACCAAGTTCCCCCCCCCCATTTTATTTACTGCCCGCACGCCCGGTGGGGATGCCAGCACCTGAGGCCCCTCCCCCCAGCCCCAGGGCGCCATTTCAGCAATGTTCCCGCCCTGGAGCTGCTTCCCTCTCCCTCATTCCCGGTCAACAGCCATTACAGACTGAGCCTTGCTGTTTCCTGGGATTGCTGGGGCAAATCCTCCTCTGTGGAACCGCCTGACTGCCAGTGCTGTGCTTCCTACAGGACACTTGAGTATTCTACCTGTCACTGGGACTGTATTAGTTAAAAAAGAGTGCATACTTTCAGGGTTGTGTGGTACAAACACCCTGTGATATACATCCAGTGCTTACTGTGTTTGTTATATCTATAGTTATCACATATAGCTATACTGAGTATTACTTTGTATTGCTTGTCCAGTGCCGTTTATGGTACATAATTTCTGCATGGTACGCTTGTGACTCTATATGTGTGTGTGCATGTAGCTGCTGCGTGGTTGTCTTATTGCAGGGTATTTCACACTGCGTGCTATTCCTATATTGCTATACCTGAGGGGGCCAAGTGTTTTAGATTTTCTCTGTAAATAATATAGGATTGTTTCACAAGATATACTACTGGGGTATTTCTCTTATGTCCTAGAGGATGCTGGGGACTCCGTAAGGACCATGGGGGTATAGACAGGCTCCGCAGTAGACATGGGCACTCTAAAGACTTTAGATGGGTGTGCACTGGCTCCTCCCTCTATGCCCCTCCTCCAGACCTCAGTTAGATCCTGTGCCCAGAGGAGACTGGGTGCACTGCAGGGGAGCTGTACTGAGTTTCTCTGTAAAAGACTTTTGTTAGTTTTTTATTTTCAGGGAGCACTGCTGGCAACAGGCTCCCTGCATCGTGGGACTGAGGGGAGAGAAGCAGTCCTACTTAAATGATAGGCTCTGCTTCTTAGGCTACTGGACATCATTAGCTCCAGAGGGTCGGAACGCAGGTCTCACCCTCGCCGTTCGTCCCGGAGCCGCGCCGCCGTCCTCCTCACAGAGCCGGAAGAGGGTATGCCAGCACACACTCAGCGCCACCAGATACTGGAATAAAATCCCAGTCAGTACAGCGCTTTTATAAAGTCTTCTTTCTTCTCATACTCACCCGGCATGGGTGAGTATGAGAAGAAAGAAGACTTTATAAAAGCGCTGTAGTGACTGGGATTTTATTCCAGTATCTGGTGGCGCTGGGTGTGTGCTGGCATACTCTCTCTCTGTCTCTCCAAAGGGCCTTATTGGGGGACTGTCTCCATATATATATATATATATATATATATATATCTATCCTGAGTGTGTTGGGGTGTCGGTATGTGTGTGTCGGCATGTCTGAAGCGGAAGGCTCATCTAAGGAGGAGGTGGAGCAGATGATTGTGGTGTCTCCGTCGGCGACGCCGACACCTGATTGGCTGGATATGTGGAATGTTTTAAATGCAAATGTATCTTTATTACATAAGAGAATGGACAAACCAGAGTCCAGAGAAAAGTCAGGGAGTCAAGCCATGGCTTTGGCTGTATCACAGGGCCCTCCAGGGTCTCAGAAACGTCCTCTGTCCCAAGTAGCAGACACTGATACCGACACGGATTCTGACTCCAGTGTCGACTACGATGATGCGAGGTTACGCACAAGGGTGGCCAAAAGTATTCATTATATGATTATTGCAATAAAAGATGTGTTACATATCACAGATGACCCCTCTGTCCCTGACACGAGGATATACATGTTTAAGGAAAAGAAACCTGAGGTAACCTTTCCCCCATCTCATGAGCTGAACGCGTTATTTGAAAAGGCTTGGGAAACTCCAGACAAGAAACTGCAGATTCCCAAGAGAATTCTTATGGCGTATCCTTTCCCTGCACAGGACAGGTTACGGTGGGAATCCTCGCCCAAGGTGGACAAGGCTTTAACGCGCTTGTCCAAAACGGTGGTGCTACTGTCTCCAGATACGGCAGCCCTCAAGGATCCTGCTGATCGCAGACAGGAAACTACCTTAAAATCAATTTCTGCACATACGGGTGCCTTGCTCAGACCGGCAATAGCGTCAGCTTGGGTTTGTAGCGCTGTAGCAGCGTGGGCAGATACCTTGTCATCTGACATTGATACCCTAGATAGGGAGAGCATTTTATTGACCTTAGGTCACATTAAAGACGCAGTCTTATATATGAGAGACGCTTCCAGAGACGTTGGGCTGTTAGGTTCGAGAGCCAACGCCATGGCGATTTCTGCTAGGCGAGCCCTGTGGACCCGTCAATGGACGGGTGATGCCGACTCAAAAAGACATATGGAAGTTTTGCCTTACAAGGGTGAGGTTTTATTTGGGGAAGGTCTCGCAGACCTGGTTTCCACAGCTACCGCAGGTAAATCTACCTTTTTACCTTATGTTCCCCCACAGCAAAAGAAAACACCGCAATATCAGATGCAGTCCTTTCGGTCGCATAAGTCCAGAAGAGGGCGGGGCTCTTCCTTCCTCGCCAGAGGTAAGGGTAGAGGGAAAAGAATGCCTGCTACGGCTAGTTCCCAGGAGCAGAAGTCCTCCCCGGCTTCTACTAAATCCACCGCATGACGCTGGGGCTCCACTGAGGGAGTCTGCGCCGGTGGGGGCACGTCTTCGACTCTTCAGCCAGGTCTGGGTTCAGTCAGACGTGGATCCTTGGGCGATGGAGATTGTATCCCAAGGCTACAAGCTGGAATTCGAAGACGTGCCTCCTCGACGATTTTTCAAATCGGCTTTACCAGCTTCTCCCCCAGAAAGGGAGATAGTTTTAGCTGCAATTCAAAAACTTTGTCAACAACAAGTGATTGTCAAGGCGCCCCTAGTTCAACAGGGGAAGGGGTACTATTCAACCCTGTTTGTGGTCCCGAAACAGGATGGCTGGGTCAGACCCATTCTAATCTAAAATCCCTAAACCTGTACTTGAAAAAGTTCAAATTCAAGATGGAATCGCTCCGGGCAGTTATCTCCAGCCTAGGGGGGGGGGGGGGGGATTTTATGGTGTCACTAGACATAAAGGATGCATACCTTCATGTCCCCATATATCCCCCTCATCAGGCATACCTGAGATTCGCTGTACAGGACTGTCATTACCAGTTTCAGACGTTGCCGTTTGGGCTTTCCACGGCCCAGAGGATTTTCACCAAGGTAATGGCGGAAATGATGGTGCTCCTGCGCAGGCAGGGAGTCACAATTATCCCGTACTTGGACGATCTCCTGATAAAAGCGAGATTGAGAGATCAATTGCAGAAAAGCGTGTCACTCTCCCCGAGAGTGCTGGAGCAACATGGCTGGATTCTAAATCTACCAAAGTCACAGTTGATTCCAACGACTCGGCTATCTTTCTTAGGCATGATTCTGGACACGGAACAAAAGAGGAGTTTTCTCCCAATGGAAAAAGCCCAGGAAATCCAGAACATGGTCAGAGACCTGTTAAAACCGAAAAAAGTGTCAGTACATCAATGCACTCGAGTACTGGGAAAAATGGTTGCGACCTACGAGGCCATTCCCTTCGGCAGGTTTCATGCAAGGACGTTTCAGTGGGACCTTCTGGACAAGTGGTCGGGGTCCCATCTACAGATACATCAGAAAATAAGCCTGTCCCCCAGGGCCAGGGTGTCTCTCCTGTGGTGGCTGCAGAGTGCTCACCTTCCCGAAGGTCGCATGTTCGGCATTCAAGACTGGGTTCTGGTGACCACGGACGCGAGCCTCCGAGGAAGGGGAGCAGTCACACAAGGAAGAAATTTTCAGGGACTATGGTCAAGCCAGGAGGCTTGTCTACACATCAACGTACTGGAATTGAGGGCCATATACAACGGCCTACGACAAGCGGAGACTCTTCTTCGTGACCTACCGGTTCTGATTCAATCAGACAACGTCACAGCTGTGGCTCATGTAAACCGCCAAGGCAGGACAAGGAGCAGAGTGGCAATTGCGGAAGCCACCAGGATTCTTCGCTGGGCGGAAACTCACGCAAGCGCTCTGTCAGCAGTCTTCATTTCGGGAGTGGACAACTGGGAAGCAGACTTCCTCAGCAAACAAGATCTCCATCCAGGAGCGTGGGGACTTCATCAGGAAGATTTTGCAGAGATAACAAGTCAGTGGGGACTTCCACAAATAGACATGATGGCGTCACGCCTCAACAAGAAGCTTCGGAGGTATTGTGCCAGGTCAAGGGACCCTCAGGCAGTGGCGGTGGACGCCCTGGTGACACCATGGGTGGGTGTTTCAGTCGGTCTATGTGTTCCCTCCTCTTCCGCTCATCTCAAAAATACTGAGAATCATAAGACGAAAAAGAGTGCAGACAATACTCATTGTTTCGGATTGGCCTCGAAGGGCCTAGTATTCAGATCTTCAGGAAATGCTCACAGAAGATCCGTGGCCTCTTCCTCTCAGGGAAGACCTATTGCAGCAGGGGCCCTGCGTGTTCCAAGACTTACCGCGGTTACGTTTGACGGCATGGCGGTTGAACACAAAATCCTAGCGGGGAAAGGTATTCCGGAGGAAGTCATCCCTACTCTGATTAAGGCTAGGAAGGAGGTGACTGCGAAACATTATCACCGCATCTGGAGGAAGTATGTATCTTGGTGTGAAGCCAAGAATGCTCCTACTGAAGATTTCCATCTGGGCTGTTTTCTCCACTTTCTACAGACAGGAGTGGATATGGGCCTAAAGTTAGGCTCCATTAAGGTACAGATTTCGGCCCTATCAATTTTCTTTCAGAAGGAATTGGCTTCTCTCCCAGAAGTCCAGACTTTTGTAAAGGGAGTGCTGCACATCCAGCCTCCTTTTGTGCCCCCAGTGGCACCATGGGACCTTAACGTGGTGTTACAGTTCCTAAAATCTCACTGGTTTGAGCCTCTGCAAACGGTGGATTTAAAATTACTCACTTGGAAGGTGGTCATGTTGTTGGCCTTGGCATCTGCACGGCGGGTGTCCGAATTGGCGGCTTTGTCTCACAAGAGCCCCTATCTGATTTTCCATGTGGATAGAGCAGAATTAAGGACTCGTCCTCAATTTTTGCCTAAGGTGGTTTCATCTTTTCATATGAACCAACCTATCGTGGTGCCTGTGGCTACGGGTGACTTGGAGGATTCCAAGTCCCTTGATGTAGTCAGGGCCTTAAAGATTTATGTAGCCAGGACGGCTCGGGTTAGGAAAACAGAGGCACTGTTTGTCCTGTATGCAGCCAACAAGCTTGGCGCTCCTGCTTCTAAACAGACTATTGCTCGCTGGATCTGTAACATGATTCAGCAGGCTCATTCTAAGGCTGGATTGCCGTTACCAAATTCGTTAAAGGCCCATTCCACTAGGAAGGTGGTCTCTTCTTGGGCGGCTGCCCGAGGCGTCTCGGCATTATAGCTTTGCCGAGCGGCGACTTGGTCGGGTTCAAACACTTTTGCTAAACAAGTTTGATACCTTGGCTGAGGAGGACCTTATGTTTGCTCAATCGGTGCTGCAGAGTCATCCGCACTCTCCCGCCCGGTCTGGAGCTTTGGTATAATCCCCATGGTCCTTACGGAGTCCCCAGCATCCTCTAGGACGTAAGAGAAAATAAGATTTTAAACCTACCGGTAAATCTTTTTCTCCTAGTCCGTAGTGGATGCTGGGCGCCCGTCCCAGTGCGGACAAAATTCTGCAAGACTTGTATATAGTTATTGCTTACATAAGGGTTATGTTACAGTTTTGATCAGTCTCGGGCTGATGCTGTTTTGTTTCATACTGTTAACTGGTTCGTATGTTCTGAGTTGTACGGTGTGGATGGTATGGGCTGGTATGTATCTTGCCCTTAGATTAACAAAAATCCTTTCCTCTTAATGTCCGTCTCCTCTGGGCACAGTTCTCTAACTGAGGTCTGGAGGAGGGGCATAGAGGGAGGAGTCAGTGCACACCCATCTTAAGTCTTTAGAGTGCCCATGTCTCCTGCGGAGCCCGTCTATACCCCCATGGTCCTTACGGAGTCCCCAGCATCCTCTACGGACTAGGAGAAAAAGATTTACCGGTAGGTTTAAAATCTTATTTTTTCCTTGTGAATTATAGTCACCATATGTTCTATTCCGTTTGAACTCTCGGTCTGTGCCATCTTAGGCTGTTTTTCTGAGAGTTCATACTAGGTATAGTGCTGCTACAATTTGTACCGGGTTGCCCATTACTGTGTGCATAGTTATGTCTGCTACACATGGCAACGACGTTGGGGCCCCTCCCACACTGCGTGGTAGTGAGGCCGCAGTGAAATGGATAATAATTTAGCAGCTGAGAGTTCAGGTTCAGCGGGTTCCTTACCCCCAAGTGGGTCGGTAGCACTTGGGGCATTACAGGACCCACCTTGGGCTACATTTTCCACATTGTTAAACACGCTTGTGACTAAATTGACGCCCCCTGTGGGACCACCTGTGCCACTACCACAGTTTGTGGTCCCCGCTGTGAACCCGCCATGGGCGGATCAGCTTTCCACTCAGTTACAGCATTTGAACCGATCCATGTCTAAATCTAAGGGTCTCTCTTGCCCGCATAAGACTGTCGTCTTCTAAAAGGGCCATTACCTCCTCCCAATCCGCGGCCTTGACTGACACGTCCTCCGATGAGGACGGTGCATATACTGACTCCTGAGACACTGATGTTGATGTTTCAGATGGGGAGGGGAAATCATCCGTAGATGTCTCGGATTTGATTGAGGCGATACGGCTCATTCTTCAAGTGTCTGATGATTCTGAGCCTGAAACCGTCTCCAAGAAACCTGATAGGTTTAAGCGTAAGAAGGTGGTTAAGCAGGTTTTACCCTATTCTAAACACCTGGTTGACATACGTCAGGAATCCTGGGAAAATCCGGGGACAAAATGTACACCGAATAAGAGACTGTTGGCTCGCTATCCTCTCTCTGCGGAGGTGTGTAAAAATTGGGAAACTCCTCTGCCTGTAGATTCTCATGTGGCGCATATGGTTGTTTCCTCTGCTCTGCCAGTAACTACCGTCACCTCTCTGAAGGAACCGACGGATCGTCGTGTGGAGGGCTGTTTAAAAGCAATTTATACCCTTTCGGGGCTGTGCAAATGCCAACTATTGCAGCGACTTGGGCTGCTCAAGCTGTTGAGGCGTGGGCTCAGAAACTCGAGGCGGAACTGCCTTCTGATGCATCTGAGCATGCTCAACAATGTCTCTCATATTTTTTCCACGGCTTTTCTGTACCTTAAGGAGGCGGCCTTCGATGCCGGGGTGCTCACGGCCAAGACTGCTACGGCATCCGTTTTGGCCAGACGTATCCTTTGGTTGAGATCCTGGTCGGTGGATTTGGATTTCAAGAAAACCCTGGAGGTGCTTCCTTTCAAGGGAGACATTCTCTTTGGAAAAGACCTCAATAAGATTGTGGCTGACCTGGCTATGGCTAAAACAGCCTGCCTACCCAGTATGGCTCCTTCCGCACAGAAGGCTAAAAGTACTTTCCCTCGGCCCTTTTGTACTCCAGGTAAGGCAAAAGGCCAGGCGTACCCAAAGCAAACCCGTACTTCCAGGCCTGCCAAGCCCAGACCGAAGTGTGCTTGGGCCGCCCATCCAAAACTGACAAGCCGGCCGCATGACGGGGCGGGCCTCCCTCTGGGGGATCCCAGGGTGGGGGGCCGACTTCTAGGTTTTACCCAGGAATGGCTAAAGACCACTTCGGATACCTGGGTGAGGGAAGTCGTTGCTGGAGGTTACGCCATACCCTTCAAGAATCGTCCCCCTCATCAGTTTTGGCTGACAGATGTGCCTCTGGATCCGGCAAAAGCAAACATGTTGCACTCGGTGGTACATTCCCCCCTGTCCACAGGAGTGGTGGTACAGGTGCCTCTGACCCAGAGGGGCAAGGGGTTCTATTCACCGCTGTTTCTAGTCCCGAAACCGAACGGGTCCTCACAGCCTATTCTCAATCTGAAGTCCTTGAACAAGCATGTGCAAATTTCCAAGTTCCGTATGGAAACACTGCGCTCTATTGTTCTGGCCATGGAGCCTGGGGACTATATGGTCTCCCTGGACATACAGGATGCCTACCTACATATTCCTATTGCGGTATCTCATCAGCAGTACCTGCGGTTTGCAGTGGGCAACCTTCATTACCAATTTCGGACGTTACCCTTTGGTTTGACAACGGCTCCACGAGTTTTCAACAAAGTTATGGCGGTCATGACGGTACGCCGTCAAGGGGTCAGGATACTACCATACCTAGACGATTTGTTGATCCCGGCGAGTTCCCCAGAACTTCTCCTGTGTCATCTCGATTTGACAATCCAGTGCATGAAAGCCCACGGGTGGCTGATCAACTGGAAGAAATCCTCCCTGGTTCCGGCTCGGAGCATGGTACACCTGGGAGCGTTATTGGACACCCACAACCAGCGGTTGTTCTACGTCTCAGGAGAAAGTCCTGAAACTTCAGGACAAGATCAGATGCTTCCTATCCCGTCCGCAAGTGTCGATTCAATCGGCGATGCAAGTGCTAGGTCTCATGGTGTCGGCTTTCGACATGGTGGAGTATGCGAAATTCCATTTTCGGTCTCTGCAGAAGTTGATTCTGTCAAGTGGGACGGCCTGCCTCACCGGATCAGATCTCGCATGATCTCCCTATCTCCGGAGGTCTGCCTGTCACTGAGCTGGTGGCTGCAGGACCAACGATTGAGCAGGGATCGTCCCCTGGATATCCAACTGGGTCCTGCTAACGACGGATGCCAGTCTGAGAGGTTGGGGCGCGGTGTTGGAACAACACTCTCTTCATGGTCGGTGGACCAAGGAGGAGTCACTACTCCCGATAAACATTCTGGAACTGCGGGTAGTGTTCAATGCATTGACAATGGCCCCGCATCTGATACAGAACAGACCTGTTCAAGTACAATCGGACAACGCCACCACGGTGGCGTACATCAATCATCAGGGCGGCACTCGAAGCCACATGGCAATGAGGGAAGTATCAAGGATTCTTCAGTGAGCAGAACGCCATCTGCCGACCATATCAGCAGTGTTCATTCCGGGAGTTCTGAACTGGGAGGCGGACTATCTCAGTCGTCAGGACGTTCACGTCGGAGAATGGAGCCTACATCCAGAGGAGTTTCAACTTCTCGTGGACAAGTGGGGCCTCCCAGATGTGGACCTGATGGCGTCTCGACACAGTCACAAGGTTCCAGTCTTCGGAGCAAGGACAAGGGATCCTCAAGCAGCGTTCGTGGATGCTCTGTCAATCCCGTGGAACTTTCAGCTGCCGTATGTGTTCCCTCCAGTGTCACTCCTGCCCAGAGTAATACGGAAGTTCAAGCAAGAAGGAGGAAACCTACTTCTGGTCGCTCCAGCGTGGCCCAGGCGGCACTGGTTCTTCGATTTACAGGGACTCTCATTGGATCGTTCCATTCCACTTCCACAACAACCAGACCTCCTCGTTCAGGGCCCTTGTGTTTACCAGGATTTGGCCCGTCTGGCTTTGACGGCATGGCTCTTGAAGCTTCCGTCCTGAGGGCCAAGGGTTTTTCTGAGGCGGTCGTTCAAACTATGTTGAAGGCCAGTAAGCCGGCTTCTGCTCGGATATACCATAGGGTCTGGAATGCTTACTTTATTTGGTGTGCGTCTCACAATAATGACGTTTTCAAGTTTAGTACGGCCAAACTTTTCCTTTCTACAACAAGGCCTGGACTTAGGCCTGCGTCTGGCCTCCCTCAAGGTTTACATCTCTGCCTTTTCGGTTTGGTTTCAGAGAAAGATTGCTACCCTACCTAATCTCCATACATTCACTCAGGGTGTGTTGAGGGGTCAGCCTTCTTCTGTGCCACCTGTGGCCCCTTGGGATCTGTTGGTGGTTTTGGAGGCTTTACAAGAGTCTCCGTTTGAGCCTCTTACCTCTGCTGACCTTAAGTGACTTTCCCTTAAGGTGTTGTTTTTGCTGGATATTGTTTCAGCTAGAAGGGTCTCGGACTTGGGTGCCTTATCCTATAAATCCCCCTATTTGATTTTTCACCGTGACCGGGCGGTTCTTCGGACGCACCCAGGTTATTTACCCAAGGTGGTGTTTTCTTTCCACCTTAACCAGGAGATTGTGGTTCCGGCCTTTAATTCTCCTGAGTTGTCTTCCAAAGAGCGGTCTTTGGATGTGGTACGGGCTCTCCATATCTATGTGAAGAGAACTTCCTCCATTAGGAAATCCGATTCTCTTTTTGTGTTGTTTGGTTTTCACAAACATGGCTGGCCTGCTTCTAAGCAGACATTGGCCAGATGGATTAGAATGGTGATTGCACATGCTTATGTACAGGCTGGTCGTCTGGTTCCTGCTACCATCAAAGCCCATTCTACTCGGTCGGTTGGACCGTCTTGGGCGGCCCACCGTGGTGCGACCCTTGAACAATTGTTCAAGTCGGCTACGTGGTCCTCGAGGAACACATTTATTAGGTTCTATGCGTTTGATACCGCCGCTTCCCAGGATGCTTCCTTTGGACGCCGGGTTCTTGTGCCACAGTGCGTCCCCTCCTTTAAGGAACTGCTTTAGGACATCCCCAATGTTAATCCTTGTGGAGCCCAGTGTACCCTGCAGCAGAAAACTAGATTTATTGTAAGAACTTACCTTTGTTAAATCTCTTTCTGCGAGGTACACTGGGCTCCACAAGACGCCCATCCTGACGCACTTAGCTTTTTTTGGGTTGGTATTGGCATAGCCGCTGACACCCTCTTCTACGGTGAGTGTGTGGTGGAATTGGCTACGAGCGGTTGTCGTCTCTGGTACCTGCTACTGCATTGGGTTGGTTAATGAAACTGAGCTCACTGGCATGGAGGCGGGGTTATAGAGGAGGCGGCGCTGTGCATCTTGGGAACAGTCTAAAGCTTTGAGCCTGTTGTGCCTCGGATCAAGATACTACTCTACACCCCGATGCTAATCCTTGTGGAGCCCAGTGTACCTAGCAGAAAGAGATTTAACAACGGTAAGTTCTTACCATAAATCTCGTTTTGATCGCCTTTCCTGGACATTAATGTTTTCCACCCTATCATCTATTGGTTTACATGGCAATTTCATGATTACAGCTTTGTATTCCTAACCTTCGTCATCGATTCTGAGGAGTACTTTTCACTCCTCACAAGACAAGAATGTCCTTCATCTCTGATTCTCTTTGCTTTTTACATTGAACCCTTTGCAGCTAGAATTAGAGCTAACCCTAATATCAAACAAGTCAAAGTGGGGAGGAATCGTTATAAGTTATCTCTCTTCTTACTGTCACTCCCTAATGTAAAGTCCGAGTTGGGCTCTTATGGTGCACTTTCTGATTCCAAAATTAATAGATCTAAATCTGAAGCTATGACTATATCTTCTCCCACGTGCAGTCCATTCTCTCATTTACATTTCATTTTGGCGTCCCAGTGCTATAAATTACCTTGGTGTTTCCATCACTGAATCTTATTCCCGCATGTACAGTGTCAAGTGAGTTACTTCCCAATGTTTCGTTCACTCGCGCAGAACTTACTTAAATGGAAGTCTCTATATATTTCTTGGTAGAGAGAATTAATGCCATTAAATTAATCTTCTCCCACTGGTTATATAGGGGGTCATTCCGAGTTGTTCGCTAGCTGCTTTCGTTTGCTGCGCAGCGATCAGGCAAAAAAATGTCACTTCTGCGCATGCGGTGCAATGCGCACGCGCGTCGTACTATTACAACGAACTATGTAGTTTCACACAAGGTCTAGCGAAGCATTTCAGTCGCACTGCTGGCCGCAGAGTGATTGACAGGAAGAGAGCGTTTCTGGGTGTCAGCTGACCGTTTTCAGGGAGTGTTCGAAAAAATGCAGGCTTGCCAGGAAAAACGCAGGCATGGCTGGGCGAATGCAGGGCGTGTTTGTGACGTCAAAACAGGAACTGAATAGTCTGAAGTGATCGCAACCGCTGAGTAGGTCTGGAGCTACTCTGAAACTGCACAAAAATATTTTGTAGCCGCTCTGCGATCCTTTCGTCCGCACTTCTGCTAAGCTAAAATACACTCCCAGTGGGAGGCGGCATAGCGTTTGCATGACTGCTAAAAACTGCTAGCGAGCGAACAACTCTGAATGACCACCATAGTTAGTGCAAACATTACTCATGTCTGCCCTGAATTCAGCTCTGGGCTCTATGCAAACTCTTTGCAGCAAATTTATCTGGGTGAGTAGTAAGCCTCGGATTTGTTGATCCATTTTGGCAAAATCGGTACCTGATTGAGGTCTGGCTCTACTGATACTCCAGTCTTACTATCATCAGGGACAACTCAACCACATAATGTCTTGGTAATTTGAACCAGGCCATAAACGTTGGGTTGATCTTGAGAATGGTATGCTTCAAATCAGGAGTGTGGATGGAATTCTCTGGTTAACTAAATTGCATTGCCCAGCATTGGCCTATGCAATGCCTTGGTCCGGTTTACTTTAACTCTATGGGTCGGACTTCATGTTTGCTTGGACTTAGCTTCTCACCCATACCCTGTGTCTCCCATATAGAATCATCCATTATTTCCGCCGGGTAATGATGCCATTATGGCTTCTTTTTGGCAGGGGATTCAGATTGATAGATTCCGCTATGTTCAGGTTCAGTTCTCACAGCCCTCATTTGTAGACCTTCAAACCCGCCACTCCGTTCCTTCCTCCTATCATAATCAGTATCTCCAAATTGTCAGTTTTGTACATTCACAATCTCCTCCCCATTCCTTTCTACCATTGATCCCATTTGAACGCCTTTGTGTCTATAGGCCGTAAAGGCAATGTATCAGTTATATATCACTCCATTCTAAGGCCACTTTCCCCTGATCGTGAACCCCATAATCTGGCTTGGGATTCTGACATTTCAACCCCCATTGAAGACGAGGGCTTGTCAACTATTAACAGTAATGGGAAGGCCTCCATCAGCATAGCTAATCGGGTGGTATCTTGTGCCATCTAAAATATACGAGACGTTTCCTACTCAAATTCCTGCTGGTGACAATGTCGAGAGGTGGGTTTCTCCACACTTGTTGGTCTTCTCCTGTTAAAAGCTTATTTTGGGATCAAGTTTGGAATATGATTTAACGGGTTTTAGGTATATCCAATATCCAGTAGCAAACTAGTGGTCCGCATTTGTAATGCTGCCAAATCTTTGATATTTAAGAACTGGAACTCCTCTACGGCACCCTCACTGGCAGCCCTTTGGGTTAATTTTGTGGCCTCAGTGGAGTATATTACATACTAGAAAATGATTCCCTGGCTACTTTTCACAAGGTCTCATCCCTATGGTGTCTTTTTCAGTCACCACCTGTGGTACAGTGCTTTCCTAATTGATATACTGGACAGTTTGGTTAATTATCGTGAAAGTTCTTTATGGCCAAATTTAGGCCCTCATTCCGAGTTGTTCGCTCGCTAGCTGCTTCTAGCAGCAGTGCAAACGCTAAGCCGCCGCCCTCTGGGACTGTATCTTAGCTTAGCAGAAGTGCGAACGAAAGGATCGCAGCGCTGCTACAAAAAAAGATTGTGCAGTTTCTGAGTAGCTCGAGACTTACTCCTAGCTAGCGATCACTTCAGTCTGTTTAGTTCCTGCTTTGACGTCACAAACACGCCCTGCGTTCGCCCAGCCACGCCTACGTTTCCCCAGCCACACCTGCGTTTTTATCTGGCACGCCTGCGTTTTTACACACCCTCCCCGAAAACGGTCAGTTACCACCCAGAAACACCCACTTCCTGTCAATCACTCTGCGGCCAGCAGTGCGACTGAAAAGCGTCGCTAGAGCTTGTGTGAAACTGCATCGGCTTTTGTGAAAGTAGGTTGCGCATTTTTGCCTGATCGCTGCGCTACGAACAACGGCAGCTAGCGATCAACTCGGAATGAGGGCCTTAATTAACCACGAAATTGCAGTAATTTGCTGTGATTGCCTTTTTTTCGTGAAAACAGAATTTTTGTGGGTATGCACGTTCCCACAATTTGCCTATTCAATTGCAAATTTGTGAAAACCGAAAAAATTGTTGCTGGCAGTGAAAAAATGGTTAAATCTGCCTGTACCCCCCAAAAAAGCTAACCTTTCATCGGATAACAGTATAAATGTTTTATTATTGGTTATAATAAAAGAACAGTATTTCTGGTACTTAATGGCTGGTATATGCATTTTTTTAAAAGTGTAAAAAAAATTATAGAAAGCTATTTTTTTCAGCAAAATAAGTGCTAAAATTACATTTGGGGTACATAAAATGGGTATAAGTATATATTTGGGTCATTTTAGGATACTTTTTAGAAAAAATGTGGAAACAGTGCAATTACTTCCACCTGCAAGTCTAAAAACACTTGTCCCACTCACAAAACATCCCAATATATCTGTCCCATGCCCTGTACCCCAGTTTCCATCATTTTGCACTTTTTCACCCCAAAAATAACCTTTTATTATTGACCAATTAAAAATAATTAAAAACATCTAAGCGCCTAATAGTCGTTCAGGGGTGTGTCCCAGGGATTCAGAACCAAATCCCAACATTTTTAACTTAAAATAGGGATCTCCCTCAAGTTTACCACCTGCTCAGAGTTGGTGAATTGAAATTTACTGTAAAATTACGGCAAATCTGTTTTTGCAAACAATTGAATAGGCTGTTTTGCGATATGCAGTTTTCACGGATAATGGAATTTGACCCTTAAGACTCTTTAAAAAAAATATCCAAAAGAAATTAAACCTATATCCAATGTGTAGCATGTATTTTGAAAAAAAACAAAACAGGTTTTAAAAAATAAAAAACAATAAAAAAAGTTTTAACTTTTTTTTTTGCATTGTTTTAATGAAAAAATTTGAATCATATTCGAAACCTTGATCAGACACGTTTTAATGCTATATATTTTTTATTTATTTTACGTCTTTCAATAAAACCAATTTTTTTTTATAGCTTTTTATTCCTATTACATCTGAATATATGTGGATAGACTAAACATATTAATACATAGTCACTTGTGAATGATTTTTATAGTAGATCCTGTAAAAATACTTTGTTTATCATTTGTTTTATATTCAATCTCTTTTTGTACCTTGCAATCCATTCCGTCTGTCACTCAGGATGACTGCTTATCATGTGCTTTTCCATCTCTTACTTAGACTATGTTCTACACTAGGGGTGGGCAAGATACGGCCCGCGGGCCGGATGCGTCCCGCAAACTGATCCTGTCCGGCCCACTGCCTCCCACCAGCGAGCAATGACAAGTGGCCCGACCGGCTGAGCTGCTTGACATTGCTCTGCACTGCAGTACCTCCAAGCTGCCAGCGGCGCCTCTCTCCCCTGCTGCTGCGTTGTAGCAGCCTCCTCCAGAGTCCCCAGTGACAACGGCTGTGTTCAGCCGAGAAGGGGGCGGGGCTATGTGCCGATGAGGGGGCGGGGCTACACGGGACCTCAGGGGGCGGAGCTACACGGGACAAGAGCCAGACTGCTACAGATCCATCCTTCCTGCCACTGCCAGCCAGATCAGTACGTTAATGGGAAAAGTGAAAGAAAGTGTGTGTGTGTGTGATAGTGTGCATATATTTGTGTTTGCGGGAAGTGGCGTCAGACTGTTTTTAGGTATGGAGGAGAGATCTTTAGCTCTCGCTGTACCAACCCCTCCCGTGTTCTGTCACCATGTCACCCCCATGTTCTGTCACTATGTCACCCCCCCCCGTGTTCTGTCACTGTCACACCCCCCGTGTTCTGTCACTGTGTCACCTCCCCGTGTTCTGTCACTGTGTCACACCCCCCATGTTCTGTCACTGTGTCACCTCCCCGTGTTCTGTCGCTGTCAACCCCACCATGTTCTGTCACCATGTCACAACCCCCGTGTTCTGTCACCCCCCCTCCCCGTGTTCTTTCACTGTGTCACACCCCCCGTGTTCTTTCACTGTGTCACACCCCCCGTGTTCTGTCACCGTGTCACACATCCGTGTTCTGTCACTGTCACCCCCACCGTGTTCTGTCACTGTGTCACACCCCCCGTGTTCTGTCACTGTCACCCCCCTCCCCGTGTTCTGTCACCGTGTCACCCCCACCATGTTCTGTCACTGTCACCCCCCCCCTCCCCGTGTTCTTTCACTGTGTCAAACCCCCCGTGTTCTGTCACCGTGTCACACACCCATGTTCTGTCACTGTCACCCCCCCTTCCCGTGTTCTGTCACCGTGTCACCCCCCCATGTTCTGTCACCGTGTCACACACCCATGTTCTGTCACTGTCACCCCCCCCTTCCCGTGTTCTGTCACCGTGTCACACCCCCCATGTTCTGTCACCGTGTCACACCCCCCATGTTCTGTCACCGTGTCACCCCCACCGTGTTCTGTCACTGTGTCACACCCCCCGTGTTCTGTCACCGTGTCACCCCCACCATTTTCTGTCACTGTGTCACACACCCGTGTTCTGTCACTGTCACCCCCCCCTCCCTGTGTTCTGTCACCGTGTCACCCCCACCGTGTTCTGTCACCGTGTCACCCCCCCCCTCCGTGTTCTGTCACCGTGTCACACCCCCCATGTTCTGTCACCGTGTCACCCCCACCGTGTTCTGTCACTGTGTCACACACCCCGTATTCTGTCACCCCCGTGTTCTGTCACCCCCGTGTTCTGTCACCCCCACCGTGTTCTGTCACCGTGTCACCCCCACCGTGTTCTGTCACCGTGTCACCCCCACCGTGTTCTGTCACCGTGTCACCCCCACCGTGTTCTGTCACCGTGTCACCCCCACCGTGTTCTGTCACCGTGTCACCCCCACCGTGTTCTGTCACTGTGTCACCCCCACCATGTTCTGTCACCGTGTCACACCTTTCCCCAGGGGCCATAAGACACTGGATAATTTGCTTGCTGCACAATAATTATCCTAAATAAAATGTTAATGTGTAAAAAGGCTCTCTACCTGCCGTAATGTGTGTAAAAGGGGCTCTACCTGGTGTAATGTGTGTAAGTAGCGCTGTGTGGCGCAATTTGAATAATGGAGACTATTGTGCAGCCTAATATGAATCTGTATTATTTTTTGCCCACACCCCTTCCACATGAAGCCACGTCCCTATATTTTTGGTAAGTGGGGCGAGCTGCTATTTTGTATGTGGCCCTCGGATACTGACAGGAAATGTCAAGTGGCCCCTCAGCTGAAATAATTGCCCACCACTGTTCTACACCATACTCGTTACAACAGCACCTAGCCCTCGTTTTCAGCCACCCTGATGCTTATTTCAGTGTCATGTCCATTGATGCAGCAATTTTTTATACCTTGTACTTGTCCTATATTGTCGTGTACTGTAACTTGTTTTGTTCATTTGTTTATGTACTTTGTTAGGCGCTACGGAACCCTTATAGCGCCATATAAATAAAGAATGATAATAATACTACATACAATGTTCACTCATAGATAGATAAAAATAATACAAGTTAATGTTAAGCATTAGTCCTACTTATTACTTTTATTATTATTAAATAAATCTGAATAGTAATACAAAACACACACACACACACACAAAAAAAGGAGGAATTAAGCATTAGTACTGAGCATACCACTGGCATTAAACATTTTGAATAAAAACACTAGTTTTGTAGTATAATAGGCTTTTTTTTTAAGAAGCCACGACGCCGTGCCAGTAGTCACAGCATAATTTTAAAAAAACACACAAAAACATTTGGTTTAAACCGGTCAACCCTAGAACTACTCACAAAGGGATTTCTTGAATAAATGCACATACCAAGTTCTCCCTTTTTTTTCTTTCCTTTTTTATTCCTCAAAATGAAACATGGATAAAAGTGCTCCTCATAGCTTAACACAATTTATTGTAACAAACAGTCTCCATAAAGAATTTTTAAACTCCACCACAAGTCTTAAATGTACAGATATTATAAGACGCTCCTCCCTGGGAAGATTAGAAGATCTTAGTGCTCCAAGACAGTAGCTCAAAGTTCCAAGACATCTCACCAGACTCTCCATCAGTGCGTTTCAACTCTTCAAAGTTTTTCTCAAAGTCTTCTATATAAGCAAAGCAATAACGTCCCAGAAAGATGCAGGCGCTGGATGTCCCAAGTGTAGGTCATATGTGACACTTAAGTAGCAGAAAGTAAATACAGGTTAAGTATCCCTTATCCAAAATGCTTGGGACCAGAGGTATTTTGGATATAGGATTTTTCCGTATTTTGGAATAATTGCATACCATAATGAGATATCATGGTGATGGGTCCTAAGTCTAAGCACAGAATGCATTTATGTTACATATACACCTTATACACACAGCCTGAAGGTAATTTTAGCCAATATTTTTAATAACTTTGTGCATTAAACAAAGTGTGTGTACATTCACACAATTCATTTATGTTTTATATACACCTTATTCACACAGCCTGAAGGTCATTTAATACAATATTTTTAATAACTTTGTGTATTAAACAAAGTTTGTGTACATTGAGCCACAGAAAACAAAGATTTCACTATCTCACTCTCACTCAAAAAAGTCCGTATTTCGGAATATTCCGTATTTCGGAATATTTGGATATGGGATACTCAACCTGTACTGATATGCATTGTGTCCTCTCCTCCTTTATAGTAGCTGTGCTTTATTATTAGAGGAGATTTTCTCCAAGAGTAACATTGGTTCCTAATATGGAACAACTTACATTGTTTCTCATGCAACTACAGTATTTGATCCGCCTAAATTCATATAATTGGTTTAAGTTTTACTTAGCCAGTCCTTAGTTTCACTTTTTTAAACTGCCATGTGATTTATAATAAGGCATATCCTGTATATTGCTCTGTCCCAATTTAATCAGGCGCTGTTATCTATGGTTTTTAGACATTTCAGTGGTTTTTCATTATTTACAGATATAAAAACAGACTATATTTACACGACACAAATTCTGGAAAAACTGCCTTACACTAATATTATGTTATTTTGCTTCAGTAAAGAAAATATGTTAAAAGGTGGTGTACATAAGGCCTGCTTACCACCCATGTGTACCACATTATCCTGGTGAATGTATCCTATTCTTTTAAAAATTTTATTAAATGTTTAACTGGGTTCAGTATAAATGACCACCAGACGGGATACCGGCAATCACAATACTGAAGCCGTCATACGGATCAGTGAAATCCCAACGGCCAATCTAAGTATGTTCCTCCCTACACCAGATACCCTCCCTTCCCGCAGCTAACCCTATCTTCACCCCTTGGTGCCTAACCCTATCCGCCCCCGATGGTGCCTAAACTTAACCCTCCTCCTTTCCCGCAGCCTAACCCTAACCCACCCTGCTTATTACCTAAACCTAACCTCCACCCAGTGGTGCCTAACCCCCCTCCCCGCAGCCTAAGCCTAACCCCCTCAGGTGGCACCTAAACGTAATTCCCCCCCCCCCACCCTTCCCCCCTCCATTCCTGGCCCTAACCCTCCCGGTCAGAATTCCGGCGTTGGTATTCTGCTGGGTGTCGGGATTCCGGCGTCTGCATGCCAACTGCCAGTATCTTAATTGCATCCCGTTTCACTTGCATCCTTTTTCATGTGTGAACCATACAAACAATATTGTGTCTAGAAAGTTGTTCATGAGATTTGCAAACTATAAAGCGTAATGTGCATATTTTTGTAAGGACAATGACAGAATAAGGGGCTATAACCCATAGCTACCAGTCATATTTAACTGTCAATTTATAGGAAATGAAAGAAAATGTCTCATTGGTCGCTATGTGTCACAGTTTTAATTTCTACTCGTGCAGGTTGTTTAAAGTGCATTTGAAGATTTATTTCTACTTATTTTCTCTATTCATAATACCATTCTTCTGTAACTTTGCCAAGTTTAATGTGAAAATTATGGTTTGTATACTTTTAATTTTGTTTCCTGTTTGTTTTTTTGCATCTGAATGCATTTTAGAAATCTGAAAGCGTTGATGTAATTAGTTTTCCGCTGTGTGTGGAAGATAGATTCTGCTTAACACCCATTAAAGTACATTTGAAAAGAACAACTGATATATGAAACTTAAATACGCTAGTGCAATTAAGGCACATTTTGACTACATTTGCTTTTCTCTTTTAAACAAATAATTTTCCGTAAGCCTGTTTTTTTAGTTAGGTTTGCACACATTGCAGTCTGCAATGTTCTGAAACCTTTTTCATCTGGACTATTTTTTATTATAATTACATCTGAAAATTATGGGACTTTCCAAATATGCTTCCCCATGTTCGTATGCTGGCCAGCGTTTTTTAATACTCCCACAGTTCATGGGTATAATTGACTTAATCACTAGCTCAATAATATCCCAAAATATCCTTATGTATAAAAAAGTCTGTTTGGAGAGTCCTTTGCCTCAACAGAAAGTTGTTCAAATCTCCTTATGAACAAAATCACATATGGTGGCTTGAAGGATTTGCATTGACAAAAGTTATATCATGATCTTCTCCAAAAGGGAGAATTCAGTTAGTTTTTGCAGTAAAAACTGAGATTTTACCCTGACCCGCAATAAGTCCCTATTCAGTTGTCCTCAAATAATTATCTGTGATAATTCTTCACAGGTTTACCACGAATGTATTTTCTCCACATCCTGAGTAGGTGATAAGTTGGGGGGAAAAAATCCCTATTTTAAGATAAAAATGTAGGGATTTGGTTCAGAACCCCTGGGACACCCCCCTGAATGACTAATTATACCCCTTTTCCATCAAAATCCCGAGTCTGGCCCGGTATTTTACCCAGCTTAGACCCCATTTCTACTGCACCCTCATCCTGGGGTTTTCCCGGGGCGCCTCCATTTCCACTGAGCCCAGGTAAGCCCAGCAAAACATGTGGATGTCATTAAAAATGGCCTTTATTCAGGCTCACAAAGATGAGGTCACACTGTGTTTGTTCAACTGTTGTAGAATCACATGTAATACAAAGTATACATTACAAAAGTGCAATAACAATGGGCAATGCCACCAGCAGAAAATACAATCATAAAAGTGCTAGCTCAACATATACAATTCACTAGTCCAATAACAAAAGGCCACATGCCCAGTGGTTAATAAATACAATAAAAGTGCCATTTATCACTATAACAGAATCTTTACGGGAGACATGTAGTAACATTGAAAAATACAATGGCTGGTGAACCAAGATTTCACCCACAAAGTAATGCATCATATGTAAATTTCAAAGAAGGAATATCAAATAAATATATATATATATATATATATATATATATATATATATATTGGGGATTGAAACGTTGAATCATCCGACCTCTGTGTTCGTGAGTTTTATTTTGAAGGAAAAATGTCTTTGAGTGCCGCACCACTGCTGCTCTCTATCCATTCATTGTGAGGGCACCAAGACTGGTTACATTATATAGGTGGAGTGCCGGGTTTCATGTGGTTTTTTTTTATATATATATATATATATATATATATATATATAAGTTTCTGTCACTCTTTACTCCCCACACACCCGTTGGGGACCACCCCCCTTTGGCATAAAAATGCCCATCAATATGCTAAAATAGAATTGTGGGTCACAAGCCACCTCCCGAGTAAGGTGCCCGTAGGCTTCTATAAATTTGATCTTTGTTTTCGGGAGATAGGGAGTCTATAACGCTCTCACACATATAAAAAAAACTGTTCTGTTTTTGATTCTGTGTCCAGAACCACCTTCACCCAGTGCATTCTGAAAAGATAAAATGAGTTTTATGTAAAGAACTTACCTTTGTTAAAACTCTTTCTGCAAGGTACACTGGGCTCTACAAGGATAGACATTGGGATGTAGAGTAGGATCTTGATCTGAGTCACCAACAGGCTGAAAAGCTTTGACTGTTCCCAGAATGCATAGCGCCACCTCCTCTATAACCCCGCCTCCCTGCACAGGAGCTCAGTTTTTAGTTAACCAGCCCAATGCAGTAGCAGGAAAACAGATGACAACGGTTAGTAGCCACATACACCACACTCTCACGACAGGAGAAGTGTCAGCGGCTAATGCCATACCAACCCAAAGAAGCTAAGAGCGTCAGGGTGGGCGCCTTGTGGAGCCCAGTGTACCTCGCAGAAAGAGTTTTAACAAAGGTAAGTTCTTACCATAAAACTAATTTTCTGCTGCGGGGTACACTGGGCTCCACAAGGATAGATATTGGGGATGTCCTAAAGCAGTTCCTTATGGGAGGGGACGCACTGTAGTGGGCACAAGAACTCTGCGTCCAAAGGAAGCATCCTGGGAAGCGGCAGTATCGAAGGCATAGAACCTTATGAACGTGTTCACAGAGGACCACGTAGCCGCCTTGCACAATTGTTCAAGGGTCGCACCACGGCGGGCCGCCCAAGAAGGTCCAACAGATCGAGTAGAATGGGCCGTAATGTGAGCAGGAGCTGATAGACCAGCCCTCACATAAGCATGTGTAATCACCATTCTAATCCATCTGGCCAAAGTTTGATTGTGAGCAGGCTAGCCCCGTTTGTGAAATCCAAACAGCACAAAGAGAGAATCAGATTTCCTAATAGAAGCAGTTCTCTTCACATAGATACGGAGAGCCCGTACCACATCCAAAGACCGCTCTTTGGAAGACAGATTAGGAGAAACAAGTGCCGGAACCACAATCTCCTGATTAAGGTGAAACGAAGAAACCACCTTAGATAAGTATCCGGGACGAGTCCTAAGAACCGCCCGGTCACGGTGAAATATCAGATATGGGGAACTACAGGACAAGGCACCCAAATCCGACACTCTTCTAGCTGAAGCAATAGCCAGCAGAAACACCATCTTAAGGGAAAGCCACTTAAGATCAGCTGAACCAAGAGGTTCAAACTGAGACTCTTGTAACGCCTCCAAAACCACCGACAAGTCCCAAGGAGCCACAGGCGGGACATAGGGAGGTTGGATACGCAACACACTCTGAGTAAAGGTATGCACATCAGGTAAGGTCGCAATTTTTCTCTGAGACCACACTGACAAGGCAGATATTTGAACCTTGAGGGAGGCCAGACGCAGGCCTAAGTCCAGGCCCTGCTGAAGAAAAGCCAACAACTTGGCTATACTAAACTTGGAAGCGTCATAATCGTTAGATGCGCACCAAACAAAGTAAGAATGCCAGACCCTATAGTAAATCCGAACCGAAGCCGGTTTCCGGGCCCGCAACATAGTTTGAATGACCGCCTCAGAAAACCCTTTAGCCCTTAAGACGGAAGCTTCAAGAGCTACGCCGTCAAAGACAGTCGGGCTAGGTCCTGGTAGACACAGGGGCCCTGAACGAGGAGGTCTGGGCATTGTGGAAGTAGAATTGGACGCTCTGACGATAGGCCTTGCAGGTCTGAGAACCAGTGCCGTCTGGGCCACGCTGAAGCTATGAGAAGCAGAATTCCTTTTTCTCTGACGTCCTAGTGGATGCTGGGAACTCCGTAAGGACCATGGGGAATAGCGGCTCCGCAGGAGACTGGGCACAAAAGTAAAAGCTTTATGACTAGCTGGTGTGCACTGGCTCCTCCCCCTATGACCCTCCTCCAAGCCTCAGTTAGATTTTTGTGCCCGGCCGAGAAGGGTGCATGCTAGGTAGCTCTCCTGAGCTGCTTAGAGTAAAAGTTTAAATAGGTTTTTTATTTTCAGTGAGACCTGCTGGCAACAGGCTCACTGCATCGTGGGACTAAGGGGAGAAGAAGCGAACTCACCTGCATGCAGAGTGGATTGGGCTTCTTGGCTACTGGACATTAGCTCCAGAGGGACGATCACAGGCTCAGCTTGGATGGGTCCCGGAGCCGCGCCGCCGGCCCCCTTACAGAGCCAGAAGAGCGAAGAGGTCCGGAAAAATCGGCGGCAGAAGACGTTCCTGTCTTCAATAAGGTAGCGCACAGCACTGCAGCTGTGCGCCATTGCTCTCAGCACACTTCACACTCCGGTCACTGAGGGTGCAGGGCGCTGGGGGGGAGCGCCCTGAGACGCAATAAAACACGTTTTAAACCTTATATGGCTAAAGAAATGCATCACATATAGCTCCTGGGCTATATGGATGCATTTAACCCCTGCCAGTTTTCCTAAAAAAAGCGGGAGAAAAGGCCGCCGAAAAGGGGGCGGAGCCTATCTCCTCAGCACACAAGCGCCATTTTCCCTCACAGCTCCGCTGGAAGGACGGCTCCCTGACTCTCCCCTGCAGTCCTGCTACAGAATCAGGGTAAAACAAGAGAGGGGGGGCACTAATTGGCAGATAATACAAATACAGCAGCTATAGAAGGGAGAAACACTTATATAAGGTTATCCCTGTATATATATAGCGCTCTGGTGTGTGCTGGCAAACTCTCCCTCTGTCTCCCCAAAGGGCTCGTGGGGTCCTGTCCTCTATCAGAGCATTCCCTGTGTGTGTGCTGTGTGTCGGTACGATTGTGTCGACATGTATGAGGAGGAAAATGATGTGGAGGCGGAGCAATTGCCTGTAATACTGATGTCACCCCCTAGGGAGTCGACACCTGACTGGACTGGATGGTCGTATGGAAGGAATTACGTGACAGTGTCAGCACTTTGCAAAAAACTGTTGACGACATGAGACAGCCGGCAAATCAGTTAGTGCCTGTCCAGGCGTCTCAAACACCGTCAGGGGCTCTAAAGCGCCCGTTACCTCAGATGGTCGACACAGACCCAGACACGGATACTGACTCCAGCGTCGACGGTGACGAGACAAACGTAATGTCCAGTAGGGCCACACGTTACATGATCACGGCAATGAAGGAGGCTTTGAACATTTCTGATACTACAAGTACCACAAAAAGGGGTATTATGTGGGGTGTGAAAAAACTACCCATAGTTTCTCTAACGTCCTAAGTGGATGCTGGGGACTCCGTCAGGACCATGGGGTTTAGCGGCTCCGCAGGAGACAGGGCACAATAATAAAAGCTTTAGGATCAGGTGGTGTGCACTGGCTCCTCCCCCTATGACCCTCCTCCAAGCCTCAGTTAGATTTTTGTGCCCGGCCGAGAAGGGTGCAATCTAGGTGGCTCTCCTGAGCTGCTTAGAATAAAAGTTTAAGTTAGGTTTTTTATTTTCAGTGAGTCCTGCTGGCAACAGGCTCACTGCTACGAGGGACTTAGGGGAGAGAAGTAAACTCACCTGCGTGCAGGATGGATTTGCTTCTTAGGCTACTGGACACCATTAGCTCCAGAGGGAGTCGGAACACAGGTCTCACCTTGGGGTTCGTCCCGGAGCCGTGCCGCCGACCCCCCTTGCAGATGCCGAAGTTGAAGAGGTCCAGAGGTCCAGAAACAGGCGGCAGAAGACTTTCAGTCTTCATAAGGTAGCGCACAGCACTGCAGCTGTGCGCCATTGTTGTCAGCACACTTCATACCAGCGGTCACTGAGGGTGCAGGGCGCTGGGGGGGGCGCCCTGGGCAGCAATGTATTATACCTTTTTTATGGCTAAAATACATCACATATAGCCCTTGAGACTATATGGATGTATTTAACCCCTGCCAGATCTCACAAACTCCGGGAGAAGAGCCCGCCGTTTTAGGGGGCGGGGCCTATTCTCCTCAGCACACGGCGCCATTTTCCTGCTCAGCTCTGCTGTGAGGAAGGCTCCCAGGCTCTCCCCTGCACTGCACTACAGAAACAGGGTTAAAACAGAGAGGGGGGGCACTTATTTGGCGATATGATTACATATGTGAAAATGCTATAAGGGAAAACACTTGTATAAGGGGTTGTCCCTGTATAATTATAGCGTTTTTGGTGTGTGCTGGCAAACTCTCCCTCTGTCTCCCCAAAGGGCTAGTGGGGTCCTGTCCTCTATCAGAGCATTCCCTGTGTGTGTGCTGTGTGTCGGTACGTGTGTGTCGACATGTAGGAGGACGATGTTGGTGAGGAGGCGGAGCAAATTGCCTGTATTGGTGCTGTCACTCTCTAGGGAGTCGACACCGGAATGGATGGCTTATTTAGGAATTACGTGATAATGTCAACACGATGCAAGGTCGGTTGACGACATGAGACGGCCGGCAAACAAATTAGTACCTGTCCAGGCGTCTCAGACACCGTCAGGGGCTTGTAAAAACGCCCATTTACCTCAGTTGGTCGACACAGACACGGACACTGACTTCAGTGTCGACGGTGAAGAAACAAACGTATTTTCCTTTAGGGCCACACGTTACATGTTAAGGGCAATGAAGGAGGTGTTACATATTTCTGATACTACAAGTACCACAAATAAGGGTATTATGTAGGGTGGGAATAATCTACTTGTAGTTTTTCCTGAATCAGATAAATTAAAGTGTGTGATGATACGTGGGTTTCCTCCGATAGAAAGTTATTGGAGGTATACCCTTTCCCGCCAGAAGTGAGGGCGAGTTGGGAAACACACCTTAGGGTGGATAAGGCGCTCACACGCTTATAAAAACAAGTGGCGTTACCGTCTCCAGATACGGCCGCCCTCAAAGAGCCAGCTGATAGGAAGCTGAAAAATATCCTAAAAAGTATATACACACATACTGGTGTTATACTACGACCAGCAATCGCCTCAGCCTGGATGTGCAGCGCTGGGGGGGCTTGGTCGGATTTCCTGACTGAAAATATTGATACCCTTGACAGGAACAATATTTTATTGACTATAGAGCATTTTAAGGATGCATTTCTATATATGCGAGATGCGCAGAGGGATATTTGCATTCTGGCATCAAGAGTAGATGTGATGTCCATATCTGCCAGACGATGTTTATAGACACGACAGTGGTCAGGTGATGCAGATTCCAGACGGCACATGGAAGTATTGCCGTATAAAGGGGCGGTCCATCGGACCTGGTGGCCATGGCAACAGCTGGAAAATCCACTTTTGTTACCCCAAGTCACATCTCAGCAGAAAAGGACACAGTCTTTTCAGTCTCAGTCCTTTCGTACCCATAAAGGCAGGCGGGCAAAAGGCCAGTCATATCTGCCCAGGGTTAGAGGAAAGGGAAGAAGACTGCAGCAGGCAGCCCATTCCCAGGAACAGAAGTCCTCCACAGCTTCTGCCAAGTCCGTAGCATGTCGCTGGGGCCATACAAGCGGACTCAGGTGCGGTGGGGGGTCATCTCAAGAGTTTCAGCACGCAGTGGGCTCACTCGCAAGTGGACTCCTGGATCCTACACGTAGTATCCCAGGTGTACATTGGAAATTCGAGACGTCTTCCCCTCACAAGTTCCTGAAGTCTGCTTTACCAACGTCTCCCTCCGACAGGGAGGCAGTATTGGGAAAAAATTCACAGGCTGTATTCCCAGCAGGTGATAATCAAAGTACCCCTCCTACAACAAGGGAAGGGGTATTATTCCACACTATATTGTGGTACTGAAGCCAAACGGCTCGGTGAGATCTAAAAGATTTGAACAATTACATACAAGGGTTCAAATCAAGATGGAGTCACTCAGAGCAGTGATAGCGAACCAGGACGATATGGTGTCACTGGATATCAGGGACGCTTACCTACATGTCCAAATTTTGCCCTTCTCACCAAGGGTATCTCAGGTTCGTGGTACAGAACTGTCACTATCAGTTCAGAAGCTGCCGTTTGGATTGTCCACGGCACCCCGGGTCTTTACCATGGTAATGGCCGAAATGATGATTCTTCCTAAAAGAAATATGGACGCTTTCCTGATAAGGGCAAGGTCCAGAGAACATTTGGCGGTCGGAGT
Source organism: Pseudophryne corroboree (assembly GCF_028390025.1). NCBI lineage: Eukaryota > Metazoa > Chordata > Amphibia > Anura > Myobatrachidae > Pseudophryne > Pseudophryne corroboree. The sequence goes on along the minus strand of NC_086447.1, from coordinate 435,247,274 downwards.
AGCACTATCTCAAGTAGTTCTACGACAGCACGAGTGGATTCCTAAATATTCCAAAATCGCAGCTTTTTCCGACGACACGTCTAATGTTCCTAGGAATGATTCTGGACACAGTCCAGAAAAGGATGTTTTCTCCCGGAGAAGAAGGCCAGGGAGTTATCCGAGCTAGTCAGGAACCTCCTAAAACCAGGAAAAGTATCAGTGCATCATTGCACAAGGGTCCTGTGAAAAATGGTGGTTTCTTACAAAGCGATCCCATTCGGTAGATTTCACGCAAGAACCTTTCAGTGGAATCTGCTGGGAAAATGGTCCGGATCGCATCTTCAGATGCATCAGCGGATAACCCTGTCTCCAAGGACAAGGGTGTTTTCTTCTGCGGTGGCTGCAGAGTGCTCATCTATGAAAGGGCCGCAGATTCGACATTCAGGACTGGGTCCTGGTGACCACGGATGCCAGCCTGAGTGGCTGGGGAGCAGTCACACAAGGAAAAAAATTTCCAGGGAGTGTGATCAAGTCTGGAGACTTCTCTCCACATAAATATATTGGAGCTAAGGGCAATTTACAAGGCTCTAAGCTTAGCAAGACCTCTGCTTCAAGGTCAGCCGGTATTGATCCAGTGGGACAACATCACGGCAGTCGCCCACGTAAACAGACAGGGTGGCACATGAAGCAGGAGGGAAATGGCAGAAACTGCAAGGATTCTTCGCTGGGCGAAAAATCATGTGATAACACTCTCAGCAGTGTTAATTCCGGGAGTGGAAAACTGGGAAGCAGACTTCCTCAGCAGGCATAACCTCCACCCGGGAGAGTGGGGACTTCAGCGGGAAGTCTTCCACATGATTGTAAACCGTTGGGAAAAACCAAAGGTGGACATGATGGCGTCCCGCCTGAACAAAAAACTAGACAAATATTGCGCCAGGTCAAGGGACCCTCAGGCAATAGCGGTGGACGCTCTGGTAACACTGTGGGTGTACCAGTCAGGGTATGTGTTCCCTCCTATGCATCTCATACCAAAAGTACTGAGAATCATAAGAAGGAGATGAGTAAGAACGATACTCGTGGTTCCAGATGGGTCAAGAAGGACTTGGTACCCGGAACTTCAAGAGATGCTCACGGAAGAACCGTGGCCGCTACCTTTAAGAAAGGACCTGCTCCAGCAGGGGCCTTGTCTGTTCCAAGACTTACCGCGGCTGCGTTTGACGGCATGGCAGTTGAACGCCGGATCCTGAAAGGGCATTCCAGATGAAGTCATCCCTACCCTGGTCGAAGCCAGGAAGGATGTAACCGCAAAACATTTTCACCGCATTTGGCGAAAATATGTTGCGTGGTGTGAGGCCAAGAAGGTCCCTACAGAGGAATTCCAACTGGGTCGTTTCCTACATTTCCTGAAAACAGGACTGTCTATGGGCCTAAAATTAGGGTCCATTAAGGTTCAAATTTCGACCCTGTCGAATTTCTTCCAGAAAGAACTGGCTTCAGTGCCTGAAGTTCAGACGTTTGTAAAAGGGGTACTGCATATACAGCCTCCTTTTGTGCCCCCAGTGGCACCTTGGGATCTCAATGTTGTTTTGAGTTTCCTAAAGTCACATTGGTTTGATCCACTCACCACTGTGGAATTAAAATATTTCACATGGAAGGTGAAGATTCTATTAGCCCTGGCTTCAGCCAGGCGTGTGTCAGAATGGGCGGCTTTATCATATAAAAGCCCTTACTTAATTTTTCATTCTGACAGGGCAGAATTGAGGACTCGTCCTCAATTTCTCCTTAAGGTGTTTTCTGTTTTTCACATGAACCAACCTATTGTGGTACCTGCGGCTACTAGGGACTTGGAGGACTCCAAGTTACTTGACGTTGTCAGGGCCCTGAAAATATATGTTTCCAGGACGACTGGAGTCAGAAAATCTGACTCGCTGTTTAGCCTGTATGCACCCAACAAGATGGGTGTTCCTGCTTCTAAGCAGACGATTGCTCGCTGGATTTGTAGTACAATTCAGCTTGCACATTCTGTGGCAGGCTTGCCACAGCCAAAATCAGTAAAAGCCCATTCCACAAGGAAGTGGGCTCATCTTGGGCGGCTGCCCGAGGGGTCTCGGCTTTACAACTTTGCCGAGCTGCTACTTGGTCAGGGGCACACCCTGACTGAGGAGGACCTGGAGTTCTCTCATTCGGTGCTGCAGAGTCATCCGCACTCTCCCGCCCGTTTGGGAGCTTTGGTATAATCCCCATGGTCCTGACGGAGTCCCCAGCATCCACTTAGGACGTTAGAGAAAATAAGAATTTACTTACCGATAATTCTATTTCTCGTAGTCCGTAGTGGATGCTGGGCGCCCATCCCAAGTGCGGATTGTCTGCAATACTTGTACATAGTTATTGTTACAAAAATCGGGTTATTCTTGTTGTGAGCCATCTTTTCAGAGGCTCCTTCGTTGTTATCATACTGTTAACTGGGTTCAGATCACAGGTTGTACGGTGTGATTGGTGTGGCTGGTATGAGTCGTACCCGGGATTCAATATCCTTCCTTATTATGCACGCTCGTCCGGGCACAGTATCCTAACTGAGGCTTGGAGGAGGGTCATAGGGGGAGGAGCCAGTGCACACCACCTGATCCTAAAGCTTTTATTATTGTGCCCTGTCTCCTGCGGAGCCGCTAAACCCCATGGTCCTGACGGAGTCCCCAGCATCCACTACGGACTACGAGAAATAGAATTATCGGTAAGTAAATTCTTATTTTTTCCTGAATCAGATGAATTAAATGAGGTGTGTGACAAAGCGTGGGTTTCCCCCGATAAAAAACTGCTGATTTCTAATAAATTATTGGCATTATACCCTTTCCCGCCAGAGGTTAGGGCGCGTTGGGAAACACCCCCTAGGGTAGATAAGGCGCTCACACGCTTATCAAAACAAGTGGCGTTGCCGTCTCCTGATACGGCCGCCCTCAAGGAACCAGCTGATAGAAAGCTGGAAAATATCCTAAAGGGTATATACACACATACTGGTGTTATACTACGACCAGCAATCGCCTCAGCCTGGATGTGCAGCGCTGGAGTGGCTTGGTCGGATTCCCTGACTGAAAATATTGATACCCTGGATAGGGATAGTATATTATTGACTATAGAGCATTTAAAGGATGCATTACTATATATGCGAGATGCACAGAGGGATATTTGCACCCTGGCATCAAGAGTAAGTGCGCTGTCCATTTCTGCCAGAAGAAGTTTATGGACACGACAGTGGTCAGGTGATGCGGATTCCAAACGGCATATGGAAGTTTTGCCGTATAAAGGGGAGGAGTTATTTGGGGTCGGTCTATCGGACCTGGTGGCCACGGCGACGGCTGGGAAATCCACCTTTTTACCCCAGGTCACCTCTCAGCAGAAAAAGACACCGTCTTTTCAAACTCAGTCCTTTCGTCCCCATAAGGGCAAGCGGGCAAAAGGCCACTCATTTCTGCCCCGGGGCAGAGGAAGGGGAAAAAGACTGCAGCAGGCAGCCTCTTCCCAGGATCAGAAGCCCTCCCCTGCTTCTGCCAAGTCTTCAGCATGACGCTGGGGCTTTACAAGCGGACTCAGGCACGGTGGGGGCCCGTCTCAAAAATTTCAACGCGCAGTGGGCTCACTCGCAAGTGGACCCCTGGATCCTGCAGGTAGTATCACAGGGGTACAAATTGGAATTCGAGACGTCTCCCCCTCGCCGGTTCCTGAAGTCTGCTCTACCAACGTCTCCCTCCGACAGGGAGGCAGTATTGGAAGCTATTCACAAGCTGTATTCCCAGCAGGTGATAATCAAGGTACCCCTCCTACAACAGGGAAAGGGGTATTACTCCACGCTGTTTGTGGTACCGAAGCCGGACGGCTCGGTGAGACCGATTTTAAATCTGAAATCATTGAACACTTACATAAAAAGGTTCAAATTCAAGATGGAGTCACTCAGAGCAGTGATAGCGAACCTGGAAGAAGGGGACTATATGGTGTCTCTGGACATCAAAGATGCTTATCTCCATGTCCCAATCTACCCTTCTCACCAAGGGTACATCAGGTTTGTGGTACAAAACTGTCATTATCAGTTTCAGACGCTGCCGTTTGGATTGTCCACGGCACCACGGGTCTTTACCAAGGTAATGGCCGAAATGATGATTCTTCTTCGAAGAAAAGGCGTCTTAATTATCCCTTACTTGGACGATCTCCTGATAAGGGCAAGGTCCAGGGAACAGTTAGAGGTCGGAGTAGCACTATCTCAGGTAGTGCTACGTCAGCACGGGTGGATTCTAAATATTCCAAAATCGCAGCTGATTCCAACAACACGTCTACTGTTCCTAGGGATGATTCTGGACACAGTCCAGAAAAAGGTGTTTCTCCCGGAGGAGAAGGCCAGGGAGTTATCCGAGCTAGTCAGGAACCTCCTGAAACCAGGACAAGTGTCAGTGCATCAATGCACAAGGGTCCTGGGAAAGATGGTGGCTTCTTACGAAGCGATTCCATTCGGAAGATTCCATGCAAGAACTTTTCAGTGGGATCTGCTGGACAAATGGTCCGGATCGCATCTTCAGATGCATCAGCGGATAACCCTATCTCCAAGGACAAGGGTGTCTCTCCTGTGGTGGTTGCAGAGTGCTCATCTTCTAGAGGGCCGCAGATTCGGCATTCAGGACTGGATTCTGGTGACCACGGATGCCAGCCTGAGAGGCTGGGGAGCAGTCACACAGGGAAGAAATTTCCAGGGCTTGTGGTCAAGCATGGAAACGTCTCTTCACATAAATATCCTGGAACTAAGGGCAATTTACAATGCCCTAAGTCAAGCAAGGCCTCTGCTTCAGGGTCAGTCGGTATTGATCCAATCGGACAACATCACGGCAGTCGCCCACGTAAACAGACAGGGCGGCACAAGAAGCAGGAGGGCAATGGCAGAAGCTGCAAGAATTCTTCGCTGGGCGGAAAATTATGTGACAGCACTGTCAGCGGTGTTCATTCCGGGAGTGGACAACTGGGAAGCAGACTTCCTCAGCAGACACGACCTCCACCCGGGGGAGTGGGGACTTCACCCAGAAGTCTTCCACGTGATTGTAAACCGTTGGGAAAAACCAAAGGTGGACATGATGGCGTCTCGTCTCAACAAGAAACTAGACAGATATTGCGCCAGGTCAAGGGACCCTCAGGCGATAGCGGTGGACGCTCTGGTAACACCGTGGGTGTACCAGTCAGTGTATGTGTTCCCTCCTCTGCCTCTCATACCCAAAGTATTGAGAATCATAAGAAGGAGAGGAGTAAGAACTATACTCGTGGCTCCGGATTGGCCAAGGAGGACTTGGTACCCGGAACTTCAAGAGATGCACACGGAGGACCCGTGGCCTCTACCTCTAAGAAAGGACCTGCTCCAGCAGGGACCTTGTCTGTTCCAAGACTTACCGCGGCTGCGTTTGACGGCATGGAGGTTGAACGCCGGATCCTGAAGGAAAAAGGCATTCCAGATGAAGTCATCCCTACCCTGATCAAGGCCAGGAAGGATGTAACCGCGAAACATCACCGCATTTGGCGAAAATATGTTGCGTGGTGTGAGGCCAAGAAGGCCCCTACAGAGGAATTTCAACTGGGTCGTTTCCTGCATTTCCTGCAAACAGGACTATCTATGGGCCTAAAATTAGGGTCCATTAAGGTTCAAATTTCGTCCCTGTCAATATTCTTCCAAAAAGAACTGGCTTCAGTGCCTGAAGTTCAGACGTTTGTCAAAGGGGTACTGCATATACAGCCTCCTTTTGTGCCTCCAGTGGCACCTTGGGATCTCAATGTAGTGTTGAGTCTCCTAAAGTCACATTGGTTTGAACCACTCACCACTGTGGAATTAAAATATCTCACATGGAAAGTGGTCATGCTGTTAGCCCTGGCTTCAGCCAGGCGTGTCTCAGAATTGGCGGCTTTATCATATAAAAGCCCTTACCTAATTTTTCATTCAGACAGGGCAGAACTGAGGACTCGCCCTCAATTTCTCCCTAAGGTGATTTCAGCGTTTCACATGAACCAGCCTATTGTGGTGCCTGCGGCTACTAGGGACTTGGAGGACTCCAAGTTGCTGGACGTAGTCAGGGCCCTGAAAATATATGTTTCCAGGACGGCTGGAGTCAGAAAATCTGACTCGCTGTTTATCCTGTATGCACCCAACAAGCTGGGTGCTCCTGCTTCTAAGCAGACGATTGCTCGTTGGATTTGTAGTACGATTCAGCTTGCACATTCTGTGGCAGGCCTGCCACAGCCAAAATCTGTAAAAGCCCATTCCACAAGGAAGGTGGGCTCATCTTGGGCGGCTGCCCGAGGGGTCTCGGCTTTACAACTTTGCCGAGCAGCTACTTGGTCAGGGGCAAACACGTTTGTAAAATCCTACAAATTCGATACCCTGGCTGAGGAGGACCTGGAGTTCTCTCATTCGGTGCTGCAGAGTCATCCGCACTCTCCCGCCCGTTTGGGAGCTTTGGTATAATCCCCATGGTCCTTACGGAGTTCCCAGCATCCACTAGGACGTCAGAGAAAATAAGAATTTACTTACCGATAATTCTATTTCTCATAGTCCGTAGTGGATGCTGGGCGCCCATCCCAAGTGCGGATTGTCTGCAATACTTGTATATAGTTATTGTTACAAAAATCGGGTTGTTTATTGTTGTGAGCCATCTTTTCAGAGGCTCCTACGTTTATCATACTGTTAACTGGGTTCAGATCACAAGTTGTACGGTGTGATTGGTGTGGCTGGTATGAGTCTTACCCGGGATTCAAGATCCTTCCTTATTATGTACGCTCGTCCGGGCACAGTATCCTAACTGAGGCTTGGAGGAGGGTCATAGGGGGAGGAGCCAGTGCACACCAGCTAGTCATAAAGCTTTTACTTTTGTGCCCAGTCTCCTGCGGAGCCGCTATTCCCCATGGTCCTTACGGAGTTCCCAGCATCCACTACGGACTATGAGAAATAGAATTATCGGTAAGTAAATTCTTATTTTCTTGCTTGAACTTTCGAATTACCCTGGGCAGGAGTGACACCGGAGGGAACACGTACGGCAGCCGAAACCTCCACGGTACCGCCAGCGCATCCACGAATGCTGCTTGAGGATCCTTGTCCTTGCTCCGAAGACCGGAACCTTGTGATTGTGTCGAGACGCCATCAGATCTATGTCTGGAAGGCCCCACCTTTCCACAAGGAGTTGAAACACTTCTGGATTGAGGCCCCACTCGCCGGCATGTACGTCCTGATGACTGAGAAAGTCCGCTTCCCAATTCAGGACTCCCGGAATGAATGTTGCCGATATGGCCGGTAGATGGCATTCTGCCCACTGTAGAATCCGTGAGACTTCCTTCATTGCCAAACGGCTTAGATGATTTATGTAAGCCACTGTGGTGGCGTTGTCCGACTGTACTTGAACAGGACTCCTCCTTGGTCCACCGTCCCTGAAGGGAGTGTTGCTCCAGCACCGCTCCCCAACCTCTGAGACTGGCATCTGTCGTCAACAGGACCCAGTCGGATATCCCGAAGGGATGGTCCCTGCACAATCGTTGGTCCTGGAGCCACCAGTGCAGCGACAGACCGACCTCCGGAGTCAATGAGATCATGTGAGACCTTATCCAGTGAGGCAGGCCGTCCCACTTGGCTAGAATTAGCCTCTGGAGGGGCGAGAATGGAATTGAGCAGACTCCACCATGTCGAATGCTGAGACCATGAGGCCCAGCACCTGCATTGCCGAATGTATAGACACTTGCGGACGAGAAAGTATGCAACGAATCCTGTCCTGAAGCTTCAGGACTTTCTCCTGAGACAAGAACAACCTCTGGTTGTGAGTGTCCAATAGCGCTACCAGGTGCACCATGCTCTGAGCAGGCACCAGGGAGGATTTCTTCCAGTTGATGAGCCACCCGTGGGCTTGTAGAAACCGGACCGTCGTATCCAGATGACGTAGGAGAAGTTCTGGGGAATTTGCCAGGATTAACAAGTCGTCCAGATACGGCAGTATCCTGACCCCTTGACGGCGGAGTACCACCGTCATCACTGCCATGACCTTGTTGAAGACTCGCGGAGCCGTAGTTAAACCAAAAGGTAACGCCCGAAACTGGTAATGGAGGTTGCCAATCGCAAACCTCAGGTATTGCTGATGTGACACTGCAACAGGAATATGCAGGTAAGCATCCTGTATATCCAGGGAGACCATGTAGTCCCCAGGTTCCAAGGCCAGAACTATAGAGCGACGGGTTTCCATACGGAACTTGGAAACCTTCACAAACCTGTTCAATGCCTTGAGGTTGAGAATGGGCCGGGAGGACCCATTCGGTTTTGGGACTAGAAACAGCGGCGAATAGTACCCCCGGCCCCTCTGCGCAAGAGGCACCTGTACTACGACTCCTGTATCCAGGAGGGTCTGTACCACCGAATGTAGAGTGTTTGCCTTTGTCTGGTCCAACGGGACATCTGTCCGGCAAAATCGATGAGGGGGTCGGTTTTTGAAGGCTATGGCGTAACCTCGAGTGACGACTTCCCATACCCAGGCATCTGAAGTGGTCTTCAACCATTCCTGGGTATACCCTAGAAGCCGGCCCCCCCACCCTGGGATCCCCCAGGGGTAGGCTTGCCCCGTCATGCGGCAGGCTTACCGGTCTTGGAAGCTGGCTGACGGGCCGCCAAGGCTCTTTTGGGCTTTGGCTTACCAGGTTTGGAAGTGCAGGTCTGCTTGTTGTACGCCTGACCTTTTGCTTTACCTGAAGGATGAAAGGGGTGAAAGGAAGTACCTTTAGTCTTCGACACAGAAGGAGTGGTACTTGGCAGACAGGCAGTTTTGGCAGTAGCCAAGTCAGCCACTATCTTATTTAAGTCCTCCCCAAACAGAATATCTCCCTTGAAAGGGAGTACCTCCAGGGTTTTTCTAGAGTCCAGATCCACAGACTAGGATCTCAGCCACAATATCCGGCGAGCCAGGACTGATGTAGTAGAGGCCTTGGCTGCTAGGATACCGGCATCAGAAGCCGCCTCTTTAATATAGCGAGAAGCTGTAACAATATATGCATTGTCTAGCATGGTCAGAAGAGATTTCAGCTTCTAACTCCAAGGCCCATGCTTCAATAACCTCTGCAGCCCATGTTGCTGCAATAGTGGGCCTTTGTGCAGCACCCGTGAGGGTGTAAATCGCTTTCAGACAACCCTCCACACGTTTATCCGTAGGCTCTTTTAGAGACGTGACGGTAGTGAAAAAAAACAGACCTGCGCCTATGCCCTGGTGATCTAGTGGGATTGCCTGTACTGCCACAGTGTCTACCGCCAGCGCGCGCGGCCCGCCTCCCACTGACCGCGCCGGATCACGATAAAGTACGGGTCCCGCAAGTGGGACCCACTCACCACCTCCCGAAGCGCGGCCACGCGATCCCGGATAGCCTCCGTCGTGTGTGCCTGACCATGAAGAAAACCGGAGCCTCCTGCTGTAGTTACCAGGCAACCAGGGCTCGGGAGTGTACAGCGCTGCTGGGGAGAGCTGGAGCTGGAGCTGCAGCAGTGAATGTCTCTGACATTTACACACTGCTGCTGCCCTTGTAGTCTTCACTTTATCTTCAAAAAAAGCTCTTCTTAGGGCTGCCTGGAGCAGCCCCTCTGTTATGTTCCTGCTATCTGCGGCACCAACTACAAAACCGAGCTCCTGTGCAGGGAGGCGGGGTTATAGAGGAGGCGGCGCTATGCATTCTGGGAATAGTCAAAGCTTTTCAGCCTGTTGGTGCCTCGGATCAAGATCCTACTCTACACCCCAATGTCTATCCTTGTGGAGCCCAGTGTACCCCGCAGCAGGAAACAAAAAACTTAGCCTTAAAGATTGACAGTGCAGGTGCGACTGTATGGTTCCATAGTTAAAGGATGGCCGTACGGGCTGCTGCGCCCACTGCCATCGTTAATCTTCTACACCCAGAGGTAATACGGAGATGAACAGTAATAATCCCGTCAGACTCACAATCAGTCCCATTATACATGACCTAGACCTTTTTAATTTTAATCTTTTTACAGTGTGACCTATAATATACTATACAAATCCTGAATATCTCCCTAAATCCTCAGTTGTATTTTGGTGCTTAGAAGTCTGCGCAATGTGTTTGAACATACTGTATTTGTATTCATATAATCAATGTTTGTTGCCCCATATAGCTCTGGCTGTTAAATATTGACACGTTATTGGTGGAATCAACAAAATGTGGACAAGGCAATTCCTACTTTTTCTCTGGAAATACATCCAACAACTCAGCAGAGGTCCTAGAAGTCCATAATGTGGCAAGGATACTGTACACGCCATGTATTTACAGAAGCAACACAGAGTGGGTATATTTTCTTTATCATTTTCTAATTATGGTGGGTATCCTATTAGGGTACGGGTCGTTGGGTCGACTCAACTTAGGTCGACCACTGAAGGTCGACATGGGCATTAGGTCGACATGTGAAAAGATCGACATGAGTTTTTGGACTTTTTTGGGTGTTGTTTTCTTCGTAAAGCGACGGCGAACCCCAATTAGTGCACCGTGTCCCCTTGCATGGCTCGCTTCGCTCGCCATGCTTCGGGCAAGGTGCCTCGCTCCGTTACCGTTCCCAGTTGTAGTCCACGTGAATCGTCACGTATAAAAAAAGTCCAAAAAAAATGTGAAAAACTCATGTCGACCTTTTGACCCGTCGACCTAGTACATGTTGACCTAATGATCATGTCGACCTATTGACTGTCGACGTAATGACTGTCGACCTAACGTCCGTATCCCATCCTATTAGCCATGATAATCGGTCGCACCAAAATCAGGCTATTATTGCCTGATGGTCATTGTCTGGCTATCCAACTATAGCCCTTTTTTTCTTGCAACCAATAACCGATTTTTGCACGGAAACACATAGGATCTGTGAAAAAAGCCACGGACCACTTTCGCAAAAAAATGGTTACTAGTCAGGGATTTGGTTTAGCCCCAGGCAAGTCAGTTAGCTGCACTAAATTGTCGTGGCAAATTGAATACCACCCAATAACTTTATTATAGTGGACAGAAATAATGCAGTGTGATATTATTTATTGTTGTGATAAGATACTATATTATACCGCTGTTGTTTTGTTGGTTTTTTTTTTTTTAGCTTCTTTTTTGTAGAGCAATGGTTTTCTATCCAGGATGTCACTCACTTCATTTCTAGAGTAATTACATTACATTTTGTACTTGAAATTTGGTCATGAACCCTGCAATAAAGATTGCTACAACATTCTTAATTTCAGATTAACGTTGATACATAATTAAAAACAATTTGCACTTAAAGCAGAGAATAGTTCAAACAAATTTGCTTCTGAACATCTGCTGTTCTTGCTGCAAAAACTTTCTTCAGTAACAATGTTTTTACCATTATTTAAATAACTTTCAACACATTGATTCAGTATAAAAAGGTGTCCTACTGTACGTAGGTTACATTTAACATGTCCTATGTTAATACAGGTGAAAATTAGAATATCGTGCAAAAGTTCATTTATTTCAGTAATTTTACTTAAAAGGTGAAACTAATATATTATATAGAATCATTACATGCAAAGTGAGATATGTCAAGCCTTTATTTGTTATAATTCTGATGATTGTGATTTACAGTTTAAGAAAACCCCAAATCCATAATCTCAGAAAATTAGAATATTACATAAAATCAATATAAAAAGATTTTAAATACAGCAACGTCGGCCCTCTGAAAAGTATAATCATGGATTCTATCAGCCTGTGGCACTTGCTGAGGTGTTATGGAAGACCAGGATGCTTCAATAGCGGTCTTCAGCTCTTCTGCATTGTTCGGTCTCATGTCTCTCATCTTTCTCTTGGCAATGCCCCATAGATTCTCTATGGGGTTCAGGTCAGGCGAGTTTGCTGGTCAATCCAGCACAGTAATCCCACTGTCATTGAACCAGGTTTTGGTACTTTTGGCAGTTTGGGCTGGTGCCAAGTCCTGCTGGAAATGAAGTCAGCATCTCCATAAAACTTGTCTGCTGAAGGAAGCATGAAGTGCTCTTAAATGTCCTGGTAGACAGCTGCGTTGACTCTGGACTTAATAAAGCACAATGGACCAACACCAGCAGATGATATGGCTTCCCAAATCAACACAGACTGTGTAAACTTCACACTGGACTTCAAACATCTTGGATTGTGTGCCTCTCCAGTCTTCCTCCATACTCGGGGACCTTGGTTTCCAAATGAGATTCAACATTTGCTCTAATCGGAAAAGAGGACTTTGGACCACTGAGTAACAGACCAGTTCTTTTTTTCTTTAGCCCAGGTAAGACGCTTCTGTTGTTGCTTGTTGTTCAGGAGCAGCTTGACAAGAGGAATTTGACATTTGAAGCCCATGTCCAGGATCCATTTGTGTGTGGTGGCTCTTTATGCACTAACTCCATCCTCAATCCACTCCTTGTGAAGCTGCCCCACACTTTTGAATGGCCTTTTCCTGACAATCCTCTACAGGCTACGGTCATCCCTGCTGCTTGTGCACCTTTTTCTTCCACACTTTTTCTTTCCACTTAACTTTCTATTAATGTGCTTTGATACAGCACTTTGAGAACATCCAACTTCTTTTGCAATATCCTTTCTCTATCGTCCTTGTGGATGCTGGGGTTCCTGAAAGGACCATGGGGAATAGCGGCTCCGCAGGAGACAGGGCACAAAAAGTAAAGCTTTCCGATCAGGTGGTGTGCACTGGCTCCTCCCCCTATGACCCTCCTCCAGACTCCAGTTAGATTTTTGTGCCCGGCCGAGAAGGGTGCAATCTAGGTGGCTCTCCTAAAGAGCTGCTTAGAGAAAGTTTAGCTTAGGTTTTTTATTTTACAGTGAGTCCTGCTGGCAACAGGATCACTGCAACGAGGGACTTAGGGGAGAAGGAGTGAACTCACCTGCGTGCAGGATGGATTGGCTTCTTGGCTACTGGACATCAGCTCCAGAGGGACGATCACAGGTACAGCCTGGATGGTCACCGGAGCCGCGCCGCCGGCCCCCTTGCAGATGCTGAAGTAAGAAGAGGTCCAGAATCGGCGGCTGAAGACTCCTGCAGTCTTCTAAAGGTAGCGCACAGCACTGCAGCTGTGCGCCATTTTCCTCTCAGCACACTTCACACGGCAGTCACTGAGGGTGCAGGGCGCTGGGAGGGGGGCGCCCTGGGAGGCAAATGAAAACCTTTTTTGGCGAAAAATACCTCACATATAGCCCCCAGAGGCTATATGGAGATATTTAACCCCTGCCAAGATTCACTAAATAGCGGGAGACGAGCCCGCCGAAAAAGGGGCGGGGCCTATCTCCTCAGCACACAGCGCCATTTTCTCTCACAGAAAGCCTGGAGAGAAGGCTCCCAGGCTCTCCCCTGCACTGCACTACAGAAACAGGGTTAAAACAGAGAGGGGGGGGCACTGATTTTGGCGATATTGAGATATATATAAAGATGCTATAAGGGAAAACACTTATATAAGGTTGTCCCTATATAATTATAGCGTTTTGGTGTGTGCTGGCAAACTCTCCCTCTGTCTCCCCAAAGGGCTAGTGTGGGTCCTGTCCTCTGTCAGAGCATTCCCGGTGTGTGTGCTGTGTGTCGGTACGTGTGTGTCGACATGTATGAGGACGATGTTGGTGAGGAGGCGGAGAAATTGCCTGTAATGGTGATGTCACTCTCTAGGGAGTCGACACCGGAATGGATGGCTTATTTAGGGAATTACGTGAGAATGTCAACACGCTGCAAGGTCGGTTGACGACGTGAGACGGCCGACAAACTATTAGTACCGGTCCAGGCGTCTCAGAAACACCGTCAGGGGCGTTAAAAACGCCCATTTACCTCAGTCGGTCGACACAGACACAGACACGGACACTGAATCCAGTGTCGACGGTGAATAAACAAACGTATTTCTCATTAGGGCCACACGTTAAGGGCAATGAAGGAGGTGTTGCATATTTCTGATACTACAAGTACCACAAAAAAGGGTATTATGTGGGAGTGAAAAAACTACCTGTAGTTTTTCCTGAATCAGATAAAATAAAATGAAGTGTGTGATGATGCGTGGGGTTACCCCGATAGCAAATATTGGCGTTATACCCTTTCCCGCCAGAAATTAGGGCGCGTTGGGAAACACCCCTTAGGGTGATAAGGCGCTCACACGCTTATCAAGTGGCGTTACCGTCTCCAGATACGGCCGCCCTCAAGGAGCCAGCTGATAGGAAGCTGGAAAGATATCCTAAAAAGTATATACACACATACGGTGGTTATACTGCGACCAGCGATCGCCATCAGCCTGGAGATGCAGTGCTGGGTTGGCTTGGTCGGATTCCCTGACTGAAAATATTTTATTCATATAGAGCATTTAATAGGATGCATTCTATATATATGTACGTGAGATGCACAGAGGGATATTTGCTCTCTGGCATCAAGATAAGTACGTTGTCCATATCACCCAGAAGATGTCATGGACACGACAGTGGTCAGGTGATACAGATCCCATACGGCACATGGAAGTATTGCCGTATAAAGGGAAGGAGTTAGTTGGGGTCGGTCCATCGGACCTGGGGACCACGGCAACAGCTGGGAAATCCAACCTTTTTACCCCAAGTTACATCTCAGCTGAAAAAGACACCGTCTTTTCAGCCTCAATCCTTCCTTTCCCATGAGGGCATGCAGGCAAAAGGCCAGTCATATCTGCCCAGACATAGAGGTAAGGGAAGTAGACTGCAGCAGGCAGCCCCTTCCCAGGAAAAGAAGCCCTCCACCGCGTCTGCCAAGTCCTCAGCATGACGCTGGGGCCATGCAAGCGGACTCAAGGTGGGGGGGTAGTCTCAAGAGTCTCAGCGCGCAGTGGGATCACTCGCAGGTTGACCCCTAGATAGTACAAGTATTATCCCAGGGGTACAGATTGGAGAGTCGAGACATCTTCTCCTCGCAGGTTTCTGAAGTCTGCTTTACCAACGGCTCCCTCCGACAGGGAGGCAGCATTGGAAACAATTCACAAGCTGTATATCCAGCAGGTGATAATCAAAGTACCCCTCCTACAACAAGGAAAAGGGTATTATTTTTCCACACTATATTGTGGTACTGACGCCAGACGGCTTGGTGAGACATAGTCTAAACTGAAATCTTTGAACACTTACATAAAAGGTTCAAATCGAGATGGAGTCACTCAGAGCAGTGATAGCGAACCGGAAAAAAGGGGACTATATGGTGTCCCTGGACATCAAGGATTACCTCCATGTCCAAATTTGCCCTTCTCAACAAGGGTACCTCTGGTTCGTGGTACAGAACTGTCAATATCAGTTTCAGACGATGCCGTTTGAATTATCCACGGCACCCCGGGCCTTTTACCAAGGTAATGGCCGAAAAGATGTTTCTTCAAAGAAAAAAGGCATCTAAATTATCCCTTACTTGGACGATATCCTGAAAAGGGCAAGTTCCAGAGAACAGTTGGAGGTCGGAAGAGCACTATCTAAAGTAGTTCTACGACAGCACGACTGGATTCTAAATATTCCAAGAATCGCAGCTGTTTTCCGACGATACGTCTGCTGTTCCTAGGAATGATTCTGGGCATAGTCCAGAAAAAGGTGTTCCTCCGGGAGGAAAAAGCCAAGGAGTTATTCGACCTAGTCAGAAACCTCCTAAAACCAGGCCAAGTATCAGTGCATCAATGCACAGGAGTCCTGGGAAAAATGGTGGCTTCTTACGAAGCGATTCCATTCGGCAGATCTCAGGGGATTTGCTGGACGAATGGTCCGGATCGCATTTTCAGATGCATCAGCGGATAATCCTGTCTCCAAGGACAAGGGTGTCTCTTCTGTGGGGGCTGCAGAGTGCTCATCTTTTAGAGGGCAGCACACTCAGCATTCAGGACTGTGTTCTGGGGACCACGGATACCAGCCTGAGAGGCTGGGGAGTAGTCACACAGGGAAAAAATTTCCAAGGAAGTGTGGTCAAGTCTGGAGACTTCTCTCCACATGAATATACTGGAGCTAAGGGCAATTTACAATGCTCTGAGCCTAGGAAGACTCCTGCTTCAAAGTCAACCGGTGCTGATCCAGTAGGACATCATCATGGCGGTCGCCCACGTTATCAGACGGGGCGACACAAGAAGCAGGAGGGCAATGACAGCAAGGATTCTTCGCTGGGCGGAAAATCATGTGATAACACTGTCAGCAGTGTTCATTCCGGGAGTGGGCAACTGGGAAGATTTCCTCAGCATAAATGAATTCCACCCGGAAAAGTGGAAACTTATTCTGGAAGTTTCCACATGATTGTAAACCGTTGGGAAAGACCAAAGGTGGTTATGATGGCGTCCCACCTGAAGCACCAGGTCAAGAGACACTCAGGCAATAGCTGGGACGCTCTGGTAACACCGTCGGTGTACCAGTCGGTGTATGTGTTCCATCCTCTGCTTTTCATACCCAATGTATTGAAAATGATAGGAAGGAGAGGAGTAAGAACTATACTCGTGGCTCCGGTTTGGCCAAGAAGGACTTGGTTCCCGGAACTTCAAGAGATACTAAGAAGGGTCTTGATTCGGCAAGAACCGTGTCTGTTCCGGGACTTACCGCAGCTGCGTTGACGCCAAGGCGGGTGAACGCCGGATCCTAAGGGAAAGAGGCATTCCGGAAGAGGTCATCCCTACCCTGGTCAGAGCCAGGAAGGAGGTGACCGCACAACATTATCACCACTTAGGTGAAAATATGTGCCAGGGTGTGAGTCCAGGAAGGCTCCACGGAAGAATTTCAACTAGGTTAATTTCTACATTTCCTGCAAACAGGAGTGTCTATGGGTCTCAAATTGGGTCCATTAAGGTTCAAATTTCGGCCTGTTGATTTTCTTCCAGAAAGAAATTGGCTTCAGTTCCTGAAGTCCAGAAGTTGTTAAGGGAGTACTGCATATACAGCCCCTTTGATGTCTCCAGTGGCACTGGGCGATCTCAACGTAGTTTTGGGATTCCTAAAAAATCACATTGGTTTAAACAACTCAAATCTGTGGATTTGATATATCTCACATGGAAAATGACCATGCTGTTGGTCCTGGCCTCGGCCAGGCGAGTGTCAGAATTGGCGGCTTTATCTCACAAAGCCATATCTGATTGTCCATTCGGACAGAGCAAAGCTGCGGACTCGTCCCCAGTTTCTCCTTAAGGTGGTGTCAGCGTTTCACCTGAACCAGCTTATTGTGGTACCTGCGGCTACTAGGGACTTGGAGGACTCCAAGTTGCTGGATGTTATCAGGGCCCTGAAAATATAGTTTCCAGGTTGGCTGGAGTCAGGAAATCTGACTTGCTGTTTATCCTGTATGCACCCAACAATGCTGGGTGCTTCTGCTTCTAAGCAGTCGATTGCTCGTGGGATTGGTAGCACAATTCAACTTGCACATTCTGTGGCAGGCCTGCCACAGTCTAAATCTGTTAAGGCCCATTCCACAAGGAAGGTGGGCTCATCTTGGGCGGCTGCCCGAGGGGTCTCGGCATTACAACTTTGCCGAGCAGCTACGTGGTCGGGGGAGAACACGTTTGTAAAATTCTACAAATTTGATACCCTGGCAAAAGAGGACCTGGAGTTCTCTCATTCGGTGCTGCAGAGTCATCCGCACTCTCCCGCCCGTTTGGGAGCTTTGGTATAATCCCCATGGTCCTTTCAGGAACCCCAGCATCCACAAGGACGATAGAGAAAATAAGAATTTACTTACCGATAATTCTATTTCTCGGAGTCCGTAGTGGATGCTGGGCGCCCATCCCAAGTGCGGATTATCTGCAATACTTGTACATAGTTATTGCTAACTAAATCGGGTTATTGTTGTTGTGAGCCATCTTTTCAGAGGCTCCGCTGTTATCATACTGTTAACTGGGTTCAGATCACAGGTTGTACAGTGTGATTGGTGTGGCTGGTATGAGTCTTACCCGGGATTCAAAATTCCTCCCTTATTGTGTACGCTCGTCCGGGCACAGTACCTAACTGGAGTCTGGAGGAGGGTCATAGGGGGAGGAGCCAGTGCACACCACCTGATCGGAAAGCTTTACTTTTTGTGCCCTGTCTCCTGCGGAGCCGCTATTCCCCATGGTCCTTTCAGGAACCCCAGCATCCACTACGGACTCCGAGAAATAGAATTATCGGTAAGTAAATTCTTATTTTTGAGGCCTTCCCTCCTTGTGGAGGGTGTCAATTATGGTTTTCTGCACAACTGTCAGGTCAGCAGTCTTCCCCATGATTGTGAATTGTACTGAACCAGACTGAGAGACCATTTAAAGGCTCTGGAACCCTTTGCATGTGGTTTGGATTAATTAGCTGATTAGGGTGTGACACTTTGAGCCTACAGTATTGAACCGTTTCACAATATTCAAATTTTCTGAGATTTTGGATTTGGGGTCTTCTTAAACTGTAAGCCACAATCATCAACATTATAACAAATAAAGTCTTGAAATATCTCATTTTGCATGTTATCAATCTATATAATATATCGGTTTGACATTTTAAGTAAAATTACTGAAATAAATGAACTTTTGCACAATAATCTAATTTTCTGAGTTTCACCTGTATAGCCTTTTCTTTACTATTGACTGGTGTACAATATGGTTTTCTAAACACTAGATAACTAGTACTACAGACTGCACAAACCATATTGCTTTGTTTTAAAGTGTACATTTCTGCTTGCCTGTCAACTGCTTTAAAAATATCCTTTTTTCATTTACTTTGTGCATTTGGTTTTATATAGAATATTTGCAGATGTTGTAATTGCATTTTGATGCACAATAATGAATAAAATGACAGAAGCCAGGTAAACTCTGTATTTCTGATAATTGTGTATTTTCTGCTTGCCTTTCTCAAAATTACCATTTGAATTGGTCTGTTCTCCATTCTATTTCTGCTATCGGTGTTCGAGAGCTCTATTTCGAGTCAATGGCCGTCAGTGTGACAAAAAAAAACTTCCACCTAAAAGTTTCAGCATTCTCTCAAAATGTATGTTTTCAAAATGGGTTTATTTTCATTTCAGAAGAATCTTTAGTTTGACAAGCCTCACAATGATTTATCACAATAGGCTGCTTAAAACTGCTTGGAATAATGAGCAACGTGAATTTCAGTACTTCCTTAAGGCTAAACTAGTCAGCAGGAGCTCAAATTGCAAGGTAGACACTTTTATTTGACTTCATATACAAGTGGAAATTTGTATGAGGCTACTATAACGAGGCCAATAGGGATTTGGGATTATTTATTTAAACCCTTATGAAATGTAAACTATTTTCCTTGTATGTTTAGCAGCGCAAAGAAAAGATTATCTCGAGACGGAAATGACAAAGTGAGAAAAAAAAGCATCAAATATTATATATTTGGTCAAATGTTCTGATTTAGATAATTATTTGGAAGAGGCACATTCAACATCTCCAGGATAATAGTCTATTTTGCATTCTGGGATTTTCCATTAATAATGGGGATTATGAACGACGGCATTAGACTTCTAGCTGGCAGAAGTGTTGATATTTCCCAACAGCATCATGAGATCAATAACATAAGTTATTATATTTCCTATATAAAACCCTGATGCATAAAGTTTAATGCCTCTTAAATATGCCCAAACGTCATCCTAGTCTTTAAAAAAAAAAAAAAAAGGTAGCACAGAAGTTTTAAAACAGAACTGTAAGAAAGCTTACTACTGCATAGAGTTTTTTTATGTATTCATTATTTTGGTTAATAAACAGAAACGGAATGCAAATATATATTTTTTAAATGTTCTGTTATTGTTTTCTTAAGTCCGACAACACACCATTTCTAGTATCATTAACAAACTGTCTGCAGGTTACTTTAATGTACAGTAGCATGTTTGAATGTAATCAACTAGTAAATTGAATCCGGTAAATGCTGAGTGGAGGGACCACACCAGACCGTGCATTATCTGGCCTGGTCGCAAACGATGCAACCATGCCAGGTGAGTGGTTAAAGTTCTGCTTTAATAAGGGGCTATTTAAAATTGCAGTGCCAATTTGTAGTAAGCCATAACAACCAATCAGCCTTTAGCTGTGAGCAATCTAGTGTAGGTAAAACAATGTAAGCAAATATATGATGGCCTGCAATGGGTTATTGCTTTGTATGCACATAACCCTCTCAGGAGTATATAAGATGTTTATGTCCACTGTATGTGTTTTGCTGTTAAGACAGAGCTTCGTAGGCAAACGCATGGGGGGTTCCGGTTGCCCTGAAACCCCTCTCCTCTTGGCAAGTGGCTCAAATTATGACAACAATAGCAATGGTATGTAATACAATTACTAGAGCTGCAGCTACATGATGCAGTTTAAGGGACAGAGCAGAGCTGCTGCACATGCCCACTTTTGTAGCAGCTTCTACCAAGTTTACTGTATGTGGTTCTGAGTCCTCAATCAGTGCACTGGCTCAGAGAGTAGCTACCAGGGTTAAAAGACAGGAGTATTACTATGAGGTGGGAGAATGTGTTTTTAGAAAGTGCAGTACTGGTTCTATTATGTTTGTGTATTTATTTTTCTCTATCGTCCTAGTGGATGCTGGGGTTCCTGAAAGGACCATGGGGAATAGCGGCTCCGCAGGAGACAGGGCACAAAAAGTAAAGCTTTACGATCAGGTGGTGTGTACTGGCTCCTCCCCCTATGACCCTCCTCCAAGCCTCAGTTAGATTTTTGTGCCCGGCCGAGAAGGGTGCAATCTAGGTGGCTATCCTAAAGAGCTGCTTAGAAAAGTTTAGCTTAGGTTTTTTATTTTACAGTGAGTCCTGCTGGCAACAGGATCACTGCAACGAGGGACTTAGGGGAGAAGAAGTGAACTCACCTGCGTGCAGGATGGATTGGCTTCTTGGCTACTGGACATCAGCTCCAGAGGGACGATCACAGGTACAGCCTGGATGGTCACCGGAGCCTTGCCGCCGGCCCCCTTGCAGATGCTGAAGTAAGAAGAGGTCCAGAATCGGCGGCAGAAGACTCCTCAGTCTTCTAAAGGTAGCGCACAGCACTGCAGCTGTGCGCCATTTTCCTCTCAGCACACTTCACACGGCAGTCACTGAGGGTGCAGGGCGCTGGGAGGGGGGCGCCCTGGGAGGCAAATGAAAACCTATTTTGGCTAAAAATACCTCACATATAGCCTCCGGAGGCTATATGGAGATATTTAACCCCTGCCAGAATCCGTTAAGAGCGGGAGACGAGGCCGCCGAAAAAGGGGCGGGGCCTATCTCCTCAGCACACAGCGCCATTTTCCCTCACAGAAAGGCTGGAGGGAAGGCTCCCAGGCTCTCCCCTGCACTGCACTACAGAAACAGGGTTAAAACAGAGAGGGGGGGCACTAATTTGGCGTTAGAAATATATAATAAAGATGCTATAAGGGAAAACACTTATATAAGGTTGTCCCTATATAATTATAGCGTTTTTGGTGTGTGCTGGCAAACTCTCCCTCTGTCTCTCCAAAGGGCTAGTGGGTCCTGTCCTCTATCAGAGCATTCCCTGTGTGTGTGCTGTGTGTCGGTACGTGTGTGTCGACATGTATGAGGACGATGTTGGTGAGGAGGCGGAGCAATTGCCTGTAATGGTGATGTCACTCTCTAGGGAGTCGACACCGGAATGGATGGCTTATTTAGGGAATTACGTGATAATGTCAACACGCTGCAAGGTCGGTTGACGACATGAGACGGCCGACAAACAATTAATACCGGTCCAGACGTCTCAAAAACACCGTCAGGGGTTTTAAAACGCCCGTTTACTTTAGTCGGTCGACACAGACACAGACAGGGGCACTGAATCCAGTGTCGACGGTGAATAAACAAACGTATTCCTTATTAGGGCCACACGTTAAAGGCAATGAAGGAGGTGTTACATATTTCTGATACTACAAGTACCACAAAAGAGGGTATTATGTGGGATGTGAAAAAACTACCGTAGTTTTTTCTGAATCAGATAAATTAAATAAAATGATGCGTGGGTTCCCCCCGATAGAAAATTAGGGGCGGTATACCCTTTCCCGCCAGAAGTTAGGGCGCGTTGGGAAACACCCCTTAGGGTGGATAAGGCGCTCACACGCTTATCAAAACAAGTGGCGGTACCGTCTATAGATAGGGCCGTCCTCAAGGACCAGCTGACAGGAGGCTGGAAAATATCATAAAAAGTATATACACACATACTGGTGTTATACTGCGACCAGCGATCGCCTCAGCCTGGATGTGCAGAGCTGGGGTGGCTTGGTCGGATTCCCTGACTAAAAATATTGATACCCTTGACAGGGACAGTATTTTATTGACTATAGAGCATTTAAAGGATGCATTTCTATATATGCGAGATGCACAGAGGGATATTTGCACTCTGGCATCAAGAGTAAATGCGATGTCCATATCTGCCAGAAGATGTTATGGACACGACAGTGGTCAGGTGATGCAGATTCCAAACGGCACAAAGGTGTATTGCCGTATAAAGGAAGAGGAGTTATTTGGGGTCGGTCCATCGGACCTGGTGGCCACGGCAACTGCTGGAAAATCCACCGTTTTTACCCTAAGTCACATCTCTGCAGAAAAAGACACCGTCTTTTCAGCCCCAGTCCTTTCGTCCCTATAAGATCATATCTGCCCAGGGATAGAGGAAAGGGAAGAAGACTGCAGCAGGCAGCCCATTCCCAGGAACAGAAGCGTTCCACCGCTTCTGACAAGTTCTCAGCATGGCGCTGAGACCGTACAGGACCCCTGGATCCTACAAGTAGTATCCCAGGGGTACAGATTGGAATGTCGAGACGTTTTCCCCTTCGCAGGCTCCTGAAGTCTGCTTTACCAAGGTCTCCCTCCGACAAGGAGGCAGTATGGGAAAAAATTTCACAAGCTGTATTCCCAGCAGGTGATAATTAAATTACCTCTCCTACTACAAGAAAAGGGGTATTATTCCACACTATATTGTGGTACTGAAGCCAGAAGGCTAGGTGAGACTTATTCTAAAAAAAAATTTTTTGAACACTTACAAAGGTTCAAATCAAGATGGAGTCACTCAGAGCAGTGATAACGAACCAGGAAGAAGGGGACTATATAGTGTCCCGGGACATCAGGGATGCTTACCTCTATGTCCCAAATTTGCCCTTCTCACTAAGGGTACCTCAGGTTCGTGGTGCAGAACTGTCACTATCAGTTTCAGACGCTGCCGTTTGGATTGTCCACGGCACCCCGGGTCTTTACCAAGGTAATGGCCGAAATTATGATTCTTCTTCGAAGAAAAGGCGTCTTAATTATCCCTTACTTGGACGATCTCCTGATAAGGGCATAGTCCAGGGAACAGTTGGAGGTCGGAGTAGCACTATCTCGGATACTGCTACAACAGCACGGGTGGATTCTAAATATTCCAAAATCGCAGCTGATCCCGACGACACGTCTGCTGTGCCTAGGGATGATTCTGGACACAGTCCAGAAAAAGGTGTTTCTCCCGGAAGAGAAAGCCAGGGAGTTATCCGAGCTAGTCAGGAACCTCCTAAAAACAGTGCATCATTGCACAAGGGTCCTGGTAAAAATGGTGGCTTCCTACGAAGCAATTCCATTCGGCAGATTTCACGCAAGAACTTTTCAGTGGGATCTGCTGGACAAATGGTCCGGATCGCATCTTCAGATGCATCAGCGGATAACCCTATATCCAAGGACAAGGGTGTCTCTCCTGTGGTGGTTATAGAGTGCTCATCTTCTAGAGGGCCGCAGATTCGGCATTCAGGATTGGATGCTGGTGACCACGGAGCCCAGCCCGAGAGGCTGGGGAGCAGTCACACAAGGAAAAAATTTCCAGGGAGTGTGATCAAGTCTGGAGACTTTTCTCCACATAAATATACTGGAGCTAAGGGTAAATTTATAATGCTCTAAGCTTAGCAAGACCTCTGCTTCAAGGTCAGCCGGTATTGATCCAGTGGGGAAAACATCACGGCAGTCGCCCACGTAAACAGACAGGGCGACACAAGAAGCAGGAGGGCAATGGCAAAAACTGCAAGGACTTTTCGCTGGGCGGAAAATCATGTGATAGCACTGTCAGCAGTGTTTCATCCCGGGAATGGAAACTGGGAAGCAGACTTCCTCAGCAGGCACGACCTCCACCCGGGAGAGTGGAAACTTCATCGGGAAGTTTTTTCCACATGATTGTAAACCGTTGGGAAATACCAAAGGTGGACATGATGGCGTCCCGTCTGAACAAAAAACGGGACAGGTATTGCGCCAGGTCAAGAGACCCTCAGGCAATAGCTGTGGACGTTCTGGTAACACCGTGGGTGTACCAGTCGGTGTATGTGTTCCCTCCTCTGCTTCTCATACCTAAAGTGCTGAGAATTATAAGACGTAGAGGAGTAAGAACTATACTCATGGCTCCGGATTGGCCAAGAAGGACTTGGTACCCGGAACTTCAAGAGATGCTTACAGAGGTCTTATGGCCTCTGCTGCTAAGAAGGGACTTGCTTCAGCAAGTACCATGTCTGTTCCAAGACTTACCGCAGCTGCGTTTGTCGGCATGGCGGTGGAACGCCGGATCCTAAGGGAAAAAGGCATTCCGGAAGAGGTCATTCCTACCCTGGTCAAAGCCAGAAAGGAGGTGACCGCACAACATTATCACCACATGTGGCGAAAATATGTTGCGTGGTGTGAGGCCAGGATGGCCCCACAAAGAAATTTCAACTCGGTCGTTTCCTGCATTTCCTGCAAACAGGAGTGTCTATGGGCCGCAAATTGGGGTCCATTAAGGTTCAAATTTCGGCCCTGTCGATTTTCTTCCAGAAAGAATTGGCTTCAGTTCCTGAAGTCCAGAAGTTTGTCAAGGGAGTATTGCATATACAACCCCCTTTTGTGCCTCCAGTGGCACTGTGGGATCTCAACGTAGTTCTGGGATTCCTCAAATCACATTGGTTTAAAACCAGTCAAATCTGTGGATTTGAAGCATCTCACATGAAAAGTGACCATGCTCTTGGCCCTGGCCTGGACCAGGCGAGTGTCAAATTGGTGTTTTTTTCTCAAAAAAGCCCATATCTGTTTGTCCATTCGGACAGGGCAGAGCTGCGGACTCGTCCCCAGTTCTCTCCCTAAGGTGGTGTCAGTGTTTCACCTGAACCAGCTTATTGTGGTGCCTTGCACCTACTAGGGACTTGGAGGACTCCAAGTTGCTAGATGTTGTCAGGGCCCTGAAAATATGTTCCAGGACGGCTGGAGTCAGGAAAACTGACTTGCTGTTATCCTGTATGCACCCAACAAACTGGGTGCTCTTGCTTCTAAGCAGACTATTGCTAGTTGGATGTGTAATACAATTCAGTTTGCACATTCTGTGGCAGGCCTGCCACAGCCAAAATATGTAAATGCCCATTCCACAAGGAAGGTGGGCTCATCTTGGGCGGCTGCCCGAGGGGTCTCGGCTTTACAACTTTGCCGAGCGGTTATTTAGTCAGGGGCAAACACGTTTGTAAAATCCTACAAATTTGATACCCTGGCTAAGGAGGACCTGGAGTTCTCTCATTCGGTGCTGCAGAGTCATCCGCACTCTCCCGCCCGTTTGGGAGCTTTGGTATTATCCCCATGGTCCTTTCAGGAACCCCAGCATCCACTAGGACGATAGAGAAAATAAGAATTTACTTACCGATAATTCTATTTCTCGGAGTCCGTAGTGGATGCTGGGCGCCCATCCCAAGTGCGGATTGTCTGCAATACTTGTACATAGTTACAAAAATCGGGTTATTATTGTTGTGAGCCATCTTTTCAGAGGCTCCGCTGTTATCATACTGTTAACTGGGTTCAGATCACAGGTTGTACAGTGTGATTGGTGTGGCTGGTATGAGTCTTACCCGGGATTCAAAATCCTTCCTTATTGTGTACGCTCGTCCGGGCACAGTGCCTAACTGAGGCTTGGAGGAGGGTCATAGGGGGAGGAGCCAGTACACACCACCTGATCGTAAAGCTTTACTTTTTGTGCCCTGTCTCCTGCGGAGCCGCTATTCCCCATGGTCCTTTCAGGAACCCCAGCATCCACTACGGACTCCGAGAAATAGAATTATCGGTAAGTAAATTCTTATTATTATAGTATGTTTAACCTTTTCCTGACCACTTATCTTATTGATATTATTTAAATATGTTTGATACAGCTATACTATAGACCACCGATGTGATTGGGCAGATACTCTCTGTAAAGCGCTGCGGAATATGTGTGCGCTATATAAATAACTGGTAATAAATAAATAATCCATAGTGTTAAATATTAATATTGTATTCCATGTTCGGCAGAGTGGGTGATTGTGGATTGCATTTGGAAACCCCCCTCTAGAAATCCTGCGTTTGCCACTGAGCTTTGTTCTTAACTGACATTTTTACAGGCTACAAATGGCATCCACAAACTCTTATTACAACATATGTAGAGTGTAAATATTAAAGTAGATCTGCAGTGACCTACATGGATATACTAAGAAATTGAAAACAAATAATTTGTTGCTAAATTAAAAAAAAAAACCTCCATCACTCCGTAGCAACTTATACTTTCTATAATAATTGCAAAAACTTCAGGAAACATACTAAATTATTGAAATAATTTAAGTCATACAGAAACAGTTAGGTCCAGATATATTTAGACACTGACACAATTGTTATTTTAGCTGTTTACCCCAAACATATTCAAGTTGCAGTTATATAATGAATATTGATTCATAGTGCAGAATATCAGCGTTCATTTGTGGGTATTCACTTCCAAATTGGAGGAAGGGTTTAGGAATTACAACTGTTAAATATGCAGCCCCCTCTTTTTCAAGGGACCTAAAATAATTGTGTTATGGACAGATGCTGGATATTCCTCTGTTATTGTTTTATCAATTAAACAGACAAAAGGTTTGTTCAAAGGAGCCCTCAATGCAAGTGAAACGGGCCATCCAACTTTTCTCCAACTCTTCAAACCTCCAACCGTCCAACTTGTCTGTCCAACAAAAACAGTGCTCCACACATCTAACCAGCTTTTCATCAGACCAACCAACCTGCCAACTTCTGTCCAACTTGTGATGTCACGAAAGTAGGCAGACAGTGTCAGTGAAACTGGGCTTTTCTTTCATCACCATACATTTATTAAATTGACAAACAGCTCTCACCCACAAATAAGTGTGGCTGTATGTGGCACTCGCACTACCACCGGACTCACAGATTTTTATTCTAACCACCTACTTTTGAGCTGTTAACACCAAATTGGATTCCCCCATAAGAATGGTTTTCTCACTGCTGCTAAACACCATTCATTATTACTGTACATGTAAGCTCTCACGAGCAGGGCCCTCTCCCCTCATGTGCTTTTCCTTCTCTTACACTGTGCTATACTCTATACCAGAGATTTTCTACCTTTTACAACCCGCGGCACACTGAACAAGATTTAAATATTGCCAAGGCACACTCAAATATAATGGTGAATCATGGTGCAGTTGCATGTACTAGGATGTCATGTCGCAGCTTCTCCATAGGTAATGCCTGAGCCACATCTGAGAACGCCAGAAGAGCCCAACACTGCCCGGGTCCAAAATTAGAACTGGCTCTGCAACCACTAAACCCACCAGTATTGATCGTTCTAGGGCCTAAGTAGCGGCAAAACACTGACGGGCCTGGCTTTGCTTCCATGGCGGCACACCTGGAGACTGCTCAGGGCACACTAGTGTGCCATGGCACAGTGGTTGAAAAACACTGCTCTATACTCCCTTCGATGGCACCATACTCTCGGTTTTCTGCCACCCTGTTCCAGTGCCAGGTTTTGCTGATGCAGCTATGGTTTAAATACCTTGTACCTGTTCTATATTATCTGGAACTGTATGTGCTGTTTTCTTGTTCTGCTCATTTGCTTATGTACTCTGTAATGGGTGCTGCAGAGCCCTTGTGTCGCCATATAAATAAATAAAAAATAATAATATTATTATTATTATTATTATTAATAATAATATCCACATATTTTGGACTCATGGTTTGCACCGGCTTCACACATACTGTATAGTATAACAGTATACGAAGCTATATGTATATTGTCCCTTATTGTGGCGGGGCTTGCAAGTGTCGGGAGGAGATGGCGCTGTAGAATTGGGGTTCCGGTATGCAGGAGCACCTGAGTGGGGGGCTTACTGCCCACATATTAATTATGTTGGGGGCAATAGCTGACCACCTAACATGAGGTTAGGTAGTCAGCTATTGCCCCCAACATAATTAATATGTGGGCAGTAAGCCCCCCACTCAGGTGCTCCTGCATACCGGAACCCCAATTCTACAGCGCCATCTCCTCCCGACACTTGCAAGCCCCGCCACAATAAGGGACAATATACATATAGCTTTGTTCTCCCACACCCCACCACGCTTTCTATCACATCTGTCTTGCACCCCCACATCTGGCTCTCCATCACGTCTCTCTCACACCCCCACATCTTGCTTACCATCACGTCTCTCACATCCCGACATCTTACTCTCCATCACGTCTCTCTCACACCCCTACATCTTGCTCTCCATCATGTCTCTCTCACACCCCCACATCTCGCTCTCCTTCACATCTCTCTCACACCCCTACATCTCGCTCTCCATCACGTCTCTCGCACCCCTACATCTCGCTCTCCATCACGTCTCTCGCACCCCTACATCTCGCTCTCCATCACGTCTCTCTCACACACCCACATCTCGCTCTCCATCACGTCTCTCTCTCACACCCACATCTCGCGCTCCATCACGTCTCTCTCACACCCCTACATCTTGCTCTCCATCACGTGTCTCTCACACCCCTACATCTCGCTCTCCATCACGTCTCTCACACACCCACATCTCGCTCTCCATCACGTCTCTTTCACACCCCTACATCTCGCTCTCCATCACGTCTCTCTCACACACCCACATCTCGCTCTCCATCACGTCTCTCTCACACCCCTACATCACGTCTCTCTCACACCCCCACATCTCGCTCTCCATCACGTCTCTCTCACACCCCTACATCTCGCTCTCCGTCACGTCTCTCGCACCCCTACATCTCGCTCTCCATCACGTCTCTCTCACACCTCTACATCTGGCTCTCCATCACGTCTCTCTCACACCCCTACATCTCGCTCTCCATCACGTCTCTCTCACACCCCCACATCTCGCTCTCCCATCACGTCTCTCTCACACCCCTACATCTCGCTCTCCTTCACGTCTCTCTCACACACCCACATCTCGCTCTCCCATCACGTCCCTCTCACACCCCTACATCTTGATCTCCATCACGTCTCTCTCACACCCCTACATCTTGATCTCCATCACGTCTCTCTCACACACCCACATCTCGCTCTCCCATCACGTCTCTCTCACACACCCACATCTCGCACTCCATCACGTCTCTCTCACACACCCACATCTCGCTCTCCATCACGTGTCTCTCACACCCACATCTCGCTCTCCATCACGTCTCTCTCTCACACCCACATCTCGCACTCCATCACGTCTCTCTCACACACCCACATCTCGCTCTCCATCACGTGTCTCTCACACCCCTACATCTCGCTCTCCATCACGTCTCTCTCACACACCCACATTTCGCTCTCCATCACGTCTCTCTCACACACCCACATCTCGCTCTCCATCACGTCTCTCTCACACACCCACATCTCGCTCTCCATCACGTCTCTCTCACACCCCTACATCACGTCTCTCACACCCCCACATCTCGCTCTCCATCACGTCTCTCTCACACCCCTACATCTCGCTCTCCATCACGTCTCTCTCACACCCCCACATCTCGCTCTCCTTCACATCTCTCTCACACCCCTACATCTCGCTCTCCATCACGTCTCTCGCACCCCTACATCTCGCTCTCCATCACGTCTCTCTCACACCCCTACATCTGGCTCTCCATCACGTCTCTCTCACACCCCTACATCTCGCTCTCCATCACGTCTCTCTCACACCCCCACATTTCGCTCTCCTTCACGTCTCTCTCACACCCCTACATCTTGCTCTCCATCACGTCTCTCTCACACCCCTACATCTCGCTCTCCATCACGTCTCTCTCATACACCCACATCTCGCTCTCCATCACGTCTCTCTCACACCCCTACATCTCGCTCTCCATCACGTCTCACACCCCCACATCTCGCTCTCTATCACGTCTCTCACATCCCGACATCTCGCTCTCCATCATGTCTCTCTCACTCCCGCACATCTCGCTCTCCATCACGTCTCTCTCACACACCCACATCTCGCTCTCATCACGTCTCTCTCACACCCCTACATCTCGCTCTCCATCACGTCTCTCTCACACACCCACATTTCGTTTTCCCTCACGTCTCTCTCACACCCCTACATCTCGCTCTCCATCACGTCTCTCTCACACCCCCACATCTCGCTCTCCATTACGTCTCTCTCGCACTCCTACATCTTAAAAATTTGTTTTTTATGGACGTCATTTACTTCATTTGATATTCACATACCGGCTGCAGCATATACAGCATATACAAGATCACGGCAGATTTAAATCTTTTTCTATTAATTGAATGGGTGAATTATTAAGGCTTTCTAGAAGAACCACTACAGTGTAAAGATACCTTGACAGGAGTTGACTCTACAGTTCCAGTGTGAGTTGGGGTACGCCTTGTCTATAAGGATCATTGATTAAAGATACCTTTATAGGAGTGTTCCATACACATTCTGTGTGAGTTCTGGGTTCGCCTGTGCTAACAACTAGTTTTGGCTTTATGTCCGTTCGTTTGGAAGCCGTGGGAATTACCATATAAAAGAAACCTTTATGGGCACATCATCACTTATTTTTGTGTGAGTGGGGTTCGCAAGATATTAACAACTCACTACCAGTCACGAAAATTCCATTGTTTTACTTTTTATTTTATTGGGTTTGGTCTGTAAACAATATTACACATTGCATGTTGTTATCTTTTTCCGGCATGTGCGAGTAACTGAAACCTAATGCGACTGGACGATACCACGAACCTCTCATTGAACCAACCAGCCCTCAGACCATCCTTGACTCCTAATAGGAACGTATTGTATACATCATCCATGTTGTATCTACCTCATTAAGCGCCCAGGACATAGTCTAGTGTTCATTCGTTGTATTCATTTGTGATTTGTAAATGTGGTGACATTTATTTTTTCAACTAGAAGTATTCGGGCAGCTTTGCGCCTGAAAGACTCATTCCCTGTTGTTATATCTTAGAAGTGTCTGCCTACTAATCGTTCATTTGGGGGAAACTTTCCCCCTACACTAGAATGATTAGTTTGGAAAATCAAACAGGTTTGATTTTCCCAACTAGTTGGACAGGCAGTTTCTGGCCGTTTTTTTAGAGTGTGGGAGCAAACGGCTGATAATCATTTCCTCACACACACTGCCAGATTATCTTTCCAACCAGCCAAAAAGTTGGCTGGTTGGAAAGAAATCGTTCTGATGTATGGCTAGCATTAGGCTGCAAAAACAATCCATCAGGGAGATAGTGGGAACGCTAAAAGTTGCCAAATGCAGTTTGGTACATTCTGAGAAAAAAAGAATGCTCTGGTGAGCTCTGCAACACAAAAAGGCCTAGACGTCCTTGACAAACAACAATGATGGCTGATCGCAGGATCCTTTTCATGGTAAAGAAAAAACACTTCACATCTTCCAGCCAAGTGAAAAACACTCTCTAGGAGGTAGGGATATTATTATTCAAGTCAACCATAAGGTGAATACTTTACAACATCAAAGACAGATTGTTCACCATAAGGTGCAAAACCATTGATACGCTTCAAAAATAGAATGGCCAGATTAGACTTTGGCAAAACATCTATAAAAAAAAATCCAGCCCTGTTCTGAAAACAGCTATTCCTATCTCTAGCTAAATAAGCATATCTTATGGTGAGAGCTCCCAATCTCAGGACCGCAGATAGAGTCAGCTTTACTAATTTTCTCGTCCAGAGGCTCAATTGCTAAAGCAAAAATAAACGTTGACAGAGGCTAACAGCGTTGCGTACCATTAATAATATCAAATGTACCCACGATTGCTCTCCCGCAGGTCATCAGTGGCAACGTCCCATTTGATCTTCTGCACACCGGCGCTTCGAGGTGATATCAACCCCAAATGCTTACAGAGGAAAAGTCCCTGTAATAACCCGGGTTAATCCTACAGTGTGAATGGGTGTCAAGCCACAGTGACACAGCTTGAAACCGGCATTCAGTGGCCCCGCTGGACCCTGGTGTTTGGTGTGAAAGGAGTATTAGACTCTTGCACCTTTTGTTTTCTTCTCATTCATGTTCCTTCCTGCTCTCTGTTGCACGGTTTCCGTACAACAGAGAACTGGGAAACTGACCCTAGGAGAACTGAAAAATCTACCTGTGTAGTCTCTATGGTTGTGTTGGAGTGATTAGTTTTTGTGTCCTGTTTATGTGACTAACAATTGTTTGTATTTTACTTTCTCTTTATATTTGTTCTGTTCATGCAACCTTTTAGTTTGTTATTTTATAATGATCAGGTTGTCCTGTGCTGGGGCTGACTGAGGATAAGAGAACAGTAATGCTGGGTTTATTTGTAATTTCAGAGTTCAGTAGAGGTGATCACTTGCGATCCTCTCCTATGCAGCAGCATGTGTTTTGTTTTTTCTGTGAATCAAGTCGTTGACAGATGCCTCCATTTAGACTACAGAGACTGCCGGCTCATTAATTAATGGATGTGAACATAGTAATTTGATTCACAAAGCGCAATACGTGTGTGTTGCATACTTTTCATTCAATCTGATATGCCGAGTACGATTCTGTTAGTGTGGTGGCAGAAAAACGTATCACGGGGAATTTTAAATGACGTGTATCCTTAAAGCTGCGCCACACAGAAGACTAACTACATCACTTGGCATGAGAAGACAATTTGACGTGCTATATTAGTACATTATTCAGTGAAAACACAAAACCATTTTTGTTTCTTAACAGAGCCTTCTATTTCATCGTTTTGCAGTTTCTAGACTAATCATAAGATTACTTTTGAAATTCAGTTGCTAGATGCAAGCAGATTATCTCTGTATTGAAGAGAATTTAGCAGAGCTGAGCAATATCACCTCAATGTCTACTAGAGAACTTTGGAAGTAATGTTAGCTCAACACCTGCAGCTATTTTTGATGGATTGTGTTAATAACCACAAAGTAAGAGCGATGCAACCTTTTGTGCCAGAACATGCCTGCTCATACTGAAGCTAGCCATTGCAATATTAAAACATAAACGTAAGCTTTTTTCAAACACCACCCACTCAGCTGCTAAATGAATAATTTTGGTCAACTTTTATAATAGCAAGGCTTATTGGTACACTGCTGGGAGTTTTTCAGATTATATCATGCTAGGGAATTACACCAATAATTTTTACTTGGCACACCGCTATGTTAATGAGCAGCTACAACAGATAACAGGGCATGTTTTTGAGCTTTTTAGGTCCACATAATTCCTGCAGGAGAATAATTAAGGTAGGGAATTACACTTGATAAAATGTACAGAGAATTGTCAGACTATACGAATAAAAGGTTATTCTAAATTAGAACAAGCTAACAATTGTGCCTTAACATATGTAATAGGTTTGATGGAGTTCACAGTAAATTGTCAGTCGAGTCTATGTAAAGGAAAAGATTGTCGCTATATTTTAGAGGTAAGGCTGGCTAAATGTTTGGTTAACCATTATCATCATGTACAATCTACATATGCTCTTTTTGGCCCTTATACAAGACTACAGAAGTCCTGCTGGGGTGACACGGGAATCTCAATGCATCATGGAACCCTACAGTACAAGCTTCAAGAGCCCATTTGGCTGAAAAGGTTGGAATGTCTGTCCTTTTCCATCTTTTATACCAAAAGGATGGCACATGGTACATCCTTTCATAGGGCCAAGCTCAGAGTTAAGCACAAATAAAAACATGTTTTGCACTGCAGGTGTTGTAGATTTAAAATATAAAGAGAGGTTTGGGGGAAAATATACTACGTAGCGTGTTTGGTGTCATTTTAATGTCAATTGGTAGTAGTAATAATAATAATAATGTTTTTTTTATAACACTTTTCTCATAGAACTCAAAGTGCTAGACATTTGTCTTTACAGCTCAAAATACAAATCAAGCTTAACAGTAGATATTAGTGTAATGCTTGAGTAAATAGGTAAGTCTTGAATTTTTGAAGGATTCTAGAGTGGAGGCTTCATGAACTGTGCAGGGAAGAGTTCCATAGAGTCGGACCCACAAAGTTGAAAGCTTGACCCCCAGAATAATTCAGGGAGATTCTAGGTACTGTTAGTCCTTTATCTACAGACCATAGTAAGCGAGTGGGACAGTAATCAGAAGCTGCTTCAAGTACATTGAGCAGTGGTCATGTAGGGCTTTGAAAGTGAGTAATGTTGGGTACACACTGGTAGATATATCTGCAGATCAGTTGATCTGCAGATATATTTATAGCCGGATCGGGCAGTATGTTGTGCATACAAACTGCCGATCCGTCGCGACTGATGTCACAAACTGGATGGACATTTACATGTGCCCAACCAGTTGAGCCGTCAATTACCGCCAGCTGCTGCAGCATGTGTACAGTACACACACAACAATGCACCGATATATCTGTAGATATATTGGTCATCATGTGTGCTGCAGGGGCCGATGCGATATATCTTTGAACGACGGCGTTCACAGTCATATCGTTGGTACACACTGGCTGACAGACAAGCAATATATCGGCCGTTCAATAGATCAGCCAATATATCGGCCAGTGTGTACCCACCTAAAGCCAATCTTGAAATCAATTTGCCATTTTACAGGTAGCCAGTGAAGGGAGTAGAGAATGGGTGGAATGGGACTCGGTTAATAGTTTGGCAGCTGCATTTTCTACGATCTGCAAGAGGTGAAATTCTTTTGCTGGCGTGATGATACAAATGCATGGATGACTTTAGGCAGATCTTGTGAGGGAATTAAGTGTTTGATTCTGGCTTGTTCCTCAGATGAAAGAATGAGGATTTGATTGTGGCAGATATTTGATGTTTAAGTGTCAGGCTACTATCTAGGAGAAAACCAAGATTCTGTACATGTTCAGTGTTTTGTAATTCTGAACCCCCAAGCATAAATCCTGTCAGTTGGCTATGCTGCAGTCTTGTCCTGTGACCTATTATCAAGACTTCTGTTTTATCAAGGTTCAGTCGCAGCCAACTGGCACTCATCCACTCCTGGGGCTCAGCTAGACAGCCATTTAGGGTTGTTATTGGGTTCTCAGTATTCGGAGCAAAGGGACAGGTACAGTTGTGCATCATCTGCATAGCAGTGGTAGACCATGATATGACGTCTGATTATTTCACCCAGTGGTAGCATGTATACTGCAAAAAAACATGAGAGATGGTATAGAACCCTGCGGGACACCACAAGTCAGTGGCCCTGGTGACGAAGAGTATATTCCAGAAGAAACTCCATTTGACCTGCCAGTGAGAAATGATTTGAACAAGCTAAGGACTGTGCCATCCAGTCCACAGAAATTATTCAGGTGCTCAGTTAGAATCCCATGGTCCACTGTGTCAAATGCTGCAGAGAGATCCAGAAGGATTAAGACTGAACAGTCACCTCTGTCTCTTGCCATTAGAAGATTATTAAGCACTTCTACTATAGCTATTTCGGTGCTATGTCTTCTCCTGAATCCTGACTGGAATGGATCATAAATGTCATGAGATGACAGGTGTGTTTCTAGTTGAGTTGCAACCACTTTCTCAATAACCTTTCCTAGAAAAGCATTTGCCAAAGGTCAGTTTTGTTGCCTGAACTGAAGCTGCTGTTGATCCTCGGCAGTTTCTAAATGACAACCTGCCATGGCGTAGTCTATTTGGCAGCATTTTTATTGAAACCACTGAATAACAGAACCTAAATAATAGACAAGCACTACACATATCACTATGATCTGTACAGGCTTCAATATTTGTAAAAGTATAGTAATAGTTTTAAAAGAATATTATAAATACGTGGGGTCTACTTCCAAGTCAATAAACAGCCCTGGACCTCTGAGCCTGGTGTGGTATTGTAAAATAGAGGGGAAAAAAACTATTTTCCCTTAACTGCACTTGGCTGAACCAGCCGGGGAAGGGGGATAATTCTGCACCATGGAGAAACACAGCATGGGTTAATTTTTAACTCTTTCTACCCTACAAAAAACAAAGCCTGCACAGATCATACAGGTCTATTGTTTGCGTGGTTTTTCAAACCCTTCACTTCGTAAATATTTTTTCTCTGACGTCCTAGTGGATGCTGGGGACTCCGTAAGGACCATGGGGAATAGACGGGCTCCGCAGGAGACTGGGCACTCTAAAAGAAAGATTAGGTACTATCTGGTGTGCACTGGCTCCTCCCTCTATGCCCCTCCTCCAGTTAGAATCTGTGCCCGGCCAGAGCTGGATGCACCTAGTGGGCTCTCCTGAGCCTGCTAG
Organism: Pseudophryne corroboree; assembly: GCF_028390025.1. Classification (NCBI taxonomy): domain Eukaryota; kingdom Metazoa; phylum Chordata; class Amphibia; order Anura; family Myobatrachidae; genus Pseudophryne; species Pseudophryne corroboree. The sequence continues at coordinate 435,210,917 of NC_086447.1, read as the reverse complement.
TAAAGAAAGTAATGTTAGGTTTTTTATTTTGAGTGAGATCTGCTGGCAACAGACTCATTGCTACGTGGGACTGAGGGGAGAGAAGCAAACGTACCTGTTCACAGCTAGGTTGCGCTTCTTAGGCTACTGGACACCATTAGCTCCAGAGGGTTCGAACACAGGCAAAGGTCCTCGGTCGTCCGTTCCCGGAGCCGCGCCGCCGTCCCCCTCGCAGAGCCAGAAGATCAGAAGTTGGTGATGAAATCGGCGGCTGAAGACTCCTGTCTTCATTAAGGTAGCGCACAGCACCGCAGCTGTGCGCCATTGCTCCCACTGCACACCACACACTCCGGTCACTGTAGGGTGCAGGGCGCTGGGGGGGGGGGGGGGGGGCGCCCTGGGCAGCAATAAGAATACCTTTGGCATAAAAAAGACACATAATACAGTCTGTGGCTGTATATGTGTAAAACTCCCGCCATTTTTTAGTCAGAAACTGGCACTAAGAGGGTAAAAAGAGAGGGGGGGGCACATAAATTTAGGCAAAAGGTGTATTGATACAGCAGCTATTGGGAAAAATTCACTTCTGGTAGTGTGTATCCCTGTGTATATAGCGCTGTGGTGTGTGCTGGCATACTCTTTCTCTGTCTCCCCATAGACCTTGTGGGGTCCTGTCCTCAGTCAGAGCATTCCCTGTGTGTGTGCTGTGTGTCGGTACGGCTGTGTCGACATGTTTGATGAGGAGGGTTACGTGGAGGCGGAGCAAGTGCAGATAAATGTGGTGTCGCCCCCGTCGGTGCCGATACCTGATTGGATGGATATGTGGAAGGTCTTAAATGACAATGTAAACTCTTTACATAAGAGATTTGATTATGTTGCTGCCAGGGGACAGCCGGGCTCTCAACCCGGGCCTGCCCAGGCGCCTCAGAGGCCGTCAGCATCTCAAAAACGCCCACTATCTCAGTTGGTTGACACAGATGTCGACACGGAGTCCGACTCCAGCGTCGACGAGGATGAGGCACTATTACAGCCCAAAATGATTAAGGCCATCCGATACATCATTATTGCAATGAAAAATGTATTACACATTTCAGAGGCTGATCCTGTCCCTGACAAGAGGGTAAATATGTTTGGGGAGAAAAAGCAGCCAGTGACTTTTCCCCCGTCACATGAATTAAATGAGTTATGTGAAGAAGCGTGGTCTTCCCCTGATAAGAAAGTGGTGATTCCCAAGAGAATGCTAATGGCGTACCCTTTCCCGCCAACGGATAGGTTACGCTGGGAATCCTCCCCTAGGGTTGACAAGGCCCTGACGCGCTTATCTAAAAGAGTGGCCCTGCCGTCTCAGGATACGGCCGCCCTAAAGGAACCTGCGGATAGGAAGCAGGAAGGTATCTTGAAGTCTGTGTATACACACTCTGGTACTCTACTGAGACCGGCTATTGCTTCAGCTTGGATGTGCAGTGCTGTTGCAGCATGGACAGATACTCTGTCAGAGGGGTTGGATACCCTGGACAGGGATACCGTATTGCTAACACTTAGCCATATTAAAGATGTCGTCTTATATATGCGGGATGCCCAGAGGGACATTTGCCTGCTGGGCTCTCGAATAAATGCAATGTCCATTTCTGCCAGGAGGGTCTTATGGACTCGGCAATGGACAGGGGATGCCGACTCTAAAAAACACATGGAGGTTTTGCCTTATAAGGGTGAGGAATTGTTTGGGGACGGTCTCTCGGTCCTCGTATCCACAGCGACAGCTGGAAAGTCGACTTTCTTGCCACAGGTTTCCTCACAGCCTAAGAAAGCACCGTATTACCAAATGCAGTCCTTTCGTTCTCAAAAAAGCAAGAGAGTCAGAGGTGCATCCTTTCTTGCCAGAGGCAGGGGTAGAGGAAAGAAGCTGCACCATGCAGCCAGTTCTCAGGAACAAAAGTCCTCCCCTGCTTCCACTAAGTCCACCGCATGACGCTGGGGCTCCACAGGCGGAGCCAGGAGCGGTGTGGGCGCGTCTCTGAATTTTCTGCAACCAGTGGGTTCGCTCACAAGTGGATCCTTGGGCTATACAAATTGTATCTCAGGGATACAAGCTGGAATTCGAAGTGACGCCCCCTCACCGTTACCTAAAATCCGCCTTGCCAGCTTCTCCCACGGGGAGGGAGATAGTCCTGACGGCTATTCACAAGCTGTACCTCCAGCAAGTGATAATAATGGTACCCCCCCTTCAGCAGGGAAGGGGTTACTATTCCACACTGTTTATGGTACCGAAACCGGACGGTTCGGTAAGACCCATTCTAAATTTAAAATCCTTGAACATTTACATGAAAAAGTTCAAGTTCAAAATGGAATCGCTCAGAGCGGTCATTGCCAGCCTGGAAGAGGGGGATTTTATGGTATCTCTGGACATCAAGGATGCGTACTTGCATGTCCCCATTTATCCGCCTCACCAGGAGTACCTCAGGTTTGTGGTACAGGACTGTCATTACCAATTCCAGACGTTGCCGTTTGGTCTATCCACGGCACCGAGAGTCTTTACCAAGGTAATGGCGGAGATGATGGTACTCCTCCGGAAGCAAGGAGTTACAGTTATCCCGTACTTGGACGATCTCCTCATAAAGGCGAGGTCCAGAGAGCAGTTGTTGGTCAGCGTAGCGCACTCTCAGGAAGTGTTGCTACGGCACGGCTGGATTCTGAATATTCCAAAGTCGCAGCTGATTCCTACGACGCGTCTGCCCTTCCTGGGCATGATTCTGGACACAGAACAGAAGAAGGTATTTCTCCCGGAGGAGAAGGCTCAGGAGTTAGTGATCATGGTCCGGGATCTCCTGAAACCAAAGCAGGTGTCGGTGCATCACTGCACGCGAGTCCTGGGAAAGATGGTAGCGTCATACGAAGCCATTCCTTTCGGCAGGTTCCATGCCAGGATCTTTCAGTGGGATCTGTTGGACAAGTGGTCCGGATCGCATCTTCAGATGCATCAGCTGATCGCCCTGTCCCCGAGGGCCAGGGTGTCTCTTCTGTGGTGGCTGCAGAGTGCTCATCTTCTCGAGGGCCGCAGGTTCGGCATACAGGACTGGGTCCTGGTGACCACGGATGCAAGCCTCCGCGGATGGGGGGCAGTCACTCAGGGAAGAAACTTCCAGGGACTGTGGTCAAGTCAGGAGACTCGTCTGCACATAAACATACTGGAATTAAGGGCCATATGCAAAGCCCTGAGTCAAGCGGAGCCCCTGCTTCGAGACCAACCAGTGCTGATTCAGTCAGACACCATCACGGCAGTTGCCCATGTAAACCGACAGGGCGGCACAAGAAGCAGGGTGGCAATGGCGGAAGCCACAAGGATTCTTCGTTGGGCGGAGAATCACGTACAAGCACTGTCAGCAGTGTTCATTCCGGGAGTGGACAACTGGGAAGCAGACTTCCTCAGCAGGCACGACCTCCACCCGGGAGAGTGGGGACGTCATCAAGAAGTCTTCGTGCAGATTGCAAATCGGTGGGAACGGCCACAGGTGGACATGATGGTGTCCCTCCTAAACAAAAAGCTAAAAAAATATTGCGCCAGGTCAAGGGACCCTCAGGCGATAGCTGTGGACGCACTGGTAACTCCGTGGGTGTTCCAGTCGGTGTATGTGTTTCCTCCTCTTCCTCTCATACACAAGGTACTGAGAATAGTAAGAAAAAGAGGAGTGAGAACGATACTCATTGTTCCGGATTGGCCAAGAAGGACTTGGTACCCAGAACTTCAAGAGATGGTCACAGAGGACCCATGGCCTCTGCCTCTCAGACAGGACCTGTTGCAGCAGGGGCCCTGTCTGTTCCAAGACTTACCGCGGCTGCGTTTGACGGTATGGCGGTTGAACGCCGGATCCTAGCGGAAAAGGGTATACCGGATGAAGTCATTCCTACGCTGATAAGAGCTAGGAAGGATGTGACAGCAAAGCATTATCACCGCATATGGCGGAAATATGTTGCTTGGTGTGAGGCCAGGAAGGCTCCTACAGAGGACTTCCAGTTGGGTCGTTTTCTGCATTTCCTACAGTCAGGTGTGACTATGGGCCTCAAATTAGGGTCCATAAAGGTTCAGATCTCTGCCCTATCCATTTTCTTTAAAAAAGAACTGGCTTCACTGCCTGAGGTTCAGACGTTTGTAAAGGGAGTGCTGCATATTCAGCCTCCTTTTGTGCCTCCAGTGGCACCTTGGGATCTTAACGTTGTGTTGGATTTCCTGAAATCCCACTGGTTTTAGCCACTTAAGACCGTGGAGCTAAAATATCTCACGTGGAAAGTGGTCATGCTATTGGCCTTAGCTTCGGCTAGGCGTGTGTCAGAATTGGCGGCTTTGTCATGGAAAAGCCCCTATCTGATCTTCCATATGGACAGGGCAGAATTGAGGACTCGTCCCCAATTTCTCCCTAGGGTGGTATCATCGTTTCATTTGAACCAACCTATTGTGGTGCCTGCGGCTACTAGGGACTTGGAGGATTCCAAGTTGCTGGACGTAGTCCGGGCTTTGAAAATTTATATTTCCAGAACGGCGGGAGTCAGAAAGTCTGACTCGCTGTTTATTCTGTATGCAGCCAACAAGGTTGGCGCTCCTGCTTCGAAGCAGACTATTGCTCGCTGGATCTGTAGCACGATTCAGCTGGCTCACTCTGCGGCTGGATTGCCGCATCCAAAATCAGTAAAAGCCGTTCCACAAGGAAGGTGGGCTCTTCTTGGGCGGCTGCCCGAGGGGTCTCTGCTTTACAGCTTTGCCGAGCTGCTACTTGGTCGGGTTCAAACACATTTGCTAAGTTCTACAAGTTTGATACCCTGGCTGAGGAGGACCTTGAGTTTGCTCATTCGGTGCTGCAGAGTCGTCCGCACTCTCCCGCCCGTTTGGGAGCTTTGGTATAATCCCCATGGTCCTTACGGAGTCCCCAGCATCCACTAGGACGTTAGAGAAAATAAGAATTTACTCACCGGTAATTCTATTTCTCGTAGTCCGTAGTGGATGCTGGGCGACCGTCCCAAGTGCGGACTTCTTCTGCAATACATGTATATAGTTATTGCTTACTAAAGGGTTATTGTTATGAGCCATCCGTTGATTGAGGCTCAGTTGTTGTTCATACTGTTAACTGGGTATGGTTATCACAAGTTATACGGTGGGATTGGTGTGGCTGGTATGAGTCTTACCCTGGATTCCTAATCCTTTCCTTGTAGTGTCAGCTCTTCCGGGCACAGTTTCCCTAACTGAGGTCTGGAGGAGGGGCATAGAGGGAGGAGCCAGTGCACACCAGATAGTACCTAATCTTTCTTTTAGAGTGCCCAGTCTCCTGCGGAGCCCGTCTATTCCCCATGGTCCTTACGGAGTCCCCAGCATCCACTACGGACTACGAGAAATAGCATTACCGGTGAGTAAATTCTTATTTTTTCATTCTATTCCATGGTTTAAAACATTGATGGTGCATTGATATTTGTTTCTTTTTTATTTTATTCTAACGTGTATTTTCTTGGTAAGCATCTAGTTGTAAATCCCGGCTGGTTGCAAAACTACCACAAAACCGCCAGGATTTAGAACCAGATGCTTAGTATTTTTTTTGTGCTTATATTTGTCAAGGGCGTGTCCTAACTTGATTCTACTTTTCCGTGTAAAAACAGAGCTGCCCAGCATTAATATTTTCAACTGAATGAAAAAAAAACATGGGGACTTTTTCAGAGGTGGATGCAAAGTGTTCACAATGCCAGTATTTGTGCAGTTGTACTGTGCGTGCGTCTGAGTTGCAGTTGCGCATGCTTCCTGTTGTAAATTTGCATGCAGTTTTATTGACAGTAAGTGTTTGTGGGAGCTAATAGAAGCTGGTGAGTCGAACACAGTCATGTCGTGACCATTTTAGGGGAGTGTCTCAGAAAGTTGTAAAGGCTCTGGGGGCTTAGTTCATCAGAGGTCCGATAGTGGGTCTTTGTACACAAGTGACTGATCGGAGACACCACCGATGGGTGTCTCAGTACAAATAAGTGCAGCTGCAGCATTAGCAAATGCAACTGATCTCACCTCTGAATCAGGACCCGTAATTGCAACTGCAATCCTTGCATTGCAACATATTTTGTCCCAGGAGCAAAGTGCTTAGTTTTGTTTTCTATTTTATTTGATCCTGATTGCATCCGGCCCACAGTATAAGCAGTATATGCTCCTCACGTTTAGTGGTTATTGTTAGTGACTGTTCCTATACATTGCAGGCCAACATTAATGCAGTTGTGCCATATCCGGCCCCCTTTCTGGCATGAATTGCCTGTCCAGATAAAGATTTACTCCCTGTTGTGACTTTGATTAAAAATGAGAGCAGACGGACAGGAGTAGATATATGATTACAGAGCAGGTGGGAACCCCTTTGTTTATTAAGGGTTTACTGGTTATGGCTAAAACTGTAGTAATTGGGATATTGTACCTTTTTATTCTTCTATACTGGCAGGTCGCTTCTCTAGGTATTTGTAGGTGGTTTACATTTGAGGAAATTCTGTGTCAGAAAGTAATCCATATAGAAATGCAGAGCAGAAAGCTAATGCAAAAAACCCAAAACATTAATTCAGTGTTTGGAATAGTTAATTGTCTGGCACAAATTGAGCTGGAATCTTTCTCCGCTACCATGGTGCATGTCATTTATCTTGTGCTCAGACACCTGCTTTCCTCCTGGGTCACCATAATGATATAATTGACCACTATCTTGGATGTACTGTACAGTACTTGAAATATGATCACAGCATGCTTCCTTTTGCTAAATGTTCTTTTGCTTACGACAGTCGTTAGTGAGTTGTGGTTCACTGCAATAGTAATTGAATTGACAGGAACACAAAAGCAATAGATGTTATCAAAACATAAATATGTTAACTTTTCACTTACTGGAATCAGTAATTACCTTGCATTTACAATGCTCTATATGTCCACATGCTGCCTTATGTGCTAAATGAGAAAAAATAAATAAATAAATAAAAAAAATTGATTGCCTTACTAGGAATAGTCAGGAGATGATATAGCACACTACGCAATGCTGTTTTTCAGTTTATCTCCATGTTCACATACTATGACTAACATCATTGATATATGTAGCATTTATTCCTAGCAGGAACAAGTATAGGTCTTTTCCAAAATGGGTTTTGCTAAAACTTTTTATCTGAAGGAATGGGGTAGCTTTTACTCTTGTTGCTTTTTACCCATTTATTTTATTAACATTTATATACAATGCCGACATAAAATGCTTTACTGAGAATGCTCCATCACTCACACTCAGTGGAGCTTACGCTCAGCATATTTGTTTGGACTGTTGAAGGAATGCACATGAACATACTGTAGTCAAAATATACCATCTTGCGGGTGTAGTATGGTATGCCGGCGGCCGAGCTCCCGGCGACCAGCATATCGGTGCCGGAATCCCAACCGCCGGCATACCGACAGCGTGGTGAGCACAAATGAGCCCCTTGCGGGCTCGCTGTGCCAAGCTGCGGGCACGGTGCGCTATTTATTCTCCCTCCAGGGGGGTCGGTATACTGTGCGCCGGGATCCCGACAGCCGGCAAACTGAAGACCACCCCATCTTGCGGAGGGATGGCAGAGAGAGAGTTATACAGTAAGTTTGTGGTATCCGGACTCCAGGTCGACAACAAAAAGGTCGACACACCTTAGGTCGACATGGACAAAAGGTCGAACTGAACAAGGTAGACATGATTTTTTCATTTTTTTTCCCTCATTTTTTTTTACTTTTTCATACTTTACGATCCACGTGGACTACGATTGGGAACGGTAATCTGTGCCGAGCAGAGCAAGGCACCTTGCCCAAAGCATGGCGAGCAAAGCGGTGCACTAATTGGGGTTCCCGGTCAGTCTACGAAGAAAACGACACCAAAAAAAATCATTTAAAAACGCATGTCGACCTTTTTCCATGTCGACCTAAGGTGTGTTGACCTTTTTCGTGTCGACCTGGAGTCCCAGACCCTAAGTTTGTGAGGTCAACTACAACGCTTTTTATTGTACATGGTTTAATGCAATTCTGTAATGAAGCACAGCCCTGCTGCTAAGCATTTTTATTTTGTCTGAGACAGATTATATAGTCTTCTCCATTACATTCCACAGTGATGACTTGGGAAAAGAATGTAAAGAAAGAAAAGCGATATAAATATAGAGGAGGAGTTCTTTCTTTTGTAAATAGAAAAATCCATTTTGCGTGCTGAGATTGGGAGTTTTGTTTTGGTCTTTCTTCCAGTGTCTGCTGAATATTTCATTAGTACATGCTTTGAACAAGACTTAGAAAAGGCGAGGTTTTATTTTTAGCTTGTGAAGCTGGATGTGTTTTTCCAAATCAATAGGTGGCTTGCTGAAGAAATTTCATTATAATAATTTATTTATGTATAGGTTTTGTCCAGCACATTTTCGTGTATTACGTCTCATATTACAAAGCCAATTTCCCACCTTCAGTTTGGGTTTTGTTCTGTTGCTGTACACAAAGCTTATCAAACAGCAGCACCCTCAGTGCCAGTGCTTAGCACACATCTCTGTTTATTACGTGTATGGCTGTCACTTACAGCTATAAGTGTTGATTTTGCTGTAAAAGCAGCTAAATGTACTGTATGACTGGCTTACCAGACCTTGTCTTCCCACTGTAGTGTGCCAACATTATGAAAAATATTTACGGACCGATTTTTGATACCTAGCGTCTGTTTTCAAACAGTTTAACATGGTGTTTAAAAATGTATAGAACTAGATGCAGAATCTGAGACATCGTTTGCATTTCAAATACTCCTTCAATAAATATTAGCATAGACAGGAGAATAAGAATAAATATGTTATTGTGCAGTTGGTTAGCACTGAAAAATGTTTGTATCTCCAGTTACAATGTTTCAGGTCATTTGGCAGCTGTTACAGTGGCCAGAAGTGGGATATAATTTTGACAGACCATTATTTTTTTTCTCCACTTATTCATATTAAAATGTTTTATTGGTGGTCAGTACATTTACCGCCGATTTGTCACCCTGTATAGAATGCATAAACACATACTTCCATCACGGAACCGCTCCAACTGTTATTACAGTTTAACAGACAATCTTGTGTCGGTTTACAAGACATTATGGCACAGCTCTGCTGAGGGGTCCAGGCAGAACTTGAATACAGCAAATATGGCTTTTATACAATGAAAATAAAATAAAATCCCTGATGTACTTTGCATATATGAAACAGTCCATTTGGCAGTGCAAATAGTTTTAATTTATTATATGGTAAAAGAGACCTATTTATTGCATTGTGAAAGTGAGTAATTTTGAATGAGCACTGCGAGGTTAAAAACATATAATCCATTCCTCATGTTTAATATGGAGCATGATACAGTAAACTAGTAAAACACAGTATGGGCAACAACAAAAAAGTTAATATTGTGCATGGACCTGTTTTGATAAACAGTAGAATGTAGAGCACTATTCTGGTGGTTTCTTGAATACTGTACAATGCAGAGCTCATTTTCTGATGACAACAGATTGTGGTAGTCACAGTAAAATGCAGAGTTCTTTGACCACAGTAAAATGTATAACTGAAGTTCTAGTGACAATAGATTCTGTATACCACAATGTAGAGCACTATTCTGGCAATAACTGATTATACTGACTACAATATAATGCAGTGCCCATGTTCTGGTGATAACCGATTTTAGCCACCATTGTACAGTGCAGGGCACACTTATGGTGATTAAGGTATAAAGCAGAGCTCGTGTTCATGTAGTCCAAGTACAATGTAGAGCCCAAGGTGACAACAGTAAAGATGCAGTGCCTATGCTCAGATGACCACAGTAAAAATGCAGTGTCCATGTTCTGGTGATCACAGTAAAGATGCAAAGTCATTGTTCTGGAATCTACTGTAAAAATGTAAAGAGCTCATGTTCTTGTGGCCACACTTAAAATGTAGACCCTTTGTTCTAGTGATATTAAAACTGCCGAGCCCATATTCTGGTAATCACAATGCTCTTACCAAGGGTGACCATTTTACGTGCCTCCGGAAACTTAGGCAGGTTGTTGTAAAATGGCACTTGCAAGACGTGGCAACTCTTGGTAGATAACTCATAGGTACACTAAGTTTTCCCTTCTTACATATTAGATTGATTTTGTATGGCTTATTCTGTAGTTCAATGTTGAGATATTTTTATTAATTTACTCCTGTTTTGCCATCATTAAATGTTTCCCAAGCAAAGGCTGACATTACTCTCTCATGGTTGATGATTTATATTCACAAACCAGCTGAAGTGTCCGCCGTTGCCCGATTTAAATCTTCAAATTATTATGTTATCAGTGAGTTGGATGTAACTGTCAACATTCTAAAAATAATTATCAGCTTAGCAGCTTTTCCAACAAATCCATGAAGTGGCTTCCCAGTGTTTTGTTTTTGGGTGTGGGGAAGGTGTGTCGACAGTAGATCTAATCCCCAGCTTTCCTTTCTGTTCAGTTTTCTAATCACTTTTATATTGTGAGAAGAGTTTAAAGTTTTCCTTTTGTTATCAATGTTGCTATTCCAAGGCTTTTGGCTACACAATTATGTTTTGTCATCCCACGTCTATTTTTGCCAGATATTTTAGTTAATTGATTTATGGTAATTTCTGTCCAAGTTTTCATCCAAATATATCCAGTGGAACGTCCGGAACAGGCTCCCTGTGTCAAAGTTCTGTCTGTCATACACCAACAGGAGGTCCGACCAGGACCTCAGCTCTTTAGTATGTCTTCTTGGGCCAATGTTATCACTGTGAACTTTTCATCCAAATCCATCCTGCGCAAGGCCCAGAACAGGCTCACCGGGTCAGAGTTCTGCCTAGTGAACACTAACAGGAGGTGAAACCCGGACCTCAATGTTACCACTCTGTGAAGTTTTGTCCAAATCCATCCAGTGGAAGGCTCAGAACATGTTCACTGGGTCAGCGTACACCCACGGCAGTTCCAACCGGACCTTAGCCCCCTAAAACCTGTCCAGGATCCAACTGGACCACCTTGCGTTGGTTTCATCCCATTCGGAGGCCGAATGCATAACCGGACAGACAAACAAACCGACCAATTAATTTTATATTTAAGATTAAACTGATCTAGGAGCAAAGATCAAATAAAACCTTAAAATGGAGCATTGTATAGATTTCAGCCCTCCTGAATTGCTGATTAAAGCAGAAATTGTTGCAGTAAATGGTACTTCATCTTGTATCAGTCGTGTATCGTTCGGAATCGCAGGCCCTTGTTTTTTGTAAGTGATGCCACCATAAGCATAACTGACATGCTTTATCATATCAGTATTTTGTGCTATTAACAGATACGCTTTGGGTTCTAAGAAATGTGGATGTGTCTATAATGTTTTAAAGGAGGGATAACGTACAGAACAAGTGACAATTTTATGAAAATGTTTTTTCAGCTTTTGTCAATCATTTCTGCTATATATATATTGTAATAATTGGCATATTTTTATGCATGGTCTATTCCATTGCTTGCAATGAATACAGTGTATATTGTGGACACGTTCCCCAAAGGGATTAATTATTCTATGCAAAATGATGTTTACTGTATGTTGCATTCACCTGGTAGTGGATTAAAGATTGGGCACAAGACACGTGATATTTTATGAATAGCCTTAGACACTTCATAGTTACTTGTTGGATGAACAGAAACATTTTTATTCATGCTTGCAAGTTTAAATGTAACACAAATCATTCAACTGAAACAGAATCCTAGAGGCTGAGTTTGGAAAAAAAAAAGTCTTGTTTTCTTCTCTTTTAATTGGTTTCCTATAGTTGGTGACAGTGCCATTGAAATAATAAAACAACTGAAATGTGTTTTAAAGTAATGCCATATTTCCTGTTTAAGCTGTGTCAGATGTGAAACCGTAAAATGTCGGACTTGAAAAAGGTTTTTTTTTAAAGAAAAAAGATCCCAGTACTATTTTTTGGGTGTTGGCCACCGAGATATTTCATGCAGGTTTACATTTTGGTCTCCCAAATATTTTCTTGTTTTTTTTCAAAATCTAAACTTTATTTTCCATTAGATGCAAGTGGTCATTCTCTCCCCCTTTCCCATTACCCTCCCCCACTTTCTCTATCCCTCCTTTCACCTCTCTTCACCCCTTATTGTAGCCTAGTAATGTTGTTTTTCAACAACTTCTGACGTTAGCCTTAAAATATACATTTAAATAAGAACTCATTTTCCCCAAACACCCTCTCTTATAATTAATTTTCCACCACTAGTCTCCTCTCTCCCTTTTATTAATTCTCCCCCAAGCCCTCCTGTATAATCCATCCTTTTTTTTCTCCTCCGTTTCTTGACTGATATACAAGCAGTGGATAGAGACACCATACACCTGTCCAGAATCCATAATACATCCCAGCCTCTATTCACTTTATAATGGTGGAAAAAATGAACATTGGTGTGCAGGTGCAGCTTTGTTGAGTGTTGTGTTTCTCTGGGCATTCCTAGGATGGTTTAAGTTTGCCCTGAAAAAGTATATGGCCTGTCATTGGGATTTAACAGAATTTATTTATTGTCCCCTTGGTGATGTGGACATTATTTTTTATTTACCACTATTATATCCAGGTCACTTGATGTAGATAATGCAGTAATATGGACTGACTGATAGCATGATTCTAATATTTGTCATGGAATTATCAAGATAGACTGTGGTTTTAATAAAAACAAAATGCAGAAATTGAAGTCTGACCATTTAATGATTGCTAGTCTCTCACTATGATATTAAGGGGACACGAGAGGAAAGTAAAGCAATAGCACTAATAAGCCTCAAACATAATAAAAACTTAATATTTTCAAATGCACTGCGATGCAAACTTAAATTGTTTTATCTACGAGAACATATTAAAAAGTCATTTGTGAGCTAAGTTCCTCTAATCAATTTATGGTGTTACTAATGAAGCTTGATAATGACGAGCATCATAAAAAGTTCCTTTGATTGCTGCTAACTTAGCATGATGTTGCAATTAATGAAAATGTGTGTCCCTTCCAGGCTTGTGGATAAATGGATGAATGAAACTGGGGCTCATGTGCTGACGTTCCCATCAAGTACCTGCTTAGAACTTATCTTGCTGCTCTCTCTCAACAATGCTGCCTTGCCTCAGTCCTTTCGTTTCATGAACAACTGGCAGGTAAATCAATCCATTGTTATATTTAACTATTGTCATAGCTTTCACTGTACAAGTGTTTAACATGGATTGTAGTAGAATATGCTTTGCACACTGCTGTTGTCAGGTAGTCAGAATCTGGCTATACATCACAAGACGCCCACTATACACTTATGTTACTGTACGTGCAAACGCCCAGTTGCAATATAGTAACGCCTATTTTGCCATTGGCGGTAAGCAACTGAAAAGAGTCCAACGCAGAATAGCTCATAGTTGGCCTAAGATACGCATGTCTGCTGTGGCACATGCTCACTTTGCTAAAAATCATGACATGTGGCCGTATTCGGATTTTGCGTACAGCCTGGACTCAAGCCCACACCATGTCCGTACTTTCCGGAATAAAAAACAAACACACATTAAAATATTTACACAACACACTGTATACACACTATTTACAAAATGTAGCATTTGTTGAAATGAGCTCACTTTTAGAACTGGAAATTCTGTTGGAGTCCTTCATTGTCCTTCTAATAGGAAGTAATTTTGTCATGATTGATACAGATGTGTTCTCATAACTTAGCCTAACTCAGGCACTGATTTATAAAGCTCGGTGAAGTGATAAAGTTGAAGGTGATAAAGGACCAGCCAGTCAGCTCCTAACTGTCATTTTTCAAACCCAGCCTGTGACATGGCAGTAAGGATCTGATTGGCTGGTCCTTTATCACCTTCCACTTTATCACTTCACTGAGCTTAATAAATCTGCCCCTCAGCGTCTTGTCAGTAGCTGCAGTTACGCTATATTTTGTTTATACTCCGTCAGTTTTCGTTGGCCATTGTATAATTTTGTATTCTGTATTATGGAATGGGGATTATATTCCGGCTAACGGGATGCCGTCTGTTAGTATACCGACAGCGGTATCCCGTCCGGTATACCAGCAGTGAGGCAGCAAGTCCCCTTTCAGGCACGCAGCGCTCTCCACACTTCGGGCTGGTGGTGAACTACATTCGCAACTGGTTATATTCCCACTTGGTTAGTGATGTGGACCCACCAACCGAGTGGGAATTATGAGGGGTGTCGGCATTCCGACCGCCAGCAATATGTTGGCTGCCGGAATTCCAGCGTCGCACTCCTCAACCCCGGAATCCAGACAGCCGGCATTATAACTACATCCCGTGTATTACTAGTTATTCCCTGATCAGTACTTAAGGTGTTTTCTGTTCATCCCCTTGTGTTTGGTGCTGTGGACCATTTGTGGCAAATTACAAGTAAAAGATAAAAATAATCATTACATGCACCAAAAGAATTTCATAACCATTGCAATATTCTTGACAAACAGTGACAGAGTTCAGGTATTGCTTATACAGCTGTGTCCTCACGTAACTGTTCTTCTGGCTGAGGATACTGTAACTTAGAGCAGCATGAAATGATACAAGTGATAAAGGGGCTAATTCAGACCTGATCAGTGTTGTGCCAGTTAGCACAGTAGCGATCAGGCCTGAACTGCGCATGCGCCGGCGCATGCCAGACAGCCAATGGCTCTCTTTAGCTAGCGATCGCCTCTGCCTGATTGACAGGCAAAGGCGGTCGCTGGGCGGGAGGGGTCGGGAACGGCATCGCCAAACCGCTGCGACCCGGGCAGCGTTGAGTAGCTCCTGGCCAGCGCGCAGGAGCTGCGCTGGTGCGGAGCTACTCTACCAGTACAAAAGCATTGCCGCTGTGCGATGCTTTTGTACTTCTGCGATGGGGCATGGACTGACATGCGGGGCGGGCTAGCCCTGTGCTGGGCGTCCCCCTGCATGTCAGTGTGCCTGATCATAGGAAATAGGGAAAGGGAAGTTAGGGGTGTTAGCATAGGGAAAGAGAGAGGAAAAGGAAGGGTCTGTTGATGCTACTGATCCAAGCGGCTTCTATTGGTTGCGATTACTAGTCCCATGATATGAAAGCCAAGGAGACCAAATTCAAATAAACCTATGTGTAATTTCATGTAATTTGCTAGTAATATTCTCAAGGTGATAGGTGTGCCAAATTGAGGTTTGCAGGACTGCGGAGGAAGGAGGGTTGGGTTTCTTCCAGTTTGCCGCAATTACACAATTAGCAGTGTTTAAAACGTGTCTGATGAGAGCAGAGGTATTTTTGTCACAGTTAGGGATGGGGCGCGAAAGAATAGAGTAAAAAAGGCAAGGTGGGAGTGTGATGCTTGTGAGACTGGATATTAAACGGTGTACTATGACCCAGAAGGGCTTTATCTTAGGGCAGTTCCACCATATGTGCACCAGGGTTCCCTCTTGTCCACAACCCCTCCAACATGATTGAGTTAAAATAGCTCGAAGGTGGGAAGGAACTAAATACCATCGATATAGGCGCTTAAAAGTGTTTTCTCGGATCCTGACACAAATTGATGTGTTAGCAGCAAGTTCTTGGATTTTAACCCATTCTTCCAGCTCGAGTGTCTCCCCAAAGTCCCTCTGCCACGCCAACTCTTAGGATTCTTTGGGAGGTTGGCGATTGGCCACCAATAAGGTATAGAAAGTGGCAATCAAGCCTTTAGACTCAGATCGACGAAGACCAAATGTTTCTAGAGAAGTAAAGGTTGGATAGGAACGGTTACTCAAAACTAAAGTAAATAGGTGGCGGATTTAAAGGTATTGATGAAAGCATCTGGCAGGGAGACCCATTCTATCTTGGAGAGTAGAGAATTCAGGGAAAGTCCGCAGAGGAGCTATATCGCGGAGAAATGTTATATTATGATCAGTTCAATAGTAAAAGGATTTTGGATCCAGGCCGGGCAAGAACTCATTATTGTTCCAAAGGGGAGTCAGAAAGCGGCGGTTTTGGACCAGTGAGAAAGTTCTACTGCAATAATCCCAAATCGACACGGAGAAGCGAAGGGTAGGGGAGAGATTGATACTAGGGGGGGCAATTCTTAGGTAACATCCAGTAGAGTGTGTAGGGAGAAAGGTAGTTTATAATGTGAGCCTCAAGTTCAACCCATCCTCTAGTTGGGGATTAGCATGAGCAAGAACCGCTTGAGTGAGGTGAGCTGTTAGATAGTATTTGTGAAAATTTGGAAGGACTAATCCTCCATTTTTTGTACGGAGACAGAGAGCTCGAAACTTTGGTCTCTTACCTGATCATATAAACCTGGAGACTAAACGCTGAAGGGTCTTCATGAAAAGGGAAGGGACTCTAACTAGAAGTGTTTGGAAGAGATAAAGTAATCTCGGAAGAATAGTCATTTTAATGGCGTTAATGCGGCCAGTCCATGATGTGAAATGCCTGTTCCAAGAATTGAGGTCACACAACGTACTTTCTCCAATGGGGGGGGGGGTTTGCACGTTTGCATCAAACAACTTATCATAGAAGCTAGTGAGATGTATTCCCAAATATTTCAGAGACTGAGTTCTCCGATGAAAGGGAAGAACTTCAGTCTTATCTGAGTTAATTTTAAAATTTGATAGTTGTCCATAAGCACAAATTTCATCCAAAATTACTGGGAGGGAAGAAACAGGTCGAGTTATGGTAAGAATAACATCGTCTGCATAAAGAGCGACTTTGTGGTTTGTTGAACCAACCTGAACGGCCGAGATGTTGGGGTAGCAACGTAGTCTAGCCGCAAGGGGTTCCATAGTTAAAGCAAAAAGGAGGGGCGAAAGTGGGCAGCCCTGCCTGGTGCCATTTAAAATGCTAAACGTAGGAGAAGCAATGCCATTTGCTAAAACAAGGGCGGAAGGGTTATAGTATAGTGATGAAACTCCATGTATAAAGTTGTCTTTGAAGCCGAAGGCCTGTAAGGTGGAGTGCATAAAAGATCAGTCAACTCTGTCAAAGGCCTTTTCTACATCCAAGGCCATCACCAGGGTGGGAGTCAATCCTACATTGGCCACATGAATCAAGTCTATAAGTTTACGCGTATTGTCAAACGCTTGGCGGCCAGGGAAAAAGCCAACCCGATTCAGGTGGACTAGAGAGGGGATAACAAGCGTAAGGCGCAATGCTAGTATTTTAGCAAAGATTTTTAGATCTATGTTTAAAAGCAAAATTGGCCTATAATTGGCACATAGGGAGGGGTCGCGTCCTTCTTTATGAATAACAACTATCTCCGACCTGGTGGTGGCCTTGTGAAACTTACGGCCAGCAAGAATATAATTATGGAGATCCAAACGCAAGGGAGAGAGGGAGTGAAGGAACCGCTTGTAGCAGATAGTCCCTCTAGGTTTTAAGATGTTAATTTCTCCTCCCCATTTCCCCATTGATTTTGAAGAAATGTCAGGCCTTTCAGTTGTGGTTGGAAGTGCGACACATAGCACATAGCATGTGCAGTACAGGTCCTGCATCATTGGACATACTACGTTTGCAGACTGTTAGTGAATGACAGTCTGCTGCCGTTTGCTGGCAGGGAAGAGGTGGCAACAGCCTCTGTTTCCCAAAATGTAGGTGTGTCACCTCTGTTGTAGAGGAATGCGAAAGCCAGGACCTTTGTCAGAAGATGGATATTTCCTGGTCTCTTTGTAGGAATTGCGGCATGACCCGATGAGATATGCAGCAAGCCAGTGGTGTCGCAGGTGATCTGATACTGCGTCCCAGGATGCAGCGTGGGTCACTAATACATATATCATATAATTCCTACTACATTAACATATTAGGGCTATTGTGGCTGCTTCCATGTAAGTAGCAGCAATTGTACCTCCAAACAGATCTGAATCAAGCCCCTCAGTGTGGTAGAAATGCCTTCTCATCAGTGCTGGGCCAGGATAAATGTAAGTAACATTGCTGTCCACACTATTTACAGCATTTAATTACTATTATGAAAAACCTCTTCTTTGAGAAGTTCTTTAATAACTTTTGCAGAAAAGCTTGTTGTTCTGTTACTCCAGGCCTTGATCATGATTTTTTTTTAACAGATAGGGTTCTCAAAACAGTCCTTTAAAGCACATATTAACTAGGAGGGAAAGATCCATCGCAATGCCCCAGCTACACTCCGATCACTACTTAATATTGTCATGAAACTTTATACAGTGCAAAGTTAATTGTAAACTTATTAAACACTTAATACTGAAGTTGATGTCTAAGTACTAAGTACAGATATGTCCTCTTAGAGCTTTGCTGCTCAAGGTCTCCCATTGTCTGCTATTATGTATAGAAGCGTGACCGCTACCGCCTTTCTGCTTATGAATGAATGGATAGCGGTAGCACAAGTGCCCGCTACCTGTGTTTTACAACGTGCGCCTGCTCCCTGTAAGAGTGGGCAGCAGTAGGACCCACTGCCTCTGGACCTTCTGCTGTGCTGTGAGCAGGAGTGTGTGTATGCACGCTCCCACAAATATATGCTATGCCGCGACTTATAGCCAGCGATACGACAGAGCTGCTGGAGGACACATCTGTATGCTTTCTGCCTGATTATGAGGCTTGTGATAACACTGTTCAAGTCATTGCTTTAATACACTCTATTTCCCAGTCAGTTATGCCAAGCATCTTACTGTAAACAGATGCCGAAAAGGGTCTTAATAAAGTACATTGTCTACATTATTCTCTGCCAGGATCAGAATTACTGAATCGCTATCAGATTATTTTGACCATAAGATTGACACTAGATGGGTTGCCCTTTTGTTGGTGAGATCTAAAAGAGCAAACCAAGATACAGTATATCGGGTATATATCTGGGAGACGCAGTGTGTAAATAATGGAAAGTGCTGCATTGAATGTACGCCTATCATTCTTGATTACTCACTACTAATGATGACTAGTGGAAAACTAAGCATACGGATAGAGTGTTGTTTTTTCTCTCCTGTGCATGCATGGTGGGCACATGTCTGATTTTCTTACAGCTCTACCATAGACCCAAACTCCACATTGTCATTCTTTTGAACTGAGACTGGGGACTGGGAAACGATTTTAAGTGGCTAATTAGAGAATATAACTGGATTAGAATCTTCCAAAGCATGCATGCCAGTTCTATGAGTATGGCAGTTGTGGAAAATCAGTTTAAAGTGCTGTCAAGATGGTATTTGCGTCCAAGCCTTTTGCACAGACGTATCTTGCTACATCCAACTCTTGTGGTTTGGCTAAGGGAACTCCTGTGCATATTTGGTGGTAGTGTCCAGGATATCACCCCATTGGAGTGTTAACTTGGGATAGTACTCCCTGACATGCCAGGTTTCTAGATTCTACATTTTGCCAATAATCCAATTTTACAGCATAAAATATCTTTCCTAAAATATGTAAACAAAGCTGTAAAGTCTGCCCGCTGGAGAAAATCTGAGTATTAGTATTTACGTCTAGTAACACTGAGAGAACAGGTTACTAGACGTAAATACTTTATAAACATGGGTGATGTCATGCTAGCAGCTATCACATTTGGAGGTTTGTGTAACATGGAGCAGATGACTTAACCTGGCTTGGACCCGGGACACTGAGCACGGGTTAAAGGCAGAGTTGAATACTTAACCCCCCTGTTTACACATGGGTGACAACTTGGGTTAGTCGCAGGTCTTCATCATTCACACAGGAACTGGGTCTTCCAGTGACCTGGGTCTTCCGGCATACAGTGAACGCTTGGAGATACTGTCCCCGCCAATGAATTTCTTTTAGGCATGACCTGGGTCATACCTTTAACACACAAGCCAGGGCACTGACCCAGGTTGCAAGTCCCGGGAGTAACTCTGGTTGGTTGCAGGGTCGCGGACCTGGGACTTGTCAACTCAGGTCAGATACTTTCAGTCATAAGTCATAAGGGTTCATGCGCGTGCACTGGAAAAAAAAACTGGGATTTTGGCTTATGTCTGAAAGGCATTTTTTGGCTAATGTGTGCACTCGCCACCCTGTGGGCTCATTGGTGAGCTTTGCTCGCCATATGTTCTATTCTCCCTCTGTGGGTGTTTGGACACCCATAGAGGGGTAATCGCCTACCTCGCTGTTATACCGGTGGCAGTATGGTGCCCCTGTCGGGATCCTGGCGTCTGTATTGTGACCGCTGGGATCCCATCTGTCGGTATACTAACTGCATACCGAGTGGAGATGTATTTATATGCCATTCTTAGGACACAACTTCTTGTAAAACAATGCATTGCATCAAGTGTTGTTAAAATGTCATGTTTATTACAATTGTATTTAAAAAAATGTTTGTAACAAAGGAAGATTGAATAAAATTAACTTTCCTTTGCTGACAAGTCTCTATCACATTCTGTGGCTTTACTATCTTACAATGGATGCAGTTAAAATACCAGCTATCGGGATCAGGGCTCCCCACTGCTGGGTCCACGCCACCAACTGAGTGGTAATATGACCTGTGGCAAGTGAAGCTCACAGGGGAAGCATTCGATATCCCAGCTGTCAGGGTCACGGCGCCCAGCATTCTGGCATCGAGATCACGAACGCCAGAATGCCGGCAGTGTGGCAAGTGCAATAGAGCCCCTTGCAGGCACAGTGGCACGCTATTTATTCTCCCACCAGAGGTGTCATGGACACCCCAAGAGGGAGAATAGTTGTTGGGATCCAGGCGCCGGTATGCTGAGCGCCGGGATCCTGACAGCTGGGATATCGAATGCTTCCCCTGTGAGCTTCATCCCTTTTGCGACGGACACCTGTTACTGGTACTTATCATCTGTAAGCCGTTACTAATATTTACAGTTATAATAAGCTTCTCTGGAGAAATCGTCTAGGAACAGTATAAGGGGGGAGATTTATCAAATCTTGGTTAGAGTTAAAGTGGAGAAATTGTTCATAGTAATTAATCATTCTTCTAGCACAGCCTCTAAATTGACAGTTATAAGCGGATTAGTTGCTATGGGCAACGTCTCCAATTTATCTCCAAGATTTGATAAATCTCCCCCAATATTTCCAGAGTTAAGGTTCCCATATTTCTGTGGATTGGCAACCATTAATGATCGATGATCCATCGAAGAATTAGGGAAATTCTTAATTGAAAAAATCCTAAGGGATCGGGGAATTAAGATTTTTAAACAAGTTTAATATTCCCAGGGGATTGGGAAATTGCGGCAATATGTCGGTTATGTACAGTATGGGAGCCTTTACCCTCATTAAATCAGCTGCTGCTTGGATAAGAAAGTAGACATTAACATTCAGATACGTTTATGAGTACCTCCAATTCATTGAATAGATGCAAGATGAGTTTGATGTCCCGTTTTGCTGCAGTATGTATTTACTGTTACAGCATGGTGTGAATGGGTAAGGATGCTGCAAAGGCAAGAAATTGCAGGATTTTATCTCTAGATTACAAACCTTTTTTCATCCCTCCAACCTGACACAATTTCAGTTGAACAGTCGGGGTGTGAGAGCTCTGTCTTGCCTGTGGACATGTCTGTTTCATTGTCGGAAAGTTGTGAGGTGCGTCTCCTTCACCACTGCTCTGTGTGGCAGTAGCCAATGAATGATGGGTGTTTGTAGGGGTGATGGCTAAGTGGAAGTTTAACGCTTAACACACATTTGGGGACTTAGGGGTTGATATGCTGTATCAAGCAGTGAAAAGAGTTAAGAAGTTGCCCACAGCAACCAATCAGCATTGAGGAAGCATGTATCAAGTACATTCTATAAAATAATTGGTACAGTAGATTATGATTGGTTGCAACCTCTCTATTGGTCCACTTTTCCACTGCTTGATAAATAAACCCCATGGTCATGTTCTATCATAATTGAGCCATCACACATTTGTGATGTGGTCCCCTATCAGCTTTGCTAACAAAAGCCTATAGTGTTCCCAGTCCTAATACAAATACTCAACACAGCAGCATGAACCTACCATTGACGTGCCAGCTCTATTCGCTCTCCAAAGCAAAATAGCTTTGGGCCCATGTTCTTGTACAGACACCATATTATATACACATTGTGCCCCACTGCAATCGGCATGCATTGGCATCATACAACTTCAGAATTGCTGAGGTAAAGATTCTTTCTTTAAGTAATAAGGGCATATATAAATATGTTTTTTAGATACATTGGTATGGTTGTCCAGTTACTTTGGAGGCTCTTTTACATCCTGTGATTTTACAATAAAATAATAGAACAATGATGTCATGTTAAGCTACATACACATTTATGTGGATTGTAAGAGACTTAAATCTATATTACCTGAATAGTGTGTGGTACAATATAGTACTGCAGCCCTTTGCTGTCTGAATTCATTGTATCACTCCAATTGGGTAAGAAATAATGACTAAAGAAAGCTATCAAGACCATATATTTTAATACTGACAAACAAAAAAATACTGTATACCATATCAATGCAAGGTCAATGTATCAGATCCCAAAGTGGAATTAACTTCTCATTAACTGCAATTGATAGCAACTTGAAAAAAATGTATCTAGTTGTGGGTATAGAAGAGATCTCATTGTTGCTAGTATACGGTTTTGGGTCCAGCTACTCTAAAAGGTTGGTGGGATATGGGATATTTAAACTTTTGGGTCTGTTGGTTTATACTACTGTATATGTCAAGAGTGAAGCTAAGCTCTCACCCAGGGCAAAGATATACCCGCCCGCACCCCACCTTGGCTTTCTTGAATACATTAATCAAAAGTGTAAAGACTGAAATGTTTGTAGGATAATACAATATAAGGGAAAATCCAATTTCAGTTCTATCACATTAAGGTGACAGTCCCTGCTGCTTTGGGGGGGGGTTAATTCAGACCTGGTCACTAGGGTGCGTTTTTTGCAACCCTGCGATCAGATAGTTGCCGCCTACAGGGGAGGGGGATAGATCTGTGCAGGTGAGCGATCGCATTTGTAGCAGAGCTGCACAAAAATCAGTTTGTGCAATCTCTGCTCAGCCCAGGACTTACTCTTCCTCTGTGATGTAATCCTGCTGATCGGGGCTGGAGCTGACATCCGACACCCTTCCTGAAAAACGGCTGGTCCCGTCTGCGTTTTTCCGGACACTCCTGTAAAACTGTCAGTTGCCACCCACAAACGGCTGCTTCCTGTCAATCACCTTGCAATCGCCCGTGGGATTGCTTTTTTCGCACCATCCCGTTGCTAGGCACCAATGCCCAGGGCAGTCGTCCGGCGTGCATACGCATGCTCAGATCTGATCGCCCGCTGTGCGAAAATAGCAATCAGGTATGAATTACCCCCTTTATTCTTTGGTTCTGGAGTTTCTTTACTTTTAAATGCAGCATGCAGGCTCCCCAGTCTCAAGACTCAAAGGTAATTGTTACTGCTTGTATTACACTACCAGTGATACCACAGAAAACATTTCCGTCACGGTCATATGATGCATAGAACATCACAGTGTCTGCCATACAATGCAGACAGCATCACAGTGACTGTCATACAATGCAGGGAACATCACAGTGACTGTCATACAATTCAAAGAACATCACAGTGTCAGCCATTTAATACAGAAAAAAATATTGTGACTAATACAGAACCCTTATTTTGGAACATTCAGTGGGTCGCTAGCTAGTGTACATGGCTTTTTTAATCGGTCTTCCAAAGCCTTCCAATCTCTTCTCTCCTATTCCTCCTCTCTATCCCTATTTATGCGGTAGTTTTTTTTTTTTTTTTTTCTCTCCTCCTCCTCCTCTCTACCCTGCTACTTTTGTTTCCTATCCTTTCTCCTGGTACCCCACCTGTCTGTCCTATTTTGACACCTCCCTCTTTCCTGGGACCCCTCCGCTCTGTTCTCGTTCTGTCCGTAGCAGCCACTGAAAGCTGTAAGGGGGCAGGTATTCTGATTTGTTGCCATGCTGTAGCCATGTACTGTACACTGCTGGGATAGTTGCAATAATCTGCCAGCTGGGCAGGCTACTTGACATGCCCACATCCCTCCGACATCCTATCTACCACATAAAAAAAAAATTTGATAAAAATAAACTGATTGTATGCAACATCTGATTGGCCAGAACACTTGTTGCCTCATATCTTATGTGAAAATGTACATTTGATTGGAAGTTCTCATTACAATTTTACTGGTGGTTGTCATGTAGTCAAAACCCCACTTTTTTCTCTCTTGTTTCTTTATCTAATATGCTAAACTCTGGTTACAGCTGAGTGAGAATACACTTGCTAAATGCATCTTTTTTATTTAGATAATATTGATCACATATATAACAGTAAGTAGTGTTCCTGGCAGGCCGGGGGGGGAGAGCACTGAGGTGCGGAAGGGCATGCACATGTGCATGGCATCTATTCACCTGGCGCCGATCTGAAACAGCAACTTTTCCTTCCTGCGGGATACTGCAACCAGCGGGAGGGGGCAGCACCGGGCAGACTTTTTTAGTGGGGAGCCGCAATTAGGGCATGGTGCATTTTGCATCTTTAAAATCTGTCAGGGCGTGACGCCCTACTAAAACAGCCTAACGTGTACACTAAGTAAAGATGACATACTTGTTTCTGTTTTGTATGACATGCAGTGGCGCACCCAGGGGGGGTTTCCGAGTACCCAGAAACCCCCCTCCACTAAAAAAAATTTTTTTTTTTTTTTTTTTGCTGCATGAGTATTATTAATGACTGTCTAGCGTCCTCTGCAGCCTGCTGTCTTCCTGGTGGCACTTGCAAGTGCAATAAAAGTTTACTTTATTTTAATTATAGTACATATATATCCATGTGCCTACATATATACACATGTATATACATACATACATACATATAAACACACACACATATGATAGATAGATATATATATATATATATGTGTATATATATATGTGTACTGTATGTGTATATATATATATATATATATATATATATATATATGCATGTTTAATATGCTATGTATATGTGTATATGGGTTCACTACGATCTCCCGGCGGCCGGCCTCCCGGCGACCAGCATACCGGCGCCGGGAGGTCAGCCGCCGGCTTACCAACAGTGTGGCGAGTGCAAATGCGCCCCTTGCGGGCTCGCTGCGCTCGCCACGCTACGCGCGCCACACTATTCTATTCTCCCTCCAGGGGGGTCGTGGACCCCCACGAGGGAGAGTAAGTGTCGGTATGCCGGCGGTCAGGCTCCCGGCGCCGGTATGCTGGTCGCCGGGAGCCCGACCGCCGGCATACTGAAGACCACCGTGTATATGTATGTGTGTGTGTGTATGTATGTATATATATATATGTGTGTGTGTGTGTAGATATATGTATATATATATATATATGTGTGTGTAGAGATATATATATATATATATATATACACACACACACCGACACACTAGTTTTACGGACCCAGCATATACTGGGTCACCTCAGTCCCTACCCCCGTGATTGGCTCCGCCCAGTTCTGGAAACCCCCCCATGCAAATCCTGCGTTTGCCACTGACATGCTGCAATTGTCACTAGTATTAATGTAGCCATTAGTATAACCTAAGATATCACCAAGTGAAACCAGACTGCTACAGTTGACTCTTCTAGAGAGACAGTTTAACTATGCACAGTACTTACCAGTTAATAAATCATTGATGCAATATTATTATATATAATATTTATTAATACAATGTATATTTAAGACTTAAGAAGATGTATATTTGTTTGTTATTGTCCCATTAAATTGTACCTTCCTATCTGTATGTTTGTCTTTAATTACCCAGTTTTGTTCTATTACTGCTGCTTCCGATTGTAAAGCACAACAGAATATGCTGCACTATATATAAGAAAATATTTTGTAACATTTGAAAGCTCCATATTTTCCTTGTATTTATCATATGCATTGGCAAGTTCTGGCCCCTACAATGGGTGTAGTATGTTATGCCGGCTGTCGGGATCCCGACTGCCGGCATGTCAGCAGTGGGGCAAGCGTAAAAGAGTGTCTAGTAGGCATGGTGGTGCACTACGCTATTTATTCTCCCTCCAGGTGGGTCGTGGACCCCCCAAGAGGGAGAATAGTTGTCAATATGCCGGCTGCCGGGATTCCGGCGCCGGTATACTGAGCGTCGGGATCCCGACAGCCGGCATATCAAGTGCCTCCCCCTACAACAAGTATGTCAATGTTCTCCTTTCTTTTGTACAGCTGCCACATTTCCCTTTGTTTGTAAAGGATGGCACACTTTTTGTGACACAGATGAAAAGGGAGGCAGGTGGGCAAGTTCATTGTAAACCAGACTAAAGTGAAGCAGATTTCCTGTGTGCCGACTGCAGTTGGAAAGAAATGGGGCATTTTTAGTTCTGCAGTCTATCCTTCTAGTGTCATGATAGCTGCAACTTCCTCCAAAACATTGCAAATCAGAATGCTTTTGATAATTCAGTTGAAGAGGTGGGGGTTATTTTTTTCACTGTTCTGTGCAGAGCAGACAAATGTTTCACCATTTTAGTAGAAAAAGTGGATCACTCATGCCACTTTCACATGGCAATGCCGGGTCGCACACGGGAATTGGAAACGGGTCCTTCCTGGGTGCGAAACGGCATTGAACTTTTTCACATTGGCTTCCCGACCCGGCAATATGCTGGTCTGATATCAGGCCAAGAAAATATCATCTCTAGTAAGATTTCCATAACATAAAGGCCAGAAATCTGCAGATCAGATGAGATTCCAATGTAGAACATTATGGTAAAGGTTACAGATTGATGAAATTGTGATCTACCTCAGCATTTTTTTTTGGCCTATGATCCATATAATATTTATCAGTCTGCTCCATGATTTATTTTTTCAATTCTTAGATTATACTTCCTGTTAATTATTTGTCATTTGCTCATTTATGTTATGCTTATGTTCCACAAATCCCTGTTTATAACGTGTTGGTACTCCCTAAATGTGTAATGTAAATGGGTGCACTTTGTATATTATATAATGATATCTACTGGGATAATTGCAGGAGCTAGGATTATTGCAGAATAATGGACTTGGACTAATGGATTTATTTATATGCCCTGGAAATAATTGTGAAAGAAAATCTACTTTTGTCCCAATTTATCAAGGGACAGCCCAATAATACTCACTCCAGACCTCCACCCCTTCCGTTGATACTCTCTGGCAACAGTAAGAGGCATGTATCTGCCACTCTAGCCTTGTCTGTGTGCATGCGTTACCCAGCTTGGGTTTAGTATGAAATACCTACAATCAAAATCCCGACGGTCAAAATCCTGACAAGGTCAAAATACCGACATTTAAAATGTAGACAGGTCAAAAAGTCAACACAAGTTTTTTGTGTTTTTCGTATACATGGACACCGTATAAGTGTTCCGCGTCCCCTCGCATGGCTCACTGCGCTCGCCATGCTTCTGAGACTATTATATTTCCCCTCCAGGTCCATTGGGATGGCAAATTATGAACAAGTGTGAAAGTTGCATAGCTGAAATCCCGGGTCGCCTGACCCGGCAATTCAATCCGTGAATAGAGCAGTGTTATTCCCGGGTTGAATACCGGGTCAATGGCAGCGTAAACGGGCTCCCGGATAACCCGTTCACTACAACAGGGAGAGGCGGCACGGAGATGATCTCATCTCCCAGCGCCGCCTCCGCTCCCCGCTGTTATGGCAACCCGCCTGGCATATTGCCGTGTCAGGGGAAGCCAGCAGCAGCGTCCAATGCCGAATCCCACTCGGGAAGGACCTGTTTCCAAATCCCGGGTGGGATCCGGCATTGGCAGTGTGAAAGGGGTACTACTGTCATACGGACATGTTTTCTCTCTACAATAAATAAGCCATTAAAGCTCCTTTAAGCCTCTAAGTTTTTGTTACTATGTAAAGCACAGCAGCCTACATTAGTATTTATATTAGAGTTACTGCATCCCCTGTATCAGTGGTAAACATTACCTGTATGACTGTGGGCCTCCGAAATGTTATTAAAGCAGGGTTAGAAGGATGAGTGAGGCTACCCAGGGCATTTAGAGAACTATGTAGATTACCAGATCAGCCAACCAATACCCTCAGGCACATCAGCCCTTCTATCCAATACCAGAATCGGACTGACTGTAGAAACAGTATAAATTTGCACTTTTAGCTGTTACATTGCTATGTTAGAACACTAAGCATTTAGATAGCCTCTGGTATTGATATATTGTGTTAGGAAATTACATTTTATTATTTACTATAAAGTTAAACGTAAGCTTCCTGAGGCTTAAGAATTTTCCATGTAAATCTTGCACATGGTGTTGACTGTTCATTACTGTAGTTTGCGTGCAGTCTCTGAGCTATGTTAACACAATAAGTATATGTGTGGCGACCGTTACATAGCAGCATCTAATCAATATTTTAGATGGTATGAAATATTTATAAGGTTATAAGCAAGCTTAATATCTACAATTCATTTGAATTTCATTACCATCAGGTGGCATGCAAATACTGTATAGTGTATAGAAAATCTTTTTGCTTACTTTTAAGAGACCAAATTGCTTGAAATTTGACTTATGTTGAATGTTAAGCATTTTTGACTCGGATATCCATTTTGGTTGCAGTAGTAGGGTTGGTTAGTTTAGCTAAAATACAGTAAAGGGCATTACAACAAAAGGTGATTTCACACCACTGCGCAACCTAGGAGCTGCCTGTGGAACTGGGGATCCAAAGGTGTCACCCAACACTTGTAGCTTAGAACACAAAATACAATTTAGACTTATTCAGTACCCACTCGGGTGTTTTGATATATAAATGATTCTGACCATTGTAAATTAATAATCTTTTCCTATTTTTCTTCCCTTTTTATTTGTGTAGTGTATTGTGAGCACAAATTGCCAAGGATCCATATTGTATTTTGAGTAAATGTCCTTGTCTAACTACATAATGGGGGTAATTCCAAGTTGATCGCAGCAGGAATTTTGTTAGCAGTTGGGCAAAACCATGTGCACTGCAGGGGATGCATATGTAACATGTGCAGAGAGAGTTAGATTTGGGTGTGGTGTGTTCAATCTGCAATCTAATTTGCAGTGTAAAAATAATGCAGCCAGTATTTACCCTGCACAGAAATAAAATAACCCACCCAAATCTAACTCTTTCTGCACATGTTATATCTGCCTCCCCTGCAGTGCACATGGTTTTGCCCAACTGCTAACAAAATTCCTGCTGCGATCAACTTGGAATTACCCCCATTGAACGGATAGTCTGCTCCAATTCATGACCAAAACAAATTGCGATGTGAAATTTTTAGATAGGAAAAAGATGAAGTTATTTGCTTGTCTACTCAATTAATTGAAGTTTGCTTTGTTGTGTATGGTTTTTGTTGTCTCTTTTCTGGGACATAGAGGTCTTTATTATGCAGCCCCTGCACTTTATACCACAGTTCAATTGGCCATCCCTCAGTGCAGCAATGCCAAATATAAATATACTTTTAACCAAAGTATTTATACTGCTGGGATGAGACCAAAAAATAACCATTTTAGTTTAAACACCCTCACTGATGAGATGCCACAACTGCCTACAGCTTAAAAACAAAAATGTCTCTGAAGGGTATAGGGAAGCGGTTCTCAAACTGTGCGCCTTGGAACCCTGGGGAGCCGCAGCGCACTTACAGGGGTGCCGCATCTGGGAGGTCAGTGTTCTCCATTTGAGGAGGAAGGGGGGGAGATGCACCGATCACCCAATGAACTGCATTGGTGATCAGTATCTACATATGGAGGCGTTGTGTGGGTGAAGCTGACACTCTAGGGTACCCGATGTAAATTGGGGGCGGCCTCTGTCAGTGCTCAGTGATGATGTATTACCGTGTCGCACCTCATCTTTCTCACCCGTGAAGCTGCGGAGCAATGAAACAATGACAGGGAGAGCAATTTGAATCTCCGCCACTCAGGACCCACAGCCAGCAGCTTTCCACACTATAATCACTCTGGTCTCTGTTTCCATGCTGTGTACATACTGCCCTCCGTGTGATTTGATCCTTCTCTAGTGGCGTTACAATCTCTGCATCTTCTTATGGTAAATAACTGTGCAGCTCCCTCCCAGGCTAAGTTATGTATGTCATCATGTTGTTCCCCGCCACCTCCAGGCTCAGTGTGTGTGTCACCATGACAACCCCCACCACACACACACACACACACACACACACACACCTCAGTGTGTGTGTGTTTGTGTTATCATGTTCCCCTCTCCTTCCCGCCTCCTTTGTATGTGTGTGTGTCACCATGTCTGTCTATTCCCTGGACACAATGTAAGTGTGTCACTATCCGCACCTCCAGGACGCTATATGTGTGTCATCACCATGTCATCGAGCCCTTCTCAGAGTTTGGCCCCGCCCTCACCTAAGGGTGCCGCAAACAAGTCTGAGACACTAAAGGGTGCCCTGTACCAAAAAAACACTGGTGCAGGGGAAGATATTGCCGAACAGACTTCATCCAGCTTTTACTCAGCAGCAAAGTTCAAATACAAAACTTCACAAGTTGAAAATGTCTATGAAACTTGTGGACAGATACAGTAGCATCTATAAGAATGGAAAATGAGAAACATTGTGTTATTTAAAAGAGGTTGACTGGTGACCCTTACTGTCTATGCTACAAAGAGAAAACAATATATTGGAGCAATAAAATGATATTGTGGAATATCTCTAATGCTTGCTTTATTTCTTTTTGTGCTTTCTCAGCTATCAGATGCTCACTTGCATGTATTTTATAAATCGTGTGCTGTATCACTGAGTTGCTCAGTCATTATAGCTCAGCACAAGATGTGACCTGACACCAGTCTTCCTTTTCTGCTAACCGCACAAAATCACTTAGTGTAAGAAATACTTTAAACTGACACATAATCTGTGTTCTATTTTGTTAACCTCATCTTTCTGTGCCTGGCGTGCTGGTATACAGACTTTCTGATGGTATTGGATTTTCATGATGATGTATGGGTGTCTTCAGCTGTGGATTTTTAGAACATTTCCATTTGATCACTTCTGTTGTTACTAAAATGTCAGATTTTTTTTTATTTCCTTGCAGGTTAGTGACTGGTATGGTCATAGGGCTAAGTTGTTCTTTTGAATTTAATGTGCATTGAGGAGATGATTTCAATATTTCAGTATCTAAATCAAATTACCAGATGCCTTCAAATCTGCATAAATTCTTATCGGTACATCTTTGCACACAGTTTTTGAAGGAACTCGACAGGGAGGTTGTTCCAAACATCTTGGAGAACTAGCCACAGATCTTCTGTGGCTATAGCTTGCTTAAATCCTTCTGTCTCTTCATGTAATCCCAGACAGACTCAATGATGTTGAGATCAGGACTCTGTGGGGGCCATATCATCACTTCCAGGACTCTTTATTCATCTTTACACTGCAGATCTTAAGATTTGATCAGGATTAATGGTGTCCTCAATACTGAGAAATTCAGGCAGGTACTTATCCATCATGCAATACCATCAGGGAGGCATCTGATTGGCTCCAAATTTATTCTGCAGCAGGTCAACGACCCCAAACATACAGCCAATGTCATTAAGATCTAACTTCAGCGTAAAAAAGAACAAGGAGTCCTGGAACTGTTGGTATGGCCCTCACAGAGTCCTTATCTCAACATCGAGTCTGCCTGGGATTACATGAAGAGTCAGGAGGATTTGAGCAAGCCTACATCCACAGAAGATCTGTGGTTAGTTCAACCTCCCTGCTGAGTTCCTTCAAAAACTGTGTTCAAGTATACCTAGAATTAAAACTGTTTTGAAAGCAAAGGGTGGTCACACCAAATATTGCTTTGATTTAGATTTCTCTTCTGCTCATTCACTTTACATTTTGTTAATTGATAAAAAATAAACTATTAATTTTGAAAGCATTCCTACTTAGCAGCATTTTTTTCCACGACTGCCTAAAATGTTTGCACAGTTCTGTACATTCCCAGGAAGAGACATTGTACTATACAGTATGATATATCAAAATTGAAAAACAAATTAACATTGTGTGAATATTGTTGAAATTAAAAAGTTGGATGCTGTTGGTTTAAATATAGTTTCGCGTAAAATGGCTTGGCAAGGACAATATAATGTTTTTCTTTCTTTTTTTCATCAACCATTTACTAAAATAGCAATTTTGTTGCTTCTAATTTATGTAGTCATACTGTCCATCTTATCTGTATGGAACTTTCACAGATGTGCTTTAGACATTTAATTTAATATATAGATGACAAAGGGAAAGACAAACACTAGTCCTGCCCATGGGAGTGACAAAAGGGAGGACAAACAGTAGTCCTACCCAGTGGAATTATTCTGTTTATGCAGCAGCACTGACATAGGCCAGCAATGTATATACCACTGGCTACCAAATGTTTATTTATTGTTTTTGTTTTTTTTTTAGCCAGTAATATGTATATTGCTGGCACAGACCAGCAATGTATATATTACTGCCACCACTGGCCACCAATAATGCATATATTAGCCAGTAATAAATACATTGCTGATACAGACCAGCAATGTATATTTTACTGGCACCACTGCCCACCAATGTTTATGTATAATATACATAATAAGCATTTACATTTACAGTATACACATGGCAGCAGTCCACACATTATGGCAGCAGTCCCCCTTTTTACACACATTACGGCGGCAGTCCCCCTTTTTACAATGGCCCCTGCTCCCACCCTTGGAATTCAAACCCAGCCCATTATGTAAATCGCCTCCTGAAAATAGCTCAGTGTGTATGCACTAGTTTGGGTGAAAGATTTGTCTTTCAGAGATGTTGTCAGTCTTTTCAAATGAAAATCAGTTAGTGTGTATAGACCTTAACAGTAAACTCTGCACATTCATATCCGCAGTACAGGTAACAATCACAGCACTATTGTGCAAAGTTTATTAGGAATTGTAGTATACAATATACATGTACTACTTTGAAAGAAGTAATACTTTTAAAAGTTTGCATCATTTATAGGATTTATATGTATCTCTAAATAACATGTCTTTTTTTTTTTTTTTGAATGACAAACCATTGATAAAAATGGGGAAATCCTATTATTTAATGATAGTATTTATTGTATTATTAGCCGTTTTTGTATGTACTTACATACCAGTATTATACAGCACTTTACATTGCATTTAGTTATTCACATCAGTCTCTGCTGGGTCTTTTAATATGCAATTTGCATAGCACAATGCAAATGATACCCAAAAGTGTATCCTGTACAAACTAATTTTGCATATATTATATAATGGTTTCTCTCCTTCGCAATGCTGACAACTACTAGGTGGAGGTCAGGAAAAAATCTGTTAAGAGAAATTTTTTTTTTTTTTTTTAGTTCAATACATTTGGATAAAATCCGAAGGTTAGGGAGAGTTCAGCACTAAGGTTATAACCAGAATATCATATCTTGGAAATTGTGATTTATTGACCCAAATGTCATGTTGCCTCAGTGTTCAAGTAAAGACTGCATTTGTGCTCTAGAGGGTAAACCTAACACTGCATTGTGCTTCAGGTTAGACGTTATACAGTATCTGTGGGATAAAATTACTGGTAATGCCATTAATAATGCATTTTGTATTGACATGGTCTTGCATTAAAAGGTACACAGCATTATATATTTTTTTAATTTCTGAAAGAAATTGTAGTTCTGGGAAGAGGTAATAACACTGCTATTTTGTTATTTCAGAACATTAGTATATTTTATCTATTTTGTGTAATCTTCTCGCTTGCATTGCACACCTTCATTGCAAGTGTCTGCATCAAGAGGAACCAGCGGCTGTCATGGGATCTAACTACTGTACCACTATAACGTGGTGTGATGTGAACTGTGCCTTTAATTTATACATTGCACAATTGCATAATCTTTGCTATAAGAATGGAGCACTGACTTCTTTATCGCAGTACTATGATCTACATGTGTGGTTCAATAAATAAAAGTTTCTTCTCTCTAAAGAGACATAATTATAGCTATTATAGGTTGAGTATCCCATATCCAAATATTCCGAAATACGGATTATTCCGATTATTATAGGTTGTTCCGATTATTATAGGTTGAGTATCCCATATCCAAATAGTCCGAAATACGGACTTTTTTGAGTGAGATAGAGAAACCTTTGTATTCTGATGGCTCAATGTACTCAAACTTTGTTTAATACACAAAGTTATTAAAAATATTGTATTAAATGACCTTCAGGCTGTGTGTATAAGGTGTATATGAAACATAAATGAATTGTGTGAATGTAGACACACTTTGTTTAATGCACAAAGTTATAAAAAATATTGGCTAAAATGACCTTCAGGCTGTGTGTATAAGGTGTATATGTAACATAAATGTATTCTGTGCTTATACAGTTTAGGTCCCATCCCTATGATATCTCATTATGGTATGCAATTATTCCAAAATACGGAAAAATCCCATATCCAAAATACCTCTGGTCCCAAGCATTTTGGATAAGGGATACTCAACCTGTATTAATATAGCTATTATTTGTTTTAAGAAGTAATCGGTCATAAATGTGTGTCTTAATTAATAAGGTGCTGAATTCTCTGTAGCAACACAATAGACCTATATGCAGTGGCGTCGAGATGGGGTGCAGGTCCTCTTTAGCCGGGCCCGGGTCCCACTGGCCTTCCCCCTTACCCATTGCTGACAGCCACACCACGTCGGCCAAGGAGAGAGGACTGACTGCTGTTGCAGCTGTCTCTCTCCCCAGACCAGCATACGGAACACACTGCATGATGAGAGGAAGCGGAGCGATCACGCCCAATCACCCGCCGCCACATACCCTAGTCAGGTGTGGAATTGTTCGCTAACCAACACAGGGTACAATCCTTACATACACCAATAAGGCAGATTAGGAGTGAATCAATCTGCTACACCCATGATTGTCTCATTTGCCATAGATCCACACTGCCTTGCTGATCTCCTTTAGAGGAGCACACACATACCCTGTTACATTTTTAAAACCTCTGTTCTTCATACCAAGAAGACATTGTACCCTATTCAGTTGTATTTATGTTACTACATGTTTATTTGGGCTGGTATCGGGATCCCGGTGCTTGGGATGTTGGTGTTCAGAATACCGACAGCGGCATCCCAATGCAGAGGATTGCGACACCTACTAAGTAAGTATGCTAACCCCCCCCCCCCCATCCACATCATGACCCCCACACAGCCTAACCCAAACCTCCCCGGGTGGTGCCCTCTTTCCAGCACCCTAACCGTCCCACCCCTGCAGCCTAACCCTTACATTCCCCTGTCTTGTCTAACCCTAACCCTCTTTTCCCACAGCCTAACCCTAACCTCAATCCCCCCACCCCACAGCCTATCCCTAACTTCCCTAGGTGGTGCCTAAACCTAGCACCCCCACACACACCCCTCGGGGCCTAACCCTTCTCAGCCCTGGCTTACTTAACGTTCGGGATGCCAACAGTCAGGATTCCAGCGCCAGCATTGTGATCGATGTGTGTACTCCAGCGTCTGTATTCTGCCCGGTGTCAGGATTCCGGCGCCTGCTGGCATCCTGAATGCCGGGGTATTGTGGCCACATCCCGTTTATTTTGAGTAAAGTCAGTGCCCACCCCCTGAAGAGAAATTCATCAGTAATTATTGTGGATAAATTCAGGTATTTGTATCTTTAAATTCTGTTTCTACTCTCTCTGTTGTCTCTCCATTTACTGATTCCATTATATGTGTTAATATTAAGACTTCAATATTTTCACTATCAGACTAAAGGTGTGTACACACGGTGCGATTTTTCTTAAGATTTTGAGTGCAGTGCACATGGTTTTGACCATTAGCTAACAAATTTGCTGCTGCGATCAGGTCTGAATTAAGCCCTGAGTTACATTCCACGTACCTTTTGGATAGAAAACCCACAAATGTTTTTTTGTGAGATTATTGATCAGAAATAATAATCTGGTGCAGGATCTTTTTTTCTCGCTTTCTCTCTCTTATATATAGTTTACTACAATATATTGATTATGTATAGTTTACTACATACCTTTGCTGTGTTTTAGTTTAATGCAACATTCCACATCCATTGTTTTGTTCTTTAAATTGAAGGTTTAAAGCTTGCATTTGAGAGTCATTGTTCTTAGCTATCCTCATATAAAACATGATCTCCTTTTTTGTGTCTATCTGACAGACAAACGATAATGGCTGCCAATGGGTCACTGCTGTCAGTCACATGTCATGTGACGAGTGAGAAAAAGGGGGATTGTGTCACAGAGGAGACGCAAAGCACATTTTAAAGGAGGAAATATAATAGCCTCTCGGGGGCAAACGTAGGATTTATCCAGGGGGAGTTTCCATGGGTGTGTGTGTGTGTGTGTGTGTGTGTGTGTGTGTGTGTGTGTGTGTGTGTGTGTGTGTGTCTCTCTCTCTATGCGTACATATATATTTTTATAGTTAAAAGCAGTTAAAATGCTGGCTGTCTGGATCCTGCCGTTCAGGAGACCGGAGCCGGAATCCTGACATCCACAGGGTATTCCACTCGGATGGTGCGTCCAAGCCACCAACCAAGTGGGAATATAACATGTGGCGAGCGAAGTGAGCCACCGTGCCCGAGGCATTGCGAGCCCACGAGGGGACTCACTGCCTCGCTTCCAACAGACAGGATGCTGCTGTTGGTATACTGACAGACGGCATTCCGTGTACCTGCAGCACTCCTGGTGTCTTAAGTTATGCAGGCTCAAACAGGCATAGGTAACGGCAACGTTTCAGTGCCCTTTATTACCGGCACTTTCGTCACTGACCTGACGAAATTGCCGGTAATAAAGGTTTGAGCCTGCAATTACTTAAGATCACCAGGAGTGCTGCAACTATCTGTATGTGTGTGTGTATGTGTGTGTGTGTGTGTGTATATATATACACACTCATACATACACATATATAAATACACACACACATATGTATAATATATATCTACAGTATATCAATCATACAGCGAGCGGGAGTTCTGTGAGGAGGGAGGGAACTGCTGTGGCGGAGCTTCCATAGCCAGCAGCTCCCCCTGGACTTTCACTAAGCACTGCAGAGAGCTACGTGCTGTAGCTCTCTGCTGCTTCTGCAGCAGTTCTGCGGTCACGATCGGGCCTTTTGCTGAGACGGAAACAATGCTGTCTCCGTCTCAGTAATAAAACATTTGGCTCATCGGGGGGCGGGGGGGGCGGGTCCAGGTACTCATAGAGGTTATGTGTAAAAAGGGGGACGCTGTCTGCCTTAATGTGTAAAAAGGGGACGCTGTCTGACGTAATGTGTAAAAAGGGGTTGCTGTCTGCCGTAATGTGTAAAATGGGGAATCTGTCCGCCGTAAGGTGTAAAAGGGTCTCTACCTGGTGTAGTGGTGCTACTGTGCGGCGTAATTTGAATAATGGAGACTACTGTGCACCGTTTTATGAATTGGTATTATTTTATGGCCACACCCCTTCTCCACGAAGCCAGGCCCCTATGTATTTTTGCGTGCGCCTATTGCGCGCACTACCCCTGTTTTGCATGCAAGGGTGGTTCTCCGATGCCGTTTCTTGCACACAGTTCTAAAATGTCTAGTTACGGCACGGTTGCTAGGTATCCATTTCTCTGGTTCTGAGCAGGTCCCCCTGGAGAGGATCAGGACTTAGATGGGATGAGGGGGAAGGGGGGGGGCAAAGCATTTTTGCGCACCTGGGCCCACCGCTCGCTAGTTCCGCCACTGGCCGCACATTACCTTTAATCTCAGCAGTAAGTTAAATGAATGCATTTAATGAATGAAAGAGGCACCTTTCTGTTATAGCTTGTCATCAGGCTTGTTAAACAAGTGCTATAATCTATAACAAACAAAAATGATTACAAAGCAGGAACGAGCCAGGTGCAGCAAGTGAAGACATGCAGGGCCGTATGCTGATTTCTACTGGTCTATAAAATGACACTTACAAGCTTATCGATTGCTATGGACAACTTCTCCAGTTTATCTCTCTTAAAAGTATGATACATCTCACCGTGAATCGTGTGACTGTTGTTGCCATGGTATTCTATGATACTGTGGCTAATCTGAAGAATTATGAATCCTTAATAGCACTCTGATGATTCTAACCAAGGGAATAACCAAACTGTTTATTATAGGCTGCCACTATGATTTATGTTATAACATAACATAAATCATAGTGGCAGCTTTAAGCTGTTTATTTTGCACACCTATTCAATAGCAATATAGGTGTCAATACTTGTTTCTTGTACCTTGGTTTGGTGTCTCCACTCAGACAGCTGGTAATCTATTTCAATTCTCTCTATTCTGCATGTACGTCACCATGGGGCAGATGTACTAAGCACAGGAGAATTATAAAATGGAGAGAGAAACTGGCAACCAATCGGCTCCTGTCATTTTTCAAACACAGCCTGTAACATGGCAGTTAGGAGCTGATTGACTGGTAGTTTATCTTTCTCTACTTTTTCACTATTCAAGGCTTAGTACATCTCCCCCCATGTCTCCCAAAAGGGTGTTCCACAAATTATACCGTTGCAGTTTCTTGAAATGCTCTATGGACCTAGAGAAAATGTAATGTTGTAGCAAATGCTTAGCCAGCACGTTTCACCATAGCACCGTAACTCCAGGAAAACATTAAAGAAGGATCCCATTTTATATTACTAGTAACTTTTGACTTCCACCCTTACTCCTGTGATTGCTTTTATTAAACTAAAGATATCCAAAAGCAAGAACCAGCTAGGATGTTTCCAAGTCCTTATCATCTGTATTCCTTTCAGCCCCCAATGGAACAATGAGTTGCCAGGGAAGAGAACTAAAGATATTGTCTTTTCAAATTTTCAACCTATATTTATTGCTTCTGTGTAGTGCTTATAGAGTACTGTATATACCGTATTTTTGCTATTTCTGCAAATTTCACTAATTTTTTTTATCCCATTTATATAGTAGATTTGCCTCTTCCATTACAGAAATAAGGGACACCAAATACTGTAAAATGAAAAGTTATTTGCGTTATTTGAACACCTTTTTTCTACAAAAATCGGGACAGTTGGGAGGTATGCATGTTTCCGTAAACAATTTGTCTCTCTTCCATTACAAATACATTGTTCCTTCATTCTTTTGGTTGTGCCATTTATTCAGTTTTACAATACTGGCAGCTGTTATAATAATAATAATAATAATAATAATAATTGTATTTATATAGCGCTCTTTCTCCAATAGGAGTAGCTTCAAAACAATTAAATATTAGTCTTTAACTTATATGACCTTAATACAAGCATATTAGTCATTTTACAGTAATTTGGCATAACACATAAAACCATGAAACCTCTAAGAAGACGCTCACAGTGTGTTTCAGGTATATACTGTAGCCTTTTGTTTATTTGGCAATTAACTTCTCTATTTGACCGTCCCAAGCAGTACCCTACCATAGACTACTTGCATATTAGATTGGCATATACTGAGTGTCCAATTTATTATGGCCCCTAGGTTAGTACTTTGAGGGGGCACCTTTTGCCCTTAATTGTTCTAGACATAGATTCTACTAACTGTCTGTGGGGCAGATGTACTAATTTAGGGGGTAATTCCAAGTTGATCGCAGCAGGAATTAAGTTAGCAATTGGGCAAAACCATGTGCACTGCAGGGGAGGCAGATATAACATGTGCAGAGAGAGTTAGATTTGGGTGGGTTATTTTATTTCTGTGCAGGGTAAATACTGGCTGCTTTATTTTTACACTGCAAATTAGATTGCAGATAGAATACACCCCACCCAAATCTAACTCTCTCTGCACATGTTAAATCTGCCTCCCCTGCAGTGCACATGGTTTTGCCCAATTGCTAACTAAATTCCTGCTGTGATCAACTTGGAATTACCCCCTTAGTGTACTACTAAGCCTTGAAAAAGTGATAAAGAGGGGCGTGACCTAGCGTCTGTGGAGGAGAGATGTGCTTCTTCCCAGCTCCTGACTCACTTATTCTTTATTTTATTTAATTACTTCCCCGAAGCTCCCTTTTCCCCATTTTTAGCTTCCTGCCCCCCTCCTGTACCTTTTCGGGTGCCTGCCCGGCCGGCGCTACGGAGCCGGGGAGTGCACTCTGCATGCCCGCGGGTTGTGGCCTGTCCGTGCGCAGGCGCCGGGACCTGGATTTCGGGGCCGTCTGCCGCGGACCTCAGGAGAGACTGCTGTGGGTCTGCGGTGAGACGGAGAGCCGGCCGGACCTCCCGCCCGCAAGCCCCGGCGCTGACTGCCCTCTGTGTGCCGCACAAGCTCCCCGGGCACTGCTCTCCACAGCTTAGAGGCTTGGAGGCTCCTGCTGCGGCTCAGCTCTCCGGATCCCTGCTCGGCGGCGGCCATATTGGGGCTCCCTGCTTCCCACATTACCTCCTGGCCATGCTGCTCCTCCACCATACAGGAAGCCTCCAATAAATATAATTGCAGCCCCTGTTCATCTCTCCCTGCTGGTCTCTGAAGGCTGCTGTGGACTTCTGTCACCCTGATCAGCTATACACTCCAGGCCTCTGCCTGCTACTGAGTTGAGGTACCCTGCTATATTGAGGTGACCCCTCTACCTAGTCCCTCTGTAACCACGGGCCCCTTTACAACTCTCCCATAAGGTGGTCCTCTGCCAGACGGAGGCTGTCGGCTGACCCGGGTCCTCTGTGGTTGGTCGCCCTGCTCAGCCTCTTATACACCCTCAGGGGGTGGACGCGGCAATTTGTATACTAAATATATACTCCAGGCGCTGATTTTCTGGATGTAACTTCCCTGTTTATCCCGCTATGACGATGTCCTCAGTGTGCTCCCAGTCTCTAACAAGAAGGAAATATTGCGATGTTGCAGGAGCCATCTGACTCGATATAGCTCCACCTCCTCTACAGCATTATTCTTGTCGAATACTTCTCCTATACGAATGCTTTTGAAAAGCTGGTGCTTGCGCAGGCCATGTCCCTCCGTCCTACCTCACCCTGAGATTATGGGGATGGCTGCCGCTGACTGACACCAGGGAACTCATTTTGTATGATTATGCTGGTACCTACATTGCGCACATTCCGTGAAGCTACATCACATGACCTCTAAGACGCCCCTCTACATTCTACTACTTTAATGGGAAGAACCAAAAAGGGAAAACAGCCGTCTGGCTCCAAGCAGGCCGCTACCTCTCCTGCTCAATCCAGTTTATACAGATATCTAACTCCTGAGACAGCCACGAGTCCGTCAGACGCTGATTACGCTTCTACCTCTCCTCTGTCAGTAAATACGGTTATGGCGTCACAGGCCCCCCGTAGCCCAGTTGCTACTGTGGAGCCTACCATGGCGGATATTTTGTCTCACCTCCGCTCTCTTCCTACCAAAGACGATCTCCCCACGAAACAGGACTTTGTAGAATTGGAGAAGAAGATAAATGCCGCCATCAAAGTGGAGCTCTCTACACTTAAGATAGAACTCTCACACATGTCCAACCAAGTCTTGGATGCAGAGGACCACTTAGAGGAACTCGACTCTTCTCACAGACAGCTCAGAGAATCGGTCTCACTACATGCACAAGAACTGCGGGCCATGCAACACGGTCTTGATAACCTGGATAATAGGGGAAGCGGAACAACCTCCGCGTGCGTGGTCTTCCTGAGGATGTACAAGGGCCACATATTGCCGATACTCTCACTAAGATCTTCAATGAGATTACCGATGCTCCTCCAGGCAACACGATCCTGTTTGATAGGGCGCATCGCGCTCTACGCCCGAAGGGACTTCCATCTGAGGCACCCAGAGATGTTATCTGTCGCCTCCATTACCACCATG
Source organism: Pseudophryne corroboree (assembly GCF_028390025.1). Taxonomy (NCBI): domain Eukaryota; kingdom Metazoa; phylum Chordata; class Amphibia; order Anura; family Myobatrachidae; genus Pseudophryne; species Pseudophryne corroboree. Next base: position 435,169,333 of record NC_086447.1, on the reverse strand, counting down.
TTAAATAGGACATTCTCGGCAAGGCCCGTAAATTCGACGAGATTGAATACAATGGAACCAAGATCCAAATATTCCCTGACCTCTCATGGCACACCCTCCAACAGAGGCGCTTGTTAAAACCCCTCACGGACGCTCTCCGGAAAAAGAACATTCGGTTTCGTTGGGGTTTCCCTTTGAACATACAAGCCTCCCACGAAGGCCGCCAACTGGTCTTACAGTCACCTAATGACCTTGAACAGTTCTGTTTCGCTCTCTCTATACCTAAACCGCATCTAGAAGATTGGACCATGCTTCATACTCGCCTCGAGCCTCCGACTCTGCCTGCTCCGAGACCGCCTTGGACTCCTGTGACAAGACGGAGGGGGAACCCTTCTTCAGCGAGCAGGGGCCCTCCTTCCTCAGTCACTTGATGGACTGTCTCGACGGACATGATCCATACCAACTTGGCCTGAGGTGCCACTCACGACAGTACAGATACGTATACATTCATAATGTTTGATTCATGATTATAACGTTGTTATATGTAACCCTGAAGTATACAAATCTACCTGCTTCCCTGTTCAATTTTTAATTGCGTTATGGTTTGCTTCTTCCCTGATCAACTGTCCTTTGGGACTTTTTTCTAGCCTTGATGTTATTTCTTGTGTTTTCAATTTAATGTGCCATGTACCGTTTCTTAATGTTTGCATATGTACGGTTTCTTCTCTCTACACTTTGACAAGCTGTATTCTCACTGAGCTGTGCATATCGGTACCCGGTAGAGGCTCCGGCTACCCTTCCCCAGTTGGGTTGTTCCGCAATCCGAACTTGGAGCATGGGGCGATGGTTACACCCCACATGCTCCAACAGCGGACTATCTTCCTTTGTGCTGGCTAACACAACATTGTATTTTTTTTTTTCCCCAAAACAATGTTTATTGAAGAAGGTTAGAAATGGATATACAAACTTCCAAGTCTGGAATCACAGTGGGAAGGTACAAATATTGAAAGGCGAGATAGGTCAGGTTCATACAATAATGTCTCGGTATGAGTAATATACATGCAGAGTTACATATAGTACATATAAGAGATTGGTAATAGGTGGTATCCATGGGATATCTTTCTCTCCTATTGGTTAGGATTACCATCCTGCTCAGTGAAGTGTAAAATTTGGTATTCAATAAGCACGAAGGAATCCAACGAGAGTAGAGACATGTAATAAATCTCAGTATCTGACCAGTTAGCCCCTTAGCATCTGGGACCCATTACAGACAAGGAGAAAGAAAGCATAAAACAAAGAGAGAATAGCCCTTCTTCAAACAATTTTCTATTTTGTAAAGAAGATTGGGTAAGTAAAAATTTGAAATCGTACAAATTATAGAGGAAAGGTAAAAGAGAAGAAAGAGAGAGGAGGGGGGGGGGGAAGAAAGGGAAGAGGGGGGGGGTGGACAAGACATAAAACAGGACAATATACATCTTCATTATTCTCTAAAGAAATATTTATACCATAAGACTGATAGGTTGGATATGTGTCCAGTCGGCAGCGAGAAGTAGATAGTATTTACCGGTTCAACACGTTTCTACCTTAGCAAAGTTAAGGGTATTAAACAAGCTGTCTATATAAATACCAAGTAGTGGGTTCAAAGATTTTCTGAATTCTGAGTTGCGTGGCGTTATCAAAGCTTTGAATAACAGTTTCCCATTTCCCATAGAATCTAGGGGCCCCTGACTCTATGTCCGGTACTAGGGCCTGTCGCTCATAGAATATGTTATTTAGTAGGGAGGCTCTCATTTCTGCAATAGTCGGAGATTGTCTGTGCAACCAATGGGTGAGGATTAATTTTTTAGCGATAGTAAGGATAACGGTCAGGGCAGGTATAATCTTCTGTTTGTGTGGTCCTAAGTCCCAATCTGAAAAGCAGTAGAATAGACATGCAGTAGGGAGCTTGTTAATTCGAATTGAAAAAATATCATTAATATGGTTTATCAGCTTGTTCCAGAAATTTCTTATTTTCCTGCAGTCCCAGAAATTATGATAGTAGGTGGCCTCAGCCATCCCACATTTAAAGCATCGACCCGTAGAGGCCAGGGTGAAATAGGAATGCTGTTTCGGGGAGATGTAGGCTCTATTTAAGAATTTGAGGTGAGTCTCTTGCAAAGCTGCAGACTTTAAATATTTAAATGTGGGGGACAGTGTAGACATAAGTACCGACATATCCAGGAAATCAGGTATGTCCCGCTTCCAGCGTGAATGGAGAACACTTTGCAAGGGTGTTTTCCCTGAGTCTATGAGGATGGAATATAAATTACGCAGCCTATATCCTATGGTCAGATTTAGACGCAGAAGGGGGGTAAGAGGGTCAATGGCCGTATCAAGGTCCATTCCAGGTGGTAACGACTGTGCAAAATGACGGGATTGGAGGTACATGTAAAATTGGGAGTTGGGTAGACCATATCTATCTGATAATGCAGAGAAAGAGTGGATCCTGCCCCCAGGGTCAAAGATATCTCGGATGCACGAGATGCCCTTCTCTTTCCACGTCAGATAAGCACAGCCGTCCAAACCAGGGGGAAACTGTGGGTTGCCCCAAAAGATGGTGTATGGGGAGTTAGAGGAGTTTCTGTGTAATCGCTTGTTGATAGATTTCCAGGCTTTATAAGTGTCTTGAAAGAGTATGTTGGATTTTATATGTGAAGGGATCAGTGAGGTAGGTGCATGAAGGAGAGCAGCTGGGGAGAAAGGGTGGAAGAGGTGTTCCTCTATGTTGGGGAGGGTATATACGGAGCCACCAGAGAACCAATCTACCATGTAGCGATACATGGCTGCATTTGAGAAAGCAGAGATGTCCGGCATCCCAAAACCACCCTCCTGTCTCGACAGTCGCAAAACTTGGCGTGATACTCTAGATTTCTTTTTTGCCCAGATGAATCTTGTAAACAGGGAGTCAAATCGTTGGATATCTGACTTGGAGAGTTGCAGGGGAAGCATCTGGAGGAGATAGGATAATTTGGGAAAAACAAAGCTTTTAATAACCACTACCCTACCAGACAATGACAGAGGTAAATCCATCCATCCGTTCAGTATTTTCTCCGCCGAGGAGTATATCTGGTGGAAGTTAGCAGAGTATAGGGCGTCTAGACTATGGGGAATCATGATGCCTAGGTATTTAAGTGGAGAGCGGCAAATTGTGAATTGTGTCAGTGTAGGGGATAGAAGGTTTGCAGAATGACCAGAGCCTAGAGGGAGGAGGCGTGACTTGTCATAGTTCACACGAAATCCCGAGAAGGAGCTAAAATGGTCTATAATGCACTTTATAGCAGGGATGGAGGATTGGGGTTTAGAGATAAATAAAAGCATGTCATCGGCAAATAGACTGAGTTTCACTTCAGTCGACCCAACGACAATACCCGTATATTTTAGGGACATGCGCAGTGCAGTGGCCAGAGGTTCTATCGCTATAGCGAATAGAAGGGGTGAAAGGGGGCATCCTTGTCTGGTCCCTCTATGGAGGGGGATGGGAGAGGACATATAATTGTTAGAGAGGATTTGAGAGGAAGAGTCATGGTAGAGAAGGCGTACTGCATGGATGAAGGCTTCTGGGAACCCAAACCTGTGCATGGTGTCAAAAAGGTGGTCCCATGTAACTAGGTCAAAAGCCTACTCAGCATCAAGGGAGAGAAGGGCATAGGGGTTCTGGTCTCCCGAAGTCTCCAACCACTGCATGACAGTCAGTATCTTACGCACATTTACCGTGGAGTGGCGCCCCCAGATAAATCCCGTCTGGTCCTCCTGTATCAGAGAGGGCAAGAGAAGCTTTACCCGGTCTGCCAAGATCTTGGTATATATCTTGTAATCCGTATTCAATAAGGATATAGGTCTATATGAACTGGGAAGCAGGGGGTTTCTCCCTGGTTTATGGAGAATTTTCAGGATCGCGGCATTGAAGTATAGGGGAGGGGGTGTTCCAGACAGCAACAAGTTGAATAGTTCACAAAGGGGTTTGACCAGTTGAGGGGCCAATATTTTATAGTATTCATTGGTTAGACCATCTGGTCCAGGGGTTTTGTTTGGTTTCAAACCTTGAATCGCATGGAGCACCTCCTCCTCAGTAATGGGGTTCAGTAGGGGTTGGGATGAGGTAGTGGGCAGAGAGGGGAGCGTAAGGGAAGACCAGAAAGAGTGTTGTTGTTGGTGATCAACAGAGGGTTCAGAGTATAATGAGGAATAAAAAGATTGCAGAACCTCAGACACCTGGCCACAATCATGTACCACCGTGCCGTCTGCCTTGGTTAAAGCATGTATAAGTGTTGGGGGATGTTGACCTTTCAAGAGATTTGAAAGCAAACGACTAGATCGATTGCCAAATTTATGGAATCTACATTGGGACATAAACGTTAATTTAGATTCGGTTTGAGATAAGAGTGTCAAAAAGGGAATTTTGTTCATAGTAGAGTTTTCTGGAGCTTGGGGTGGGGGACTGTGTGAATGCTTGGTAGGCGTCAGTGAGTTTTGATTGAGCATCAAGATACAGAGCTTGTGTGTCTTTCTTATGTTTGGAGGTGAAGGAGATAATAGAGCCTCTTAGTACTGACTTAGACGTTTGCCAGAACAGGAGCGGTGATTCATTCTCTGCGGTTACATTACAATGTTTAAAGTCAGCCCATGATGCCTCCAGCATGTTTCTAAATTGAATGGAATTGGTCAAGTGGGATGGAAAGCGCCACTGTCTGACAGGACCTCTATTGGGGAAGGTGGCGAGAGTCATCCAGCAGACCGCATGGTCCGACAAGGACACCGGTTCTATTTCAGAGGTCTGCACCCTGGTGAACATAGAAGTCGAGATGAGCAAATAATCGATTCTCGACAGTGTACCATGAGCAGCCGATAAACGTGTATTCACGGTCAACTGGATGACAGGCCCGCCACACATCCACCAGATGCAGCTGTGACATTAAATATGGTAAACCATATTTGGGGGTATACCGGGTAGATCTGGATTTGGTATTTCTATCAAGAGCGTTGGATACAGTGGAGTTAAAGTCACCTGCTAGCACCACCTGTTTATGTGAGTGTGGGTGCAGTTTAGCGGCAATGGACAGAAAGAAGGGTTGGGGATCAATATTGGGGGGCGTATACATTACACAAGAGAAAACGTGAGTCCTCTAGAGTGACGTCTACAATGAGGAATCTGCCTCCGGGATCAGATTGGGAGGAATGAAGGTCTACTTGGACTGAGCGTCTAATCAAAATGAGAACCCCACGGGCCTTGGTAGTAAATGGGGCGGACGCCAAGACTCTCCAGCCCAGGCAGTTGAGTTTGTCAATCTCAGGGGGAAGGAGATGAGACTCCTGAAGAAATGCAACATCTACATGCAGTTTAGACAAGTAAAGTAGGATTTTCTTCCTCTTTATGGGGGAGTGGAAACCACCTACATTATATGTGCCAATTTTTAAACTAGTCATAATACTGTTGAAAAGAGGTATGATTCATGGCAATAAGTGAAACCAATACTGTCATATCTACTAAATACATTGCTAGCTTGGACATTGAGAAGCAACAGGACAAGACACATAGAGGAGAGAACAATGGGTGAAAGAGGTGGGGGAAAGTAAAACAGAGGATCCAGAAAAAGTGGATCAAGAGGTTAACATCAAAAGTGCACTTCGGGCACAAAAATAATTTAAATAAACCTATAGTTCGCCAAATGGAGAACCAGATAAGAGCTCCAGGCTTGCCCCAGCCCTGGTACTGTGAGACAATAAGCATAGCTTATATATGGCATAAACAAAACATAACTAAAAACAACATATGGAAAATTTTAGGTTGTAAGGCGCCTTAAAGTGAGCATCCCATTCAGAATGGGGTTAAACGGTGAAATGGCACCCGACCTAGCAATTAAATCGGTAAGAGAGGCGCCTCCTCCCACAATCAATTTCAAGAACCTCTAGTGAGTAACGGTTATAACATAAACAGGTTTATCGGAGCAATAAAGTAATCGCCATTAAAGGAGGATAGACCCACGCTAAGGAATTTTGCAACCTTGGTTAGCAATCAGAAGTCGAGTCCGTTGAAGGCGGGTGTAGTGAAGAACGGCTGTTCTCCTCCTCCAACATATATGCTTCCGCATCAGCCACAGTGGAGAAGTCTGTAAATGAAGATCCTTTGAACAGACGCAATCGGGCCGGGTATATGAGAGCAAATTTTCTATTTGCTTTGACTAGGCGGGAACAAAGTGGGGTGAATTCACGCCGTGCCCTGGCCACCTCTGCCGAATAATCTTGGAAGATAAAAATCCTCACGTCGTTCCATTGTAAATTCCGCTTACGTCGAGACGCAGACCAGATAGTGTCTTTATGGATGTAATTCAAACAACGGAATATAACGGCCCGGGGTCGGGAATCCTGTGTAGACCTTGCCGGACCAATACGATGGGCCCTCTCCACAATCATACCTGCGCAGGAATCTTGAATGTCAAGCAGATCAGGCAGCGTGTCTTGTATGAAGGAAAAGAGTGCTGGCCCTTTAAGTGCCTCAGGCAGCCCAACCACTCTTAGGTTATTTCGACGTGATCTGTTCTCGAGATCGTCGACCTTATTAAGAAGCTGGTAATGGGATTTCTGAAGAAAGGCGTACTGTTCCTTTAAATCAGCGACGTCATGAAAAGTCTCCCCAAGGCGCTGTTCATTAGCTTGCACCCGTTTGGAAAGCTGTTTAAACTGTGATTTGATGTCATGTACTGCCTGCGTGACTTTTGCAGCATGAGATTCCATGATAGGGTTAATGGAGTCCTGAATTGCCTTTACCATGTCAGAGTATGTAATGGGGCCCTCAGTCTGTTCTGTGGTCTTATTAGACGTCTGTGTTGAGGGGACAGCATGTGCAGAGAGAACTGTGTTCACAGAGGAGTCAGATGAGGAATGTAACTCACGTTCTGTGTGCACTGGCTGCTGCTGCGGCTGTGTCTGCTGTCCGGCGGCCATCTTGGAATCCCCTTTCGTTTTTGCAGAACGTTGTTTAAGGGGTTTAGCCGCTTCTGGGGCGGCCAGGAAGCGTTCCATCAGGTGCCAGAGGTATTCTCACAAGCAAGTGAGGGGTCCGGGAGCGGGTTGTGTCGCTATGTGCAGCGTGAGGGCTAGCGCGGGCTGGGGCGGCACACGGAGCTCACACTGCTGCTGCTGCACGCATCGGCGCCGTACCCGGAAGTCACAATATTGTATTTTTTATGTTCAGTATTTTCACTTTTCTTTCTCCTCCTATCATTACATACGCTTTACCGTTTCATCTTGTTTCCTGTCTTTACTCCCTTTTTCTCTTCTTTTTCCCCACTCTTTATTCCCATGTATCTCACATTGAGGTTGTCTACTCCTCTTACTTTGCCGTGGTTCGGTGTTGTTTCCTATTTGCTATGCTTGTGTATTTTCTTTTCCCATGGCACCATCTGGCTCAATGACTGTCAAACTATGCTCCTTTAATGTGAAGGGCCTTAATATACCTGAAAAACGCTCCACTCTGTTACGAGAACTTCACACAGAGAGAGTGAGTGTAGCGTTCCTGCAAGAAACGCATTTCAAACAGTCTGCTGCTCCTCGACTCGGTAACCACTACTATCCCCATGTATTTTGTAGTAATAACTCCCTGGGTAAATATTTGAGAACAGCGATATTGCTTTCCCATAGACTTCCGGTAACGGAAATCTCACACCACATACTGATTGAAGGTAGATGCCAGCTGTTGAAATGCAAAATATTTAATCAACTGTTTACATTTGTTAATGTGTACTTCCCTAATACAAAACAAAAACAGTTTTTCCTGAAAATATCCCGTCTGGTAGACCCACTGAGAGAGGGTTGTCTGGTTATAGGTGGTGACTTTAATTGGTCTCTTGAGCCCCCGTTGGATTGTTCCTCTGGGTCCTCCCATATCTTAACGAAGGACCATCGTAAAATACGCCAGACATTACATGAACATCAATTGGTAGATGTCTGGAGGATCCAACATCCCATTCGATTTATACACGTATCGACTATTTTTCCCCACCTTATTCGGTTTATACACGTATCGACTATTTTCTGATAGATCATAGAAACTTGCAACTTTTTTCTGACACTCATATTGGCCAAATCACATGGTCAGACCACGACCCAATTTTTGCGACCATAACTCCCCCTGATGCGCCCCCTAGACCGTGGACATGGCGGTTTAATGAGCTTCTTCTGCATGATCCGCGTATGACTGCAGAACTTTCTCACGCTATACTAGATTATATTTCTTGGAATGATATCCCTGATACTTCTGCTGTTGCGGTCTGGGAATCGCATAAATGTGTTTTGCGGGGTTTGTGTATTCAACTGGGGTCCCAGTTAAAGAAGAAGAGAGAATCCCAACGTAGACAGCTACTGGCTCGCATCCAACAGCTCGAGACACACCATAAGTCTTCACTAGATGAGGCTGTGTTACGGGAACTCACTGAAACTAGAGCAGCTCTTAATAAGCTTCTCCAAGACAAAACTAAATGGGCCCTACGTAAAAGCCGTCATAAATTCTACCAATGGGGGGGATAAACCTGGCTCTATGTTGGTTAGAGCACTGAGAGCCCAAAGATCACAGACATATGTTCGCTCAGTAAAGGTCCCGGGTGGGACCACAGTACATTCCTTTCCACAGATTGTGGCAGCGTTTCAAGACTATTACACTGATCTTTATAACTTGAGGAGAACCCAAACTCCGACTACAGTACCTTCACCCTCAAGGGCGGTTGACAGGTATCTCTCTTCGGTTGCGTTTCCTAGACTTCAAGATGAGGACATAGCCTCTCTCGAACAACCGTTCACCATAGAAGAATTGGACTTTGTCCTGTCTTCCACACCTATCGGGAAAAGCCAGGGCCCAGATGGATTCCCAGTGGCATACTACAAGTCATTCCGAGCCCACCTCATGCCCCTTTTCCTGCGAGCCTGCAACACAATCTCTAAAGATACTGCTTTTTCCTCACATTGTCTTGAGGCACATATCACTGTGATCCCTAAAGAAGGTAAGGACCCCACTCAGTGCTCTAGTTACAGGCCAATCTCCCTGTTAAATAATGACATAAAACTCTACGCAAAAATGCTTGCTAATAGGTTGGGCCATCTTCTCTGGCGATCAGGTTGGTTTTGTTCAAGGACGGGAAGCAAAGGACAATACCACTAAAATCATAGATCTTATCCACCATGTAACTATGCATGGTTACCCACACAATTCTACTCTCTACAGACGCGGAGAAGGCTTTTGACAGGATTGATTGGCGGTTCATGGAGAGCCTTCGACGTTTGGGTTTAGGACCTTTCTGCCTTCACCGCATTTTAGCTCTTTACCAATCCCCTTCTGCTCGAGTACGAGTCAATGGGGCCCTCTCTGATCCTTTTTAATCAAAAACGGTACGAGACAGGGGTGCCCTTTATCCCCCCTCATTTTCGTCTTGTGTATGGAGGCATTGGCGAGAGCTATACGAGCAAACAATAATATTAAAGGTATATCGCTGGGTCATCATGTATTCAAACTAGCGTTGTTCGCAGACGATCTTCTCGCCACTATCTCCTCGCCTGTGACTTCCCTTCCTGCCCTGATGCGCGAATTTGATAGGTTCAGCCAAGTCTCCAACTTTAAGATAAACTACTCAAAATCGATTGCCCTGAACATATCATCTCCTCCATCAGTGGTCTCAGGCCTTCAAAGTTCTTTTCCCTTTTCTTGGCACAAGTCCCATCTTAAATACTTGGGAATTATCCTATCCCCAGACGTATCGCAACTTTATCAACTCAATTTTCCACCATTGCTCCTACACATTAAAAGAGACTTTTTGAAGTGGTCATCTTTGAAGCTGTCCTGGCTGGGTAGACTTAACACAATTAAAATGAATATTCTGCCCAAAATTTGGTATCTATTTCAAACCTTGCCCATTGCTATACCTATGTCATTCTTTAAAGTGCTACAACGTTTAACACTAAGATTTATATGGGGTTCCGTTAGACCTCGGATTCCACAATCCACACTAATACTGAGCTGTTCTAGGGGGGCCTTCAGTTACCTCATTTTTTAACATACTACCATGCCACCATCTAGCCAGGATTGTCGAGATGTCCAGATTACCTGTCTCAAAGCAATGGCCATTGATAGTAAACTACGCAACTGATACTCCATCTCACGTCCTTCCTTGGATTAAACAATGCCTCCGGCTGAAGCACCCTACACTGACGCCCACACTACGAACGTGGTAAAAGTATAGACAACTTCCATTTTTTAGCCCGGGTATTTCACTCCCTACCCCTCTATTTGAGAACCCTGACTTTCTCCCAAGTTGCTTAGCAACTGGAATAACATGCTGGATGTCAGCAGGTATCACCCGAATATCCCACTTGCACTCTGATGGTGGGGTGCGGTCTTTTGCAGAACTCCAAAAAGACCATGATATTCCTGCCCGCTTCTTTTGGTTCTATCTTCAGGCCCGACATTATGCAGCCTCTCTGTCGGCTGGTACATCTCGTGGGTCTCCTACTAAGTTAACTGCTATGTCTGACGCTCCTCCGCAACACCTGATCTCCCAATTTTATCAATTGTGCTCTGATGGTGCCTGTACTCAACCGCCGTCCTATGTATTAGCCTGACAGAGGGACCTTGGCAGAGATCTAGAGGAAGACCAATGGGCCCGTATTTACACATACACTTTTGCCAGCTCTTCCTCGCTCCAAGTGCTGGCAACTCAATACAAAATTCTGGCTAGATGGTATAGATGCCCAGCTACATAAAATGTTCCCATCTGTGCCTGACACCTGCTGGCGTTGAAAACAGGCGAGAGGCACACCCCTTCATATATGGTGGGAGTGCCCGATACTGATAGTTTTTTGGCAGACTGTCCACAAGGTTACAAGTGATTTGACTAGCTTATCCTTACCTTTCACACCTGAATTTTGGCTGTTCAACTTGATGGATATCCCTCTGTCAATTTATAAGAACTCACTACTTAGACACCTAATGAATGCTGCCAGGTCAACTATACCATGCTATTGGAAATCCCATTCATGTCCTTCTATCTCTCGTTGGTTCCAGAGGGTGGATTATTATATGAGTATGGAAGAACTTAACCAGTCCTTGAAACTTCCAAACCCCAAATTTACGTCCACATGGTTTAGCTGGCTAGCCTTTAAAGAATCACACACCTATACTACTTATGCCGTCCCTTCCACACCTTAAGTATTGAAATTCACGGAATATCAACCTCAATCCCTTCCTTCTTCTCTGGATCTTTTCTTCTTTTCCTCTTTCTTCTTTACTTTTATATTCGTGTTTTTATTAATATATTGATAAGGGCAGGAGTATTTTTCTTTCTATATATGCGATGGTCAATGTATGAATGCGTGGAATGTTTTTTCTGCATCATTACATGTACTTTTTCCCCGATTTCCAGATGTCCTGTTCTATACTGTTGACTACATGTTTTCTGTAATGAGGACATATTGCTATTTTGTTATGCTGAAATTGTTTCAATAAAACATAGATTGTTTTTTAAAAAAAGAAAGAAAAAGTGATAAAGTGGAGAGTGATAAACTACCAACCAGCTCCTAACTGCAATTTTTCAAACACAGCCTGTAAACTGACAGGTGCAGATTGACAGGTACTTTATCACTCTCCACTTTTATCACTTTTCAAGGATAAGTGGCCCAAATGCCATGAATGTGTTCTTCCAGTGCCTGAAGGTTAGCGGACTACATGGATCCATATTTTCTCGCTGTTGTCTCCATATCTTCACACAATCATCTGCATGGCATAACTGAAAGTGTGATTTGTCAGACCACATGTCCTATTTCCAATCATATACTGACCGATTCCTGTGTTACTAAACAAGTTGTAGGTGTTTAACTCTGCAGATAGCAACAGCATACAGACAGGCCTTCTGCTACTGTAGCCTGTACGATATAATGTGCAGTGTACTGTATATTGAGAGACCATCTGAACTGGTCACTCATTCAGATTATCTGTAATTCGATGCACTGTTGCCGATTTGTAGGGTTGAACAAGTCTAGCAACTCTCTGTTCTGCTCGAGCATCCAATAGCCTTTTACAACCACTGGCCTTGAACTCAGACCCACATTTCTGTCTGCTAGTTCACTCTGTGTACATTTTAACAACTGACACCCTGGAAAAATTCACCTGTGCAGCCATTTTGCTAATGCTCATTGCGAGTGCCAACAATCATTCCACGGTGGGGTGGGCCAACAATCATTCTACATTCAAAGCATACTTACCAAATATTTATGCAAGTGACCACCCCTGGAGAGGAGCCAGGCTTATGTCTTTATGGGGTTCTCCCAAGGCCAGATGTACTAAGCTTTTAAAAGTGATAAATTGAAGAGTGATAAACTACAGTACCAACCAAAAAGCTCCTAACTGCCATTTTTCAAACACAGCCTTTAGCATGGCAGTTAGGAGTTCATTGGCTGGTATTTTATCACTCTCTACTTTATCACTTTTCAAGACTTAGTACATCTGGCTCTGGGCCATTGTGGCAAAATGCAACAATTCACAGGTCTGCATTGAGGGGGTGGTGCTAAAATGTGATTCTGGTTGAATCACATATTGGCCCCACCCCCTTCCTATGGACCCATGATTCCTGGTATTTTCTTTCCATCCTGCACACTTCACTAGGAAGTGGATGGGATGCAAGAGATCACCCACTATTTTGGGGGTCCCTATAACTACCTGAAAAATCATGAGTCTCCCTGACCTTCTGGGGAGCAGAGGTAAGTAGGGTTCAAAATTTAAAAGGTGGTGTTGAGTTGGGCGCTACCTAGTGTGAACCATAAATCAGCAATGGGATATAATGGAGGATATGCCTCTTTTTTTTAATGGTACTGTAGTTACAAAGTGAAATGAATTTTTACAGAATATATATATTAAAAATAAGGATTTACTCTAAAATATAAGCAGATCAAATATTCTAAAACATACAGCATAGCTGATTAAGTACCCTGCACAGTATATCACACAAAACATAATTACGGTAGCTCATATGAATGGCATAAACATTTGTGGTTACAATGATAAGAATCAAAAGTTACTGTAACATCAATGTATGGTTGTGGATTGTACTTGACTGGAGGTGCCGCAGGTGGTGAACAGCAGAGTACCTCCGGGAAATACCCGTGTTTTTTTCAGGAGAAAAATTATCTCGGCTAGTAGGACATACGGGGGATATTCTGTAAAAATAATTTTCACTTTGTAACTACTTTTGAAAGAGAGGCATATCCTCCACTATATCCTATTGTTAATTTATGGTTCATACTAGGTAGCACCCAAGTCAACACCACCTTTTACACTTTGTCTTCAATTGGGGTCAACTAGAGAGCCCTAGTGTTTGAGTAGGCTTGCTTACACTTAAAGAAGTGCCCAATTCGGTCCTCATCAACAATATTCAATATTTATGAGATACACTTCATTAGTCTCTGCATACCTTCACCTTTCTGTTTTTACATATTTATATATCCTATGCCATCATTATCTGCAGAATAGCACCTTTGCATAAAATCATATGGTGATCATAATAATTTGGCCACTCAGTGTAACTCTTGCCCCACCCACAGTGTACAAAAGCATTTTAGAGACTCTTAGCTCTTCCCCAGCTCTACCCTGATTGACAGCCATTAATTCTGCTGAGGAGCATTCCTCCATGATTCTGACACCTACCCTAGATAAAGGTGATCAGAAAAAGTGCTCTGTTTGCCCAGTCTACAAGGTCTCATTACTGTCACACCATGCAGCCTACTAGATGTGAGAGAGACCTCTGCTAAATACTCATGCTAAGACATTCACTTTGCCACATCATGTTAACATCATTCTGATTTTACTTATGAAGGCTGCATTATAAAACTGCTCAGGATCTTCATACAGTACGTGGATTATGGTACTGAGCAATTGAATTTTATTAAAAAACAGATGCTAAACCTGGCTCTAGGAAATTATGTATTTTATGTCACAGCAAGGGTTTCAGGTCACCGTATATAGGGGATAGAACAAAGAACAAACTTACATATGTATAAAACTGTTAAAGAATGGTTCACAAATTTGCATATATATGATGTTGGTGTACAAAAGAAAGGAATGGACAACCGAGCTGTAGGATGCAAAGTCTGGAGAGGTAGGAGAAGAGGTGGTAAGCTTGAATGAAGAAATTAGTTTTATGGGAACATGTAAAGGATCAGATGTTGGTTGAGAGTAGGATAACATTCCAGACTTGGGGGGAAATGCAGGAAAAAATCCTGAAGGCAGGAGTGTGAGGAGGTGAGGTTGCAAACATTGAGTGATGTGGGCAGGAGTGAAGTGTATGTGGAGATGAGCTGGAACTGTAGGAAGAACAACAGTTGTCTGAGGTGTCTCAGCTTGAGCAGTATGAGACTGTGGCCAGTCATATGGTCAGTCTTATACTGCTCAAGCTGGGGCACCTCAGATGCCTCATACAGCCATGCCAACATAGGTGACAACATAATTTCTGCACTCCACAAGGCACAGCTTAGTTGGTACGACAGCAGGATAATTTCCATTCCACTTCACCAGTGGTTCTCAAACTGTATGCTAGGCACCCTGGGGTGCCTTGGGACACTTGCAGGGGGTGCCTTGGATTGATGGTCCAGGACCAATTCAAATTATCTTTGCTCAATGTAATAGGCAAAACCAGTGCTGGAGGCTGTGAATCATAAAATATGTGGACAAACAGAAGCAAATCTTTTTCCTCACCTCACAATAGAACCTAAGGATGACATAAACACAATTTATTTAATATTTCTTTCTACATTTCTCCATAAGAAACTTTTGGCCTAGGGGTGCCATGAAAAAAAATTGTGATACACTACGGCACCTTGATTTAAAAAAGTTTGGAAACCACCGGTTTACATAATTGGCTGCACACTATCTATTCCCATATAGAGGCAACATGTGGCCACTGCATTTGCACAGGGACATCCAGGCACAGCATGATTCTCTGCACAGTGCACCAGAAGTGCCACTTGCATCTACCTCTGCACCTCTTCCATTGAGCAGTTCCTTGGAAGCTTTGTCACTGCAAAAGCTCATAGTGAAAACACACTTAGCAAGTAAGTCTGAAATGAAGATTATATTGGTCGTAGGTGACATCTGTTGCTTTGGAGAATTCCCTTTGTTTTAGTTTATTAGTATAGGAAATGTGCCATACTGCATACACTCTATATAAAATACATTAATAAACTACAGTAGATAGAATTTTTTTCATATGTTCTAATCTAAAACAAGTATTTCAGTAACCTTAGTTATAACATTAATTACAATATTTCATATTAAGTGCTTTAACTATGGTAAAAGAGAAAAGACTTAATCATATATATTTTTTTAAAATTATTTATTTAGTTTTCAAGTTATAAAGGATTACATTATCCCCCCACAACACGTGGGGAGGGCATATCCGTAAAACAACATTATACCAAGAGCAGAGATATAATCTGAAAATAAAGGTCATGGGGTTCCCATAATAGAAAACATCACATTGATAACAAAAGAAAGAGAGATATAATATACACCGAGAGCGACAGAAGCAGTCCGATTAAATAGGAACCAAGAAATAATCTTGTGACTGTACCAGTAAAGAAAGGAAGGATGAAGAAAAAGCAAGAGAAGGGAAAGACGAGGAAAGTATAGAGTAGGGGGAGAAAAGACAGAGTCGGAGGATCCGCCAGTGCGCCTCTATACAGCAAATACCGCTCGGAGCGCTAGTGCAAGATAGAAGGTAATACTTAAGGTACACGAAAAGGTAATATTAAGGATGGTCACATGTCTACTCGATAGGTTAGGAGATTACCAAAATCACAGTAGGAGTGCCATAGAACCCTCAGGGGAGCGTATTCTACGTGCTGGAGCTTGGGAGTCGAACCATAATTCCCAAATCAGAAGAAACTGGAAAGATCTGTTATGGAGGTATGCAGTGATTTTTTCCATGCTTGCGAAGTACCAAACTTTATCAATGACCCGCTTAATAGGGGGGGGCCTCCCTCTGTTTCCAGTGGAGGGCAATTGCGCATCAAGCAGCATTTAAAATGTGTCAGTAATTTACCGGAAGTTGGAGGTGTGTTAATAATGGGGAGGCCCAGCAGAAAAGACCATGGGTCTTTAGATACCTGGGTCTGGAGCACTGTACTTATCAGGTGTGCGACTGCGTCCCAAAATAGCATGATCTTGGGACACGTCCACCAGATGTGGAGGAAAGAGCCATGGCCGCCGCAGCCTCTCCAACACGTGGGCGAAGAGGAAGGGAATATCTTTTGGAGTCTAGGGGGGACAAAGTACCACCTATATAATATTTTGTAAGCGTTTTCCTTCACTAGCGTTGAGATGGAAGATTTTGCGGCAGCAGTGAAGTCATCCGACCAATCATGGTCAGCAGGCGGCGGTCCTAGGTCCCGTTCCCACTGGAGAACAAAAGCCGGGGTTGTCGGCTGACCCCAAACCTGAAGAAGGGAGTATAGTAGGGAGATGATTCCTCGAGCAAGCGGTTTGTGGTAGCTATAAGACTCCAGAGTGGATAAAGGTTGGAACGGGGAAGAATTCGATATAGAAGAGACAAAGTGTCTTATCTGAAAATAAGTAAAAGGGTTCGCATCCGGGAAATTATATCTTGTTATGATATCCGATAAAGGCGCGCAAGCACCCTCGGACAGTACATCCAGTACAAAGCGGATATTCCCTTCCGACCATGGACGAGAGCGAGTCAGAGACTGATCCGGGGTGAAAGAAGGGTTATCCCATAAAGGAGTAAGCGAAGAGGGGGATGACAGCAGGTGAAAGCGCCGAGTGCAGTAGTCCCAGATCTGGCAAGAGAATTCCAGCACAGGGTTTAATCATATTTTTATTTGTTACTTTTAAACCATGTAGAAGCCTCTCTTGCACTGGGCATATTCTGTGTGTCTATCCCTTTACCCTATTTTGTCTTTAATGTTGTGAGTAGTTCTGAGAGTATGCTAAAAGATCTGATGGGCTTTTAAAGGGCATATGGGGAAGGCATTGTAGCGTTGGGGCGATCATATGGCCACACACAGGGCATGTGTGTGGATCAGATTTACATTTGAGGGTCGTCTGCAATGGTCTGAGGGCATGTGGGGAAGTCTGAGGGTTATTTAAGCGGCATATAGGGTTTACTAATGGAATCTGGTTAGCTCTGAAAGGCATTTAAGGAACATGGGAAATCTGAGGGCATGTAGGGTGATCTAAGGGGCATTTAAGCCGCATATAGGGGTGGTCTAAAGAAATGTGGTGAGGTCTGATGGCAATAAATATTTATAAGGAGAGAAGAAAACAGTAATTTTACACAAAACCATAAACTGATGGGAACCAGAAACAATGAAATAGTGCCCCAATTTTTTTTATTTTTTAAATGTGGGTCTTTCTAGACAGCACGCCCTCTGGTTTAGTGACTCAGAATCAGGTTGGATCCCCTGAATTCCCATCACATTATTTGAAGAGATTAAAATGTCTGCATCTGACAGGACAGTAGTTTTCACGTCCAGACATCCATAAATCTTAAGTATTCAAATTGGATTCTATTTTCAGACAAAATAATAGTTTTTGTAATTTTATGTACTGTATTTGGGGAGACACTAGGGCTGTAGGAATGTACATGCCAAAATGGCACCACTGGCCACACCCACACTAAACTAGTCACACCTCCGCTTCTCACATCAGCCCTTGATAATTATCAGGCTCTAAATCTGGTCCTTCTCAAAGTGTAAGGTAACCTTATTTTAACCGTAATGTTAGATAGATATGTAGAGCGATATACGGATATATAGATTATTAGTTGTGAAATGCAGGCAGTTTGTGATTTATCCCCTCAGTAGGCTTATGATGTGGCTTGCTTACATCATAAAGAGCCTTTGTTGTGTCATGGTACAATGGTCACTGTTTAGGTTAGAACTGTCAGTTATCAGCTGTGTCTGCTGATGTGACTTCTCACAGTGTAAGGTAAGCTTATTTTAACCTAAATGTAATCTTAAAATACTGATCGGAGTGGTGAAATGCAGGCTGGAAATGTATCAGCTCATTAGACTAATAATGTAACTGCTTTACATCGAACTCAGGGCCAATTTCAGTTAGCTGCGAAAATGCAATGAAACCGCTAATTTACCGCAAATGGCGAAACATGCCTATTCAATTGTCCGCAAAAACGGTTCTGCAGTAATTTCAATTCAACAACTCTGAGCAGGTGATAAACTTGGGGAATATCCCTATTTTAAGTAAACCATGTTGGCATCAGAACACTTGTGACACCGCCCTAAATGACTAATTAGGCACTTAGAGGTTTTTAATTGGCCAATAATGACATGTAATTTTGGGGGTAAAAAGTAGTGATGAGCGGATTCGGTTTTACTCGGTTTTACTCGGTTCTCAAAACAGCATCTTATTGGCTCTCGGATGTCACGTGTTTTGGATAGCCAATAAGATGCCGTTTTGAGAACCGAGTAAAACCGAGTAAAACCGAGTAAAACCGAACCTCGCTCATCACTAGTAAAAAGTGCAAAATGATGGATATTGGGGTACAAGGTATGGGACAGGTATATTGGGGTGCTTCATGATTGCGGCACGTGTTTTTAGACTTGTAGGTGGGAGTAAGTGGGCTGTTTCCACTTTTTCCCCTAAAATGACCCAAATATATGAGCATTATTTTGCTGAAAAAAATAGCTTTCTATCATTTTCAAATGTATTTTTTTTAAATGCATATAACAGCCATTTCACGCAATTTAAGTACCAGAAAATATTTTATTATAACCAATAATAAACTTCTACAGTATACAGTTATCCGATGTTAGTTTAGTTTTACTTTTTGGTGGGGTACAGTCAGACAAATTTACCCCTTTTTCACTTTTCACTTTCAGCACCAATTTGCACCATAATCCCGTTTTACACGATTTTGTAATTGAATATGCAAATCGTTGGAGCGCGCATACAGTATTTTAACAGCAAAAAAGGAGAATCTCGATAAATTACTGTGATTTCACAACGAATTGAGATCACCCCACAGTCTTTCTGATGTAATTTAACTTTTGGTATATAAGTCAGTTCTGTATTTGCTAATATGACATCACACAGTGTAAGGTCAGCTAATTTTAACCGAATTCTTATGTGAAAGTGATGTTCCATATTTAGGGACAGATAGCTATCAGTCAAACAGCCTTTGTGATATTACTCGGTATTGATAAAAAAAAAGGCACTGCTTGTTATACAACTGTGATAAATAAACTGTATCTGTTGCGCTGACAGCCCATGGTGTTCAGTAAGCTAATTTTATCCTAAAAGCTACATTAAAATAATGTTAGATGGATATAGATGTATATATTTCAAAACAAATGGGGTGCACAATAGTTAATGTATGATTTACATTCGATATGTACTAGGTTAAAATACATGTACAGATACAGTATGTCCCTGCTCATCTATATGCCATGTGCAAGTGCATCGCACGTGTACCCCGCAGGCAAATGAGCTGTGAATAGCCGCTGAGAACTGTAAGCTGAAAGTGGCCACATCTGTGCATCATTAAAAATACCAACAAGCATATCACCAGAAGACTGGTCTCAGGAACCATGCTTCACATATCACAGATTCCTCCCAGTTTCCACCTGATAGACCTATGGCCCTCATTCCGAGTTGTTCGCTCGCTAGCTGCTTTTAGCAGCATTGCACACGCTAGGCCGCAGCCCTCTGGGAGTGTATCTTAGCTTATCAGAATAGTGATCTAAAAATTAGCAAAACTGCTACTAAATATTTCTTAGCAGTTTCTGAGTAGCTCCGAACCTACTCACAGATTGCGATCAGCTCAGTCAGTTTAGTTCCTGGTTTGACGTCACAAACACGCCCTGCGTTGAAAAAAAGGGCTTGTTTTGTAATAAATAATTGCTGATCCAGTACTTCAGTTCAAAAGATACAAAAAATTCCTTCATGATCTGGAGGCCACTGTTATTGGAATGGGTGTGTACTAATTGCACACATCTATAACACAAAGCATTGTACCCTCTGGGAGATTATCCATGTTATTCAGTAACACCAAAAGACTACTATTGTCTTTTATAAATGTGGTTTGTTTGACTATATCATAGTATAATATCCAAGAGTTGTTTGGCTGAAACAATGAACCCCTGGCCGATATAGTCGGTCTACCTGGAGGGTCATTTTAAGTGCTTGTGGATCTTTGGGGCCTTTTATATTACAGGTGCTACCGATATTCTTCTGTTGGTGTCCTCCATATTTTGTTTTCTTTGGCCAGCATTAAAATTTTGTTCTATTGCTTTTGTTAAATAGCTTCTTCCACCTCTAAGAACAGTAAGTTTAATCCACATTTGTTTAAAATGGCGACCGGTTTCCTACAGAAGTCGGGGTTAAACCTGCCTTTTGTTGATATATTTTTCACTTGGAATCCCCTTGAAATAATTTTCTCCCTGTAGTAATCAGATAGATTCCGTGTAGTAGGAAATCTTTTTTTTCTTCAGAAGTTAATGAAACCTGTCCTCTGTGCCAACTTCATTATCTGTGATAGACAGGTGCGCTTAAAAAGGATTTGTTCTGCTTGATCCTTCGTGAAGCTGGGGGTTTCCCCACATGGAATACTGATATCTCTACAGCTCCCAGGATCATTTGATTGAATTCCCATATCCATATTACTCAGAAAGCAGCCAATGTGGAATATACTGTAGTCCAAAGCTTTAATTTTGCCTCGGGTGTATTGTCTCCAATGGTGTTTACACTATATAAAATTGTTCAATACCTGTAATACAACAAGTCGCACCAGGACTGGCACTGCAAGAGAGATGTATATATTGTGCCTGGGTGCCCTCATCAGTAGTATGTTCAAGAATAGAAAAAAATGGTCTGAGGGTCACCTAAGGGGCACGTGGATTGGACTGATAGCCTGTGGGGAGCTCTGAGGGGCGTGTGGAGAAATCTGGGGAAGAAACAATAAAGTAGTATCACAAATTTTGTTAAATGATGGTTCAGTGTGAAAAATCACCCCATCGCTCTAAACTGCTCTTCATCCTGGTTGCGTCACTCAAGACTGGCACTGCAACTGCCTTTATTTGTAGAGAGGTGTGTAGTCTCCATGTGATATGACAGTAGTATTTACATCCAGACATCCATAAATCTTCAGTATTAAAATTGTATTTCTACTTTCCTTACAAAATACGTAATTCAATTTATGTATTTAGGGATACATTGGGGCTGATGATCTACTCACAGAGCACTTAGAGCATGGACAGGAGTATGGATTTGTCCACAAGACAACATTCCCCTTTAAGGAAATGAACACATTCATAAAGAGAGCACACTGTCTACATACATTTTACCATTATCAGATAATTGTATTAAAATATGTTTAGAGTCACTGGGATTTGTTTTCATTAGGTTGTGGCAAACATACTAAGATCCCATTTCTATATGTAAATATGGATGCTCTGTAAGCCATACAGTATACATATTAGCAAAGAGATGAAGCAAATTATTTAATTTGTTCAGGTTAAAAAACAGTCATGCTTCAAAACAGTTAATTAATTGCATTTTTAGTGTTGAATGCATTATGTTTCTCAGTGACTGTGTTACTGTACTGCTGTACTTTTGACTGCAGGGATGTCATTTACGTTCACGAAAAATCCCCTGCGTTGTCTGTTGCATGATGTCCATTTGCCTATACATACATGGTTTATCATCGCATTTAAATGTGTTCATCTGCAGAATCGTGACAAATATGGCTTTTGTCCAAATACCATTTATTCTACTTATTATTTATTCTAAAGGTACCTTTAGCCTTGCTACTTCTAATATTAGGAGAAGGGGGGGGGGGGGGAGAACGGATAAATTGTACAGATAGTAATATTTTAGTTACTTTTCAGTAATTTAAATATTATATATAATGTGCATTGATTCAGATTTTTTTTTACCCTTTATTGTTAATAACATATACTTTGTTTTACACCCTTGCATCTACAGTGATGCTTATTATTACTGTGCTATTGCACATAGCCAGATTAAGAGGGGTATGCAGGGTATACTATACACAGGCCACCTTTGTCAGGGACCCCTGGCCAGGACACATTGACATCACTGGCTTTCCCTCTTAAGCCACAGCAGAACCAGCAGCCAGAAAGCAAGCAGGACAGTATGCAGTGCAGGCTTAGACACAGGAATATCATGTTTCATGAGCTACCGACGGAGCTTTCTGACCAGAGGAGAGCTAGGAGGGTGGGGAGAGATGTAAGTGACACAGGGATCCCAGCTTCTCCTCTTCGCCTTGGTGTCTGAGTCCTGTGTAAACTGTTATGCAACTAAACCATTTGGATCTAGTTATAGAGACACCCATAGAGAGTCCTCCTGAGTCCTGTCCCAGTGTGTAAGTAGTACAAAGGCTGCTGCTATTCTTGCATGTGACAAGATAAATTATTTTATTTTACTATGTGTATTTTAAGGTTAAGTTGTTTTTGTTTCACTACAAGAAAAGTTTATAAAATAGTTGTCTTTCAATTAGGTGTAGCTATAAACAGTACCCAGGCATTGTTAAACTCTTAGTTAAATTTAAACCAATGGTGTATATTAGTTTTAATATACACAATATACAGATGGAGCCACGATCATCTTGGCTTCTATGCTGCACCTAGGCACACCATGGTTTGTTAGCATAAGCCTTTCATCTATTGTTCTCAGCTACAATACAATAAGAGAGAAGAATACAGCAGGGGATTAAGTCATTACAGCAGGAGATTAAGTCCGACTGCCCTGGCTCAATTAATCTTATTAAAGGCCAAGATAAAGATGGCTCTATCTGTATACTTCCCACCATGACCCATTCCAGGAGAAACAAAATACTCTCTACCTGCACTTCCTTCTTAATTTATGATTGCAATCACCTGTGTTGAAGTAACTTTCTTATCAATTTAATAGATCAACACAGGTAACGCCAATCATATATTAAGTGGGAAGTCCAGGTATAGAGCATTTTGTCCCTTCTGGAATGGGACATGTTGGGAGGTATGCACAATTTAATATACATCCCTCACATTCCATCGGTGCCTCCCCTGTCTTAAGTGCCCCGGGCACCCCCAAGGCTTAATCCAGCCCTGGATGTGCAGGGATGCCAAAAGGGGTGGAAGGGATACGTATTACTCAAGACCAGGCCTCTGTTGGGGCCTGTTAGTGCATGGGAAGGCATAACTATGTCAGTGCCCCTGGTGTGCTATGAAATTACTGCGCACAATAGCTAAGCATAGCCCTCCTGTGACCTTTCCCAGGCACCTGGTCCCACTGGAACTCTTGGCATCCCTGGTGATGTCACCCATATTTTCACATTTTGTATGTTCTGGTGACTTTAATATTAACTAAGTGTAACGTTATAGGGGCTACATCCTTTGGCAATCTGATTTGACAAAGTAACTGACTTTTTAAGATCTGGATGCAAGGAGACTGACTAGAGTCACTGTGATGTACTAAGACAACATCTACAGTAACTGATATGGATAGTGGCAGGATCAATAAGCGTTCAGTTAAACTCAGATTCAGTAGGCTTCTAATACACAAATACCATTTATATGGCTTAGCGATCATGGAAGATGCTATTAGTTTGCATGGTTTGTGTTTTTCCTTTTTACAGTATAATCTGTTCCTAATATCATGCTAATCTCTTCCACTTTCGTGCTCATTCACACACTGAAATAAAAGTGCTCTTCAATGTACGTATACTGTATAATTACTTTGAAACTGCATTGAATCGAATAGAAATTTAGTATTCAGCAGTTTTAGTTTTTAGATGGATATACTGTCATAGAGAATTTTTTTGCCATCTGCATTTCATGTACTTACCTGCGTGGTGACTGGCATTTTGCTTTTAGAATGATCTTCTGGTTAAGTAATTTTGTACAGTTAGAATTTCAGTTTAATAAACATCATCAGACTTCTCGCACAGTTTAGTTTTCCCTCTTGTCATTTATTGCATGAGATTTCAGCCATCACAATCTCATACGGTTTCTTCATACTGTGCGTTCTGAATATATAGTTTCCTTCGGCACAGAAAAAGATGTTCTCTCTGTATGCACCAATAAAATGTGCTAGAAAACTGTTGTCAACTTGACAATTTAATAAGAAGCAATGGATGTGCTTTACTTTTGCTGAGCATGCAGAAGCTATTTCTGACTTTAAAGCAGAGCAAACAGATAGTCATGGCTGACTGCTGTTCATTTTTGGTTACATTCCCAGTAAGCCATCATTACATATTTTAACACATCTCATAAAAAGTTTGATAATATGAACTAAAACTTGAGATTTCATTTGCACGTGGTGTGATGTTTAGCTGAGTACAGCTGAGTTTTTTCTGCATTTGCACTGATAGCATTATTTAATGTTCGTATATCTTTACTGTCGTATCAGAATAGAGATGCGAGGTGTATATTTTTACTGAGCCACATTTTGGAGTTTTGCAATCCACTGATATTTTTTATTAACCTCTTCTGGGGAAAAAAAATATTTTAGAGATATATAATTTTAAATATTGTGTAATATATTTTTTTTTAAAGATGATAATACATTTCAAGTAAAAAATGTTTTTTATATATATTGACCGATTTAATGATAAATATATATTAAAATTTCAAAATGTTTGCAATTAAAAATAACTGTTAACATACACATGTTTATTTATTAACAGTTACTTATATAGCAACACCTAGTATGACACCTAGGCAGCAAGCTTGTGTTGTAGGATTGATAGTTGAGTTCTTAACAGTGATCGAGATATCAGGTTGGTAACTACTATTGGCCAATGGAAACAATTAACTCTGTTTTGGAAATATTAAGTTTGAGGTGGCAAGATGAAACCCAAAATGAAACGGCAGAAAGTAATTCGGTGACGCGGACCAATACAGATGGTGACAAATCTGGGGAGGATAAATAGATTTGAGTATCATCTGCGTACAGATAATACTGAAATACAAAAGAGCTGATTAGGTGTAGATTGAGAAAAGCAGAGGACCCAACGCTGAGCCTTGTGGTATTCTAACTGAAAGAGGTAGCGAAGAGGAAATGGATTCAGAGAAACGGACACAGAAGGAGCGATTAGATAGGTAGGATAGAAACAAAGTGAGGGCTGTGTCTTAAAGACCTAGGGATTGTAGTGTTTGTATGAGAAGAGAATAGTCAACAGTGTCAAAAGCAGCAGAGAGATCAAGAAGAATAAGGAGTGAGTAATGGCCTTTGGACTTCGCAGTGACTAGATCATTCACTACTTTGGTCAGTGCTGTCTCTGTGGAGTGTTGGGAACGAAAGCCTGATTGAAGTGGTCCAATAAATTGTGTGAATTAAGAAAGTGTAGGAGGCGAGTGTAGGAAAGTCTCTCAAGTAGCTTGGAGAGACATGGGAGCTGAGAGATGGGACGATAGTTTGAGAGAGCGTTAGGGTCAGAATTTAGTTTTTTCAAAATGGGAGTAATCATTGCATGCTTGAACAGGAAACAAGAAATATACCAGTAGAGAGAGATTACAGATGTTAGCTAAGGTTGGGATAAGCACATGAGACAGAGATTTACTTACTTGTGAGGGTATAGGCTCAAGAGGAAAGGTAGTAGAGTAGCAGGATGAGAAGAGTGTTGACACTTCATCTTCACTTGTGGGATAAAATGAAGAGAGAGTGCCAGAGGGTTCAGGTAGAGAATTGAGCAGGTCACTGGCTGAGGAAGAGCATACCATTTCATCTCAGATCTCATCAATCTTGTCATTTGAAGTAGGAAGCAAGATCTTGCGCCATTATAGTGGCTAGTGGGTTGGGTGAGGGAGGTTTCAGAAGTGATTTAAATGTATTTAAAAAGTCATTTGGGTTAGAAGCTTGAGCAGAGATGACAGTTTGGAAATATGTTTGTTTGGCAGTGTCCAGGGCATTACGATAATGTGAGGAAGTCGCTTGGAATATGAGATTTACGCCACTGACGCTCAACTTTTCGGGATAGTTTTTGTAGGTGTCTTGTTAATTTAGCGTGCTACGGTTGACATCTAGGCCTACGTGGAGTGTGATGGGTAACTGAAGCCACTTGGTCAAGGGCTATTTCTAGAGTCTGGTTCATGTGTGATATAGTCTCAGGAGAAGTAAATGCAGAAATAGGTGAGAGCAGTTGTTGCAGAGAGGTGGACAGTTCTTGAAAATTAATTGTGTTAATATTTCTGCGGGTTTGAGGAGGATTGGAGGACTTCAATGACTTTGAGTTTGAGGTAATGGTGGGGAGCATGCAGGTCATAAGGTTGTGATCTGAGAGAGGGAAAGGAGTGTTAGTGAATTCAAAAACTGAGCAAAGTCTGGTGAATACTAGATCAAGGCAGTGGCCCTCCTGATGAGTAGAGGAGTCAGTCCATTGGGAGAGGCCGAGAGAGGAGGTTAGAGAGAGTAGTTTGGAGACATGAGCAGCAGATTTTGGATTGTCACTAGCAATATTGAAATCATCCATGATGATGGTGAAGATGTCAGAGGATAAGAAGTGAGGGAGCCAGGCAGAAAAAACTTCAAGAAAATTTTTGGGTTGCCCAGGTGGGCGATAGATAGCTGCAACACGCAGTTAGAAAGGAGTGTAAATCCTAATGGAATGTACTTCAAATTTGAGTGATGGAACCTGTGGTAGAAATGTGTATGCAAAAGATTGGGAAAGTAATAATCCAACCCAACCTCCTTTACTATTACCAGGCCTGGAGGTGGGTGAAGTGGAGACCACCATGTGACAGTCAGGGCCGATTCCGGGGCTTCTTGCGGCCCGGGCGGCATTAGGAGGCGTGGCTTCATACAGGGGGCATGGTAAGTTACACCCCCTGTATTGTAGTAGGATGTGCGTTGCGCGATGACGTCATTGCGCACCGCACATCATTACAGTAAAGGTCCTCTCCACGAAGGGAAACTCGACGCGTAGCGTCTAGTTTCCCTTCACAACGGGCAGCTGACGAAGGGAAACTAGACGCGTAGCGTCTGGTTTCCCTTCACAGCGGGCAGCGGCACGGGGGGCACAGCAGCAGCGGATCTTGCCATGGTGCCGGCGCCCTCCGGAAGGCGGCGCCCCTGGCAAAAGTCCTGCTTGCCCGTGGCAAGATCTGCTACTAGTGACAGTATTGCAGGGGAGGCCATGTCTGATTGTGTGAGCCATGTTTCTGTGATAGCTAGGAGATTGAAGTTGTTAGATATGAAGAGGTCATGTATGGATGTGAATTTGTTACAAACAGAGCGTGCATTCCATAAGGCTCATTTTAGTAATTTGTGCCAGTATCCCATAAGAGGTTACAGGTACAACCGATAGGAAACCACCATCAATTCAGATTTTAGAACAAACTCAACATCGGATCGCCATCTGTGGGGTTTTTTAATAGAAGTATAGAAACCCTGGATTTACTAAAGCGTTGGCTTTAGAAATCTATGAAAAACTGACTGCAAAGTCTGACAAATAGCCTTAAAGATTGGTTCCAGAACAGCAATGATTTTGATGTCTTCAAATGTTTCTACAATATTTGTTTGAAGTAAATTAGCTACATAACACATATTACACTTATAACCTTCTGTGATGATCCTTATTATGTTCGCTTGAATGGAGGCTTATATTCTACTGTATATGGCATTATTACTAAGATGTAACTAGAATGAAACTTTCTTATCCTACTATAACATTTACATTTATTGGGGGGGGGATGGGGGAAGGATTCTAAGTCCAATTCTATTTTATTTCGACCCCCAAATTATTTGTTTTAAAAAGAGTATTTTGTAAAGCAGCTTTCATTGCTGTGCCACCCACCACGCCTGAGGCCTGCCTGCTCCTTCTCAGGGGCCATTTCATGGCCCCACTTCCTGGCCGCTCCCCGCCACCCTTCTCAACTGTCCTCCTTGGAGCTCCGGTGACGGGACTGCGGCCCTGCAGTGAGACGTGCTGCGGGCTCTCCTGCTGGTTGCACCCGGAGCACACCTGGAGCCCTCCTCCTTCTGCCGCTCTTCACCTCACGGTCCCGCTGGCTGTTATGTAGTTTACTCAGCTGTGAGTACTTTCTGGTGGGCTAGGGGGCATTCTACGTAACCTGTGTACCCCCTAAATACCAGGCTAAAGGTCACAATTAGCCACACATTTCTAGCAATCATAGGCTACATCTTAGAGCGGGGCTTGATATCCCTCACCCCTACGTTCCTCTATGGACAAATATTTATCAGGTCCAATGCCTGGGAAGCACCCGCGCCCGGATCACTATGCATCTCACAGAATGGCGGCGGGGACGGCTGCAGACATGGACACCTCCACTATCAGCCTCCCCCAATTGTCTTTACCTTCTGCTGCTCCTTCTAAGATTCAACAACCCTCCACCACCACCGTTGCAGCAAACCACCCTGCCCTTGCTTCCCCCTCTTCCTCTCTTACATATGCTGATGTAGTACAAGCGGTGAGGGAGACAGTGCAGCCCATGATAAAGAAACAAGCTGCAATGCTGCAGCAGTCACGGACATTAAGAGCCAATGTAAACAGCTGGCCAAAAGAGTCTTGGCTGTGGAACATACTGCTGGGGAAAATTTCCAAGCCATTTCCTCTCTACAGGATCTCAGTACACAGCTGAAACAATCTGACACTCAGGTATGGGCTAAATTGGACGACTTGGAAAATAGATTTTTAGAAATAATTGGCGGATCGTGGAATTGCCAGAATCCCTTAAAGGGTCAGCCTTATACCATTTTTTGATGCAGACCCTGCCTGAACTACTTGACATCCAGGATGCTTGTTCGGACCTCATAATTGAACGGGCCCATCGGACAGGACAGCTGCGTGACTCTTCTTCTTCTAGGCCCAGAGTTGTTTTGTTCAGATGCCTGAATTATATCCGCAAGGAAACCATATGGTCCGCCTCTAGGAGAGGGAGAGATCTCACATGGAATGGCACCAAACTTCTTGTTTTCCAGGACTATTCCCCTGAACTGACACGACTTCGTAAAACCTTTACCCCGGTATGTTCACAACTGGTCCAAAACGGGAGGAAATTCGCTCTTCTTTATCCGGCTCATCTAAGGATCTTCAATGGCACGGCCTTCAAAGATTTTACATCGGCCGAAGATGCGGTGGCATATGTACAAGATTAGTCGCACCCGTTGACAGAAGCTGACACCTGAGGAAATTGCCTTTTGACTACATGATGTCTTTAGGAACTCTCTACTGCTCCCGTACATTTCTTCCGGAGTCGTTATGCACGGACTCTTCCCGCTTTCTTATCGCTGTATTGCTGCTGTTATCAGGACACTCCTCACTGTGGTGATGTATCAGCTATACGTTTGTCTCTGTCCCCTATTTTTTTTTTCTTTCCCAGACATATTACTGCGTACCATGTTTCCTTCTCCCGTCATGATAAAATGGCTGTGCCTTACTTCCTATCCTTGTTTGTTATTGTTATGGCAGTACTGCCTTTCTCTGTTGCATGTGTGACAATCGATGGTTAAGTTCTCAGCTTATGCTCCCTAGACAGGGCGGTTTTGGCTGGGAGCTCCGCCTTCCAGAAAAATTTGCACCATGTTTTGTTTCAAATGTGTGAATTGTGAGGTATCTTTTTTCCAATTGTTATTGGAGTACTCTTTGTACTCTTTCTTCTTTCTCTTTCTCCTTCGTCCTAGAGGATGCTGGGGACTCCAAAAGGACCATGGGGTATAGACGGGAACCAGCAGGAGACATGGGCACTTTAAGACTTTAAATGGGCGAGATCTGGCTCCTCCCTCTATGCCCCCTCCTCCAGACCTCAGTTAGATTCTGTGCCCAGTGGAGACTGGTCACACACTAGCTACAGAGTTTCTCTAAAAAGACGTTGTTAGGTTTTTTATTTTCAGGGAGCACTGCTGGCAACAGGCTCCCTGCTTCGTGGGACTGAGGGGAGAGAAGCAGACCTACTTCTGTGAGTTGAAAGGCACTGCTTCTTAGGCTACTGGACACCATTAGCTCCAGAGGGTCTAATCACTTGGGTCACCTAGCTGCTCATTCCTGGAGCCGTGCCGCCGCCCCCCTCACAGAGCCAGAACACAGACGGGTTGCATATCACGGAAGACCCCGCTGTCCCTGAGACAAGGGTCTGTATGTTTAAGGGGAAGAAGCCGGAGGTAACGTTTCCTCCCTCGCATGAACTGAATGCTCTCTTTGAAAGGGCCTGGGCAACTCCGGACAAACGGTGGCAGATTCCCAGGAGAATTGCTATGGCATACCCGTTTCCTTCTCAGGATAGGGTTAAGTGGGAGGCAACACCCATGGTGGACAAAGCTCTAGCACGATTGTCCAAGAAGGAGGCGCTACCGTCCCCTGAGATGGCGGCCCTTAAGGATCCTGTTGATCGTAGGCAGGAAGCTACCCTGAAATCTATTTATGTCACGACAGGTACGCTGCTCAGACTCATGGGTGAGTAACGCTATTGAAAAGTGGGCAGATACCTTGTCATCTGAAATGGACACCCTGGATAGAGATAGCATGCTGTTGACACTGGGTCATATCAGGGACGCTGCAGTCTATCTAAAAGAGACTGCGAGAGATATTGGCCTCTTGGGATCAAGGGCCAATGCCATGGCGATCTCGGTTAGGAGGGCGTTGTGGATTCATCAATGGAATGGTGATGCTGATTCTAAGAAGGCTATGGAGGCTCTGCCCTATAAGGGTGGAGTTTTGTTTGGTGAAGGCCTCGCAGACCTGGTTTCTACAGCTACCGCGGGTAAGTCCTCTCTTCTGCCTTTTGTCCCTCCACAGCAAAAGAAAACGCCTCAATACCAGATGCAGTCCTTTCGGTCGCAAAAATTCCGGAAAGGACGTGGGTCATCCTTTCTTGCGGCAAGAGGTAAGGGAGAAGGAAAAAGATCGCCGGCTGGGGCAGCCTCCCAGGAGCAGAAGTCCTCCCCGGCTTCTGCCAAATCCACCGCATGACGCTGGGGCTCCCCTGCGGGAGTCCGCACCGGTGGGGGCACGTCTTCAGCTCTTCAGTCAGGTCTGGGTTCTCTCGGGCCTGGATCCTTGGGTGCTGGAAATTGTGACCCAAGGATACAAACTGGAGTTTCAAGACGTGCCTCCACACCGATTTTTCAAATTGGCCTTGCCAGCTTCTCTTCCGGAAAGAGAGGTAGTGTGTGCGGCAATACAAAAGCTGTGTCAGCAGCGAGTCATTGTCGCGGTACCCCCGTCACAACGGGGAGAAGAGTTTTATTCAAGGCTGTTTGTGGTCCCGAAGCTGGATGGCTCGGTCAGACCGATTCTGAACTTAAAATCCCTCAATCTGTATTTGAAAAGTTTCAAATTCAAGATGGAGTCTCTCCGAGCAGTGATCTCCAGTCTGGAGGGGGGGAATTTTATGGTGTCAATCGACATAAAGGATGCTTACCTACATGTTCCCATATATCCTCCTCATCAGGCGTACCCCAGGGCCAGGATTTCTCTCCTGTGGTGGCTCCAAAGTTCTCACCTTCTAGAGGGTCGCAGGTTCGGGATCCAGGATTGGGTCCTGGTAACCACGGATGCGAGTCTCCGAGGTTGGGGAGCAGTCACGCAGGGGGAAAATTTCCAGGGAAAATGGTCCAGGCAAGAAGCTTGTCTGCACATAAACATTCCGGAATTAAGGGCCATTTGCAACGGCCTTCTACAAGCAGCACATCTCCTTCGTTGCCTACCCATCCTGATTCAGTCAGACAACATAACAGCGGTGGCGCACATAAACCGCCAGGGCGGAACAAGGAGCAGAGCGGGGATGGCGGAGACCACAAGGATTCTTCGCTGGGCGGAAAAGCATGCAAACGCTCTGTCAGCGGTCTTCATTCCAGGCGTGGACAACTGGGAAGCAGACTTCTTCAGCAGACACGATCTCCATCCATGAGAGTGGGGTCTTCATCAAGAGGTCTTTGCAGAAGTGACAAGTCGTTGAGGACTTCCTCAAATAGACATGATGGCGTCTCGCCTCAACAAAAAGCTTCAGACATATTGTTCCAGGTCGAGGGACCCTCAAGCAATAGCAGTGGACGCACTAGTGACACCGTGGGTGTTTCAGTCGGTCTATGTATTCCCTCCACTTCCACTCATCCAAAAGGTGTTACGGATCATAAGAAGAACAAGGGTTCAGGCGATACTCGTTGTTCCAGATTGGCCAAAGAGGTCCTGGTATCCGGATCCATGGTCCTTTTGGAGTCCTCGGCATCCTCTAGGACGAAGGAGAAAATAGGATTTTAATACCTACCGGTAAATCCTTTTCTCTTAGTCCGTAGAGGATGCTGGGCGCCCGTCCCAGTGCGGACTCTATCTGCAGTACTTGTTAATGGTTATTGCTTATGTTACACAAAGGTTGTGTTTGGTTAAGGTCAGCCTGTTGCTGATCGCTTTGGTTCACGCTGTTAACTGGTTGTAGTACAGGCCACATTGTACGGTGTGTGGTAGTGTGAGCTGGTATGTATCTCACCCTTAGTTTAACAAAATCCTTTTCCTCGAAATGTCCGCCTCCTCTGGGCACAGTTCCTATAACTGAGGTCTGGAGGAGTGGCATAGAGGGAGGAGCCAGTTCACGCCCATTTAAAGTCTTAAAGTGCCCATGTCTCCTGCGGATCCCGTCTATACCCCATGGTCCTTTTGGAGTCCCCAGCATCCTCTACAGACTAAGAGAAAAGGATTTACCGGTATATATTAAAATCCTATTTTTTCTTTCCCGCTCCCCCCTCTCCCCTTCCCAGCATTTTCCTATGATGTTTTTTGCAAAGTCTGTGTCATTTGTTTATTACCTGTACTATACAATATATGGCATCAATTAAGGTGGGCTCTTGGAATGTGGGAGGTATTCACTCCCCAATTAAACGCAAGAAACTACTCTATTTAAATAAACTGCATTTAGACTTAACACTATTGCCAGAGACACTTAACACTCTCGGAAACATTGAAATTATCCACCCTGGGATGGACGGTTCTTCCAATTGCCCACTATTCTTTCAAAGCTAGGGAAATTGCTCTCCTGGCAAAAAAAAACGACTCCCTATATAAATACTCGACACTGATATTGACCCTGACGGTAGATATGTACTGGTTAATCTTTCCCTCTTTAACTCTCGGTATACTTTTTCTAATATCTATGCCCCTAACTCCCATCATGCTTCTTTTTTCCGCATGATACTATGCAAACTAACCCCCTTTATGTTTAGCTATTTACTCTTAGGGGGTGACTTTAATGTAGTTTCCTCCCCATTTATGGACTCTAATTCTCCTGCCCGCAGAAGACCTCCCCATAAAATTGGTATCCCCTTTATTTCACGAGTTAATGCTAACTGATGCCTGGAGGCTTTGCACCTTATCGATAGGGACTTCACATGTTTATCTGCCGCTCATGGGTCACTCTCACGAATTGATTATATTCTTCTGTCCGACCCTCTCTTTTCTAATATAATAGATGCTAACATTGAGCCGATGTTTCTTTCTGACCATTCCCTTATCTGGGTATCCTTTTCTTCTTCTCTAGATATGGGCTCCTATAAACTTTGGCGCTTCCCATCTTACTTTGCTTCTTCCTTGGGTTTCCGCAATAAGCTTGATATGTTTTGGGAGGAGTTCAGACTTGATAACCTTCCACTTTGGAATCAGACCCTATCCTCTTCTGTCAGATGTCCAAGGCTGTGAATAGGGGTCACATAATTCAGTATGTCTCCCAGACTAAAAAAGAACGTGCTTCTTCATATAAACTCCTCCAATCTCAGTTAACAGCAGCCTACCAAATTTATAAGACTTCCCTGACTCCAAGTAATAAATCTGGTTTTGTTTTAGCTAAGCACAAATTTGATGGCTTTCTCGCCTCTATGGGTGATAAACATTCTTTTTACAAAGACCATCGGTTTTATAAGTTTGGTAACAAAATCGTCCGCCTGCTTTCCAATTTAGTGAAATCCTCCACTCCCTCATCTCTCATACACTCTATCCAGCGCCCTGATGGCACTTATACCTCCACGGGTAAAGATACTGCTTCCTTATTTCAGAGTTTTTATACAGATGTCTACACCCAACCTCCCAGGGATATTTCTGGTGAATCTTCTTTTTGGGAGTCTATTGATATCCCTTCCATTCTGACCGACTCACAAGCTACTATATGCGCACAATTCACACCTCAGGAAATAGAAGCTGCCATAAAACAGCTTAAGTCCGTGAAGTCCCCTGGACCGGATGGGTTCTCGGGAGAATATTACAAAATACTCCTCCCAAGGCTAGTAGACCCATTGGTCTCGGTTTTTAATGCCCTGCTTACTGCTACTTCTATACCCAAATATGTTACAGACACTGTTATCCGCCTACTACCTGAGCCAGGCAGGAACCCCCACTTACCTGGTTCTTACAGACCAATATCTCTATTCAAAGTAGACCATAAATTGTTCACCAAGCTTCTGGCAGATAGGATAAAATGTCTGCTACCTGGGGTGATTCACTCGGATCAGACGTGCTTCATAGTCGGTAGACATTCCTCGGCTAATATCCGCAAGGTTATTGCGGCTTCCCATCGGTTAGGCTCCACTTCAGATGCTACCGCCTCTTTTTTACTATCACTCGATGCTGAGAAAGCATTCAATTTGGTTTCCTGGGAACACTTATTTACTACCCTTAATAAATTTAATTTTCCTCACCAACTGACCTCTCGTCTACGTATACTGACTCCCACTCTCGGATTATATGTAATGGATACTTGTTGGTCCCTATACCCTTGGGCAGAGGCACTAGACAGGATTGCCCCCTCTCCCCACTATTATTTGCATTGGCCGTTGAACCCTTAGCGATTGCTCTCCGCTTCGATATATTTTTGATTGGTTACTTTCTCGTTCTACTTATTCTAATTTCACTTTAGAACAAACACTTTGCGCTCCATATGATCTTCATGCTCTCTTACACACCCCTAAAACTGCTCTTCCTAATTCTGTCCGTACGAACCCTCTCTTTTGGGATACCTATTTGGTATGGTGGTCTGTAAATAAATCACTTAAGAGAAACCCGGCTCACTCTAAATTTATCTCCTTTTGTGGCAACCCCTGCTTCCCAGCGGCTTTGGACAATATGAGGTTCTTCCATTGGCAACATAAAGGCAGTGCACTAATTAAAGATGTGTTTGATCCTGGGGCTGTATTAATGTCCTTTTCTGACTTAATTAACAATTACCAGATCCCACATGCAGACTTTTTTATATACCTGCAATTACGACATTATGTCCTCTCCTTAAAATGGGGCCCATTTATAGAATCTTTGGACTCTTCCCATCAACAACATGTGCTATTTCTATTTGATTCGACAACATGGTTCTTACAACGTCGAATTGCCACCGACCTCTAAACATATTTGTTTCTCATACTACTGTTTATTCATCTGGCTTGATATGTGAATCCTTTTATAATTTTGGTACTCTAGTTACTTGCCTGTCGTAGGAATGTTTTTCTATGGTCTTTGCCGACAAAGACTCTGTACCCTTTGTCCCGTCCCCCTTCCCAGTTCATCCTTCTTGCTCCTTCTTTAACTATCTTCTCTATTTTTATTCCTCTTCTTTTATATACTATTTGTGCAGGTGTATCTTCTTACCTTATTGAAGGTTAATACAGATCTTTTTTGAATATTGTACTGTACTACTGTTAACAAGAGACTTCAAATTTTGCCTGTCTCATATTTTGACATGTTTGATTGTCTTCTTTCTCCCGTTTTCAATAATGCACAAATGTATGTATGTACCTTTCTTTGCTATCCTATAAAAACTCAATAAATATATATTTTTATATATTTTTTTTAAAAACTAGATAGACTAAATAGCAGTATAGAATACTACTTAGAGTAATAAAACTGGACTGTTTATGAAAATTAAAATTGATCTCTGGCTTAGCCGGGATATGATCCGGGGTCATCCTGCTTAACGGCATGGTGCATCTGTTAGCTGCGCCACAGAACACCATACAGGGAAAGCTGATATTTCTGGTTTATTTATGGTCTTATTATTACTGTTCCTCCTCGTTGCCTTTATAGCTTTTTAAAAAATTATTTTATATTGTTTCTAATGAGCATATTACTTCATTCATAAATAATGGTCACCTATATTTTTAGTATACCTATATATATGAAAAGATTGTAATGCAACTTTGTTGCTAAAAATCTGTGTATTTAGTTGCATTGTGAACACAGACAATCAATATGTGTATCTACTTTCTAGTAATACTGATTAACACACTGGCTCTGAGGCATTTAAAAACCCCTCTAGATGAGCTGTGAACATCACTTCTGAGGAAACCGCCACTGCATTTTAGCGGAGAAACGCGTAAAGAGACCAGTGTTCCCCGCCCATGGACATATTCCACTAAGCCGATTCAAAAGGAAACATCCCTGGTTCCCACTGCTGAACGCTTAAGGTGCATACAACTGGGTGTTGTTGCCCAGCGTGTATGCTTAGCGATGATGGCTGACATTGCTGGGCTGAAAAGCGCTCAGTGCATGCACACTGAGCGCCTTTTCCCCCCTGCCCAGCGATGTCAGCAGGGGTGAACAGCTTTCCATAGCAGGGCGCTATGGAAAGCCGCTCACCCCGCCATTCATCTACTGGTAATACCAGTAGATGAACAGCAGCCGCTAGCGATGAAGCTGGAGCGCGCATCAGCGCTCATCGCTTATCGCTGGGGCATACACACTGGGCGGCTTTGAGCTGGAAGCACCTCAACACACCAAAAGTGAGCTGTTTTCAGCTCAAAATCACCCAGTGTGTATGGGCCTTTAGATGGACAGCCAAAACCAAAGTAAAAAATATAGAGAAGACACGGGCACTTGGTGTATCACAGCTGCCTAGGTATCACTTTGTGGAACCCAACTACAGAAATAATATGGGAATATGAAATTAAGAAATACCTCTGGCGCTACCACCTTCCTAATGTAACCACACAAATAAATACAGTGTCACCTTCCATAGTGCAATAAAGTCAAAGTCAGAGACTTGGGAACAGGTAAGGCTGCCGACACATAGACCTATTGGATAGTAAGCCTAAGCCAACGAGCAATGGACTGCTTTGAAGCAGGACAACCCTTTTTCTGCGCATCATAGAGCATGAACAAGGAATCCGTCTTTCTGATCCGAGTCGTTCGCTTGACATAGATCTTCAAGGCTCGCACAGCATCCAATGCCTCCGTAGGATCAGAAGTGTCAGAACTGGACGGAACCACAATAGGTTGATTCAGGTGAAACGCAGAGACGACCTTTGGCAGGAAT
Organism: Pseudophryne corroboree; assembly: GCF_028390025.1. NCBI lineage: Eukaryota > Metazoa > Chordata > Amphibia > Anura > Myobatrachidae > Pseudophryne > Pseudophryne corroboree. The sequence continues at coordinate 435,132,067 of NC_086447.1, read as the reverse complement.
TGCTGCCTACTCTTGAGCTCCGATCTGTCTCTCATAAAAGACCAAGCATGGACTTTTACACGATAAGGCCCCCAATTCTGAGACACGTCTAGCAGAAGCCAGGGCCAGTAACATCACTGTCTTTCACGTGAGGTACTTGTCTTCTACCCTCATCAGAGGCTCAAACCAGGAGGACTGTAGACATTCCAACACCACATTCAAATCCCTGGGCACCGTAGGCGGCACAAAAGGAGGTTGTATGTGGAGTACCCCTTGCAAGAAGTGAGGCTGTCAGCTAATTATATTACAGTGAAACACTAATAAATTTGTCCTGTAGAGGTCCCAGATATTGTACAATAGCGGCTCTCCCCCTTTATTACGGGTGGTCTTCTGTATGCCGGCGGTCGGGCTCCCGGCGCTCAGTATACCGGCGCCGGGAGCCCGACAACCGGCATACCGACACTTATTTTCCCTCGTGGGGGTCCACGACCCCCATAGAGGGAGAATAAAATAATGTAGCGCGCCACCGTGCCCGTAGCGTGGCGAGCGCAGCGAGCCCGCAAGGGGCTCATTTGCGCTCGCCACGCTGTCGGTAAGCCGGCGGTCGGGCTCCCGGCGCCGGGATGCTGGTCGCCGGGAGCCCGACCGCCGGCCAGCTGTAGTGAACCCCTTTACTACACCCTGTACCAGTTTTCCAGCGGGTCTTGTGAGTCAGGAAGAGCTGTGTGTGATGATTGCTGCTGCAGCAAGCAGAGGAAGGCGCCAAAATGCCTCTGGTCCCGCTCTGAGGTAGCTCCGCCCCCCAATGGCGCCAGAGCTACAGCGTTTTTTTATACTGGCAATGTCTCCAATCATGCTTAAAAACATCACACCAGTGCTAGTTTAAGCCATCTTGAGCCAGTTTACACGGGGGGCTCTAGTGGGTCCCCCCCAGGAGGGTCCCGTATGCCGCACCCGTGTTTAGCTGCACTTTGAACCGGGGGACCCTGGCTTGTACTCACCACAGATGTCACCTTCAGGCTAGTGTTAGGGGTGTACGGCGTGCTGTGATTGCAACAGCCAAGGCGCAGTGCCCCGCTGAACAAACAAACTCTCAGGACGTTGGTCCTGCAGCGGGTAAGCAGCTCTGCACCTCGCAAGGCCGGTGACCATTGACAATGCTAAATTCCCTTGTCGTATAAACAACCCTTTATGAAGCTAAGAACACTGTACGCTGTTTACTTAAGAAGTACCGTAATGGTAAGCTAGTTGCGTAACGATCGCTCAGCCGTAGGCGAGACGCTCAAGCGTCACGTTCGCTCACGGCCCAGCAATCACAGGACACGTTATTGGCTATGACTAGAGTAATGATTCGCTATGGCGTAGCGGACGCTCGAGACCACGAGGAGATCACCAGCGGCGCAGACGCTCACAATGCTATACCTTTATGTCTAAACCTTATACCAAAGAAATACACAGAATACCTTAATGTGAATACAGGGTGTAAGTGCAACCTTGTGTAACCTGACTAACTACAAAGCTGCTTGAGCGTCACCGACGCTCAAGTGAACACTTAACACTATAGAAAATACACAGATACTGGTTTAGGTTCCAAAGCCTATTAACTGTATTATATCTAGTATACTTGTAAAAAGGAGATAACAGTACAAATGATACACTACAATATAACAGAGACTTCCTAACCACAGAACTAAACAATACTATCTAATACAATACAATACTAGTCTAGGGGAGATACGAGAGAGAGAGAGAAGGGAAAGAGAGAGAGAGAGACGGAGAGAGATGAGAGAAATTGGCTCACAGAAAGACAATGATAACGGAGAGAAACTTACGCACAAGGGTAAACGATCGCATGCGCCTGGACATCCAGCACCCGATTTTCAGCAATGAGAACCGTTGAAGAGTGAGAGCTGGATGTGGTCGGCCTGCCTATTTATGCCCCACACACAATGCAATCCTACAGTCCCTACAATCCCATTGTCCATTGGATGAAGGAATTCGACCCTGTATCACAACAAAAGGTCATAGGGTGATTCATACAGGTGGGCTGTGACGATTTCAAACAGCTCAGGTGGGTGGGGAACTAGGTTTCCCGCCGCATACCTGAGTATAAGTAAATAGTAGAAATGGACATAAACTTCTTATGTCCATAACTATTCGCACGAGCGATTAATACGCTCCAAACCAACACCGGAATATTGCTAATTAAATACTCTTCCGATGGGTACCAAACACTGCTGTATGATTCCTGTTAGACCCTTCGTACGATACAAAGAGGGATTCCTTAGCTCAGGGACCTTCTATATTAACCAAACTTTCAGAAACTATCAAAGGGACCATGATCTATAAACTACATTAATTGTGAAAATATGTAACGAATGAGTCGCACGCTACGACTACATAAACTCTACCGTAAATACGCATACCGCGCCTGCGAGTGCACGCTATTGCGGGTATGCGCCTTCACGGGAGAGCGTACGCATGCGCAGCACGGACCAGTGTGCGGTGCAAATATGGCAACGTGCATAGAGACATTTTTCTGACTTTGACAGTCCACCCTTTGGCAGTCAATAATAACTGCCACAAAACATTTAAGGAGAAAAATGCAAGTCAGGGGTTAATTGATTTCCATGGTTGGGTAAGGGAGGAGAGAGGAGAAGGTGTGAAGAGGGTATGACCTAGTGAGATAGCAGAAGCATGTGTGTATGAATCCATGTTTGAAGGGTCATGTATCATCGTGCCGTACGTGTGGTAAATCAAGCTTCGAGGTATTGCGAAGTATACATTTGAATTCCTTCTTATCCTGTGGTACAGGTCTGTGGATGGGCTGTCAAACTTTACCGAGCTCTTTTCGGATTTTGAACAAAATGGGGAGCACATTTTAGTTGATGATACATGAATGGGGGAGGTATGTGGTTGCTGATATCTGTGCCTGTATTCCCTATCGTCTATGTGTGTCATTACCTGAGGGTTGTAGAGATGAAGATAAAGAACACTTATGGAAAATGCAATGATATTCTATGTCAGGGAAATGTACATCTGTCGTCGAAGTTGTGTTCGGTATCTGTTGAGAGTCGTCTTCTTTGCGCTGTATTGCTCCTTGGGCATGAGCAAATAGCTTTGTCTGAGCCATCAGATTTACAAAAAATGTTGGGCTAGCGTGAGTTTAAAAGTACTAGGGAAACTGGGGATCCATGGCAAAGTTCATCAAGTGTCCATATTTAAAGTTGTCAAATCTTCTTCTTTGGTCAATCCGTTGTCTGTATACATCTCGTCTCGTCAGCTTCCTCGTCCAAGGGGGTCTTTGTATCTTGGAGAAAAGCAGAGAAACAGGTGAAAGAAACGGACCGTATAATCGCATTTTCATCACATCCTGGTTTCTATCATTGGGTCATAAATCAAATCCAGGTTAATTACGGTTTCCTCACTCCTCAAGCTCATCACTCTTGTACTTTGTTTGCACCTCATTAAAGCCTGCCCGCATCTAAATATCAATCCAATCGATATAACGACACCCAAGATACATAGTAGAAACTTTCCAACATCCATTATGACTCCTTGAGCCCAGTCCCCCAAACCGGAGAACCAATTTCGCGGGTTCAACCATGACACCCAACCAGTCAGCTCATTACCTACAGCAGCAAGGGTGAGATTGTGTTTTCGACGAAATTCCCACTTTAATTGGAGAATATCGTCCATCTTTTGGTCTATGACCTCTACCGGATCCTCGGTGCTATTGGTGATATACGTGCAACACTTTATGCCGTACTGTGTTGCCAATGTAACACAATATCCGCCTGTTACTGCTGTAAGATAATTAAGAACCATCCTATGCTGAACTAGTTCTGTTTTGTACGCTTGAAGTTCTCTTCCAGTGTATCTAAACGTGTCATCATACATTTCAGTGATATTATCTAACAAATTGGCGAGTGCGGAAATGTATCTATAATTCATCACTCCCCGAGCGGTACGAGTGAAATCTAACGCTACCAGAACCTGAATCCCGGTGGATTCATGGATAAGATCAGAGGCCGGATGCTCTAACCTTTCTGACAGTTGTCTTTTAACTCGGTGCTCGTAATGAGTGTGAGTATAAGGAGCTTGGGCACCACGGTGTATGTCCTTCATTTTGTCATGTGTTACAGTCATCACTTCAGGCAATACTTTTCCAATATAACACAATCCTTCAGAGTTTGGGGCAAGCCACTTGTACGCCTTTCTCCCGCATATGAAATATGCATCATCGGGGAGAACATATGGGACGGAGAAGGACATGACCATGTTACAAACCTTCCAGGTGAAATCTCCTGACCCTAATTCTTCCATCTGCCTAATGCACGTATCAGTTCGTACGATATGTGCACAGTATCCTGGTGATACCTCTCCAACTCTAGTAATCCTATTTCCTAAGGTATATCGATACCGGAAAGATTTTCCTCTACTGGCTATGTGGCGTACCAGCTCTGTATCTGTAGGCATTCTATCTGCTCTGTGTGAAAAGGTCATGGTATGGTTGCTCCATGACACTTCCCAATTTCCCGGTTTTCTGGGATTGGAGATGTTGAAACATAAGAGGGACCTATCCACATGGTATTGGTGGAGCTTCAAACTAGGAGGGCTGGAGATATTAAACCTCCGGTCCACCGGTCTCCCACCATTTAGCTCAAGTACCTCCCCTAACGTTAAAGGAAATGGTACTAGCCCTGATTTGCTATGACCCTGAGGTACTTGAGAGCATACCCAACAATCTGTTTGGTTTAACACATTACCCACTAAAGAGTGATAGTCACTCAATGGATGCCGGTCTATATGGATATTAAAACTGGATTGGCATTTCTTTATGCATCCATCTTCAACCAGATTATCACAGAGCCTACAGATACAATTTTCTTCAGCTAACAATCCATCACAATTTCTTCTATCGGATCGTTTTCTGATACTCGCCTTTGCTTGTTGGTTTGGTTGATCTTGGAAAACTACGCCTCCATCATCATAGTCGGAACCCATTCCAGAACCTCTCTCGACCTCTATGGTACTCTCGCCGGAACAGACTGCTCTGGTCAACATCATGGTTAACATCAAAATCTGGATCACAGTCTCTTGGGGCAAGTCCATCTTTGAGGAGGAAATAGAGAAGAATGAGAAGGGGGGAAAAAGAAATTTCAAGGAAGAGGGGATGGGAAGTGGAGAAAAACAATAAAAGGGAGAAGGGAGTCGACAACTGCTTTCGGTCTTCAAGGCTCAGGTGCCGCCTCAGTCCTCCTGGAACAGACACTCCAGTGATACAACCTCTACCGTCTGTTCCTTATCACGGGACTTCTCTGGATCAGCAACCTTTTTGCAGTGGGATGAATGGACCCAAGTCTCTCTCTCAGCCACCTTCAATGCTGTGGTGCTAGTCAATAAGACCTGGTATGGTCCTTCCCATCTATCGATAAGACAACCTGAGCGTAGAAAATTTCGTATCATTACATAATCCCCAGGTTCAATGTCATGACAATTACTATCTGGTAAATCAGGAATCATCAACTTCAGATTATCATTTTGATTCCTCAACTGCTTACTCATGTTAATCAAGTACTTTACAGTTACTTCATTGTTACATTTCAAATCATCCTGAGGGTTAATCATGACATGCGGTTGTCGACCAAACAAGATTTCAAAAGGAGACAGATTAAGAGGGGACCTGGGAGTGGTTCTGATGCTATACAAAACAATGGGTAAAGCTTCTGGCCACGTCAATCCTGTCTCTGCCATTACTTTACTCAATTTATTTTTAATAGTGCTGTTCACTCTTTCGACCTTCGCGCTCGCCTGTGGACGGTACGGAGTGTGCAGCTTGCTATCAATTCCCATCAACTTACACATTCCTTGAAAGACATCACCTGTAAAATGGGTACCCCTATCACTTTCAATGATTCTAGGGATACCATATCTACATACAAATTCCTGCACAATTTTCTTAGCTGTAAACATAGCGGTATTTGTAGCTGCTGGGAAAGCTTCGACCCAATTCGAGAAAACATCTATACAAACAAGTACATATTTCAAATTTCGACATGGGGGTAATTGAATGAAGTCAATTTGTATTACCTGGAAAGGGCCGCCGGCAGGTGGGATATGGGATGGTTCTGTAGGTATTGCTTTTCCAATATTCTTTCTCAGACAGGTAAGGCATGACATTGCTCTTTTACTCGCATGAGAGGAGAATCCTGGGGCGCACCAGTATGCTCTTGCCAATTTGCACATCCCCTCCTTGCCTAGATGAGTCAGCCCGTGAGCTGCTTCAGCCAGACATGGAAGGTATGCCCTGGGGGCCACTGGTTTACCATGTCCATCCGTCCAGAGCCCTGAGGACTCCTGGCCATATCCCTTTGCCTTCCAGACTGCTCTTTCCTGTGTGGAACACAAATTCTGCATCTCACACAACTTTTGTGTGTTGATGGTATTAAATACCATCAGTTGTGTGGTGTCTGTCTGTATGGGGGTAGCAGCTGCAAGCTTTGCGGCTTCGTCTGCTCGGCTGTTACCAAGGGATATTGGGTCTTGGCTATATGTATGTGCTTTACATTTGATAACAGCCACTCTGTCGGGTTCCTGTATCGCTGTTAGAAGCCTTTTTATGTGAGCTGCATGCGCTATCGGTGTACCAGCCGCCGTCATGAAATTTCTGAGCCGCCATAGGGCTCCGAAATCATGGACTACCCCGAAGGCGTATCTAGAATCGGTGTAGATATTGGCTGACTTACCCTTAGCCAATTCACATGCTCTGGTTAGGGCGACCAGTTCAGCAACCTGGGCTGAGTGAGGTGGGCCTAGCGGTTCCGCTTCTATGGTGCCTTGGTCATCTACGACTGCGTATCCAGTACACAAGTCTCCCGAGTCTGACTGTCTATGACAACTACCGTCCGTGTAGAACGTTAGTTCTGCATCTTCCAGTGGATTGTCACTGATGTCAGGCCTTGCGGTAAAATTTTGGGTCAAATATTCCATACAATCATGTGTATCCCCCTTTGCATTAAATCCTCCTTCCCCATCACTCTCACCTTCCACCCTTTGTGTCTGACCAGGCACACCTGGGAGAAATGTTGCAGGATTTAATGCACTGCATCTCCTTATGGTGATGTTTACTGGGGCCATTAATGCCAATTCCCATCTTGTAAACCTTGCTGATGAGACGTGTCTGGTTTGGGCAGAATTCAATAAGGCAGATACCGCATGTGGTGTATGGATTGTGAGGTTGTGGCCTAGCACGACATCTTCGCTTTTCGTCACTAGCAATGCTATCGCCGCAACGCTACGCAAGCATGTGGGGAGGGATCGCGCTACCGTGTCTAGCTGGGCGCTGTAGTATGCGACTGGCCTGCTGGCGTCACCGTGTTTTTGGGTTAGTACACCTGCTGCGCACCCAGCACTTTCTGTTCCGTATAGTTCAAAGGGTTTCCCATAGTCTGGCATACCTAGTGCTGGTGCCTGCGTTAGGCACTGTTTGAGTCTCTCAAATGCTGTTTCGGATTCGTCTGTATGCGAAATCCGGTCAGGTTTGTTTGAAGAGACCATTTCCTGCAAAGGTAACGCCAATATGGAAAACCCTGGGATCCAGTTACGGCAATACCCACACATTCCTAAAAACGTCCTGATCTGTTGCTGGGTTTGTGGCAGTGTCATGTCTCTAATGGCTTGGATTCTATCAGCGGTCAGGTGTCTCAGTCCTTGTGTTAGACAGTGTCCCAAATATTTTACCTTAGTTTGGCATAATTGTAACTTGTCTTTGGAAACCTTGTGACCTGTGTCTGAAAGATGAAACAGGAGCTGTTTCGTATCCTTCAGAGATGCTTCCAGTGAATCTGAACATAGTAATAAATCGTCCACATACTGTATCAATACTGATCCACTGTCTGGTTGGAAAGACTGTAAACAATCATGCAAAGCCTGAGAAAATATACTTGGACTATCTATGAAACCTTGGGGTAACCGAGTCCACGTGTATTGGACTCCTCTGTATGTGAATGCAAACAAATATTGGCTGTCAGGGTGCAGAGGTACCGAAAAGAAAGCGGAGCAGAGGTCAATAACAGTGAAAAATTCGGCAGTGGGAGGAATTTGCATTAAGATGACAGCTGGATTAGGCACTACGGGGAACTGACTCTCAACTATTTTGTTAATCCCCCTTAGATCCTGCACTAGCCTGTAACCCCTCCCCCCACTCTTTTTAACAGGGAAGATGGGACTATTGGCTGTGCTGGACGTTCTTACCAGAATGCCCTGTTGCAGCAAGCGTTCTATTACTGGGAAAACTCCTAACTCCACCTCTGGCTTCAGAGGATACTGTGGGATTTTTGGAGCTATCCTACCATCTTTTACTTGTACAACTACTGGAGCTACGTTTGCCATTAATCCAGTGTCCTGTCCATCTTTTGTCCAAAGTGACTCTGGTATCTGAGAGGTCATCTCTTCTACTTGGGATGGGTTCCTATTTGTCATAATGGAATGTGACATTAATTTTGATGGGGAGTCTAACATGTCTCGTACCTCCTGAGCGTGATTCTCAGGAATGTCCAAGAATACACCTTCAGGAGTACAATAAATGACGCAACCCATTTTACATAGTAAGTCTCTCCCCAGGAGATTAGTTGGTGCCGATGCAGCCAGCAAAAAGGAATGCTTGGTATGCAAAGGCCCTATTGTAATCTCGGCTGGTTTGCTAACAGGGTAGTGCTGGACTACTCCTGTTACTCCCATGGCTGGAATGGTCCTACCAGTGGTTCTCATGCCCACTGTCGAATTTATCACTGACTTGGCCGCCCCTGTGTCTACAAGAAAGTTTAAAGTTTTACCAGCTACATTGATTGCAATCTCTGGTTCGCTTCCAAGACTGGCAATCAATTTAACTGGCTGCAGATTACAGGTGTGGCCACACCCCTATTGGGTATGCTGACCTCCCTGAATCCCATTGGCAGCAACTACTTGTGGGGGAGTTAGCTGGGAACTACCAGAGGCCTGCCAGTCTCTGTTCGGGGGATATCTTTTTGTTTCCCCTGTATGTGGCTCAAAACTCCGCCTCTGTGGACCCTGCTCCCAATGTCGTGTGTTGTGTTGTTGTCTAGGGGGTTGAAAAGATCTTTGTACATTCTTTGTTCTACATTCTCGTGCAAAGTGTCCCGGTCTGTTACAAGAAAAACATGTTATTACACTTGCCTTACCCACAGGATTCGGTGGTACATACGCAGGCTGCCTTGTGGTCAGCGCCTGTATACTTACGGACATCAACTTATCACTTTGCGACTCCCTGTGTCTAGTGATGTTTTTGTCGTGATCAACAGCAGCCTCTCTCAAGGTGGACACTGACAGACCTCGCCAACATGGTTGTGTGGTCTGTACCCTAGCTTTTAATGTTTCTTTCAAACCGTCCATCAGTACAGATACTGCTACTTCTCGATGGTTTGGGTTGGTCTTAATGTCTTCTATACCAGTGTATTTTGCCATTTCTGATAGTGCCCGGTGGAAATATTCTGCTGCCGTTTCGGACTCCTTTTGCTTAATGGAAAATATTTTATTCCATTTAACAACGGCTGGGAAATACTCCTTTAGCTGTAAATTTATCCTTTTTACATTATCCTGGTCGTACACATCTGTAAGCGGTACATCTTTATCTAGTCCACAATCAGCCAAGAATTTAACTGAGTCGACATTGGAAGGTAAGCAAGCTCTTAGCACTATCTGCCAATCCTTATTATTGGGCTCTAAAGTGTTTCCTAGATCCCTGATGTATTTTTGGCTTGCCACTAAATCTTTTCTGGGGTCTGGGAATTCAGACACTATGGTCCTCAATTCCATTCTAGTGAACGGGCAATACATGGCAATGTTCCTGACGGGTGTGGCTCCTGATGCATCTGTTTTCCCATTGGGAACTACTATCACCTTTACAGGAGCAATTCTAGCAGCCTCATTCTGCGTAGATTCTACAACTTGTGGTACAATTGTTTCAGTGTAGTGCATGGTGCCGTACTTACCCGTTGACACGACCTCACCTATCCCTCCGCTAGGGGCCTTAACTAATCTCGTGGGTGGTGCAGTTCCTACTGTGGTTTCTGATATGGTGGCCGCTAGAGAGAGCGCTGAAATTGTTGCCGAATCTTCTTCTTGATCACACTCCTGAGGAAGGTTCAAAACAGGGTACATCTTGCACGGGTTAATACTTGCATGAGTTATTTGGTTAACATCATTAACATTTACAGGGTTACTAAGAGTTTGTGTTTTACAACCCAGTGCGTTTCTCTCCGTAATCAACTTCTCTCCTGCAATGTATGGTGGAGGTGGAGCTGTGGCTATCAGCTTCCTGACTGCCCCAGATCCCGCCGCCAGAGCCAAACCTCTCTGTATCTCACCTTCCTGGTGCCATAACTGTAAGTAATCATGATGCTGAATTCGTCTCTTTGATGATTTTACGAGACATATCCTCCTCCTTAAATTTTGGAACACGTCTGGACTGAAGCTACCTATTCTTGGGAATTTGTCCCTGTCTTGTACAGTCATTCTCTCCCATTCATCACATAAAGATTCGGTGTGACTTCCATATTTTTCACACATTACATATCGTGCCGACCCAACTGGTCGGTTCACAGAATCAACCTGAACCAGGGTTGATCGCCCCCTACCTGAGCAACTGGCCCCCATAGTCTGCAGGTGTTGCTTAGTCCTCCTTGGATTTCTGTATCAAGGTTTTCAGCAAGCCTTTACAGACAACCAAATTACTCCACAGTAGGCCGGCGGTGGCGGTTTACCGAGTACCCCACTCACTCGCCCACCTCGACCAATACGACCTGATCACACCGATATGGTGCTGGCGTACTCGATACAGGGCCCCTATGGAACCTTCAGTTTACTGGAACATATGAGGGTTACCCGCAGGACACTTACTCTTTCCAGTAAAGGTGGGGTTGTTAGATAGTTCCTGAGTGACCAGCGAACTTCCCTTCCAAAAATAAAAAATTACACAAATCACGTCAGAATGTACAGATAGCGTTTGTGACCACTTTACTCTAATGGTATTAGGTCAGATTACTAACTACTGCACACAATTACGTGTGGTCCAATCGTTCAGTACACAAGCACTACTTGTCATGTACTGAAAGATCAATGGAATCGATGTTTCCGGCCGCGATTCCTTCAGCAAGAGCTTATGGCCTATATGGGTTCTGCACCAACACCCCAGGCGTTGTGCCACTGGACTTTTATAGCGGACCTCTTTAGTACCTTACGACCTCCTGGTCTTGTTACCTTCTGTTAATGACCTCCTGGTCTGTTACCTTATGGTCCGCTATACTCTAATGCTCAAATATTATTTAACCAGGGATGCCTCCCTAGCCACCGTATATGTCACTTACACGTGTGTCCCTTGACGAGTACCCGACTTTCCTTTTGGTTCCACCTTAAAGTTATATAAACTTTTGTATACAAAACCACACTCACTCAACACATGTACACTTTTGTTTCTATATCTATTTCTGCGCAGAAATTGTCTTCAGTCCAACAGTGTTACTAATTAGGAGCAGGATCTGTTAAACTAAATTTCAGATTTTCCAAAAATAGATTTGCGTTATTTACCGCGTCGCGTTATTTACCGCTGTGCGTTACTTATCGCCTTTGCGCTAATTATCGCTTTGCGCTAATTCAACTTTTCGTGACTTGAGCTACGTGGGCGTAACCAGACGCTACGTTGCGTAATGTACGCTGCGTGCGTCTGCCGTTTGGATTGCGTACGCAAGTCTTTTGTTAGGGACACGTGTACGCAAAACAAAGATCCACCGTAACACAATTTCTACCTTTATCAATGTAGGTGATCCCTGATCATCTACCGCACACCACACTGACTGTCTTATCTCCCAGACAAGCCGTGTGTTGGTCTATACTTTAACTATTACCTCTACTATGAAATAACAGCAAATCTCTTTTTGCACTTTCTATCAACTATAAAACTTGGCAAACAGGAATAGTGATATACGAAATTTGAAAAAGAAATACAGATAAATGTATGCGTGCGTGTATACGCAAGACAGAAGAAAAATAAAACAGTTTTAAAAGACACAAGCGTTTTGTTCTTACTTCCGGTTCCCGGATTCCTTCAGCACTCTTTATCTAAGCGAAGCAGACGCTTATCCCATCAGCACTGCGAGACAACCTCCCACCCTTTGCTGGGGGGATAATGTCTGCTGATCTACCTAGTGCAGATATGAGAAGGATAGGACGAGTCCCCAATTGACAATGCTAAATTCCCTTGTCGTATAAACAACCCTTTATGAAGCTAAGAACACTGTACGCTGTTTACTTAAGAAGTACCGTAATGGTACGCTAGTTGCGTAACGATCGCTCAGCCGTAGGCGAGACGCTCAAGCGTCACGTTCGCTCACGGCCCAGCAATCACAGGACACGTTATTGGCTATGACTAGAGTAATGATTCGCTATGGCGTAGCGGACGCTCGAGACCACGAGGAGATCACCAGCGGCGCAGACGCTCACAATGCTATACCTTTATGTCTAAACCTTATACCAAAGAAATACACAGAATACCTTAATGTGAATACAGGGTGTAAGTGCAACCTTGTGTAACCTGACTAACTACAAAGCTGCTTGAGCGTCACCGACGCTCAAGTGAACACTTAACACTATAGAAAATACACAGATACTGGTTTAGGTTCCAAAGCCTATTAACTGTATTATATCTAGTATACTTGTAAAAAGGGGATAACAGTACAAATGATACACTACAATATAACAGAGACTTCCTAACCACAGAACTAAACAATACTATCTAATACAATACAATACTAGTCTAGGGGAGATACGAGAGAGAGAGAGAAGGGAAAGAGAGAGAGAGAGACGGAGAGAGATGAGAGAAATTGGCTCACAGAAAGACAATGATAACGGAGAGAAACTTACGCACAAGGGTAAACGATCGCATGCGCCTGGACATCCAGCACCCGATTTTCAGCAATGAGAACCGTTGAAGAGTGAGAGCTGGATGTGGTCGGCCTGCCTATTTATGCCCCACACACAATGCAATCCTACAGTCCCTACAATCCCATTGTCCATTGGATGAAGGAATTCGACCCTGTATCACAACAAAAGGTCATAGGGTGATTCATACAGGTGGGCTGTGACGATTTCAAACAGCTCAGGTGGGTGGGGAACTAGGTTTCCCGCCGCATACCTGAGTATGAGTAAATAGTAGAAATGGACATAAACTTCTTATGTCCATAACTATTCGCACGAGCGATTAATACGCTCCAAACCAACACCGGAATATTGCTAATTAAATACTCTTCCGATGGGTACCAAACACTGCTGTATGATTCCTGTTAGACCCTTCGTACGATACAAAGAGGGATTCCTTAGCTCAGGGACCTTCTATATTAACCAAACTTTCAGAAACTATCAAAGGGACCATGATCTATAAACTACATTAATTGTGAAAATATGTAACGAATGAGTCGCACGCTACGACTACATAAACTCTACCGTAAATACGCATACCGCGCCTGCGAGTGCACGCTATTGCGGGTATGCGCCTTCACGGGAGAGCGTACGCATGCGCAGCACGGACCAGTGTGCGGTGCAAATATGGCAACGTGCATAGAGACATTTTTCTGACTTTGACACCATCATCTACAGTATACCTCTTTTAGAGGCATATTAATTACAATCTGCAAATAAATTGAAGGTGAGATGTGAACAATATTTCAACGCTAGTATTCCCGCTAGGATGTGGGCAGGGCACTGAGATGCTGACAGGCGATTTATGCGCGCACCCAAAAAGGGAGCGTAGCTGGCTGCTGGGCTGCCCCCAAGCCTTCCCCTCACTGTGAATTGATGGCATGTGCATGAGCATGGCATCTATTCACCAAGTGGTGATTGACAACCGCAACCTTTACCACCTGCAGGACACTGTGGCCCACAGGTTTGGAAGATGCAGGGCAGGCTGTTTTAGCAGTGCTAAAAGGGCAGGGCGCATTTTGCCATTTTTAAATCGGGCAGGGCGCTGCATGAATCCTAAATCAAATCGTTTGCAGGGTCAGAGCTTGCGAGAAAGCATTGTCCCTGCGTATCCGCTCGCACTCTCAGGGTATACCCTGACATTCTGCGTGCACACAGCAGGCTAGCCCCTCCACTAACACTTGCCACCAATAGCTCCTCTGTGTTCCGATCAGCTGAATGCTCTCTGTCACCCTGGTCATCTTATCTGTGCTGTAAACTAATACCACTTTGACATCGCTATCACGAGTCGCACCCGGGAATTGTACATGGGTCCTTCCCGGGCGCGAACCCGCCATGAGACCTCTTTCAGACTGGCAATGCAACCCGGCAATATGCAGGGTAGGGTTGCCGTCAGAGGCTGGTGCAGACGCAGCTTTGGGAGATGAGATTATCTCCATGCCTCCTCCTCCACAGTGTAAATGGGTCCCGGATTCCTCTGACTTAGTTAACACGTTCACACCGCACGTGACCCGGGAGTAACCCTTCTTTATTCCCCGATTGAAATACCGAATTCAGGACTTACCCCTTTCACACATTGTGTGGTGTGAAAGGGGTATACTGTAAGATGCTGGCAGGGAGTTTCACTGCATCTCAGTTGACAGCAGCGGTCCGATGACTGAGGTCAAAGAAGGAGCACAACATGGAGGTAAGTTTGGAGGTGGGGGGGGGGGGGGGGTTATCAGCCTGTGGTCTATCAGACACACGTTAATGATCACAGATCAGCTCTGTCGGTCAGCATGCAGGAAGAGCTAGAGTAGGGAAAATGGAGGTGTCCTAACACTGCCCTATTCATTAATAATAATATTGCAAGGTTCCCCCCACCCCTCATATTATTCCACAATTTCTTTTAGTTAATCTGAAACAGATCGCATCTCCCATTATAAGTATAGGAAACCCGATCTGTTTTTTCAAAGAATACAAATTTACAGGCTTGAAGCAGTGTTTTTACATTCAAGTGGTACAAAATAATGTAAATTCAGCCCCATTTTCACATTATTTTAGTAAAAAACAGATTGATAATTATTCCCCTTATCAGAGCCGGCCCCAGGCATAGGCAGAATAGGCAATTGTCTAGGGCATCTGCCTTCGTCTAGGGGCAGGCTCAGATGCCATTGGTGGTCCTTGGGGCACCCGCTGGCGGCTCTGCTCTTGTATATCAGAGCAGATCCGCCTGCTGTAGCATCGGAGCGGGTGTAGAGCGTACGGGCTGCATTGCTGAGGCAGTCTGGGTGTTCCAGTGGCTCTACCCCTAACAAATGTGGCCACCGCTCCGTGAGGAGGGCTGCTGCGCATGCCCGGCAGCAGCAGCTCCTCCTCACATGGTCCTTTGCGGAGTCAGTCAGACTCCGGCCACTGCGCCACCACTGAGACTGGGGCTGAGCCAAGCACTTCTACACCCCACAGCAAAGCAGCATCTTAATTCAAAGTGCAGGGGCGGACCAGGCCATTATTACAAACGTAAGCCATTTTAATCAATTTATTGAAAAGTGGCAATGTCCACAGTGTAATTTTGTCTGGCTGCATATATGCATATAGATATGTATGTATATAAATCTATGTGTGTGTGTGTGTGTGTGTGTGTGTGTGTGTGTGTGTGTGTGTGTATATATATATATATACACACACACACACACACACAAATAGGGTATCTGAGTATAAAGCAACCCCACTGCACCTGTTTTTAATTTCCATAGTGTGCAGGCCGGGTTCTGGGCCCGCCAGTTTACTTCTGGGTAGGAGGGGGGTAAGGGTGGAATGGAACATTGAGCCGCCCGCTATGTGTCCCCTCTGTTCTGTCCCTTCCTGTCCCTGCTCCATCTGTCCTGGTCCTGACACCTCTGTTCTAGCCCTGCCCATGTCACCTCTATCCTGGCCCTGTCATTTCTGTACTGTCCCTGTTACCTCTGTCCTGCCTTGCAAAAGGTTCAGCCATCACTGTCCTGTCCCTGTCACCTCTTTCTTGCCCTGTCACCTCTGTCCTGGTTCTGTCCCCTCTGTCATGTCCCTGTCACCCCTTTCTCCTGTCCCCTCTATTCTGTCCAGTCCCTTTTCCCTCTGTTCTGACAATTTCACTTTCACCCACTATCTCCCTGTCCCCATTTGCCTCCCCAGTCACCCACTATCTCCCAGTCTCCCTCGCCCATTATCTCCATGGGAGTGTGTGTGTGGGGGGGGGGCAACTGTCAGAATCTTGCCCATGGCATCAAATTTGCTAGGCCCGGCTCTGCCCCTTAATTTGCTAGGGCCAGCTCTGCCTCACGGAGCGATCACAGCCTAAAATCTAAGCAATCTGACTAGATTGCTTAGATTTTAAGAACGATCTCTCCGTGTGTACCCCCCATAGCAATAGCAATGCGCAGCCCCGCACGTCGCTATTGCTGGTGCTAGATTGGCCTGCAATCTAGCACCAGCAATCTAGCAGGTCGCTCATTTCACCCACATCGCGCTGTGCTGAGCGGGGGGAGAGATGTGTGCTGAGCAGTTCGCTCAGCACACATCTCTCCCCACATCTGCCTGTGAATACTGGCCTTTTGTCGTTGCTTTCTTCGCAAATAGACTGCAATTAAATTCAGCAAAAACTCTACTAGTTTCTAAAGAAGGACCTTTGCCACTGTGTTAAGTGTTATAGTAATTCCATTACTTAACAATGAACTAATAAAATACTTGGTGAATATCTTGAAGAATGTTAATTTGCAGAGTGATAACAGGATTACATTAAAGAGCACAAAAATATCCTCAAAATCATTTGAACAGGGCACATGCATCGTTAAAAGGAAAACATGATCAGCACAATAGAGACTAGTTTAAGGAGCTGATAAGTAAGTTTGACATCAGCTGCTACTTGTGTGAAAGCATACATACTGGATGCAGGGAAATTGTACTTGCCCTATTTTCTAGTTATTGTTCTGTCACGCTGCATATTTTCTTCATGATATATACATTAGCACCTTATGGGTTTCTGTTTGATAGTCCATTTGCTGTAGCCTGTAGGTATATAATCGCTCTATTTCCCAGCCATCTCCATTTCCATTTAATCGTGCTTACCACATTATTTTCAGCTGGTCTTCTGTATCAATCCAATTGTGCGCCAATTCCATAGTCTGTCAACCAGGTGCATTATTGTTACAGCAAGATATCTACGCCTCCCACACTGAAAATCCATGGTTTATACTAGTCATATGGTGTCATTGTTTTATTTCTCAAAAACCATGCTTAACTTCTAACATTTGGTGATCGCTACATAAATCACCTACTGTTAATTAACAAGCAGGTGTTTCTGCTGTTGTCCTACATATAGTATTATTCGTTTCAGTTATTTAATAACCATCCTTCACATAAAATAAAATATGTTGACTCCTTGCATATCAGACATGCTGTACTTAGTGGCGCTGTCACTAGAGAGTGAGTTAATAGATTTTTCTAAAATTCAAACAAGTGTGTGTGTGTGTGTGTGTGTGTGTGTGTGTATATGTATATATATATGTGTGTATATATATATATGTCATGTATTTTCCCTGTAGTATATATATATATGTTTCCCTTTGACCTCATTTTCATGCAGCAAATTATTTTGCTTTCCCTCTGTGACATTATGGGTTCAGTACACTTCAGTGGCTCCCGGAGTGTTCAATATTAGTAGTGTGAGTAATATATCTCCTTAGAGTGCTGATGCATCAATTCTGCATGTGCTTTCTATTTGTGCATTGTCTAAATATAGTCATGCATTTGGGAAAAGCTATTCAGTAAAGAACTTCAATATAGCAAAAGCTATTAGAAAAAAGAAAAACAAAATGTGTTTGCACAGAACCATATAAGCAAAGAACAGCATACAGTAAATGCCATACAGCATGATTTTGGGAGTTACTTAAAGGGACATGTCATTAAAATGATGCATCATTTATTTCCAAACATAGCTTTTTCAAGGTCGTATTTGTTCTAGATTACAGCCAGTAACTTTTTTATTCTTCACAAATGTCAAGTAGCTGAATAACTGATATAGGCCCTACACATTGGCCGATCCGCCGCCGAGCTGCCCGACGGCGGATACGGCCGACGGGCGACCCGGCGGCGGGGGGGCAGTGATGGGGGGAGTGAAGTTTCTACACTCCCCCCGTCACCCGGCTCCGTAGACTTGCAGGCAAATATGGACGATCTCGTCCATATTGGCCTGCATGCACAGCCGACATGGCACCAGCGATGAACGAGCGCGGGGCCGCGCATCGTTCATCGTTGGTGCCTCCACACTGCACGATATGAACGTTATCTTGTTCATTAATGAACGAGATCGTTCATATCGTGCAGTGATATCGGCCAGTGTGTAGGGCCCTTTAGTGTTGTTTGTAGCCGTATTCCACAGCCTCAGTACATGCATCCATAGAGATAAACATTTAGGTCCTTCAGCATCTATATTGAAACTAAGAACTGCAGTATTACTAAATAATACAACAGAAGATATCATTTTGGCTGCTGCGGAAACAGTGCTCTTCTGGCCGCTATAGCCAGATTGGAATTGAAATCTTTAATACCCCTTTCACATCTCCAATGTCAGATCCCACCCAGGAATTGGAAATGGGTCCTTCCCAGGTGGGGGCAGAGGGGCGGAGGCGGCGCTGGGAGACCAGCTCATCTCCACGCCGCCTCTCCCTATGCTGTGAACGGGTACCGGGTCGCATCAACCCAGCAACCCATTCACACTGCCACTAACCCAGTATTCAACCCGAGAATAACCCTTCTTATTACCCGGGTTGAATTACCGGGTCAAGCGACCCTGGAATTCTCTATGGGCCCTTTCACATCGCACAGTGACCCGTGTTGACTCGACAATATACTGGGTCGATACCAGGTTATTTTTGCGATGTGAAAGCGGTATAAAGGGACATCCAGTCTACTCTTTTGGGAGTAAAGCGTGGTGCCCCGAGGGGGTTCATCCTGTATTGACAGGCCCTCCTTACCTCAGGGTCCTTTGGTGGCAGTTTTTAATCTTTACAAGCATTAGTCTTTTTTGGTATATAATGATATACATTGGTATGGTTTGGTATAACTTAAGTAGCTTAGAAGTATACAAAAATAAGATAAGTTAAATCATACCTCCCAACATTGGTGGTTCTCAGAGGGGGGAGGAGATCTGGGGAAAGGGGACAGAGCTTTGTGGAGACCCGCATTCCTGTCACTGTGGGGGGGTGCCGAGCTCTCTGAGATGCTGGGCTGCCTCCAAGCTCTCCCAGCACTGTGAATAAATGTTGTGCACATGCGGCGGCATCTATTTACCTGCTGCTTACCTGCAGCCCCCCCCCCCCTCCACACACACACACATACACCTTGGGACACTGCGGTCCATGGGTGGAACAGCGGGACAGTCCTAGGAAAATGGGCCTGTCCTGCTGAATGTGAGACAATTAGGCGGTATGGTTAAATGAGCATGGTGTAGAGAAGGGGAGGGCAATTATTTCAGAAGGGGGACACTTAACAAGTTTTAGGAATCTTTAGGACTCTATAAAGGGCCGTGCACAAAATAGTTTGCATATATAGTAAAATTGTAATGGTATTAATTGTTTGAATGTGTAATTAAAACTTTAGTGAAATACAAACACAGAGAGCTATTTAAACAAAGGTGTATAGGTAGTGGTGTAGCGTGGATAGAGGAGGAGAGAGAATCTTTGCTTAGCTTAAAAATATTGGTAGATGAAAAAAAAAAAAGTCTTTGATTGCAAACTATCGTTAAGGTCCACCAACAACTGGACAATATCACAACTGTCCACATGTGTTCAAATAATTACTAGTGACTGAGTACTCAACAGCTCCTTGTTTTTATAGTTTTTTATCATTTTTCTTAATGTATACTGACAAACATTGTCAATATTGTTATTAGTAATACGAAATAAATTTCATATGTTTTTTTTTTATCACATACACCTGTCTGCTTATATCTTATATTTTAACAACCTATATCAGCGCTGTTTGTTTTTGTATTAATGTTGTTTGGATTGACTATCCAATTTTGCACAGCTGCTTAGAGAATCAACCCTAATTAAGCGCGTGGCAACCCACTTTTCAAGTGAGGCTAGTTTCTATCATATGGGAGACATTGGGGTATATGCAATTGCGGTCGAATTGCAGCAAATGTCGAAAAACGGGGCATTTTCGATACAAAAAAAAATTCAACAATGCAATACAGTACTTTTCGACAAAAAAACGTCCATTTCAGATTCAACTTTTTGAAATTCGACAGTTGTCAAATTCGACATGTCTGCAGTAGTAAAAATGCAGCTTTTCGACAAAAGTATATTCAATTGAAGAATGTCGATTCGACAACAGTGCTTTTCAACAGTCATTTCGTCAATTTCAGTCCGCCTCATTTTGGTGGCGGAATCTAATAAAAAAATTTAAAACATGTTTTTTTTGTTGCTAATAGCATATCTATTTATATTAGAAGGGATTATCTACTTGGTTTGTCTATTAGGAACCACAAGTATTATTTATATATATTTTTTTACTGACTAAAATAATATGAAGAGATCAGAGCATGTTTTTCAGTGGGAAGGGGTGGGAATGAGTTAAAAATCAAGAAAAAAAAATGCGTGGGGTCCCCCCTCCTAAGCATAACCAGCCTCGGGCTCTTTGAGCCGGTCCTGGTTGTAAAAATACGGGGGGGAAATTGACAGGGTATCCCCCGTATTTTTACAACCATCACCGGTCTCTGCGTCCGGTTCTGGTGCAAAAAATACGGGGGACAAAAAGCGTAGGGGTCCCCCGTATTTTTAACACCAGCACCGGGCTCCACTAGCAGGAGAGAGAATGCCACAGCCGGGGGACACTTTTATACCGGTTCCTGCGGCCGTGGCATTAAATCCCCAACTAGTCACTCCTGGCCGGGGTACCCTGGAGGAGTGGGGACCCCTTAAATCAAGGGGTCCCCCCCTCCAGCCACCCAAGGGCCAGGGGTGAAGCCCGAGGCTGTCCCCCCCCATCCAAGGGCTGCGGATGGGGGGCTGATAGCCTTGTGTCAAATATTGTTTTTTTTGCAGCAGAACTACAAGTCCCAGCAAGCCTCCCCCGCAAGCTGGTACTTGGAGAACCACAAGTACCAGCATGCGGGGGGGAAACGGGCCCGCTGGTACCTTTTAGTTCTACTGCAAAAAAAATACCCAAATAAAAACAGTACACGCACACCGTGAAAGTAAAACTTTATTACATACATGCACACTTACATACACACATACTTACCTATGTTCACACGAGGCTCGGTCCACTTCTCCATGTAGAATCCATGGGGTACCTGAAAATAAAATTATACTCACAAAAATCCTGTGTAGAATCTGTCCTCTTCTTTTTTGTAATCCTCGTACTTGGCAAAAAAACAAACCGCATTACCCGGACCACGCACTGAAAGGGGTCCCATGTTTACACATGGGACCCCTTTCCCCGACTGCTGAGACCCCCGTGACTCCTGTCACAGAGGGTCCCTTCAGCCAATCCGGGAGCGCCACGTCGTGGCACACTCCTGATTGGCTGTGCGCGTCTGAACTGTCAGCCGCTGACCGCGAGTAACCTCACCGCTGACCGCAAAGTTCCCACCATTGAAGATAATGGAGCGGCATAGTGCTGTGCGCCGTCTGAGTTCAGATGCGCACAGCCAATCAGGAGAGTGCCACGACGTGGCGCTCCCTGATTGGCTGAAGGCACCCTCTGTGACAGGAGTCACGGGAGGTCCCGGCATTCGGGGAAAGGGGTCCCATGTGTAAACATGGGACCCCTTTCAGTGCGTGGTCCGGGTAATGTGGTTTGTTTTTTTGCCAAGTACGTGGATTATAAAGAGAAGAGGACAGATGCTACACAGGATTTTTGTGAGTATAATTTTATTTTCAAGTACCCCATGGATTCTACATGGAGAAGTGGACCGAGCCTCATGTGAACATAGGTAAGTATGTGTGTATGTAAGTGTGCGTGTACTGTTTTTATTTGGGGTTTTTTTTTTGCAGTAGAACTACAGGTACCAGCGGGCCCGTTTCCCCCCCGCATGCTGGTACTTGTGGTTCTCCAAGAACCAGCTTGCGGGGGAGGCTTGCTGGGACTTGTAGTTCTGCTACAAAAAACAATATTCTTTTATTGAACACAAGGCTATTAGCCCCCCATCTGCAGACCTTGGATGGGGGAGACAGCCTCGGACTTCACCCCTGGCCCTTGGGTGGCTGGATGGGGAGGACCCCTTGATTTAAGGGGTCCCCACTCCTCCAGGGTACCCCGGCCAGGGGTGACTAGTTGGGGATTTAATGCCACGACCACAGGGACCAGTATAAAAGTGTCCCCCGGCAGTGGCATTATCTCTCCAGCTAGTGGAGCCCGGTGCTGGTGTTAAAAATACGGGGGACCCCTATGCTTTTTGTCCCCCGTATTTTTTGCACCAAAAAAACGCTGTAGCTCTGGCGCCATTGGGGGGCGGAGCTACCTCAGAGCGGGACCAGAGGCATTTTGGCGCCTTCCTCTGCTTACTGCAGCTGCAATCATCACACACAGCTCTTCCTGACTCACAAGACCCGCTGGAAAACTGGTACAGGGTGTAGCAAAGGGGGAGAGCCGCTATTGTACAATATCTGGGACCTCTACAGGACAAATGTATTAGTGTTTCACTGTAATATAATTAGCTGACAGCCTCACTGGGGCTGTACAGCTAGGGGTGTGCTGGTGTCTCTCTCTCTGTGTGTCTCTTCTAACATACAGTAAGGGCTGGCTTGATCAGTATTATTGTCTGTGTGTATATCATTGTAATTACTGTAAACATGGTGTAACACTGTAGGGGTGCAAGGCGCCTCTTCCTGGGGAATATGGCAGCACGCAGCAGCTGAGAAACAACACAAGTCCAGTTTCTGGTACAACTGGCCCCGGCCAGTTTTATTGAAACAGAAAATAAAACAAACACCAAAAGAAAATACCTTGCCTGTCCGGCACTAACTAAACACAAGATGTTCCTAACTATCACTAAACAAAAACACAGGGTTCTCCAGTAAACACTGTATAGCTCACTTGTATCCAGAAGCGTGTTTCTCTCACACAGATCCCTCCAGTCTTCCCAGGCAGTCTGCCCATACTAATCAGGCTAGCAGCCCTATAACACTCTTACACAGCTGAAACCCTGATTAGCCCTCTGTGAGGCCAAAGACCCGAACTGGGCCCAATGTCTAGAACTCGCCTTATCTCTCTCTCAGAGCCTTTACCCAGCTTTTACAGCAAACTGAAAAGGTTCTGACAAAACAAAAGCATTTTTCCTAGAAGTTTTCATTTTCTAAAACATGTAAGACAAGAACCTGGGACAAACATACCTGCCCTCAAACACTATCCCAGTGTTCTTGTCACATATCCCCCTCCCCTGTTTCGACCTAGGGGCCGCAACACTTGTAGCCCCCAAACAGAAGATGCGAGACAATGCATCTGCGTTGGCCAATTGTGTTCCCGGTCTATGTTCGACCATAAACTTAAAGTCCTGCAACGCTAGAAACCATCTAGTTACACGAGCATTCTTGCCTCTATTTACATACATCCATTTTAAAGGGGCATGGTCTGTCACTAGTCTGAATTGTCTACCCAAGAGGTAATATCTCAAGGTATCTAGTGCCCACTTAATGGCCAAAGCCTCCTTTTCCACAATGGCATACCTTTTTTCATGCTCATTGAGTTTCCTACTCAAATAAATGATAGGGTGTTCGTCCCCATCTCTGGTTTGGGACAGCACAGCACCTATCCCTACCTCTGAGGCATCTGTCTGTACCACAAATTATTTTGAAAAATCTGGTGTTATCAACACCGGTTGTGAACACAAAGCCACTTTTAACGCTTGGAACGCTTTTTCTGCATCAGGGTTCCATTTCACCATATTTGACTGCTTCCCTTTGGTAAGGTCTGACAACGGCACCGCTGTGGTCGCAAAATTGGGAATAAACCGTCTATAGTACCCAGTAATTCCCAAAAAAGCCCTTACCTGTTTTTTATTCACTGGACGAGGCCAGTTTTGAATAGCATAAATTTTATTCAATTGGGGCCTAATCAGACCTCTGCCTATGGTGAAGCCCAAGTATTTGACCTCCTCCATTCCGAGGCAGCACTTCTTTGGGTTAGCAGTTAACCCTGCCTCTCTGAGTCCAGTACTGCTTGTACTTTAACCAAATGGGACCCCCAGTCTGTACTGTGAATTACCACATCATCCAAATAGGCAGCTGCATATTTTCTATGGGGCCTCAAAATTTTATCCATCGCCCGTTGAAAGGTTGCTGGAGCCCCATGCAACCCAAAGGGTAACATCTTATACTGGTACAGCCGCTCCGGAACCGAGAAGGCTGTTTTTTCTTTGGCGCTATCAGATAAAGGTATTTGCCAGTAACCTTTGGTCATATCCAATGTGGTGAGAAACCTGGCTGTTCCCAGCCTTTCTACAAGCTCATCCACACGGGGCATGGGGTATGCGTCAAACTTGGACACCTCATTTAACTTACGAAAGTCATTACAGAAGCGTATGCTACCGTCGGGCTTCGGGATGAGCACTATGGGACTGGACCACTCACTGTTAGACTCCTCTATGACTCCAAGTTCTAACATGGTTTTAACTTCTTTAGAAATAGCTTCTCGCTGAGCTTCAGGAATCCTATATGGCTTTAAATGAACCCTGACCCCTGGTTCTGTGACAATGTCATGTTTTATTATGGTCATTCGGCCAGGCAGCTCTGAAAATATCTCCCTATTTTGGATGAGAAATTCTTTAACCTGATTGTTCTGATCAGCTGATAATGTCTCTGACACCTTCACTGCGGGAAGTAACCGGGGTGAAGACACCGAAGGGCAAGGCTCCGCTGACAACGACAACCTATCTTTCCAGGGTTTGATTAAGTTAACATGGTAGATCTGTTTGGGTTTTCTCTTTCCCGGCTGGTATACTTTATAATTAACCTCATTCACTTTTTCCCTAATCTCAAATGGACCCTGCCATTTAGCTAAGAATTTGCTTTCCACAGTGGGTACTAAAACAAGAACTCTATCTCCAGGAGCAAATTCCCGTATCTTGGCACTCCGGTTATAGACCCTCTGTTGAGCACTTTGGGCCTGTTCCATGTGCTCTCTGACAACAGGTACCACGGCTGCAATCCTATCCTGCATTTGTGTTACATGTTCAATAACGCTCCTATAAGGAGTGGGCTGTCCTTCCCACGTCTCTTTGGCAATGTCCAACAGCCCTCTGGGGTGTCTACCATACAACAAATCAAATGGAGAAAACCCCGTAGAGGACTGAGGAACTTCTCTGATGGCCATTAACAAGTAGGGCAACAAACAATCCCAGTTTTTCCCATCTCTCTCAACAACCTTTTTTAACATACTTTTTAATGTTTTATTAAACCTTTCCACCAACCCGTCAGTTTGGGGATGGTAGATGGACGTCCTGAGGTGAGTGACCTTAAATAATTTGCACAATTCTTTCATGATCCTTGACATAAATGGAGTACCTTGGTCAGTCAAAATTTCTTTTGGTATTCCCACTCTACTAAATACCTGCACCAGCTCCCTAGCTATCGCCTTGGTTGTGATAGTGCGTAAAGGGACAGCCTCAGGATATCGAGTGGCATAGTCCATAATTACCAGGATATACTGATGGCCCCGAGCAGACTTTAACAAGGGCCCCACGAGATCCATGGCTATTCTGTCAAACGGGACCTCTATAATAGGCATGGGAACTAGTGGGCTCCTAAAATGGGGTCTAGGGGCATGATACTGGCATTCAGGACAGGAAGAACAATATTCAGACACTTCTGTATAAACCCCTGGCCAAAAGAACCTTTGTAAAACTCTTTCAGTGTTTTTTTCTGCCCCTAAATGTCCTGCGGTAACGTGACTATGAGCTAAATCTAGTACCGTTCTCCGATAAGGCTGGGGAACTACCAGCTGTTCCACCACATCCTCACCCTTTTTGACAATGTGGTACAAGAGCTCATTACAGATGGCCATGTGGGGATACGTAACCCTGTCACCTGGTACCACAGGCTCCCCATTAACAATCTTAACATTCTCTCTAGCCTTTATCAAGGTAGGATCCTTTAACTGTTCAGATGCAAACAGATCCTTTTTTACCTCCAGGTCAGGCACACTTTCGTTTCTAACCACTATGTCTCTGTTCCCAGCAAGAGGGTCCTCACTGGACTCCCCGTCTGTCACTTCCCCAGCCAAACTGGCAAAAGGCAAAGGGTCAGAAAGTTCCGAAGACACACGTACATCCATACAATCACCGGTATTACCAACTGGCTCTTCACTTCTCACATCTGTTGATAAACGTGATTCCCACAGTTTCCAAAAATGAGGAAAATCCCTCCCTATTATGGCCTTATGCACCAAGGTGGGGACCAGTCCTACTTTAACCATTGCTGACCCACAACAAGTTTCTATATTCACTTCAGCAGTGACATAATATTGGGTATCCCCATGTATGCAAGTTACCCCAATAGGTATTTGCTGGACCATTAAGGGGTTCACTAACCCAGCTTTCACGAGGGTAACTAAACTTCCTGAATCTAGCAAGGCCTCTACCCGGTTACCCTCTAAGAACACATCACACATTTGTTTTTCCAGCTCAGGTGAAGGTACCACAGTACAGGCTAACCTAGCAAAGAAAGACATTTGCGACATTCAAAGGCAGCATCACATTGCATGGGTTCTTGCATGACTGGGCAATTGGCAATAACATGACCTGGCATACCACATCTAAAACTTTTAACCACACGATTATCAACCCGTTTGGGCAACATAGACCGTTCTAGCCCCATTGGCCTGTCTCCAGGGCCAGTGTTTACAGTCTCTCCAGCCTTGCGTTCTCTTAACCGCCCAGCAACGTTTTCCCACGGAACAGTCTTACCAGTCTTTACTGAAGGGCGCTGTCAAGGATCTATGGGCTGCTGGGTGGTCATCAGTAGTTCCTCTGCTGCCAAATACCGCTCTACCATGTCCACTAATTGGTCAGCAGTACCCGGGTTTCCATGGCTCACCCACTTGCGCAGGACCATGGGCAAAGATCTCAAGTAGCGGTCCATGACGACTCTTTCAACCATCTGGGGACCAGTTAATGTCTCTGGCTGTAGCCATTTTTTTGTTAGCTGAATAAGGTCGTGCATCTGGGAGCGCGGAGGCTTCTCCATGGCGTACACCCAACGGTGCACCCGTTGTGCTCGTACTGACAGCGTGACTCCCAGGCGGGTCAGGATCTCAGTCTTTAGTTTATCATAGTCCAGAGCCTCAGCAGGGCTTAAATCAAAGTACGCTTTTTGGGGCTCACCTGACAAAAAAGGTGCCAGCAGACTGGCCCACTGCGCTTTCGGCCAGTTCTCACGCTCGGCAGTCCTTTCAAACGTGGTCAGGTAGGCCTCCACATCATCAGCCTCTGTCATTTTCTGCAGGAAGTGACTGGCCCGTATAGAACTAGAGCTGGTCGGAGCACTGACGGCCACATCTCCAACCCGAGCTGCAAGTCTCTGCACCACTTCTGCTAAGGCCTCTCTATCCTGACGCTGTTGCCTCCAATTTTCCTCCATTGCCACCTGCTGCTGTCTGATGGCCTCCTGCTGTGCCGCTGTAGCTTGCAGCAGGGCTTTAAGCAGTACCTCCATGTCGACAGATTTTTCAGGCGGCTTTGTAGCTGCTTTCACCCAGGACATATATCAAACCCTCGGGGTGAGTCTCAGCAACTTCACACTGGGCTGTATCTGCATAAACCGCCGTGTTCTGCAGGCCTCATAAAGCTGCTGCTTTCACTTATGCGCAGAGCGGCATGCTCGCATTCTCCACCAAGTTGTAACACTGTAGGGGTGCAAGGCGCCTCTTCCTGGGGAATATGGCAGCACGCAGCAGCTGAGAAACAACACAAGTCCAGTTTCTGGTACAACTGGCCCCGGCCAGTTTTATTGAAACAGAAAATAAAACAAACACCAAAAGAAAATACCTTGCCTGTCCGGCACTAACTAAACACAAGATGTTCCTAACTATCACTAAACAAAAACACAGGGTTCTTCAGTAAACACTGTATAGCTCACTTGTATCCAGAAGCGTGTTTCTCTCACACAGATCCCTCCAGTCTTCCCAGGCAGTCTGCCCATACTAATCAGGCTAGCAGCCCTATAACACTCTTACACAGCTGAAACCCTGATTAGCCCTCTGTGAGGCCAAAGACCCGAACTGGGCCCAATGTCTAGAACTCGCCTTATCTCTCTCTCAGAGCCTTTACCCAGCTTTTACAGCAAACTGAAAAGGTTCTGACAAAACAAAAGCATTTTTCCTAGAAGTTTTCATTTTCTAAAACATGTAAGACAAGAACCTGGGACAAACATACCTGCCCTCAAACACTATCCCAGTGTTCTTGTCACAATGGATAAACACAAACTCTGCAGTGTATGCCACACTAGATTCTCTCCCTTATCTACTGATTCTGTTTCATGTGAACAATACAGCCAACCTTCATAAATCAGTGAAGGGGCTGTGGGAGAGGGTCCATGGCCCTCCTGGCTAGGGGCTCTTAAATCTTTATGTCTGATATGTCATCACAACTGTCTGCTAATGTTCAGAAAACTCAGCTACTACAACAGGCTGTTGCAGACTTAGCTGCTAGGGCAGATGTTACACAGCCCTCCATCTCTCATGCAGGGCCACAAAAGCGTGGTTTACCTGCCCTACTCTCTGATTCAGAGGAGGATATACAGGAGGAAGGGGATGACTTAGATCCCATTAGTGGGGATCCTGATTCTGCTCAGGGTATTGAACCCCTCATTCTGGCTATACGGGACACGTTAAAGCTCCCTCTAGAGGACGCTGCGTCACAGCAGTCATTTTTCTTTACACAAACAAGCCTAATGTTCCTTTCCCTGATTCTGCAGAGTTAGATGACCTGCTTAAGTTGGCGTAGAAAAATCCAGACAATTAATTCCAAGTGTCAAAAAAGTTTTACGCATTTTCCCATTTGCTCCTGAAGGTAGGAAATTCTGGGAAGAACCCCTGGGGGTTGACGTATCAGTCTCTTGACTGTCCATAACGCGATCCAAGTTCAGTAGGACAATGCCATTGCAGTGGCGTACATCAGTCGGCAAGGAGGGACAAAAAGTAGAGCCTGCATGCGAGAGGTGTCAAAGATACTCCTCTGGGCGGAAAGAAATGCAAGAACAATGTCGGCAATCTTCGTTCTGGGTGTAGACATCTGGGAAGCGGACTTCCTTAGTTGTCACGACCTCCACCCGGGGCAGTGGGGACTCCACCATCAGGTGTTCCAGCAGATCATCCACCGGTGGGGCTGCCCGCAGATAGACATGATGGCTTCTCGTCTCAACAGGAAGCTTCACTGGTATTGCTCTCGAACCAGGGACCCTCAGGCAAGGGCAGTGGACGCACTGACGTCGCCTTGGCCTTACCGGCTGGTCTACCTGTTCCCTCCGATTCCATTGCTCCCAAGGGTGCTCAAGCAAATCAGAAATCAAGGAGTCCAGGCAATTCTGATTGCCCCGGATTGGCCTCGGTGGGCGTGGTACGTGAATTTTCTGGACATGTCCATCGAAGACCCTTGGCCTCTACCACTAAGAAGTGATCTTCTTCAACAAGGACCATTCGTCTACCCGGACTTACGGCGACTTCGTTTGACAGCGTGGAGGTTGAGCAGAACATCCTAGCTCACAAAGGCCTTTCCAAAAAGGTTATTGCTACCATGGTTCAGGCCAGGAAACCTGTGACGTCAAAACACTATCATAATATCTGGAGAAGATATGTCTCTTGGTGCGAGGAACACATGTACCCACCTGCAGAGTTCCACTTGGGACGTTTCTTACGTTTCCTGCAGGCTGGTGTGGATAAGGGCTTGCGTCTAGGTTCCATTAAGGTCCAGATTTCAGCTCTCCATTTTCTTCCAGAAGAAATTGGCACTGTTGCCAGAAGTTCAGACCTTCTTGCAAGGGGTACTCCACATACAACCTCCTTTTGTGCCGTCTACGGTGCCCAGGGATTTGAATGTGGTGTTGGAATGTCTACAGTCCTGGTTTGAGCCTCTGATAATGGTAGAAGACAAGTACCTCACATGGAAGACAGTGATGTTACTGGCCCTGGCTTCTGCTAGACGTGTCTCAGAATTGGGGGCCTTATCGTGTAAAAGTCCATGCTTGGTCTTTTATGAGGACAGAGTGGAGCTCAAGAGTAGGCAGCAGTTCCTGCCAAAGGTTGTCTCTGCGTTTCACCTGTATCAACCTATTGTGGGTCCATCCAGTTCTGACACTTCTGCTCCTCCGGAGGCATTGGATGCTGTGCGAGCCTTGGCGATCTGTGTCAAGCGAACGACTCGGATCAGAAAGAAGGATTCCTTGTTCATGCTGTATGATGCACAGAAAAAAGGTTGTCCTGCTTCAAAGCAGTCCATTGCTCGTTGGCTTAGGCTTACTATCCAATAGGCCTATGTGTCAGCAGCCTTAGCTGTTCCTAAGTCTCTGACTTTGTCTTTATTGCATTGTGGAAGGTGACACTGTATTTATTTGTGTGGTTACATTAGGAAGGTGGTAGCGCCACAGGTATTTCTTAATTTCATATTCCCATATTATTTCTGTGGTTGGATTCCACAAAGTGATACCTAGGCAGCTGTGATACACCAAGCGCCCGTGTCTTCTCTATATTTTTTACTTTGGTTTTAGCTGTGCATCTAAAGGCCCATACACACTGGGCGATTTTGAGCTGAAAGCAGCTCACTTTTGGTGTGTTGAGCTGCTTTCAGCTCAAAGCCGCCCAGTGTGTATGCCCCAGCGATGAGTGCTTATGCGTGCTCCTGCTTCATTGCTGGCGGCTGCCGTTCATCTACTGGTATTACCAGTAGATGAATGGCGGGGTGAGCGGCTTTCCATAGTGTCCTGCTATGGAAAGCCGCTCACCCCCGCTGACATCGCTGTACAGGGGGGAAAAGCGCTCAGTGTGTATGCACTGAGCGCTTTTTAGCCCAGCGATGTCAGCGTTCATTGCTAAGCATACACGCTGGGCAAAAATGCCCAGTTGTATGCACCTTAAGCATTCAGCAGTGGGAACCAGGGATGTTTCCTTTTGAAGCGGCTGAGTGGAATATGTCCATGGGCGGGGAACACTGGTCTCTTTACGCGTTTCTCCGCTAAAATGCAGTGGCGGTTTCCTCAGAAGTGGTGTTCACAGCTCATCTAGAGGGGTTTTTAAATGCCTCAGAGCCAGTGTGTTAATCAGTATAACTAGAAAGTAGATACACATGTTGATTGTGTTCACAATGCAACTAAATACACAGATTTTTAGCAACAAAGTTGCATTACAATCTTTTCATATATATAGGTATACTAAAAATATAAGGTGACCATTATTTCTAAATGAAGTAATATGCTCATTAGAAACAATATAAAATAATTTTTTAAAAAGCTATAAAGGCAACGAGGAGGAACATTGTTTTGGACAGTAATAATAGGACCATAAATAAACCAGAAATATCAGCTTTCCCTGTATTGTGTTCTGTGGCGCAGCTAACAGATGCACCATGCCGTTAAGCAGAATGACCCCGGCAGAGGCGAAACTACCGCCAGTGCAACCAGTGCGTTGCACTGGGGCCCGCCTCTGTTCAGGGGCCCAAAGCATGTAATGAGTCAAACTGACTCATTACATGCCGCTGTGTGCTGCGGGCAACCGGTGCCCGCAGCGCACAGCCGCCCGGAGAGGAGAGGAGCAGCGGTACGGGGGAAGGTGGAGGAGGGAGCCGCAGCAGCGCTTTGTTACTGGTGGAGGCGCTGCTGCTGCTGCCCCTCTGCTTCACTATAGGCTGTCTTCCGAGAACAGCCTATAGTGAAGCAGAGGGGCAGCAGCAGCAGCGCCTCCACCAATAACACAGCGCTGCTGCGGCTCCCTCCTCCATCTCCCTCCTCCTCTTTCTCTACTGCCCGGGAATCGTCAAGCTGCACCGAGGAGCCTGAGCCAGCGGAGAGGGTAAGTATAATTCTTCTTTCTTTCTGTCTTTCTTTTTTTTCTGTCTTTCTTTCTTTGTCTTCTTTCTTTCTGTCTTTCTTTCTGTCTTTGTTGGGACTGCCTGCCGCAATGTGTAAAAAGGGGGAATCTGCCTGCCGCTATGTGTAAAAATGGGGAATCTGCCTGCCGCAATGTGTAAAAATGGGGAATCTGCCTGCCGCAATGTGTAAAAATGGGGAATCTGCCTGCCGCAATGTGTAAAAAGGGGGAATCTGCCTGCCGCAATGTGTAAAAATGGGGAATCTGCCTGCCGCAATGCGTAAAAATGGGGAATCTGCCTGCCGCAATGTGTAAAAAGGGGGAATCTGCCTGCCGTAATGTGTAAAAAGGGGGACGCTGTCTGCCGTAATGTGTAACAAGGGCACGCTGTCTGCCGTTATGTGTAAAAAGGGGACGCTGTCTGCCGTTATGTGTAAAAAGTGCACGCTGTCTGCCGTAATGTGTAAAAAGGGGGACGCTGTCTGCCGTAATGTGTAAAAAGGGGACACTATCTGCCGTAATGTGTAAAAAGAAGAATCTGTCCGTTGTAAGGTGTAAAAGGGTCTCTACCTGGTGTAGTGGTGCTACTGTGTGGCGTAATTTGAATAATGGAGACTACTGTGCACCGTTTTATGAATTGGTATTATTTTGTGGCCACACCCCTTCCCTACGAAGCCACGCCACTATGTATTTTTGCACGCGCCTATGGCGCGCACTGCCCCTGTTTTGCATACAGGGGTGGGGCTCCGATGCCGTTTCTTGCACACAGTGCTAAAATGTCTAGTTACGGCACTGTTGCTAGGTATCGATTTCTCTGGCCCTGAGCAGGTCCCCCTCACCAGATCCTCTCCAGGGGTGAGGGGGTGGACTGGGATGGGATGGGGGGGTGGGGGGGGGGGGGGGCCCAAAGCATTTTGTCGTACCTGGGCCCACCGCTCGCTAGTTCCGCCACTGGACCCCAGATCATATCCCGGCTAAGCCAGAGATCAATCTTAATTTTCATAAACAGTCCAGTTTTATTACTCAAAGTAGTATTCTATACTGTTATTTAGTCTATCTAGTTTGTTTGTTTTTTAAATATATTTATTGAGTTTTTATAAGATAGCAAAGAAAGATGCATACATTTGTGCATTCTTGAAAATGGGAGAAAGAAGACAAACATACATGTCAAAAGATGAGACAGGCAAAATATGAAGTCTCTTGTTAACAGTAGTACAGTACAATATTCAAAATAGATCCGTATTAACCTTCAATCAGGTAAGAAGATACACCTGCACAAATACAGGTTGAGTATCCCTTATCCAAAATGTTTGGGACCAGAGGTATTTTGGATATCGGATTTTTCCGTATTTTGGAATAATTGCATACCATAATGAGATATCATGGTGATGGGACCTAAATATAAGCACAGAATGCATTTATGTTACATATACACCTTATACACACAGCCTGAAGGTAATTTTAGCCAATATTTTTTATAACTGTGCATTAAACAAAGTGTGTGTACATTCACACAATTCATTTATGTTTCATATACACCTTATACACACAGCCTAAAGGTCATTTAATACAATATTTTTAATAACTTTGTGTATTAAACAAAGTTTGTGTACATTGAGCCATCAAAAAACAAAGGTTTCACTATCTCAGTCTCACTCAAAAAAGTCCGTATTTCGGAATATTCCGTATTTCAGAATATTTGGATATGGGATACTCAACCTGTAGTATATAAAAGAAGAGGAATAAAAATAGAGAAGATAGATAAAGAAGGAGCAAGAAGGATGAACTGGGAAGGATGGGGGGAGGGACAGAGGGTACGGAGTCTGTGTCGACAAAGACCATAGAAAAATATTCCTACGACAGGCAAGTAACAAGATGAGTACCAAAATTATAAAAGGATTCACATATCAGGCCAGATGAATAAACAGTAGTATGAGAAACAAATATGTTTAGAGGTCAGTGGCAATTCGACGTAGTAAGAACCATGTTGTCGAATCAAATAGAGATAGCACATGTTGTTGATGGGAAGAGTCCAAAGATTCAAAAAATGGGCCCCATTTTCTGTAGAAGCGTATAACATTGCTGTCAACATTAGGCAGAGTCGACTGGCGATCTAAGTATAAGGTACAAATAAGGCATGAACGCAGAGTGTCAAGCCTAGGGGGAGATTTGACAATCCAATTAGTAAGAATCAACTTTTTCCCTAAA
The DNA here is from genome assembly GCF_028390025.1 of Pseudophryne corroboree. Taxonomy (NCBI): domain Eukaryota; kingdom Metazoa; phylum Chordata; class Amphibia; order Anura; family Myobatrachidae; genus Pseudophryne; species Pseudophryne corroboree. The sequence goes on along the minus strand of NC_086447.1, from coordinate 435,097,849 downwards.
GTTAGAATAATATATAGTAGTGGGATGAGGTGCTTGTATTGTGGTGGGATGCCCCAATCTTTGAAAATCAGCCGAAGCATTGCCTTGCAATTTAGCTTTAGTGTAAGATGGAATGTGGAGTTAATAAACCATAAGACTTTGTACCAGAATTTCTTGATCTTAGGGCAGGTACAAAAACAATGTAGGAACAGAGCATTGGGAGTCCCGCACTTTAGACAATTTCCAGATTCAGAAGGAACCATGGCCCTCATTCCGAGTCGTTCGCTCGGTATTTTTCTTCGCATCGCAGCGTTTTTCTGCTTAGTACGCATGCGCAATGTTCGCACTGCGACTGCGCCAAGTAATTTTGCTATGAAGATAGTATTTTTACTCACGGCTTTTTCTTCGCTCCGGCGATCGTAGTGTGATTGACAGGAAATGGGTGTTACTGGGCGGAAACACGGCGTTTTATGGGCGTGTGGATAAAAACGCTACCGTTTCCGGAAAAAACGCAGGAGTGGCCAGAGAAACGGGGGAGTGTCTGGGCGAACGCTGGGTGTGTTTGTGACGTCAAACCAGGAACGACAAGCACTGAACTGATCGCAGATGCCGAGTAAGTCTGAAGCTACTCTGAAACTGCTAAGAAGTTTGTTATCGCAATATTGCGAATACATCGTTCGCAATTTTAAGAAGCTAAGATTCACTCCCAGTAGGCGGCGGCGGCGGCTTAGCGTGTGTAACTCTGCTAAAATCGCCTTGCGACCGATCAACTCGGAATGAGGGCCCATATGTTTTCGTTGGCCTGGTGTGATTTAAACTCTATGTGTAAATTTAATATGTGTCTCTTGAAGTCGTGTCGAATGGAGTGCTTTGAGGATATTAGCAAAATTATCTGTCAATACTTTGTGAGATATAGGAGAAAGGTAATCCGTCTCCCAACTCTTAACAGTCGAAGCCCAGAGCTTTGATCCAAATCCTGACAGGATGTCCCAATATAAATAAGAGGTTTTATAAGGGGAAAGTGAAACTAAAGCAACCGTTTGTATGAGAGGGTCAACTCCAAGGTTTGGGTCATATGGGGGGGGGGGGGGGGGGGGGGGGGGGGAGAGTAAGGAGAGGACATAATGGTCGTAATTGCAGGTACATTAAAAAAAAAAAGTCTGTATGTGTGATCTGGTAATTGTTAATTAAGTCAGGAAAAGACATTAATACACCACCAGGATCAAACACATCTTTAATTAGTGCAATGCCTTTATGTTGCCGATAGAAGAACCTCACATTGTCCAAAGCCGCTGGGAAGCAGGGGTTGCCTCAAAAGGAGATAAATTTAGAGTGAGCCGGGTTTCTCTTAAGTGATTTATTTACAGACCACCATGCCAAATAGGTATCCCAAAAGAGAGGATTAGTACGGACAGACATAGGAAGAGCAGTTTTAGGGGTGTGTAAGAGAGCACGAAGATCATATGGAGCGCAAAGTGTTTGTTCTAAAGCGAAATTAGACTAAGTAGAACGAGAAAGTAACCAATCAAAAATATATCGAAATGCTACAGCTTTGGTAAAAGCACACATATCTGGCACAGCCAGGTCGCCCGCACTTTTGCGTAGTTTAAGTTTGGCCAGGGCCACACGAGGTCTCTTACCTGACCATAGGAATTTGGTAAAAAGTTTCACACAGTAACGGATGTCTGATTTCGTCAAAGCGTATGGTAGCATCTGGATAAGATAAGAGAGTTTGGGGAAAATAATACTTTTCAGCACCACAACTCTTCCCATAAGGGACAAGGGTAGAGGCGTCCAGGTTTCTAATTGTGTTGCAATGGTTTGTAAAACAGGAGTGAAATTAAGGGCATAGATAGTGGACAAAGAAGGCGGGATATATATGCTCAAATAGTTTAACCTGGACACATTATGTTTGAATATAGATAGTACAGGAGAAAAGGGAGAAGAAGTGAGAAGAGCAGACGCAGTAGAGCATAATTGGAGGAGTTCAGACTTGTCATAATTAATTTTAAAACCACAAAAGAGGCCAAAAGAATTAATGGAGTGAAGGATGGCTGGGATGGAGACGAGCGGATCAAAAAGAAACACTAACATGTCATCCGCAAATAATGCTATTTTCTCTTACGTCCTAGAGGATGCTGGGGACTCCGTAAGGACCATGGGGATAGACGGGCTCCGCAGGAGACATGGGCACTTTAAGAAAGACTTTAGGTCTGGGTGTGCACTGGCTCCTCCCTCTATGCCCCTCCTCCAGACCTCAGTTTCACTGGGTGCTTTTCAGAGAGCTCTCCTGAGCTTTCTGACAGAAAGTATATTTGTTAGGTTTTTTATTTTCAGGGAGCCTGCTGGCAACAGACTCCCTGCATCGAGGGACTGAGGAGAGAGAAGCAGACCTACTTCTGTGAGTTTCAAGGCTCTGCTTCTTAGGCTACTGGACACCATTAGCTCCAGAGGGAGTCAGAACACAGGTCTCACCCTGGAGTTCGTCCCGGAGCCGTGCCGCCGTCCTCCTCACAGAGCCGGAAGATAGAAGCCGGGTGAGTATGAGAAGGAAAGAAGACTTCAGAGGCGGCAGAAGACTTCATGATCTTCACTGAGGTAACGCACAGCGGTGAAGCTGTGCGCCATTGCTCCCATACACCTCACACACGGCAGTCACTGTAAGGGTGTAGGGCGCAGGGGGGGCGCCCTGGGCAGCATATAAACCTCTTTTCTGGCAAAAATAGTATATATACAGCTGGCCACTGTATATATATATATATATATATATAAGAGCCTCCGCCAGTTTTCAATATATTTGAGCGGGACAGAAGCCCTCCGCCGAGGGGGCGGGGCTTCTCCCTCAGCACTCACCAGCGCCATTTTCTCCACAGCACAGCTGAAAGGAAGCTCCCCGGACTCTCCCCTGCTTATACCACGGTTGAAGAGGGTTATAAAGAAGAGGGGGGGCACATAATTAGGCGCATATATACATTTATACACAGCGCTACTGGGTAAACATATGTTTATTGTGTTTTTTCCTGGGTCATATAGCGCTGGGGTGTGTGCTGGCATACTCTCTCTCTGTCTCTCCAAAGGGCCTTGTGGGGGAACTGTCTTCAGATAAGAGGATTCCCTGAGTGTGTGGTGTCGGTACGCGTGTGTCGACATGTCTGAGGTAAAAGGCTCTCCTAGGGAGGAGGGGGAACAAATGAATGTGGTGTCTCCGTCGACAACGCCGACACCTGACTGGATGGATATGTGGAATGTTTTAAGTGCTAATGTAAATTTATTGCACAAAAAATTAGAAAGAACAGCCAGGGAGTCAACCCATGTCTGTCCCTATGTCGCAGGGGCCTTCAAGGTCACAAAAGCGCCCACTATCCCAAATAATAGTAACAGATACCAACACGGATTCTGACTCCAGTGTCGACTACGATGATGCAAAGTTACAACCAAAATTGGCTAAAAGTATTCAATATATGATTATTGTAATAAAAGATGATTTGCATATCAAACCCCCTGTCCCTGACACGAGGGTACACATGTATAGGGTAAAGAAACCTGAGGTAAACTTTCCCCCATCTCATGAGCAAGTTATTGAAAAGGCTAGGAAATCTCCAGACAAGAAACTGCAGATTCCCAAAAATGGATTCTTAGGGCGTATCCTTTCCCGACTAAGGACAGGATACGGTAAGAATCTTCCCCAAGAGGGAAAAAAGCTTGGACACGCTTATCCAAAAAAGGTAGCGCTGCCATTATGGCTACCCTCAGGGATCCTGCTGATCGCAGACAGCAGGCTACCTGGAAGTCCATTTACACAATCTAGTACCTTACTCAACCCGGCGTTAGTGTCGGCTTGGGTTTGTAGCGCTGTAGCAGCAAGGATAGGTACCTTATCGACGGAAATTAATACCGTGGATAAGGATACCGGTTTATAGACCCTAGGTCATATTAAAGATGCTGTCTTATATATGGGAAATGCTCAAAGAGACATTGGCCTACTGAGTTCTAGAAATCACCGCTATGTCGATTTCTGCTAGACGAGTCCTATGGACCCGGCAATGGACAGAAGGCATATGGAGGTTTTACCTTACAAGGGTGAGGAATTGGTTGGGGAAGGTCTCTCGGACCTGGTCTCCACAACTACGGCAACTGAATAAAATTTTTGCCACGTATTTCCTCACAGCCTGAGAAAACACCACATTAACACATGCGGTCCTTTCGGTTATATAAAAACAAGAGAGTACGAAGATAGTCTTTTCTTGCCAGAGGTAAGGTCAGGGAAAACAAGCTGCCAACCACAGCTAGTTCCCAGGAGCAGAAGTCCTCCCCGGCCTCTATAAATTCCACAGCGTGATGCGGGAACTCCGCTGAGGAAGTCCGCCACAGGGGGGGCACGTCTTCGACTGGTCAACCACATCTGGGTTCACTCACAGGTGGATCCCGGGGTGATAGAAATTATTTCCCAGGGTTACAAGCTGGCGTTCGAACAAGTGTCTCCTCGCCGATTTCTCAAATCGGCCTTAACAGCTTCTCCCCCAGAAAGGGAGCGACTGTTAAATGCAATTCACAAAGTGTATCATCAACAGGTGGTGGTCAATGTTCCCCTACTTCTACATGAGAAGGGGTAGTAAATCAACCCTGTTAGTAGTCCCGGTTCGGTCAGACCCATTTTACATTTAAAATCCTTGAACCTATACTTGAAAAGGTTCAAGTTCAAGGTGCAATCACTCAGAGCGGTCATTGCCAGCCTAGAAAGGGGGAGATTTTATGGTATCCCTGGACATAAAGGATGCATACCTTCATGTTCCCATATATGCACCTCATCAGGCGTACCTAAGATTTGCGGTACAGGTTGTCATTACCAGGGTTTTCCACCAGGATTTTCACCAAGGTAATGGCGGAAATGATGGTGCTCCTGCGCAAGCAGGATGTCGCAATTAGTATCACTTTCACTGAAGGTGTTACAGCAACACAGCTGTTTTCTCAATATCCCGAAGACGCAGTTGATTCCTACAACTGGTCTGACTTTCTTGGGCATGATTCTGGATACGGTCCAGAAAAGGGTTTATCTGCAGATAGAAAAGGCTCAGGAACTCATGACTCTGGTCAGGAACCTATTGAAGCCAAAACAGATGTCAGTGCATTACTTCACTCGAGTCCTGGAAAAGATGGTGGTGTCATACAAAGCCTTCCAATGGGACCTACTGGCAAGTGGTCCGAATCACATCTACAGATTCATCAGTTGATCGCCCTGTCCCCCAGGGCATCTCTCCTGTGTGGGTGCTCACCTTCTAGGGGGCCGCAGGTTCGGCATTCAGGACTGGATTTTGGTGACCACGGAAGCGAGCCTCTGAGGTTGGGGAGCAGTCACTCAGGAGAAAAACTTCCAGGGTCTTGGGTCAAGTCAAGAGACTTGTCTTCACATCAACGTCCTGGAGCTGAGGGCCATATACAACGCCCTTCGTCAAGCGGAGACCTTGCTTCGCGTCTTACCAGTACTGATCCAATCAGACAACATCACCGCAGTGGCTCATGTAAACCGCCAGGGCGGCACAAGGAGCAGAGTGGCAAGAAGCCACCAGGATTCTTCGCTGGGCGAAATATCATGTAAGCGCACTGTCAGCAGTGTTCATTCCAGGAGTGGACAACTAGGAAGCAGACTTCCTCAGCAGATACGACCTGCATCCAGGAGTGGGGACTTCATCAGGAAGTCTTCACACAGATTGCAAGTCAGTAGGGACTGCCCCAAATAGACATGAGGACGTCCCACCTCAACAAAAAGCTGAAAAGATATTGCGCCAGGTCAATAGACCCTCAGCCGGTAGCTGTGGACGCCCTAGTGACACCGTGGGTGTTCCAGTCGGTCTATGTGTTTCCTCCTTTTCCTCTCATCCCAAAGGTGTTGAGAATAATAAGAAAAAGAGGAGTGCAGACAATTCTCATTGTTCCAGATTGGCCACGAAGGGCCTGATATCCGGATCTGCAGGAGAATGCTCACAGAAGATCAGTGGCATCTTCCTCTAAGACAGGACCTGTTGCAACAGGGGCCCGGTCTGTTCCAAGACTTACTGCGGCTGCGTTTGACGGCATGGCGGTTGAACGCCGGATCCTAGCGGAAAAGGGCATTCCGGATGAGGTCATTCCTACGCTGATAAAGGCTAGGAAAGACGTGACAACTAAACATTATCACCGTATATGGCGAAAATATGTTTCTTGGTGTGAGGCCAGGAATACTCCTACGGAAGAATTCCATCTGGGCCGTTTTCCTTCACTTCCTATAAACTGGAGTGAATTTGGGCCTAGAATTAGGCTCCATTAAGGTTCAGATTTCGGCCTTATCCAATATGTTTAAAAAAAGAATTGTCTTCTCTCCCAGAAGTACAGACTTTTGTGAAGGGAGTGCTGCATATTCAGCCTCCTTTTGTACCTCCGGTGGCGCCTTGGGACCTTAACGTGGAGTTTCCTTAAGGCGCACTGTTTTAAACCACTTAAAATGGTGGAGTGAAAATATCTCACTTGAAAGGTGGTCATGTTGTTAGCCTTGGCTTCGGCTAGGCGAGTGTCGGAATTGGCGGCTTTGTCTCATAAAAGCCCCTATCTGGGGGTTTTTCCATATGGATAGAGCGGAATTGCGGAACAGTCCTCAATTCTTGCCTAAGGGGGTGTCATCTTTTCATATGAACCAACCTATTGTGGTGCCTGTGGCTACGCGTGACTTGGAGGATTCCGAGTCCCTTGATGTAGTCAGGGTTTTGAAAACTTACGTAGCCAGAACGGCTAGAGTCAGAAAAAACAGAAGCACTGTTTGTCCTGTATGCAGCCAACAAGCTCCTGCTTCAAAGCAGACTATTGCTTACTGGATCTGTAACACGATTCAGCGAGCGTGAAATGGCTGGATTGCCGTTACCTAAATTGGTCAAGGCCCATTCCACTAGGAAGGTGGGCTCTTCTTGGGCGGCTGCCCGAGGGGTCTCTGCTCCACAGCTGGGCCGAGTGGTTTCTTGGTCAGGTTTATACAACTTGCGAGGTTTTAGAAGTATGATACCCTGGCTGAGGAGGACCTCCTGTTTGCTCAATCGGTGCTGCAGAGTCATCCGCACTCTCCCGCCCGTTTTTGGAGCTTTGGTATAATCCCCATGGTCCTTACGGAGTCCCCAGCATCCTCCTGGACGTAAGAGAAAATAAGATTTTAAACCTACTGGTAAATCTTTTTCTCGTAGTCCGTAGAGGATGCTGGGTGCCCGTCCCAAGTGCAGACTACTCCTGCAAGACTTGTATATAGTTTTGCTTACATAAGGGTTATGTTATAATTTTCATCGGTCTTGGACTGATGCTATATTGTTTTCATACTGTTAACTGGGTAGTATATCACAAGTTATACGGTGTGATTGGTGTGGCTGGTATGAATCTTGCCCTTGGATTAACAAAAGTCCTTTCCTCGTAATGTCCGTCTCCTCTGGGCACAGTTTCTCTAACTGAGGTCTGGAGGAGGGGCATAGAGGGAGGAGCCAGTGCACACCCAGACCTAAAGTCTTTCTTAAAGTGCCCATGTCTCCTGCGGAGCTCGTCTGTCCCCATGGTCCTTACGGAGTCCCCAGCATCCTCTACGGACTACGAGAAAAAGATTTACCGGTAGGTTTAAAATCTTATTTTAAGGGAGTAATGAGCGATACGTATAACGTGAAATTCTGGGTGGTTGCAGAGAGCAATCGCTAAGGGTTCAACGGCCAATGCAAATAATAGTGGGGAGAGGGGGCAACCCTGTCTAGTGCCTCTGCCCAAGGGTATAGGGACCAACAAGTATCCATTACATATGATCCGAGAGTGGGAGACAGTATACGTAAAAGAGAGGTCAGTTGGTGAGGAAAATTACATTTATTAAGGGTAGTAAATAAGTGTTCCCAGGAAACCAAATCGAATGCTTTCTCAGTGTCGAGTGATAGTAAAAAAAAGAGGCGGTAGCATCTGAAGTGGAGCCTAAACGATGGGAAGCCGCAATAACCTTGCGGATATTAGCTGAGGAATGTCTACCGACTATGAAGCCCGTCTGGTCCGAGTGAATCACCCCAGGTAGCAGACATTTTATCCCATCTGCCAGAAGCTTGGTGAACAATTTAAAGTCTACATTGAGTTGAGATATTGGTCTGTAAGAACCAGGTAAGTGGGGGTTCCTGCCCGGCTCAGGTAGTAGGCACATAATAGCGTCTGTAACATATTTGGGCATAGAAGTAGCAGTAAGCAGGACATTAAAAACCTAGACCAATGGGTCTACTAGCCTTGGGAGGAGTATTTTGTAATATTCTCCGAAAACCCATCCGGACCAGGGGACTTCACGGACTTAAGCTGTTTTATGGCGGCTTCTATTTCCTGAGGTGCGAATGGTGCGCATATAGTAGCTTGTGAGTCGGTCGGAATGGAAGGGGTATCAATAGACTCCCAAAAAGAAGATTCACCAGAAATATCCCTGGGAGGTTGGGTGTAGACATCTGTATAAAAACTTTGAAATAAGGAAGCAATATCTTTACCCGTGGAGGTATAAGTGCCATCAGGGTGCTGGATAGAGTGTATGAGAGATGAGGGAGTGGAGGATTTCACTAAGTTGGAAAGCAGACGGACGATTTTGTTACCAAACTTATAAAACCGATGGCCTTAGTAAAAAGAATGTTTATCACCCATAGAGGCGAGGAGGTCATCAAATTTGTGCTTAGCTAAAACAAAACCAGATTTATTACTTGGAGTCGGGGAAGTCTTATAAATTTGGTAGGCTGCTGTTAATTGAGATTGGAGGAGTTTATATGAAGAAGCACGTTCTTTTTTTAGTCTGGGAGACATACTGAATTATGCGACCCCTAATCACAGCCTTGGAAGTCTGCCAGAAGAGGATAGGGTCTGATTCCAAAGTGAAAAGGTTATCAAGTCTGAATTCCTCCCAAAACATATCAAGCTTATTGCGGAAACCCAAGGAAGAAGCGAGGTAAGACGGAAAGCGCCAAAGTTTATAGGAGCCCATATCTACAGAAGAAGAAAAGGATATCCAGATAAGGGAATGATCAGAAAGAAACATCGGCTCAATGTTAGCATCTATTATATTAGAAAAGAGGGGGTCGCACAGAAGAATATAATCAATTTGTGAGAGTGACCCATGAGCGGCAGATAAACATGTGAAGTCCCTATCGATAGGGTGCAAAGCTCTCCAGGCATCAGTTAGCAATAACTCTTGTGAGATAAAGGGGATACCAATCTTAGGGGGAGGTCTTCTGCGGGCAGGAGAATTAGAGTCCATAAATGGGGAGGAAACTACATTAAAGTCACCCCCTAAGAGTAAATAGCCAAACATAAAGGGGGTTAGTTTGCGTAGTATCATGCGGAAAAAAGAAGCATGATGGGAGTTAGGGGCATAGATATTACAAAAAGTATACTGAGAGTTAAAGAGGGAAAGATTAACCAGTACGTATCTACCGTCAGGGTCAATATCAGTGTGGAGTAATTCTATAGGGCAGTGATGGCTAACCTTGACACTCCAGCTGTTGTTGAACTATATATCCCAGCATGCTAGTTTTGTTATTTGGCCATGGTAAAACTGATGCAGTGCATGCTGGGATGTATAGTCCAATAACAGCTGGAGTGTCAAGGTTAGCCATTACTGCTATAGGGAGTAGTTTTTTTTGCCAGGAGAGCAACTCCCCTAGCTTTGGAAGATTAGGGGGCAGTTGCAAGAACCGTCCTTCCCAGGGTGGATAATTTCAATGTTTCCGAGAGTGTTAAGTGTGTCTCTTGCAATAGTATTAAGTCTAAATGCAGTTTATTTAAATAGAGGAGTAGTTTCTTGCGTTTTATTGAGGAGTGAATACCACCCACATTCCCAGAGCCCACCTTAATTGATGCCATATATTGTATAGTACAGGTAATAAACAAATGACACAGACTTCGCAAAAAACATCATGGGAAAATGCTGGGAAGGGGAGAGGGAAAGAAAAAGGAGTACAAAGAGTACTCCAATAACAATTGGAAAAAAGATAGCTTCGCAATTCACACATTTGAAACAAAACATGGTGCAAATTTGTCTGGAAGGCGGAGCTCCCAGCCAAAACAGCCCTGTCTAGGGAGCATAAGTTGAGAACTTAACCAGCGATCGTCACACATGCAACAGAGAAAGACAGTACTGCCATAACAATAACGAACAAAGGGGGTCATTCCGAGTTGATCGCTCGCTAGCTGTTTTTAGTAGCCGTGCAAACGCTATGCCGCCTCCCACTGGGAGTGTATTTTTGCTTAGCAGAAGTGCGAACGAAAGAATCGCAGAGCGGCTACAAAATATTTTTGTGCAGTTTCAGAGTAGCTTCAGACCTACTCAGCGCTTGCGATGACTTCAGACTATTCAGTTCCTGTTTTGACGTCACGAACACGCCCTGCATTCGGCCAGCCACGCCTGCGTTTTTTCTGGCACACCTGCGTTTTTTCGATCACTCCCTGAAAATGGTCAGTTGACACCCAGAAAGGCCCACTTCATGTTAATTACTCTGCGGCCAGCAGTGCGACTGAAAAGCTTTGCTAGACCTTGTGTAAAACTACATCGGCCGTTGTAATAGTACGTTGCGTGTGCGCATTGCACCGCATACGCATGCGCAGAAGTGCCTTTTTTTGTATCAACGCTGCGCAGCGAACATTTTCAGCTAGCGATCAACTCGGAATGACCCCCAAGGATAGGAAGTAAGGCATAGCCATTTTATCATGAGGGGAGAAGCAGACATGGTACGCAGTAATATGTCTGGGAAAGAAAAAAAAATAGGGGACAGAGACAAACGTATAGCTGATACATCACCACAGTGAGGAGTGTCCTGATAACAGCGCCAATACAGCGATAAGAAAGCGGGAAGAGTCCGTGCATAACGACTCCGGAAGAAATGTATGGGAGCAGTAGAGAGTTCCTAAGGACATCATGTAGTCAAAAGGCAATTTCCTCAGGTGTCAACTTCCGCCAACCGGTGTGACTGGTCTTGTACATATGCCACCGCATCTTCGGCCGATGTAAAATCTTTGAAGGCCGTGCCATTGAAGATCCTTAGATGAGCCGGATAAAGAAGAGCGAATTTCCTCCCGTTTTGGACCAGTTGTGAACATACCGGGGTAAAGGTTTTACGAAGTCATGTCAGTTCAGGGGAATAGTCCTGGAAATCATGAAGTTTGGTGCCATTCCGTGTGAGATCTCTCCCTCTCCTTGAGGCGGACCATATGGTTTCCTTGTGGATATAATTCAGGCATCTGAACAAAACAACTCTGGGCCTAGAAGAAGAAGAGTCACGCAGCTGTCCTGTCCGATGGGCCCGTTCAATTATGAGGTCCGAACAAGCATCCTGGATGTCAAGTAGTTCAGGCAGGGTCTGCTTCAAAAAATGGTATAAGGCTGACCCTTTAAGGGATTCTGGCAATCCCACGATCCGCAAATTGTTTCTGAAAATCTATTTTTCAAGTCCAATTTAGCCCATACCAGAGTGTCAGATTGTTTCAGCTGCGCAGTGAGATCCTGTAGAGAGGAAATGGCTTGGAGATTTTCCCCAGCAGTTTGTTCCACAGCCAAGACTCTTTTGGCCAGTTGTTTACATTGGCTCTTAATGTCCGTGACTGCTTGTTGGAGTGGCACAGCATTAATTGCAGCTTGTTCCTTTAGCATGGGCTGCACTGTCTCCCTCACAGCTTGTACTACATCAGCATATGTAAGATGACGGGGGGGAAGCAAGGACAGGGTGGTTTGCTGCAACGGTGGTTGTGGAGGGTTGTTGAATCTTAGAAGGGGCAGCAGAAGGTAAAGACAATTGGGGGAGGCTGATAGTGGAGGTGTCCATGTCTGCAGCTGTCCCTGCCGCCATTTTGTGAGACTCAGAGCGATCCGGGGGCTTCCCAGGCATTGGATCTGATAAATATTTGTCCATAGAGGAACGTAGGGGTGAGGGATATCAAGCCCCGCTCTAAGATGTAGCCTGTGATAGCTAGAAATGTGTGGCTAATCGTGACCTTTAGCCTGGTATTTAGGGGGTACAGAGGTTACGTAGAATGCCCCCTAGACCATCAGAAAGTACTCACAGCTGAGCAGACTACGTCACAGCCAGTGGGACCGTGAGGTGAAGAGCGGCAGAAGGAGGAGGGCTCCGGGTGCAACCAGCAGGAGAGCCCGCAGCACGTCTCACTGCAGGGCCGCAGTCCCGTCACCGGAGCTCCAAGAAGGGCAGTTGAGAAGGGTGGCGGGGAGCGGCCAGGAAGTGGGGCCATGAAATGGCCCCTGAGAAGGAGCAGGCAGGCGTGGCGGGCGGCACGGCCGTGGAGCGGGTGACGACGGCGGGGCCGGCAGCACTGAAGATCCCATCACAGTGGGTGAGTGTGTGAGGAGACTCCTCCGGAGAAATGACAGGGTCCAGGTGCGGTGACGGAAGTACCGTCAAAGTCACCCACACACTGCCCTGGAGCTGCCGTTGCAGTGTGGACGATCGCTAGGTTGGTTTGGTGGGCCAGGGGGGCCCTAGCAGGGTAATCGGGCGTTCAGCACTGGAGCTGATGTGAGAGCCGCCTTACATCGGCCGCGCCGGAACCGGAAGTCTAGTCTATCTTGTTTTAACTCTAGGTTAGTTAAGACTTTCTCCTCCAGCAGCCTGAAATATATTTATACCTGTCTGAATATGCAAATACTTTAAACCATGCCTTAATAGCAAAACTATGGCAGGGCATGCTGGGATGTGTTGTTCTACTGCAGCTGGAGGGCCACAGGTTGAAGACCCATGCTTTAAATTATTGTTATCCTTCAGGTTATTCTTGATCTTTTCTTTGCCACAGTAAACTATTAAACATTTTAGAACAGTTGTGTGTGTGTATATTAAGTTTTGGAAAACCAGTGTCCTAATACAGATGTAGCCTCGCTCACCGTGGCTATCTCCATGCACGTGCTCTTAATTGTGCCTGCGCTCCATACAAAGTATATGGGACAGTAAAAGACGCACCTAGCCATGCTGGGAGTGCATGGGTTGGCTAGTTGTAAATACGAGCATAGCTACATCTAGCAAGTGGATACATGCACAAAATGAAATACTGATTGTTATTTACCGGTATGTGTGGTTAAATTTAAGTGTATTTTTTTTTTCAGTTTCCATTTCTCTGAATTCTAAAAAATGTCTTTATTATTTTGTAATATCTATCTATCTATCTATCTATCTATCTATCGTGATGATGAGTGGGAGTAGCAATACCAATGAGGGGGTGTCTACTGGCCCTGGGATGATAGAGAGTAATGTCCCTTAAAAGTTGACCCTGGGATCATACTATACATACTGTATATAGGGATATGTTGAAGAGGGTTGGGGTAGTGCCACAGTGGAGGTCTTTGGATACTGCTGATTGGGGAATTATGTCACTGGGGATCTATTACCATTGTTGGTGTAATGCCATTAGGAGTTTATTACCTCTGGTGGGGGGTGGGAGATACTGTTATAATTAATAATTTCTCATGCAGCAAAGCTGGGCGACACTGGACCATGGTATTTCAAGTTGGTCTGGAGTTTGGCACTTAAACTATTGCAGATTTCAATTCTTAGCTCCTCTCTCCTTGCAACCCCATCATGTCAGTCTTCTTTAGGTGCCTAATGGAGTAGGGCACATTTTGGGAGTTAATTAATTTTCTTTTTACGGATGGTGTCATTGCTCCAGTTCACCACTAGAACAGAAACTGAGGTTTACTCTAATTTGTTCATGGTTTGGATGCCCAACAGCTCATTCCTGCCAATCTTGAATCTTCGCGCCTTGAGCACCTGGTTGTGGGTGGAGCATGTTCGAATGGAATCTCTGATCAGTTATCCAAATCTTGGAGGCCAACAAATTTTTGGCCTCAATGTACGCTAGGGACACATATCTTTATGTTCAGATTTGGGCAGGTCATCATTCTCTTCTCCGTCTTGTAGTTGGATCTGCTCACTATCAGTTCTAGTCTTTACCTTTAAGCATAGCCACATCTCGATGAGTAGTCGCAAAAATCATGCCTTTGATGGTGAGCATACTACTCATGGAAGGTATCACAATCATACCTTATTTAGACAATCTGCTACTGAGGCCAATTTAGCTTCTCAGTTACAAGAGCACCTAAATTGCACGGTTCATGTACTTTAGGATCATGGCTAGATCCTGAAGTTTGAGAAGTCTTATTTAATATCTTGTCAGTGTCTTCAGTTTCTGGGGGTGAATTTTGACACCTCTCTACAGTGAGTTTTCTTGCCAGAGTCCAACATATAGCTCTTACAGATTTTGGTCACAACAGTACTGTCTCCCTCAATTTTGTTATATATGAAGCTGTTAGGCACAATTGTCTCCACCTTAGAGACCATTCAGTGTGCCAGGTTCCCCTGTGGGAATTCCAGTGGGAAATTCTCCAGCATTGGAGCATCCTTCCTCTCAATTTTTCGTTCTGCCTGTCAGCACTTGTCAGTCTCTCCATTGGTGGCTGGTTTCAAATCATCTCCTCCAAGGACAATCCTTGTTCACTATGGATTGAGTCATTGTGACCACGGAAGCAAGTCTCCTTGGATTGGGTGCCATAACATTACATCTTTAGCTACAGGGCCTTTGGACAACACCAAAGATGCTCTGCCGATCAATGTGCTCAAGTTCCTAGACTGTTTTTTGTTTCTTTTGGAATCCCAGTCCATCCTTGCTGGCCAACTAGTTCGTATTCAGTTGGACAACGCCATGGCACTGGGGTATGAGTATCATCAGGGAGGCATGAAAAGCGCAGCAGCAATGGTAGAGGTGGCCCAAATCTTTTCCTGGGTGGAGACCTTTGTTCCAGCACTCTCAGCAGTGTTCATAACAGAAGCAGAAAATTGGGAAGCAGACATCTGTAGCAAAACCACGTTTACCTGGGGGAGTGGTCTCTCAATCCAGAGGTCCTCCAACAGTTAGTTCAGAAGTGGTGCCTTCTGCAGGTGGATTTCATGGCCTCTGGACACAGCTTCAGAGTTACAGTTTTGTGCAAAATCCAGGGACCCTCTTTCTTGCGCATTGGATGCCATGATGGCTTTGTGGGATTTTAATCTAGCGTATCTATTTCTTCTGACCCCAATGTTGCCTCAGGTACTCGAGTGCATCAAGGATCAATGAGTAATGGTAATCCTAGCGGCTCCAGACTGACCTCACACGTCATGGTACACCGATATTCTCAAAATTCCGACAACTTGTGGGTGGCATCTTCCACTTCATTCAGACCTTTGTTGGTTTTAACGGCCTGGCTTTTGAGACCGAGCTTTTGAAAGCTAAAGGTTTTCCGTCCTCGGTAATCTGTAATATGTGAACAGAGAAGGGTTCATACATCCAAGTTTTGCCCCTCTTATTTTTTTCCTTCATTGGGTTTTGGAAGCTGGTTTAAAGCTTCATTCTTTGAAAGTACAGATTTCAGAACTGTCAAGCTATTTCCAATGGCATTACTTGGAAGCTGGTGTTCCTTATGGCTATTGCCTCAGCTCAACTTTTTTTGAGTTACGGGCTTTGTCTTGCAAGCCACCTTGTCTAGCCTTCCATGACGATAGAGCGGTTCTTCATACAATTCTTACGTTCCAGCCGTAAGTTGTTTCAGTTTCCAGTTTAACCAGAAAATAGTTTTTCCGTTTTTTTTTATTTCAGCGACTTCCTGAGACTGGGATTATCTTGCTCTGCTAGATGTAATCCAAGCTCTGCGGATTCACTTAGACAAGACTTTTGTTCTTTTTTGATAAACATAAACGCGGTTGGCCAGCTACAAAGCAGACTATTGCGCATGGGACCTGCTTGGTTATCACTCAAGCCTATACTAGTGTATGGCAGCCGGCACCAGACTGGGTGTCAGCACATTCCACTAGGATGGTGATGACCGCTTGGGCAGTGCGACACAGGGCTTCGGTAGAACTGGTCTGTCATGCAGCTACCTGGTCCTCTGTCCACACGTTTGTTCGTTTTTATCGTTGTATGTTTTTGCCTCCGGCGTCACTAACTTTGGGTGTACAGTTCTTCAGTCAGGCAGCCTGAGCATTCCCTCTTCTGGGGCTGGCTGTTGAACATCCCATGGTCCCAGTGGCACCCAGTCTTGCTGCAAGAGAATATAAGAATTTTGGTCACTTACAATATCATTTAATCCTTTTCTTTTAAGCAGGCTGTTCTAACAGTTTGACTGGGTTATTGCTACTCCAATACCGCACTCTTTTAAAGAAGTACTGGCATGATGGGGTTGCAGGGGAGGAGGCTGATTAGCTGCACCAAACTGAAGCAGCCGCAGCTAGCTGAAGCCATGGCTGTCTCTGTGATAGCGATAGGAATCAGGCTGATTCTTACTGACATGTGACAGCCTCATTCCTCTGGTGCTGCAGCCAGAGAGCCAGGTTAAGGGGATGGTACAGGGGCAGGGCCAACTAGGGAGTGTAGTGTGGCCAATGTCAGGACCCTGGACCGATCAGGACTGGCTGGCATGGCAAGTTTTGATTGGTCTGCGTTCAGTCTTGAGAACACTGTGCCGGCGGGTCCGCCTGCCCGCAAAGTGCTTTGGAGTCTGCACTAACGCTGCTGCAGGACTGCCATGACTGAGGACAGAAAGGGTTTGAGAGCTCCTCTCTCTGACAGGTCATGTCAGTCTTTATGTGGGTAGTTGGGACAAGTTAATGTATGTTTTATTTTTTTGTGGGAGAAGTTTTATCTCTGTGGGGGGGGCAAGGTTTTTTTTGTGGGGTACAAGATACTTGGGGTTTTACTGTGGGGGGTTCAGTGTCTTTATTACTGTGGAGGCCAGTGTTTGATTTCGGCAAGACAGTCCTCAACCCCTGCAGCAAGGCCCCACCCCCTTTCAGCTTTTAGAGTAGATCACTTATTCTAAAAGTCTGGCCACCCCTGTCATAAAGTATCTTAGTGCTGACCCTTTTAGTGATTCTGGGAGACTAAACCATTGTTTTATCCCAATCCATTTTCATATCTCATCGACCCTGTTCCAAAGCTGGTTTTGCATTTTATACAAGGCTGACATTTGCTTCTAACATGATAGATCTTGGAAAAACTTTACACTTTATTTTGCTCATTGACCTGCACCTACTTAGAGTTTGTGCAATTTGTTCCTTTAACTTTTGGATTTTGTTCTTCATCAGCAGCAGTAATGTATCAGTCTGCCCTTTATGTGCCTCCTTTGCTGCCTTGATTGTTGAGAACCTCTTTTACCGAATAGTGGGGCAGAGGTATTTTAGCGGCACGGATAGTGCCACAAAAGCACTTCCTACTTTGCCTCATTACCGAGGCTAAGCAGGAAGGTACATCACCAAGTTTTGTTATCATCTTGTCTGCCAGAGCAGGGAAGTGAGAACTTCCCCCTCTGGCGATGCGCATCTGAGCACACAGCGCATCAGCTTAGTGCTGCTGACCATTCATACATTACCCTGCACATCGGCGTTCTATCTTTTAGATAGCAGCGCCGATAAGGTCACTGAGCACACACTGCCAAATTAATACATGGGGGGAAGCGTTATCAGCGCACGCTATGTACACTGATACCTCTTCCCCCCCCCATATCTTTGTTTCAAAAATGTACCCCTGTGTTTCTTATTACTTTTACTTTTCTGTGCTCTCTGATTATTTTCACGGTTTACATTTGATTATAGTGATAATTAAATTTTCTTAGCCACCACATTGGACATTCTGCTTTACACTAACCACAAGACTGGACTGACTGTTCTGTACACCAGCCGACTGATTAGATTAATAAGTCAAATTAACTAACATAGAGCATTTTGTCCAGTGCATGCTTACGTAGTACCTTGTCTATCCTCAGGCTTGTTAGTGCTATGTGCTGTTGTCTTTTTACTTCACTCTCTCCCTAAACTCTCCCCTGAGTTGCGCCATCTTTGCCACCTCTCTCGCATATGTTACTCCCTCCAGGTACCTGGCATATCATCCTCTCATCTATCCCTCCCACCATAATTCAGTGGTGGACGCTCAGCAGTATTGAAACGCACATCGGTTTTCTCTCTTTAAGGCACAGTGCACACAAAGACGCACCATCGAGCAGACATCGACCACACCACTGGACTTCTGAGCAACTCTGTGGAGCAACTTAAGATCTGTCACCACCCAGGAACGCCTATCAGAACTACGTGGATCTTCATGGAGTTCTAATCTGCGTTCACCAGCGGTGACCATAGAGATGCAATACATCTTGGATGCATTAGTAAAACTTTGGACATTTGCGTCCTTGCCTAAATCAGGCCGGGACATCATTGGTTCTGTCTTTCAACTTTCTTGAACACATGATATCCCTGAAGAGTTGCAAGTTGCACCTAGCAAAATGTAAAGCTATATCTACGTCACAGCAGGCTGTTCTTTTGATTATAAATTTGCACCAGCTGGCCTGTCTTGCTCCCATGAACAATGTATCACCGTGTTTCATCATTGAATTGTTAGAGCACTGACATTTTCGCTGCCCTCAGTTGACGAGCACCAGTCTTTTCCCTGATTCAGCTCCTTCCCAAAGTATTCCTATGAGCACTGACAACTAGCATGATGTTACTAAATATCACACACTGTCTTCTGTGCAGCCGTTTCCATGTTGCATTTCTGTAAAACAATACATTTTCAAACTTTAAACCAGATATTGCAAGATACTCTTTCCTAAGGCACCGCAGACACAGGGGTATATATCATGCGATTTTTGTTCAGCTTTAGCTAGGTATTTGTGTATCAATTATCTGGCTATGGTACATTCCCTAACTTTTCCTGCTGAGAAAGTGTTGGCCTCCCAATTAATTTACACCTGCCTGGAGTTTCTTCTCCTGGGGATGTGACTTTTCCCCCTAACTCTCCCTCTATATTTTGATTTGTATATACTAACAAACATTTCTGTGTCTGGGCTATATGGATTGAAAGAGTGGCTGATACCCAAGATAATAAGCAAATAACCTCTTGAGAGGTGCAACATGTCTTAGTTTTAAACGGTTTTAGGAAGTTGCTTCATTAATGACTAGTGAGATCTTCTACTTCTTGTACTCTGCTGAAAATGTGTCCTAGAGAAATGGTTACACTTATGTCAGAGATCTGAAAGGATTACACTAACAAGCCTCAAAGCAGTAGTTCAGGACTCTGCTGGAATTCCTCTGTGACAGACTATGAACATGCAGAGGTCAGCAAACTAAAATAACAAATGCAAAGTCCCGAGGACAGAGTAAGTATCTATTATCTGCAAAATCCCATGTTCTGTATGACCTTTACCGACTGCAGTGTATTGTGACTCTGAGAAGAAGAATCATTTCTCATTGCTGTCAGTGCTCCAAATCACAGTCGTTCTCCAAGACTAGGTGCCCGGACATGTATGCAGCTTCACCTAAAACATATGTATTATGGCAAGTTATGTCGTTCCCAGTACCACAACAAGTAACAAGCCAAGTAATCTCGAAATATTGGGGCATTTGACATATCAAGCTTATGTGAAATTTCAGTTTATGCTTTAATACGCTGTGTGCATACGTTTCTTTATTTCCAATGCAAAATGAAATAAACCTGACAAAATGGATTAGCTATAATTCTTTGTTCTTTAATTAATCTGAAGTAATTGCATTAAAATGACCCTGTTTAGGAACTTATGGTTCTATTTACTAAGGCTTGGATGGAGATAAAGTGCAGGGAGATAAAGTACCAGCCAATCAACTCCTGTCATTTTTCAAACCCAGCCTGTGACATGACAGCTAGACAGTGATTGGCTGGTACTTTATCTCTGTCCACTTTTTCTCCATCCAAGTCTTAGTAAATAGACCCCTTAGATGTCTATTTAATATGAAGCAGCAATAACAGATCTTGTATCACCGCATGCGGCAGCTGTGTAGTGCCTAATTCTCTGCCATACTGGTCGGCAGACAGTCCTCCATGCATCTGAATGAGAGCATTGGTCTGGTGTTGGGTTTCCAGTTCCACTTCCAACCAATAGTAAAAGCGCTAAAGTATTTTTCCAGTAAGGGTCCTGTGCTGTTCCCATGCTAAAATAGCGATTATAGGATGCAATGTTGTCCTCCTTGTTAAATACTATAAGAAAGCCTTAGCCAGAAAGACCTGGTAAAAAATATCACTGGTCTGGAGGTTTTATTAGATACAGAGCAATAGGGGTCTCCCAGTAATAAAAAAAGGTCTGGTTATGTGGTAAACAAGTTCTCTGTTCAGCTGAAGTTTTCATATTTTCTGATCAAGAAACAAGTGTGTTAGTAAGCCTGTGTGAAGCATGTGGGTAGCTCATCGGCTGTTTGTATTCTTTGTTACCATAGCTATGTATATTTAGTATAAACATTTCCATCACATGCATGAGGTGCTAAGATTTTTGATGATGTTTTTGATTAAGACTTGAAGCCAAGTCACCTGATTTCAACTTTTTGTTTACTCCTACTCCTACCTTTAAACGTTAACTCACCCCACTCTACAAGATTCCTGGTTCTCTGGTTCACATTGAAGCAGAGTTGCTGCCTGTTAAACCTCAAACTGTCAAATATATATGTATAAGTACATATTTGATCTTGTACCTTAAACTTATTTTAATCCAGTTGTTTAAAGATTAATTTTGTGCTTGTGTCATGCTTTGCAACTGTTAGTATAACATTCTGTGCCCATTTACAATAAGATTTTTTCCTTTAGAGCACTTTGCTACTCTTACTGTGACTGATTTCTTTCAGGTCTCAAAGTACATTTTTGTTCCAGTGTTAAATATTATTTTGTATTCCACAGTTTTCAGTTCTAATTTGTTTTGTTTTTATTATAGTAAAATATTTTTATTATGTGTGCTTTTACAAATGTTTGATTTCTACAGATAAGTTATACCATGTTATGAAGTTCTGTATTTATATATATACCTGAATATATATATATATATATATATATATACACCTGACATGAGCTGAATTTTAAGGGCCCCATACACTTATACGACATGACGGTCCGTCATGTCAAATAAGATTTCCTCCCTCCCGGCAGCCTCTCCGTTGGCCGGATAGTATTAGATACAGTATATCGGGTGGTCTTCAGTATGCCGACTGACGGGATCCCGGCGCACAGTATACCGGCGCCGGAATCCCGACAGCGGCATACCGACACTTATTCTCCCTCGTGGGGGTCCACGACCCCCCTGGAGGGAGATCCCGTAGCGTGGCGAGCGCAGCGAGCCTGCAAGGGGCTCATTTGTGCTCGCCACACTGACGGTAAGCCGGCGGTCGGGCTCCCGGCGCCGGTATGCTGGTCGCCGGGAGCCCGACCGCCGGCATACCATACTGAACACCAGTATATCGTATGCAGGTTTTTTTTTGCATACGATGTATCTTTTATTTCTCTATCGTCCTAGTGGATGCTGGGGTTCCTGAAAGGACCATGGGGAATAGCGGCTCCGCAGGAGACAGGGCACAAAAAGTAAAGCTTTAGGATCAGGTGGTGTGCACTGGCTCCTCCCCCTATGACCCTCCTCCAAGCCTCAGTTAGATTTTTGTGCCCGGCCGAGAAGGGTGCAATCTAGGTGGCTCTCCTAAAGAGCTGCTTAGAAAAGTTTAGCTTAGGTTTTTTATTTTACAGTGAGTCCTGCTGGCAACAGGATCACTGCAACGAGGGACTTAGGGGAGAAGAAGTGAACTCACCTGCGTGCAGGATGAATTGGCTTCTTTGGCTACTGGACATTAGCTCCAGAGGGACGATCACAGGTACAGCCTGGATGGTCACCGGAGCCTCGCCGCCGGCCCCCTTGCAGATGCTGAAACGAGAAGAGGTCCAGAATCGGCGGCAGAAGACTCCTCAGTCTTCTTAAGGTAGCGCACAGCACTGCAGCTGTGCGCCATTTCCTCTCAGCACACTTCACACGGCAGTCACTGAGGGTGCAGGGCGCTGGGAGGGGGGCGCCCTGGGAGGCAAATGAAAACCTTTTTTGGCTAAAAATACCTCACATATACCTCCGGGGGCTATATGGAGATATTTAACCCCTGCCAGAATCCATTAAAGAGCGGGAGACGAGCCCGCCGAAAAAGGGGCGGGGCCTATCTCCTCAGCACACAGCGCCATTTTCCCTCACAGAAAGGCTGGAGGGAAGGCTCCCAGGCTCTCCCCTGCACTGCACTACAGAAACAGGGTTAAAACAGAGAGGGGGGGCACTAATTTGGCGTTAGAAATATATAAAAGATGCTATAAGGGAAAACACTTATATAAGGTTGTCCCTATATAATTATAGCGTTTTTGGTGTGTGCTGGCAAACTCTCCCTCTGTCTCTCCAAAGGGCTAGTGGGTCCTGTCCTCTATCAGAGCATTCCCTGTGTGTGTGCTGTGTGTCGGTACGTGTGTGTCGACATGTATGAGGACGAT
Organism: Pseudophryne corroboree; assembly: GCF_028390025.1. Classification (NCBI taxonomy): domain Eukaryota; kingdom Metazoa; phylum Chordata; class Amphibia; order Anura; family Myobatrachidae; genus Pseudophryne; species Pseudophryne corroboree. The sequence continues at coordinate 435,075,529 of NC_086447.1, read as the reverse complement.
GTTGGTGAGGAGGCGGAGCAATTGCCTGTAATGGTGATGTCACTCTCTAGGGAGTCGACACCGGAATGGATGGCTTATTTAGGGAATTACGTGATAATGTCAACACGCTGCAAGGTCGGTTGACGACATGAGACGGCCGACAAACAATTAGTACCGGTCCAGACGTCTCAGAAACACCGTCAGGGGTTTTAAAACGCCCGTTTACTTTAGTCGGTCGACACAGACACAGACACGGACACTGAATCCAGTGTCGACGGTGAATAAACAAACGTATTCCTTATTAGGGCCACACGTTAAGGGCAATGAAGGAGGCGTTACATATTTCTGATACTACAAGTACCACAAAAGAGGGTATTATGTGGGATGTGAAAAAACTACCGTAGTTTTTCCTGAATCAGATAAATTAAATGAAGTGTGTGATGATGCGTGGGTTCCCCCCGATAGAAAATTATGGGCGGTATACCCTTTCCCGCCAGAAGTTAGGGCGCGTTGGGAAACACCCCTTAGGGTGGATAAGGCGCTCACACGCTTATCAAAACAAGTGGCGGTACCGTCTATAGATAGGGCCGTCCTCAAGGAGCCAGCTGACAGGAGGCTGGAAAATATCATAAAAAGTATATACACACATACTGGTGTTATACTGCGACCAGCGATCGCCTCAGCCTGGATGTGCAGAGCTGGGGTGGCTTGGTCGGATTCCCTGACTAAAAATATTGATACCCTTGACAGGGACAGTATTTTATTGACTATAGAGCATTTAAAGGATGCATTTTCTATATATGCGAGATGCACAGAGGGATATTTGCACTCTGGCATCAAGAGTAAGTGCGATGTCCATATCTGCCAGAAGATGTTTATGGACACGACAGTGGTCAGGTGATGCAGATTCCAAACGGCACAAAGGTGTATTGCCGTATAAAGGAAGAGGAGTTATTTGGGGTCGGTCCATCGGACCTGGTGGCCACGGCAACTGCTGGAAAATCCACCGTTTTTACCCTAAGTCACATCTCTGCAGAAAAAGACACCGTCTTTTCAGCCTCAGTCCTTTCGTCCCTATAAGAGTCATATCTGCCCAGGGATAGAGGAAAGGGAAGAAGACTGCAGCAGGCAGCCCATTCCCAGGAACAGAAGCGTTCCACCGCTTCTGCCAAGCTCTCAGCATGACGCTGGGACCGTACAGGACCCCTGGATCCTACATGTAGTATCCCAGGGGTACAGATTGGAATGTCGAGACGTTTCCCCTTCGCAGGCTCCTGAAGTCTGGTTTACCAAGGTCTCCCTCCGACAAGGAGGCAGTATGGGAAACAATTCACAAGCTGTATTCCCAGCAGGTGATAATCAAATTACCCCTCCTACAACAAGAAAAGGGGTATTATTCCACATTATATTGTGGTACTGAAGCCAGAAGGCTAGGTGAGACCTATTCTAAATCTAAAAAAATTTGAACACTTACAAAGGTTCAAATCAAGATGGAGTCACTCAGAGCAGTGATAACGAACCAGGAAGAAGGGGACTATATAGTGTCCCGAGACATCAGGGATGCTTACCTCCATGTCCAAAATTTGCCCTTCTCACTAAGGGTACCTCAGGTTCGTGGTACAGAACTGTCACTATCAGTTTCAGACGCTGCCGTTTGGATTGTCCACGGCACCCCGGGTCTTTACCAAGGTAATGGCCGAAATGATGATTCTTCTTCGAAGAAAAGGCGTCTTTAATTATCCCTTACTTGGACGATCTCCTGATAAGGGCAAAGTCCAGGGAACAGTTGGAGGTCGGAGTAGCACTATCTCGGATACTGCTACAACAGCACGGGTGGATTCTAAATATTCCAAAATCGCAGCTGATCCCGACGACAAGTCTGCTGTGCCTAGGGATGATTCTGGACACAGTCCAGAAAAAGGTGTTTCTCCCGGAAGAGAAAGCCAGGGAGTTATCCGAGCTAGTCAGGAACCTCCTAAAATCAGTGCATCATTGCACAAGGGTCCTGGTAAAGATGGTGACTTCCTACGAAGCAATTCCATTCGGCAGATTTCACGCAAGAATTTTTCAGTGGGATCTGCTGGACAAATGGTCCGGATCGCATCTTCAGATGCATCAGCGGATAACCCTATATCCAAGGACAAGGGTGTCTCTCCTGTGGTGGTTACAGAGTGCTCATCTTCTAGAGGGCCGCAGATTCGGCATTCAGGATTGGATGCTGGTGACCACGGAGGCCAGCCCGAGAGGCTGGGGAGCAGTCACACAAGGAAAAAATTTCCAGGGAGTGTGATCAAGTCTGGAGACTTTTCTCCACATAAATATACTGGAGCTAAGGGTAAATTTATAATACTCTAAGCTTAGCAAGACCTCTGCTTCAAGGTCAGCCGGTATTGATCCAGTGGGAAAAACATCACGGCAGTCGCCCACGTAAATAGACAGGGCGGCACAAGAAGCAGGAGGGCAATGGCAAAAACTGCAAGGACTTTTCGCTGGGCGGAAAATCATGTGATAGCACTGTCAGCAGTGTTTCATTCCGGGAATGGAAACTGGGAAGCAGACTTCCTCAGCAGGCACGACCTCCACCCGGCAGAGTGAAAACTTCATCGGGAAGTTTTCCACATGATTGTAAACCGTTGGGAAATACCAAAGGTGGACATGATGGCGTCCCGTCTGAACAAAAAACGGGACAGGTATTGCGCCAGGTTAAGAGACCCTCAGGCAATAGCTGTGGACGTTCTGGTAACACCATGGATGTACCAGTCGGTGTATGTGTTCCATCCTCTGCTTCTCATACCTAAGGTACTGAGACTTATAAGACGTAGAGGAGTAAGAACTATACTCATGGCTCCGGATTGGCCAAGAAGAACTTGGTACCCGGAACTTCAAGAGATGCTCACAGAGGACTTATGGCCTCTGCCGCTAAGAAGGGACTTGTTTCAGCAAGTACCATGTCTGTTCCAAGACTTACCGCAGCTGCGTTTGACGGCATGGCGGTGGAACGCCGGATCCTAAGGGAAAAAGGCATTCCGGAAGAGGTCATTCCTACCCTGGTCAAAGCCAGAAAGGAGGTGACCGCACAACATTATCACCACATGTGGCAAAAATATGTTGCGTGGTGTGAGGCCAGAAAGGCCCCACGAAGAAATTTCAACTCGGTCGATTCCTGCATTTCCTGCAAACAGGAGTGTCTATGGGCCTCAAATTGGGGTCCATTAAGGTTCAAATTTCGGCCCTGTCGATTTTCTTCCAGAAAGAAGTGGCTTCAGTTCCTGAAGTCCAGAAGTTTGTCAAGGGAGTATTGCATATACAACCCCCTTTTGTGCCTCCAGTGGCACTGTGGGATCTCAACGTAGTTCTGGGATTCCTCAAATCACATTGGTTTAAAACCAGTCAAATCTGTGGATTTGAAGCATCTCACATGAAAAGTGACCATGCTCTTGGCCCTGGCCTGGACCAGGCGAGTGTCAAATTGGTGGTTTTTTTCTCAAAAAAAGCCCATAGCTGGTTGTCCATTTGGACAGGGCAGAGCTGCGGACTCGTCCCCAGTTCTCTCCCTAAGGTGGTGTCAGTGTTTCACCTGAACCAGCTTATTTTGGTGCCTTGCGCCTACTAGGGACTTGGAGGACTCCAGGTTGCTAGATGTTGTCAGGGCCCTGTAAATATAGGTTCCAGGACGGCTGGAGTCAGGAAAACTGACTTGCTGTTATCCTGTATGCACCCAACAAACTGGGTGCTCTTGCTTCTAAGCAGACTATTGCTAGTTGGATGTGTAATACAATTCAGCTTGCACATTCTGTGGCAGGCCTGCCACAGCCAAAATATGTAAATGCCCATTCCACAAGGAAGGTGGGCTTATCTTGGGCGGCTGCCCGAGGGGTCTCGGCTTTACAACTTTGCCGAGCGGCTATTTACTCAGGGGCAAACACGCTGGTAAAATCCTACAAATTTGATACCCTGGCTAAGGAGGACCTGGAGTTCTCTCATTCGGTGCTGCAGAGTCATCCGCACTCTCCCGCCCGTTTGGGAGCTTTGGTATTATTCCTTATGGTCCTTTCAGGAACCCCAGCATCCACTAGGACGATAGAGAAAATAAGAATTTACTTACCGATAATTCTATTTCTCGGAGTCCGTAGTGGATGCTGGGCGCCCATCCCAAGTGCGGATTATCTGCAATACTTGTACATAGTTACAAAAATCGGGTTATTATTGTTGTGAGCCATCTTTTCAGAGGCTCCGCTGTTATCATACTGTTAACTGGGTTCAGATCACAGGTTGTACAGTGTGATTGGTGTGGCTGGTATGAGTCTTACCCGGGATTCAAAATCCTTCCTTATTGTGTACGCTCGTCCGGGCACAGTATCCTAACTGAGGCTTGGAGGAGGGTCATAGGGGGAGGAGCCAGTGCACACCACCTGATCCTAAAGCTTTACTTTTTGTGCCCTGTCTCCTGCGGAGCCGCTATTCCCCATGGTCCTTTCAGGAACCCCAGCATCCACTACGGACTCCGAGAAATAGAATTATCGGTAAGTAAATTCTTATTTTTCCCATCCATATACTGCGGGATCCGACATATAACGAGTGCAGCACTCGTGATATGTCGGATCTAGGGTGTTCCAATCCGATGCACACGGGAACGCGCATCGATTCGGGGGGAAAGCACACCGAAAATGCACGATTTTACCCAATATATTGGGCCGAATTGGGCTGAAATCGGGCATTATCGGTCTAGTGTATGGGGCCCTTAAGAAAAACCTGCTTCTGGATATACAATCTGATTTTACTTTTACAAAGAAGTGGTTTTATTATTCTATTCTGCTAGGATATATGAAGCATCTCCCATTCAAAGCGTTTATTAGTGTATTGATAAACTGTGCAGAATTTGAAATAGATTCAACACTCTATTAAATCTGTGTAAACAACGCTCAGCCAAGTTTGAAATTGCTAAAAGAAGTACAAACTTTGAAGCTTGTGCCAGCATGACAATTATACACTGTAATATTTTCATACCACTGGAAAGAAGAAATGGAACTACAGTATGTTACGTCCTTAGTCATTTCTGTTTTGCATGGAGATAGATGCATGTAGCTTGCTCATAACTCCACACAAGATTCAGTTCACTGCACTTTTAAATATTTATGTATTTCAAAAAGAAAGAAAAACTGTATTGTAACATTAAATGTAGCAGTTATTTATTTAAATAGATGTTTCCACATAGGCTATGGGTATGGCTAGTTTTACAATTCTATTCAATTTACAAAAGGAAAAGGGATTGCATTCCAAATGCCTTAGCGCTAATTGTGATTCATCTTGTATTGTGGTTTAATTGTCTGCTGGTGAAATATGTAATGGAAGTTACTTTAAGCATTTTTAGAGCTTGCAGGCTTATTTAATAATGTGCATTTAGAGATTAGCTGAAGCTCGCTTAAAGAAAAAAACTATCTTTTATAATGACAACAAAATAGTGCTCCTACATATCAGAATTAAATTTGTATTTTTTTCATAATATTTGTACTAAAAACAAATTTAATTTGATATGCTTGTATGCGGCGTTGTTCTCATGTTGCAATTTTTTTTGTATTTTAACTAGGAAGTTCTTTCATACAGTAAGATTTATTAAAGAAAGAGAACGTTCAATACATTAGAATAGGGCACAGCCACCCCCGTCACATATGACGGACAGTTTTAAGCAACATGCGCAAGGTTCTAAAGATTTCAATTTATGATCAACTTACATAATAATTTGACAGTGCGTGTCCTGCTATTGGCATGGGTGTAGTATGCTATGACGGCTATCGGGGTCCCGGCGCACAGCATGCCGGCACCAGAATCCCGACCGCCGGCATACCGACAGCTGGGTGAGCGCAAATGAGCCCCTTGTGGGCTCGCTGCACTCACCACCTTACGCTCGCCACGCTATCTATTCTCCGTCCAGGGGATCGTGGACCCCCAAGAGGGAGAAAAGGTGTCGGTATGCCGGCTATCGGGATTCCGGCGCCGGTATACTGTGCGCCGGGACCCCAACCATCCGCATGCTCAATAGATGTTTGAGCTCTCAGGTGACATCCCATGCACTGGATACCTACACTGATGACTGATTAGTTCAGCAGGGTTGAGTATCCTTTATCAAAAATTCAAAATCACACCTTTTTGGTGTAATTGTAATGTAGCTGTTGCTAAGCTGTGCATACAGAGGGGCCAATTTAGTGAGGATAGCAAATTCTGCTAATCAGCAGAATTTGCTATTCTTTGGCACGCATGCTGGGGGCCGCCCAGCATGCTGACCGGCACCTCAACCCCCTGCTACAAGCAGAAATTGCGTTTGCCTCGCAATTTCTGCTTGTTAGCAGAAACTAAGGTTGACTCCTGCCGGCGTAGCTTGGCTGCGGTCGCAGGAGTCCTGGCGCCATTTTACCTGTCGTGATGGCTGCGTGTGACGTCATGCAGCCGCTACGACCACGCCCCCGTTCGCGCCGTACAACCCACCATTCGGGTTGCCCCACCCCCGCAACACTCCGTTTCCTCTCTGAAAACGGAGCGTTGCCGCCCCCCTCCCGCCCCGTGACCACCTCTGCCTGACAGGCAGAGGCGATCGCATTTTCTGCGGCCCCCCGCAGAAAATGCGGACGCATGCGCAGTAGGGCCCTCTGCACATGCGTCCGCGGCACCCCAGCAATAATTCCGTACGAATCGCGACTTGCGATCCGTACTAAATTAGCCCCATAGTCAGGTTGGACACCGTAGGGCATACATCCAGGAGCAGTTTTTCAGAAATGCTTTGTGAAAACTGTGTGGTCTCCTAAAAACCTACATCACAACTAACCCAAAAGTGACCCATTAACCCTTGTGCAATTGACAAAATTATAATATATATATATGTGTATATATATATATATATATATATATATATATATATATAATATATTTTTTTTCATCACAGTAAATTGTGGTACACAGCACTATTATGATAAACGTGGTAAACATTATAGAAGTTCAAATTCAGTGAGCTGTAGAAACTGCAGTCCAAGTACCTCCCCTAGGGTGGCTGCTGATCTCCAAACGACTGTTATTCAGTCAGTCCAAAAATGGATCTGTAGAAAAGTAAAAAATACTGTAGCACCTCCTAGTGTAGTATATTTTTATGAAATATATATGTATATCTACAGTGCTCGAAGTGGCCGGTATGAAAAGGTATGTCATACCAACTCTTCACTTCAGTGGCCGGTTCTGGGACAGTGACAGTGTGACTGTGCCTTGTGAAGGTCAACCATCAGTTGTGGCATATATTTAAATATGACGCTGGTTGCAAACTAGTTGCAGATCGCAGACCAGTGGCCAGTAAGTGGCACCAACTTGAGTTTGGCACCAGCCGTGAGCTGTAATTGGTCAATTCAGCACAGTAATCCCAGGCTGGAGTTAGTGCATCAAGAGCCACCACACACAGACGGATCCTGGACATGGGCTTCAAATGTTGTATTCATCTTGTGGAGCCGCTCCTGAAAACAAACAACATCAGAAGTGTCTTACCTGGACTACAGAAAAAAAGAACTGGTCTGTTGCTCAGTGGTCCAAAGTCCTCTTTTCTTATGAGAGCATATGTTGCATCTCATTTGGAAACCAAGGTCCCAGAGTATGGAGGAAGAATGGAGAGGCACACAATCCAAGATGCTTGAAGTCCAGTGTGAAGCTTCCACAGTCTGTGTTGATTTGGGGAGTCATGTCATCTGCTGGTGTTGGTCCACTGTGCTTTATTAAGTCCAGAGTCAATGCAACAGTCTACCAGGACATTTTAGAACACTTCATGCTTCCTTCAGCAGATAAGCTTTATGGAGATGCTGACTTCATTTTCCAGCAGGACTTGACCCCAGCCCACCCTGCCAAACGTACCAAAACCTGGTTAAATGACTGTGGGATTTCTGTGCTGGATTGGCCAGTAAACTCGCCTGACCTGAACCCCATAGATAATCTATGGGGCATTGCCAAGAGAAAGATGAGAGACATGAGACCGAACAATGCAGAAGAGCTGAAGGCCGCTATTGAAGCATCCTGGTCTTCCATAACACCTCAGCGGTGCCACAGGCTGATAGAATCCATGCCACGCCGCATTGAGGCAGTAATTCATGCAAAAGGGGCCCACACCAAGTACTGAGTACATATGCATGATTATACATTTCAGAGTGCTGACATTTCTGTATTTAAAATCCTTGTTTTTTTTATTTTATGTAATATTCTAATTTTATGAGATTTTGGATTTGGGGTTTTCTTAAACTGTAAGCCACATTCATCAAAATTATAACAAACGCTTGAAATATCTCACTTTGCATGTAATGAGTCCATATATTAGTTTCACCTTATAAGTTGAATTACTGAAATAAATGAACTTTTGCCCGATATTCTAATTTTCTGAGTTTCACCTGTATGTTTTCATAACAGTCTACAATCTTTAGCAGGTGAAAGGAAGAGGCGCAGATGTAACAATGGTTGTGTGAATAGATACCACTGAGTTTCTTTTTTCAGGCTTTTTAGCCTGATTGTATGTAAGTGAATTTTAGCATTTACTTTCTATACCAGTAGAGTGTTTGAGAGTAAGACTCAATACAGAGAGGAATTCATGCTCTTCACCTTCAATCCGCCGCTAATAAGCACCTCTGTAAAGCTGTTTGTCATTATATAGCTAGGTACCTGTCACAGCGGATCTCTAGAGAGCTAGTTAAACTATATACAGCTGTGTTCTAATGTGTCTGGGTAGTTGGGATATAGAAACACTTCCATAAAACTATATTTAATATGCTACTATGCATATGCAGAAACTTCTCAAATAATGTATAGTTTATTTTATGAATGAGGCAGTTTGCTGCTAACACTTCTTTTTACAAATTTCATTTTGATAATATGTTTAAATGTATTCCTGTGTATTCATTTTAGAACCTTACTTGCAAAGTAAGGACTGAAAGCGTTAATGCCATCCTATGAATATTCTTGCTCCAAATCTCTCATAATGGTATGCAGTCATTATGTCGACACCAGAATCTAGGCATGGTGTGAATATTGATATGGACAAAATGTTGACTTACACAATGTTGACGTGGACTTAATGAAAGTTGGTCATAATTTCGACATTCTGAATGGCTACAGTTGATGTTAGGGTTAGGCTTCAATTATGGTACGGTTAGGGCTACAGTCACCTGAAAATGCTATGCCATCTGTCGTCATTCAGATAGTATCAACATTGTGAATGTTGTCATAATGTCCATGTCAACATTAAGCCAACGCCCTGAATGTTGACATTTTGTACACACCCGCTAAAACAACCTCCATACTATCTATTTTATAACATTTTTTTTTATTAATCTGTAGCAATTGTTAAAGCAGATTATTTATCTTATATAATGCCCTTTATGAGGTCTAAGAACACTGTACGCTAACTTCGTATGAAGTACCGTAAGGGTACGCACGTTGCGTAACAATCGCTTAGCCGTGGTCGAGACGCTCAAGCGTTACGTTCGCTCACGGCCAAGAGATCACTGGCAGGCACGCTATTGGCTGCCGACCACCGTAATGATTCGCTATAGCGATGCGACCGCTCGAGACCACGAGGAGATCACCAGCGGCGCATACGCTCACAATGTAAAACCTTTATATCTAAACCATAAACAGTGTATTATGCAGTAAACCCTTTGTGTAGTGATATAGTGTAAATGCAACACAGTATAACCTTACTAGCTTAAAAGCAGTTTGAGCGTCACCGACGCTCTAAGAATACTTAACTCTATAAGAAATACACAGATACCTGGGCTTAGGGTCCAACGCCTAACATATATATATTTTGAATGATATACTTGCAAAAGAATTAATACAAATACAAATCATACACTACAATATAACATAGACTAACTAACCAGGTAACTACGCAGTAAATACAATACAATTAAGTTTAAGAGAAAAATGAGAGAAAGAGAAGAGAGAGAAAGATATGGCCCATAATAACAAGAGAGAAACAGTATGATTACGGAGAAAAACTTACGCACAAAGGAAACGATCGCATGCGCCTCTGGACATCCAGCTCCCGATTTTCAGCAATGATAACCGTTGAAGAGTGAGAGCTGGATGTGATCGGCCTTTCTATTTATGCCCCACACACAATGCAATTCAATGGTCCCTACAATCTCATTGTTCATTGGACACAGGAATTCCTCCTCGCATCATAACAAAAGGTCATAGGTTGATTCATACAGGTGGGCTGTGACTATTTCCAACAGCTCAGGTGGGAGGGAAACTGGGTTTCCCGCCGCATGGGTAATAAAGTGCAAATAAAGTAAATGTTCATAAACTTCTTATGTCCATAACTATTCGCACGAGCGATTGATCTGCTTCAAACCAACACCGGAATATTTCTAATTAAATATTCTTCCGATGGATACTAAACACCACTGTATTACTCCTGTCTGACCCTTCGTATCAAACAAAGAGGGATTTCTCTGTTCATGAACATTCTATATTAACCAAACTTTCAGAATCTATCAAAGGGACCATGATCTACAAAATACATTATATAGTGAAAATATGTAACGATTGAGTCGCACGCTACGATCACATAAACTCTACCGTAAATACGCATACCGTGCGCCTGCGGGTGCCCGCGACTGTGAGTATGCGCACGTACGGGAGAGCGTACGCATGCGCAGCACGGACCTGTGTGAGGTGCAAATATGGTAGTGTGCATAGAGATATTTTTCTGACTTTGACAGTCCACCCTTTGGCAGTCAATAATAACTGCCACCTTCTAAAACATTTCAAAAGAGAAAAATATATGTCAGGGGTTAATACATTTACATGGTTGGGTAGGGGAGGAGAGGATAAGGTAGGAAAAGGGTATGACCTAGTGAGATAGCAGAAGCATGTGTGTATGAATCCGTGCTTGGGGGTCATGTATCATCGTGCCGTACGTGTTTTAAATCAAGCTTTGAGGTATTGCGAAGTATACATTTGAATTCCTTCTTATCCCGTGGTACGGGTCTGTGGATGGGCTGTCAAACTTTACCGAGCTCTTTTCGGCTTTGGTTCTAACAAAATGGGGGAGCACATTTTAGTTGATGATACATGAATGGGGGAGATATGTGATTGCTGATATCTGTGCCTGTATTCCCTATCGACTATGTGTGTCATTACCTGAGGGTTGTAGAAATGAAGAAAAGACATAATTACGGTAAATGCGGTGGTATTCTATGTCAGGTAAATGTACATTCGTCGATTGAGGTCTTGTTTGGTGTCTGTTGAATGCAGTCTTCTTTGTGCTTTTGCTCATAAGGTGCGAGCAAAGCTGTCAATGTCCATAGATTTACAAAAGTGTTGGGCTAGCGTAATTTTAAAATTTCTAGGGAAACTGGGGATCCATGGCATAGTTCATAAAAAATCTGTATATCAGGTTGTCAAAACTTCTTCTTTAATCTCTCTGTTGTCTGTATATCGGCTCATCAAATTCCTCGTCCAAGTGGGTCTTTTTACCTTGGAGGAGACGGAAAAACAGGTGAAAGAAACGGACCGTAGAAATCGCATTTTCATCACATCATTGTTTCTACATTTGGGTCATAAATCAAGTCCATTGGAATTACAGTTTCCTCACTCCTTAAACTCATTACCCTAGTACGATGATTGCACCTCATTAAAGCCTGACCGCATCTAAATATCAAACCAATCGTTATGATAACACCAAAGATACATAGGAGAAACTTCCCAACATCCATTATAACTCCTTGGGCCCATTCTCCTAAACCGGAGAACCAATTTCGCGGGTTCAACCATGACACCCAACCAGTCAGCTCATTACTCACAGCAGCAAGGGTGAGATTGTGTCTTCTGCGAAATTCCCACTTTAGTTGGAGAATATCGTCCATCTTTTGGTCTATGACCTCGACCGGGTCCTCGGTGCTATTCGTAATATATGTGCAACATTTCACGCCGTATTGTGTTGCCAGTGTGACACAATATCCGCCTGTTACTGCTGTGAGGTAATTAAGAACCATTCTATGCTGGACTAGTTCTGTTTTGTAAGCCTGAAGTTCCCTTCCAGTATACCTAAACGTGTCATCATACATTTCAGTGATATTATCTAACAAATTGGCGAGCGCAGAAATGTATTTATAATTCAACACTCTTCTAGCGGTGTGAGTGATATCTAACGCGATTAAGAATTGAATCCCGGTGGATTCACTGATCATGTCAGAGGCCGGGTGCTCTGTTCTTTCTATCAGGTGCCGTTTAACGATGTGCTCGTAATGAGTATGAGTATAAGGAGTTTGGGCAACACGGTGTATGTCTTTCATTTTGTCATGTGATACAGTCATTACTTCAGGCAGTACTTTTCCAATATAACACAATCCTTCAGAGTTTGGGGCAAGCCACTTATACGCCTTTCTCCCGCATATGAAATATGCATCATCGGGGAGAACATATGGGACGGAGTAGGACATAACCATATTACACACCTTCCATGTGAAATCTCCTAACCCTAATTCTTCCATCTGCTTAGTACACGTATCAGGTTGTACGATATGTGCACAGTATCCTGGTGATACCTCTCCAACTCTCGTAATCCTATTTCCTAAGGTATACCTATACCGGAAAGATTTTCCTCTACTGGCTATGTGGCGTATAAGCTCTGTATCTGTAGGCATTCTATCTGCTCTGTGTGAAAAGGTCATGGTTTGATTACTCCATGACACTTCCCAATTTCCCGGCTTTCGGGGATTGGAGATGTTAAAACATAATAGGGACCTATCCACATGGTATTGGTGGAGCTTCAAACTAGGAGGGCTGGAGATATTAAACCTCCTGTCCACCGGTCTCCCACCACTTAACTCAAGTACCTCCCCTAACGTTAAAGGAAATGGTACTAGCCCTGATTTGCTATGACCTTGAGGTACTTGAGAGCATACCCAACAATCTGTTTTATTTAACACACTACCCACTAAAGAGTGATAGTCACTCAAGGGATGCCGGTCCATATGGATATTAAAACTGGATTGGCATTTCTTTATGCACCCATCCTCAATGACATTGTTACAAAGCCGACAGATACAGTTTTCTTCAGCTAACAATCCTTCACAATTCCTTCTATGGTCAATGCTATCGGATCGTTTTCTGATACTCGCCTTTACTTGTTGGTTAAGTTGTTCTTGGAAAACTACGCCTCCATTTCTGTCATCAGAACCCATTCCAGAACCTCTCTCGAACTCCATGGTACTCTCGCCGGAACAGACTGCTCTGGTCAACATCATGGTCAACAGGAAAATCCGGATCACAGTCTCTTGGGGCAAGTCCATCTTGTAGGAGGAAACGGAGAAGAATGAGAAGGGGGAAAAAAATAATTTGAGGGAGAGGGGATGGGAAGTTGGAGAAAAACAATAAAAGGGAACAGGGGATCGACAACTGCTTTTGATCTTGTGGTTTTCAATGCTCAGGTGCCGCCTCAATCTTCCTGGAACAGACACTCCAGTGATACAACCTCTACCGTCTGTTCCTTATCACGGGACCTCTCTGGATCAGCAACCTTTTTACAGTGGGACGAATGAACCCAAGTCTCTCAGCAACCTTCAATGCTGTAGTGCTAGTCAATAAGACCTGGTATGGTCCTTCCCATCTGTCAATAAGGCAACCTGAGCGTAGAAAATTCCGTATCATTACATAATCCCCAGGTTCAATGTCATGACAATTACTATCAGGTAAATCAGGAATCACTAACTTCAGATTATCATTTTGATTCCTTAACTGTTTACTCATGTTAATCAAGTATTTTACAGTCACTTCATTGTTACACTTCAAATCATCCTGAGGGTTAATCATAACATGTGGTTGTCGACCAAACAAGATTTCAAAGGGAGACAGATTAAGAGGGGACCTCGGAGTGGTTCTGATGCTGTACAGTACAATGGGTAAAGCTTCTGGCCATGTCAATCCTGTCTCTGCCATCACTTTACTCAGTTTATTTTTAATAGTGCTGTTCACTCTTTCCACTTTCGCACTCGCCTGTGGACGGTATGGAGTGTGCAGCTTGCTATCAATTCCCATCAATTTACACATTCCTTGAAAGACATCACCTGTAAAATGGGTACCTCTATCACTTTCGATAATTCTAGGGATACCATATCTACATACAAATTCCTGCACAATTTTCTTAGCAGTAAACATAGCAGTATTTGTGGCCGCCGGAAATGCTTCGACCCAATTTGAGAAAACATCTATACAAACAAGTACATATTTCAAATTTCGACAAGGGGGTAATTGAATAAAGTCAATCTGTATTACCTGGAAAGGGCCGCCGGCAGGTGGGATATGGGATGGTTCTGTAGGTATTGCCTTTCCAATATTCTTTCTCAAACAGGTAAGGCATGACATGGCTCTTTTACTCGCATGAGAGGAGAATCCTGGGGCACACCAATATGCTCTTACCAACTTGCACATCCCTTCCCTGCCCAGATGAGTCAGCCCGTGAGCTGCTTCAGCCAAACATGGAAGATATGCTCTGGGGGCCACTGGTTTACCATGTCCATCCGTCCAGAGTCCTGAGGACTCCTGGCCATATCCCTTTGCCTTCCAGACTGCCTTTTCCTGTGTGGAACACAAATTTTGCATCTCACACAACTTCTGTGTGTTGATGGTATTAAATACCATCAGTTGTGTGGTGTCTGTCTGTCTGGTGGTAGCAGCTGCTAATTTAGCCGCTTCGTCTGCTCGGCTGTTACCAAGTGATATTGGGTCTTGGCTATATGTGTGTGCTTTACATTTGATAACAGCCACTCTGTCGGGTTCCTGTATCGCTGTTAGAAGCCTTTTTATGTGAGCTGCATGCGCTACCGGTGTACCAGCTGCCGTCATGAAATTTCTGAGGCGCCATAGGGCTCCGAAATCATGGACTACCCCGAATGCATATCTAGAATCGGTGTAGATATTGGCTGATTTGCCCTTAGCCAATTCACATGCTCTGGTTAGGGCGACCAGTTCAGCAACCTGGGCTGAGTGAGGTGGGCCTAGCGGTTCCGCTTCTATGGTGCCTTGGTCATCTACGACTGCGTACCCAGTACACAAGTCTCCCGAGTCTGACTGTCTATGACAACTACCGTCCGTGTAGAACGTAAGTTCTGCATCTTCCAGTGGGTTGTCACTGATGTCAGGCCTTGCGGTAAAATTTTGGGTCAAATATTCCATACAATCATGAGTGTCTTCCTTTGTATTAAATCCTCCTTCCCCACCACTCTCATCTTCCACCCTTTGTGCCTGTCCAGGCACACCTGGGAGATATGTTGCAGGGTTTAATGCACTGCATCTCCTTATGGTGATGTTTACGGGGGCCATTAGTGCCAATTCCCATCTTGTAAACCGCGCTGATGAGACATGTCTGGTTTGGGCAGAATTTAACAAGGCTGACACTGCTTGTGGTGTATGAATTGTGAGGTTGTGACCTAGCACGACGTCTTCGCTTTTCGTTACTAGCAATGCTATCGCAGCAACGCTTCGCAAGCATGTGGGGAGGGATCGCGCTACCGTATCTAGCTGAGCGCTGTAATATGCTACTGGCCTGCTGGCATCACCGTGCTTTTGGGTTAGTACGCCTGCCGCGCAACCAGCACTTTCTGTTCCGTATAGTTCAAAGGGTTTCCCATAGTCCGGCATACCTAATGCTGGTGCCTGCGTTAGGCACTGTTTAAGTCTCTCAAATGCTGCCTCAGACTCGTCTGTATGCGAAATCCGATCAGGTTTGTTTGAGGAGACCATCTCCTGCAAAGGTAATGCTAAAATGGAAAACCCTGGGATCCAATTACGGCAATACCCACACATTCCTAAAAATGTTCTGATCTGTTGCTGGGTTTGTGGCAGAGTCATGTCTCTAATTGCTTGAATTCTATCAGCGGTCAGGTGTCTCAGTCCTTGTGTTAAACAGTGTCCCAAATATTTTACCTTAGTTTGGCATAATTGCAACTTGTCTTTGGAAACCTTGTATCCTGTGTCTGAAAGATGAAACAGGAGCTGTTTCGTATCCTTCAGGGATGCCTCCAGTGAATCAGAACACAGTAGTAGATCATCCACGTACTGTATTAATACTGATCCACTCACTGGTTGGAAAGACTGTAAACAATCATGCAAAGCCTGAGAAAATATACTTGGGCTATCTATGAATCCTTGTGGTAATCGAGTCCATGTGTATTGGACTCCTCTGTATGTGAATGCAAACAAATATTGACTGTCAGGGTGCAGAGGTACCGAAAAGAAAGCGGAGCAGAGGTCAATAACAGTGAAAAATTTCGCAGTGGGAGGGATTTGCATTAGGATGACAGCTGGATTTGGCACTACGGGGAACTGACTCTCAACTATTTTGTTAATCCCCCTTAGATCCTGCACTAGCCTGTAACCCCTCCCCCCACTCTTTTTCACAGGGAAGATGGGACTATTAGCAGTGCTGGACGTTCTTACCAGAATGCCCTGTTGTAGCAAGCGCTCTATTACGGGATAAACTCCTAACTCCACCTCTGGCTTCAGAGGGTACTGTGGGATTTTTGGAGCTATCCTACCATCTTTTACTTGTACAACTACCGGAGCTACGTTTGCCATTAATCCAGTGTCCTGTCCATCTTTTGTCCAAAGTGACTCTGGTATCTGAGATGTCATTTCTTCTACTTGGGAGGGAGTCCTATTTGTCATAATGGTATGTGACATTAATTTTGACGGGGAGTCTAACATGTCTCGTACTTCCTGAGCGTGATTCTCAGGTATGTCCAAGAATACACCTTCAGGAGTACAATAAATGACGCACCCCATTTTACACAATAAGTCTCTACCCAGGAGATTAGTCGGTGCCGATGCAGCCAGCAAAAAGGAATGCTTGGTATGTAAAGGCCCTACTGTAATCTCGGCTGGTTTGCTAACAGGGTAGTGCTGGACTACTCCCGTTACCCCTATGGCTGGAATTGTCTTACCAGTGGTTCTCATGCCCACTGTCGAATTTATCACTGATTTGGCCGCCCCTGTGTCTACAAGAAAGTTTAATGATTTACCAGCTACATTGATTGCAATTTCTGGTTCACTTCCAAGGCTTGCAATCAATTTTACTGGCTGCAGATTACAGGTATGGCCACACCCCTATTGGGTATGGTGACCTCCCTGAATCCCGCTGGCAGCAACTACTTGTGAGGGAGTTAGCTGGGAACTACCAGAGGTTTGCCAATCTCTGTTTGGGGGGTATCTTTTTGTTTCCCCTGCATGTGGCTCATAACTCCGTTTCTGCGGACCCTGCTCCCAATGTCGTGTGTCGTGTCGTTGTCTAGGGGGTTGATAAGATTTTTGTACATTTCTCGATCTACAGTCTCGTGCAAAGTGTCCCTGTTTGTGACAAAAATAACATGTTACCACATTTGACTTACCCACAGGGTTTGGTGATGTTAACACAGGCTGTTTTGTGGTCAGGGCCTGTATACTTACTGCCATTAACTTATCACTTTGTTGTTCCCTGTGTCTGGTGATGTTCCTATCGTGATCAATAGCAGCCTCTCTCAAAGTAGCCACAGACAGACCTCGCCAACATGGTTGTGTGGTCTGTACCCTAGTCTTTAATGATTCTTTTAAACCATCCATCAGTACCGATACTGCTACTTCTCGATGGTTTATGTTTGTTTTAATGTCCTCTATGCCTGTGTATTTTGCCATTTCTGATAATGCTCTGTGAAAATACTCTGCAGCTGTCTCTGACTCCTTCTGTTTAATGGAGAATATTTTGTTCCATTTAACTACGGCTGGGAAATACTCCTTTAACTGTAAGCTTATTCTTTTTACATTGTCTTTGTTGTACACATCTGTAAGAGGTACATCCTGATCTAATCCGCAATCAGCTAAAAATTGAGTTGCGTCAACATTGGAGGGTAAACATGCTCTCAGCAATATCTGCCAGTCTTTATTGTTGGGCTCTACAGTGTTACCTAAGTCTCTGATGTATTTTTGACTGGCAACTAAGTCTTTTCTAGGGTCAGGGAATTCAGACACTATGGTCCTTAATTCCATTCTGGAAAATGGGCTATACATGGCAATGTTCCTCACAGGGGTGACTCCTGATGTGTCAGTTTTCCCATTTGGAACAGCTATTACCCTAACAGGATTAACTCTAACAACATCACTCTGTGTGGGTTCTACAGCCTGTGGTGAAATGGCTTCAGCATAGTGTATGGTGCCGTACTTACCTGTAGATACGACCTCACCTATCCCTCCGCTAGGGGCCCTTGTTACTAATCTCGTGGGTGGAGCTGTGCCTACTGTGGTCTCTGCTATGGTGGCTGCTAGAGAGAGCGCTGAAATTGTTGCCGATTCGTCTTCTTGATCACACTCCTGAGGAAAGTTCAAAACAGGGTACAACTTGCACGGGTTAATACTTGCATTGGTTAATTGGTTAACATTATCTTTAACATTTACACAGTTGCTAAGTGTTTGTGTGTTACACCTTAGTGCGTCATTCTCCGCAACCAATTTCTCTCCCGATATATATGGTGGCGGTGGGGCCGTGGCTATCAGTTTTCTGATTGAGCCAGATCCCGCCGCCTGAGCCAATCCTCTCTGTATGTCACCCTCCTGTTGCCACAACTGCAAATAATCATAATGCTTGATTCGTCTCTTTGCTGATTTAATGAGACATATCCTTCTCCTTAAATTCGTTAACACTTCTGTGCTGAAGCTACCTACTCTTGGGAATTTCTCCCCGTCATGTACTGTCATTCTCTCCCATTCATCACATAAAACCTCTGTGTGTGAACCGTATTTTTCACACATCACGTACCTTGCCGACCCAACTGGTCGGTTCACTGAATCAACCCGAACCGAGGTTGATCGCCCCCTACCTGAACAAGTGGCCCCCATAGTTCGAAGGTGTTGCTTTATCCAGCCAACCCTTACGCAAACCAAATGTCCAAAATAGGCTGACGGTGGCGGTTTACCGAGTACCCCACTCACTCGCCCACGCCGACCAATACGACCTGATCACACCGATATGGTGCTGGCGTACTCAACCTAGGGCCCCTGCGACCTGAACCTCTATTTACTGGAACCTGTGAGGGTGATCCGAAGAACACTTACTCTTTCCAGTAACTATTGGTTGCTGGATAGTTCCTGAGTGAGCAGCGAACTTCCCTTAAAATAAAAAAATTACACAAATCACGTTAGAATGTACAAATAGCGTTTATGACCTTCGTACACAAATAGTACCGGTCAGGTTTACTAATGTACACAATTACGTGCGGTACAATCGTTCAGCACATAAGCAACTAATCTTATGTACGGAGCGACCAGTGGAATCGAAAATTGCGGCTGCGAATTCCTTCAGCAAGAGCTTGTATGGCCTATATGGGTGTTGCACCAACCCTTTCTTGGTGTTGTGCCTGTGGACTGTATAGCGGACTTCCTTGTCTGCTGTACCTGAACCTGTTGGTCTGCTATGACCTCCTGGTCTGTTACAGTATGACCTCCTGGTCTGCTACACTCTAATGCTCAAATTGTATGTTTTAACCAGGGATGCCTCCCTAGCCACCATGTACGTCACTTACACGCATGTACCTCACGAGAACTCGACTTTTCTTGTGGTTCAACCTGTAAAATTGTATACAACACACTCACTCACCACATGTACACTTTTGTTTCTATTTCTATTTCTGCGCAGAAATTTCTCTTTAGACCAGATGTGTTACAAATTAGGAGAAGGATCTATTAATTTAAATTTCGAATTTAAAATAAATTTGTGCGATTTATCGCCTGGCGTTATTTACCGCGTTGCGCTATTTATCGCGTTGAAAAAAAATTAACGCTTGTGATTTGTTACGTGGGCGTACCCGTACACTCCGTTGCGTAATATACGCTGCGTGCGTCGGCCCTTGGATTGCGTACGCAAGTCTCAGTCTTTTGTTAGAGACACGTGTACGCAAAGCAAAGATCCACCGTAACACAATTTATACGTTTATCAATGTAGATGATCCTTGATCATCTACCGCGCACCACACTGACTTCGCCTTGTCTCTCAGGCAGAGCTGTGTGTTTGTCTATACTTTAACTATATTACCTTTACTTTTACACTTTGAAATAGCGGCAAATCTCTCTTAGCACGTTTATCAACTATATAATAGCAAACAGGAGAGTGATATACGAAAATACACGAATGAAAAGAAATGCAGATATGCGTGCGTGTGTACGCAAGACAGAAAAATAAACAGTTTTAAAAGAGACTAGCGCGTTGTTCTTACCTCCGGTTCCCGGATTCCTTCAGCACCCTTTACTAAGAGAAGCAGACGCTTATCCAAACAGCACTACGAGGAATATGATCTCCCGCCCTTTGCTGCTGGATAATGTCTGCTGTAATTACCTAGTGCAGATATGTGAAGGACAGGACGAGCCCGCAATTGTTAAAGCAGATTATTTATCTTATATAATACCCTTTATGAGGTCTAAGAACACTGTACGCTAACTTCGTATGAAGTACCGTAAGGGTACGCACGTTGCGTAACAATCGCTTAGCCGTGGTCGAGACGCTCAAGCGTTACGTTCGCTCACGGCCAAGAGATCACTGGCAGGCACGCTATTGGCTGCCGACCACCGTAATGATTCGCTATAGCGATGCGACCGCTCGAGACCACGAGGAGATCACCAGCGGCGCATACGCTCACAATGTAAAACCTTTATATCTAAACCATAAACAGTGTATTATGCAGTAAACCCTTTGTGTAGTGATATAGTGTAAATGCAACACAGTATAACCTTACTAGCTTAAAAGCAGTTTGAGCGTCACCGACGCTCTAAGAATACTTAACTCTATAAGAAATACACAGATACCTGGGCTTAGGGTCCAACGCCTAACATATATATATTTTGAATGATATACTTGCAAAAGAATTAATACAAATACAAATCATACACTACAATATAACATAGACTAACTAACCAGGTAACTACGCAGTAAATACAATACAATTAAGTTTAAGAGAAAAATGAGAGAAAGAGAAGAGAGAGAAAGATATGGCCCATAATAACAAGAGAGAAACAGTATGATTACGGAGAAAAACTTACGCACAAAGGAAACGATCGCATGCGCCTCTGGACATCCAGCTCCCGATTTTCAGCAATGATAACCGTTGAAGAGTGAGAGCTGGATGTGATCGGCCTTTCTATTTATGCCCCACACACAATGCAATTCAATGGTCCCTACAATCTCATTGTTCATTGGACACAGGAATTCCTCCTCGCATCATAACAAAAGGTCATAGGTTGATTCATACAGGTGGGCTGTGACTATTTCCAACAGCTCAGGTGGGAGGGAAACTGGGTTTCCCGCCGCATGGGTAATAAAGTGCAAATAAAGTAAATGTTCATAAACTTCTTATGTCCATAACTATTCGCACGAGCGATTGATCTGCTTCAAACCAACACCGGAATATTTCTAATTAAATATTCTTCCGATGGATACTAAACACCACTGTATTACTCCTGTCTGACCCTTCGTATCAAACAAAGAGGGATTTCTCTGTTCATGAACATTCTATATTAACCAAACTTTCAGAATCTATCAAAGGGACCATGATCTACAAAATACATTATATAGTGAAAATATGTAACGATTGAGTCGCACGCTACGATCACATAAACTCTACCGTAAATACGCATACCGTGCGCCTGCGGGTGCCCGCGACTGTGAGTATGCGCACGTACGGGAGAGCGTACGCATGCGCAGCACGGACCTGTGTGAGGTGCAAATATGGTAGTGTGCATAGAGATATTTTTCTGACTTTGACACAATGATTGACTAGTAAGAACATTATGGGCAAAATACAATAGCTAGGAATCGTGTTATTTGGTGATAAAACTACTCGATTTAAAACGTCAACAAAATCTGTTCACGAGTGGGGTTTTAAGGTAAATCTATTTTTAAACCTAATCCTAATGTTAATATTTTGACAGTCTACATATCATATGTTGACTTTCTGTCAATATCACCAATTTCCAGGTGTCGACATTTACAGTATGATGTCAACATAATAACTGTAGACATTCTGGCATCGACATTACAAGAATGTTGACCTTGTCAGTGTCCACAATGTGACTGCATATAAAATTTCTTTAGGGCATCATCGCTCACTTCACTGCTTAGACCTTACAGGGGGTGACAATGCTAAATTCCTATGTCGTATAAACAACCCTTATGAAGCTAAGAACACTGTACGCTGTTTACTTAAGAAATACCGTAATGGTACGCTATTTGCGTAACGATCGCTCAGCCGTAGGCGAGACGCTCAAGCGTCACGTTCGCTCACGGCCCAGCGATCACAGGACACGTTATTGGTTATGTCTAGGGGAATGATTCGCTATGGCGTAGCATACACTCGAGACCACGAGGAGGTCACCAGCGATGCAGACGCTCACAACACTATACCTTGATATTAAACCTTATACCGACGAAACACACAGAATACCTTTAATGTGAGTACAGGGTGTAAATGCAACTTTGTGTAGCCTGACTACCTACAAAGCTGTTTGAGCGTCACCGACGCTCAAGTGAACACTTAACACTATAGTAAATACACAGATACTGTTTTAGGGTTCCAAAGCCTATTATCTGTATTATATCTAGTATACTTGTAAAAGAGTAACACAGTACAAATGATACACTACAATATAACAAAGACTTCCTAACCAAACACCTAACTAAGGGATAAACTACAATACTATCCTGGCCTAACACAATACAATACAATACTATAAAGTTTAGTCTAGGGGAGTTACGAGAGAGAAGAGAAAATAGAGAGAGAGAAATAGACACAGAGGGAGAGAGAGGAATTGGCTCACAGAAAGACAATGATTACGGAGAGAACTTACGCACAAAGGGTATGATCGCCTGCGCCTCGATATCCAGCTCCCGATTATCAGCAGATAACCGTTGATGAGAGAGTGAGAGCTGGATGTGGTCGGCCTGCCTATTTATGCCCCACACACAATGCAATCTCCTGGTCCTACAATCCTTCAGCTTATTGGACACAGGAATTCGGCCCTGTACTGTAACCAAAGGTCATAGGTTGATTCATACAGGTGGGCTGTGCTGAGTTTAAACGGCTCAGGTGGGTGGGAAACTGGGTTTCCCGCCGCATACCTGAGTATGGGTAAATAATAGAAATGGACATAAACTTCTTATGTTCATAACTATTCGCACGAGCGATTAATACGCTCCAAACCAACACCGGAATATTGCTAATTAAATACTCTTCCGATGGGTACCAAATACTGCTGTATGACTCCTGTTAGACCCTTCGTACAATACAAAGAGGGATTCCTCCGCTCAGGGACATTCTATCTAAACCAAACTTACAGAAACTATTGAGGGGAACATGATCTATAAACGACATTAATTGTGAACTTTTGTAACGAATGAGTCGCACGCTACGATCACATAAACTCTACCGTAAATGCGCATACTGCGCGTGCGAGTGCACGCTATTGCGGGTATGCGCTTCCACGGGAGAGCGTACGCATGCGCAGCACGGACCAGTGTGCGGTGCAAATATGGCAGTGTGCATTGAGACATTTTTCTGACTTCGACAGTCCACCCTTTGGCAGTCAATAATAACTGCCACAAAATATTTAAGGAGAAAAATGTAAGTCAGGGGTTAATTGATTTCCATGGTGGGGAAAGGAGGAAGAATGGAGTAGGTGTGAAGAGAGTATGACCTAGTGAGAAAGCAGGAGCATGTGTGTATGAGTCCATGTTTGGGGGGGTCATGTATCATCGTGCCGTACGTGTGGTAAATCAAGCTTCGAGGTATTGCGAAGTATACATTTGAATTCCTTCTTATCCTGTGGTACAGGTCTGTGGATGGGCTGTCAAACTCTACCGAGCTCATTTCGGCTGTGGTTGTAACACAATGGGGATGCACATTTTAGTTGATGATACATGAATTGGGGGGGTATGTGGTTGCTGCTATCTGTGCCTGTATTCCCTATCGACTATGTGTGTTATTACCTGAGGGTTGCAGAGATGAAGATAAAGAACACTTACGAAAAATGCAATGATATTCTATGTCAGGTTAATGTACGTTCGTCGATTGAGGTCTTGATTGGTGTCGTTTGATTGCAGTCTTCTTCTTTGTGCTTTTGCTCATAAATCGTGAGTAAAGCAAACAACGTCCATGGATTTACAAAAAATGTTGGGCTAGCGTGATTTTAAAGTTCCTAGGGAAACTGGGGTACCCATGGCATTGTCCATAAAATCTTGTATATCAGGTCGTCTGCTCTTCTTCTTTCCATCTTTCCGTTGTCGGCCCCTTGGCTCATCAGGTCCTTCGTCTACGTGGGTCTTTGTACCTCGGAGGAAAACATAGAAATGGGTGAAAGACGGACCGTATACTCATTACATCATTACGTCATGGTTTCTAGCATTGGGTCATAAATCAAATCCAGGTTAATTACAGTTTCCTCACTCCTCAAGCTCATCACTTTCGTACTTTGTTTACACCTCATTAAAGCCTGCCCGCATCTAAATATCAATCCAATAGATATAACGACACCCAAAATACATAGGAGAAACTTTCCAACATCCATTATGACTCCTTGAGCCCAGTCTCCTAAACCGGAGAACCAATTTCGCGGGTTCAACCATGACACCCAACCAGTCAGCTCATTACCTACAGCAGCAAGGGTGAGATTGTGTTTCCGACGAAATTCCCACTTTAATTGCAGAATATCGTCCATCTTTTGGTCTATGACCTCTACCGGATCCTCGGTGTTATTTGTGATATACGTGCAACACTTTATACCGTACTGTGTTGCCAATGTAACACAATATCCGCCTGTTACTGCTGTAAGGTAATTAAGAACCATCCTATGCTGAACTAGTTCTGTTTTGTAAGCTTGAAGTTCTCTTCCAGTGTATCTAAACGTGTCATCATACATTTCAGTGATATTATCTAACAAATTGGCGAGTGCGGAAATGTATTTATAATTCATCACTCCTCGAGCGGTACGAGTGAAATCTAACGCTACCAGAACCTGAATCCCGGTGGATTCATGGATAAGATCAGAGGCCGGATGCTCTAACCTTTCTGACAGTTGTCTTTTAACTCGGTGTTCGTAGTGAGTGTGAGTATAAGGAGCTTGGGCACCACGGTGTATGTCTTTCATTTTGTCATGTGTTACAGTCATCACTTCAGGCAATACTTTTCCAATATAACACAATCCTTCAGAGTTTGGGGCAAGCCACTTGTACGCCTTTCTCCCGCATATGAAATATGCATCATCGGGGAGAACATAAGGGACGGAGAAGGACATGACCATGTTACAAACCTTCCAGGTGAAATCTCCTGACCCTAATTCTTCCATCTGTCTAATACATGTATCGGTTTGTACGATATGTGCACAGTATCCTGGTGATACCTCTCCAACTTTAGTAATCCTATTTCCTAAGGTATATCGATACCGGAATGATTTTCCTCTACTGGCTATGTGGCGTACGAGCTCTGTATCTGTAGGCATTCTATCTGCTCTGTGTGAAAAGGTCATGGTAAGGTTGCTCCATGACACTTCCCAATTTCCCGGTTTTCTGGGATTGGAGATGTTAAAACATAAGAGGGACCTATCCACATGGTATTGGTGGAGCTTCAAACTAGGAGGGCTGGAGATATTAAACCTCCTGTCCACCGGTCTCCCACCCTTTAGCTCAAGTACCTCCCCTACCGTTAAAGGAAATGGTACTAGCCCTGATTTGCTGTGACCCTGAGGTACTTGAGAGCATACCCAACAATCTGTTTGGTTCAACACGTTACCCACTAGAGAGTGATAGTCACTCAATGGATGCCGGTCCATATGGATATTAAGACTGGATTGGCATTTCTTTATGCATCCATCTTCAACCGTTGTCACAGAGCCTACAGATACAATTTTCCTCAGCTAACAATCCATCACAATTTCTTCTATCGGATCGTTTTCTGATACTCGCCTTTGCTTGTTGGATTGGTTGATCTTGGAAAACTACGCCTCCATCATCATAATCGGAACCCATTCCAGAACCTCTCTCGACCTCTATGGTACTCTCGCCGGAACAGACTGCTCTGGTCAACATCATGGTTAACATCAAAATCCGGATCACAGTCTCTTTGGGCAAGTCCATCTTTGAGGAGGAAATGGAGAAGAATGAGAAAGGGGAAAAAGAAATATCAAGGGAGAAGGGATGGGAAGTGGAGAAAAACAATAAAAGGGAGAAGGGAGTCGACAACTGCTTTCGATCTTCAAGGCTCAGGTGCCGCCTCAGTCCTCCTGGAACAGACACTCCAGTGATACAACCTCTACCGTCTGTTCCTTATCACGGGACTTCTCTGGGTCAGCAACCTTCTTGCAGTGGGATGAATGGACCCAAGTCTCTCTCTCAGCAACCTTCAATGCTGTGGTGCTAGTCAATAAGACCTGGTATGGTCCTTCCCATCTATCAATAAGACAACCTGAGCGTAGAAAATTTCGTATCATTACATAATCCCCAGGTTCAATGTCATGACAATTACTATCTGGTAAATCAGGAATCACCAACTTCAGATTATCATTTTGACTCCTCAACTGCTTACTCATGTTAATCAAGTACTTTACAGTTACTTCATTGTTACATTTCAAATCATCCTGAGGGTTAATCATGACATGCGGTTGTCGACCAAACAGAATTTCAAAAGGAGACAGATTAAGAGGGGACCTGGGAGTGGTTCTGATGCTATACAAAACAATGGGTAAAGCTTCTGGCCACGTCAATCCTGTCTCTGCCATTACTTTACTCAATTTATTTTTAATAGTGCTGTTCACTCTTTCGACCTTCGCACTCGCCTGTGGACGGTACGGAGTGTGCAGCTTGCTATCAATTCCCATCAACTTACACATTCCTTGAAAGACATCACCTGTAAAATGGGTACCCCTATCACTTTCAATGATTCTAGGGATACCATATCTACATACAAATTCCTGCACAATTTTCTTAGCTGTAAACATAGCGGTATTTGTAGCTGCTGGAAAAGCTTCGACCCAATTCGAGAAAACATCTATACAAACAAGTACATACTTTAAGTTTCTACATGGGGGCAATTGGATGAAGTCAATTTGTATTACTTGGAAAGGGCCGCCGGCAGGTGGGATATGGGAGGGTTCTGTAGGTATTGCCTTTCCAATATTCTTTCTCAGACAGGTAAGGCATGACATTGCTCTTTTACCAGCATGAGAGGAGAATCCTGGGGCGCACCAGTATGCTCTTACCAATTTGCACATCCCCTCCTTGCCTAGATGAGTCAGCCCGTGAGCTGCTTCAGCCAGACATGGAAGGTATGCCCTGGGGGCCACTGGTTTACCATGTCCATCCGTCCAGAGCCCTGAGGGCTCCTGGCCATATCCCTTTGCCTTCCAGACTGCTCTCTCTTGAGTGGAACACAAATTCTGCATCTCACACAACTTCTGTGTGTTGATGGTATTAAATACCATCAACTGTGTGGTGTCTGTCCGTATGGGGGTAGCAGCTGCAAGCTTTGCAGCTTCGTCTGCTCGGCTGTTACCAAGGGATACTGGGTCTTGGCTATACGTATGTGCTTTACATTTGATAACAGCCACTCTGTCGGGTTCCTGTATCGCTGTTAGAAGCCTTTTTATATACGCTGCATGCGCTATCGGTGTGCCAGCTGCCGTCATGAAATTTCTGAGCCGCCATAGGGCTCCGAAATCATGGACTACCCCGAACGCGTATCTAGAATCGGTGTAGATATTGGCAGACTTACCCTTAGCCAATTCACATGCTCTGGTTAGGGCGACCAGTTCAGCAACCTGGGCTGAGTGAGGTGGGCCTAGCGGTTCCGCTTCTATGGTGTCTTGGTCATCTACGACTGCGTATCCAGTACACAAGTCTCCCGAGTCTGACTGTCTGTGACAACTACCGTCCGTGTAGAACGTGAGTTCTGCATCTTCTAGTGGATTGTCACTGATGTCAGGCCTTGCGGTAAAATTTTGGGTCAAATATTCCATACAATCATGTGCATCTTCCTTTGTATAAAATCCTCCTTCCCCATCACTCTCACCTCCCACCCTTTGTGCCTGTCCAGGCACACCTGGGAGAAATGTTGCAGGGTTTAATGCGCTGCATCTCCTTATGGTGATGTTTACTGGGGCCATTAATGCCAATTCCCATCTCGTAAACCTTGCTGATGAGACATGTCTGGTTTGGGCAGAATTTAATAAGGCAGATACTGCATGTGGTGTATGGATTGTGAGGTTGTGGCCTAGCACGACATCTTCGCTTTTCGTCACTAGCAATGCTATCGCCGCAACGCTACGCAAGCATGTGGGGAGGGACCGCGCTACCGTATCTAGCTGAGCGCTGTAGTATGCAACTGGCCTGCTGGCGTCACCGTGTTTTTGTGTTAGTACACCTGCTGCGCACCCAGCACTTTCTGTTCCGTATAGTTCAAAGGGTTTCCCATAGTCTGGCATACCTAGTGCAGGTGCCTGCGTTAGACACTGTTTGAGTCTCTCAAATGCCGTTTCAGATTCGTCTGTATGCGAAATCCGATCAGGTTTGTTTGAGGAGACCATTTCCTGCAGAGGTAGTGCCAATATGGAAAACCCTGGGATCCAATTACGGCAATATCCACACATTCCTAAAAACGTTCTGATCTGTTGCTGGGTTTGTGGTAGTGTCATGTCTCTAATGGCTTGGATTCTATCCGCGGTCAGGTGTCTCAGTCCTTGTGTTAGACAGTGTCCCAAATATTTTACCTTAGCTTGGCATAATTGCAACTTGTCTTTGGAGACCTTGTGACCTGTGTCTGAAAGATGAAACAGGAGCTGTTTCGTATCTTTCAGGGATGCCTCCAATGAATCAGAACACAGTAGTAGATCATCCACATACTGTATCAACACTGATCCACTTTCCGGTTGGAAAGACTGTAAACAATCATGCAAAGCCTGAGAAAATATACTTGGACTATCTATGAAACCTTGGGGTAATCGAGTCCACGTGTATTGGACTCCTCTGTATGTAAATGCAAACAAATATTGGCTGTCAGGGTGCAGAGGTACCGAAAAGAAAGCGGAGCAGAGGTCAATGACAGTGAAAAATTTGGCAGTGGGAGGAATTTGCATTAGGATGACAGCTGGATTAGGCACTACAGGGAATTGACTCTCAACTATTTTGTTAATCCCCCTTAGATCCTGCACTAGCCTGTAACCCCTCCCCCCACTCTTTTTAACAGGGAAGATGGGACTATTTGCTGTGCTGGACGTTCTTACTAGAATGCCCTGTTGTAGCAAGCGCTCTATTACGGGAAAAACTCCTAACTCCACCTCTGGCTTCAGAGGATACTGTGGGATTTTTGGAGCTATCCTACCATCTTTTACTTGTACTACTACTGGAGCTACGTTTGCCATTAATCCAGTGTCCTGTCCATCTTTTGTCCAAAGTGACTCTGGTATCTGAGATGTCATCTCTTCTACCTGGGATGGGTTCCTATTTGTCATAATGGTGTGTGACATTAATTTTGATGGGGAGTCTAACATATCTCGTACTTCTTGAGCGTGATTCTCAGGTATGTCCAAGAATACACCTTCAGGAGTACAATAAATGACGCAACCCATTTTGCATAGTAAGTCTCTTCCCAGGAGATTGGTAGGTGCCGATGCAGCCAGCAAAAAGGAATGCTTGGTATGCAAAGGTCCTATTGTAATCTCTGCTGGTTTGCTAACAGGGTAATGCTGGACTACTCCTGTTACTCCCATGGCTGGAACTGTCCTACCAGTGGTTCTCATGCCCACTGTCGAATTTATCACTGACTTGGCCGCCCCTGTGTCTACAAGAAAATTTAAAGTTTTACCAGCTACATTGATTGCAATCTCTGGTTCACTTCCAAGACTAGCAATCAACTTAACTGGCTGCAGATTACAGGTATGGTCACACCCCTATTGGGTATGCTGACCGCCCTGAATCCCATTGGCAGCAACTACTTGTGCGGGGGTTAGCTGGGAACTACCAGAGGCATGCCAATCTCTGTTTGGGGGATATCTTTTTGTTTCCCCTGTATGTGGCTCAAAACTCCGCCTCTGTGGACCCTGCTCCCAATGTCGTGTGTGGTGTTGTTGTCTGGGGGGTTGAAAAGATCTTTGTACATTCTTTGATCTACATTCTCGTGCAAAATGTCCTGGTCTGTTACAAGAAAAACATGTTATTCCACTTGCCTTACCCACAGGATTCGGTGGTACATACGCAGGCTGCCTTGTGGTCAGCGCCTGTATACTTACGGACATCAACTTATCACTTTGCGACTCCCTGTGCCTAGTGATGTTTTTGTCGTGATCAACAGCAGCCTCTCTCAAAGTGGACACTGACAGACCTCGCCAGCATGGCTGCGTGGTCTGTACCCTAGCCTTTAATGTTTCTTTCAAACCATCCATCAGTACAGATACTGCTACTTCTCGATGGTTTGGGTTGGTCTTTATGTCTTCTATACCAGTGTATTTTGCCATTTCTGATAATGCCCGGTGGAAATATTCTGCTGCCGTTTCAGACTCCTTTTGTTTAATGGAGAATAGTTTATTCCATTTAGCAACGGCTGGGAAATATTCTTTTAGCTGCAAATTTATCCTTTTTACATTATCCTGGTCGTACACATCTGTAAGTGGTACCTCTTTGTCTAGTCCACAATCAGCCAAGAATTTTACTGGGTCGACACTGGGGGGTAAGCAAGCTCTTAGCACTACCTGCCAATCCTTATTATTGGGCTCTAAAGTGTTTCCTAGATCCCTGATATATTTTTGGCTTGCCACTAAATCCTTTCTGGGGTCTGGGAATTCAGACACTATGGTCCTTAATTCCATTCTAGTGAACGGGCAATACATGGCGATGTTCCTGATGGGTGTGACTCCTGATGCATCTGTTTTCCCATTGGGAACTACTATCACCTTAACTGGATTAACTCTTATAACTTCACTCTGTGTAGATTCTACAGCTTGGGGTGTAAGTGTTTCAGTGTAATGCATGGTGCCGTACTTACCTGATGACACGACCTCACCTATCCCTCCGCTAGGGGCCTTCACTAATCTCGTGGCTGTTGATGTGCCTACTGTAGTCTCTGAAATGGTGGCTGCAAGAGAGAGAGCTGAAATTGTTGATGGATCGTCTTCTTGATCACACTCCTGGGGAAGGTTCAAAACAGGGTACAACTTGCACGGGTTAATACTTGCATGGGTTATTTGGTTAACATCATTAACATTAACATGGTTACTAAGAGTTTTAGTTTTACAACCCAGTGCGTCTTTCTCCGTAATCAACTTCTCTCCTGATATATATGGTGGAGGAGGAGCTGTGGCTATCAGTTTCCTTACTGCCCCAGATCCTGCCGCCAGAGCCAAACCTCTCTGTATCTCACCTTCCTGGTGCCACAACTGTAAATAATCATAATGCTGAATTCGTCTCTTTGTTGGTTTTACGAGACATATCCTCCTCCTTAAATTTTGTAACACTTCCGGGCTGAAACTACCTATTCTTGGGAATTTGTCCCTGTCTTGTACAGTCATTCGTTCCCATTCATCACATAAAACCTCTGTGTGACTACCGTATTTTTCACACATAATGTATCTTGCCGACCCAACTGGTCGGTTCTCCGAATCAACCTGAACCTGGGTTGATCGCCCCCTACCTGAGCAACTGGCCCCCATCGTCTGTAGGTGTTGCTTAGTCCTCCTTGGATTTTCTGTATCAAGGTTTTCAGCAAGCCTTTACAGACAACCAAATTACTCCACAGTAGGCCGGCGGTGGCGGTTTACCGAGTACCCCACTCACTCGCCCACCTCGACCAATACGACCTGATCACACCGATATGGTGCTGGCGTACTCGATACAGGGCCCCTATGGAACCTTCAGTTTACTGGAACATATGAGGGATACCCGCAGGACACTTACTCTTTCCAGTAAACGTTGGGGTTGTTAGATAGTTCCTGAGTGACCAGCGAACTTCCCTTCCAAAAATAAAAAATTACACAAATCACGTCAGAATGTACAAATAGCGTTTATGACCTTCGTACACAAATAGTACCGGTCAGGTTTACTAATGCACACAATTACGTGCGGTACAATCGTTCAGCACATAAGCAACTAATCTTATGTGCGGAGCGACCAGTGGAATCGAAAATTTCGGCTGCGAATTCCTTCAGCCAGAGCTTAATGGCCTATATGGGTTCTGCACCAACACCCCAGGCGTTGTGCCACTGGACTTTTATAGCGGACCTTTTTACCTTATGACCTCCTGGTCTTGTTACCTTATGACCTCCTGGTCTTGTTACACCTTATGGTCCGCTATACTCTAATGCTCAAATATTTATTTAACCAGAGATGCCTCCCTAGCCACCGTATATGTCACTTACACGTATGTTCCTTGACGAGTACTCGGCTTTCCTTTTGGTTCCCCCTTTAAAATTGTATAAACACACTCACTCAACACATGTACACTTTTGTTTCTACCTCTATTTCTGCGCAGAAATTTGTCTTCAGCCCAAGTGTGTTACTAATTAGGAGCAGGATCTGTTAAACTAGATTTCGGGTTTTCCAAAAATTGATTTGCGTTATTTACCGCGTCACGTTATCTACCGCTGTGCGTTACTTATCGCCTTTGCGCTAATTATCGCTTTGCGCTAAAATCCACTTTATCACAACTTGAGCTACGTGGACGTAACCAGACGCTACGTTGCGTAATGTACGCTGCGTGCGTCTGCCTTTCGGATTGCGTACGCTAGTCTTTGTTAGCGACACGTGTACGCAATGCAGAGGATCCACCGTAACACAATATTTATCAATGTAGATGATCCCTGATCATCCACCGCAATCCACACTGCACACTGGCTGCCTCGTCTCTAAGACAAAACCGTGTTCTATACTTTAATTATTACTTTTACTATTAAATAACAGCAAATCTCTTTTTGCACTTTCTATCAACTATAAAATTGGCAAACAGGAATAGTGATATACGAAAAATGAAATATACAAGTGGAAAGAAATGCAGGTATATGCGTGCGTACGCAAGACAAAAGAAAAATAAACAGTTTTAAAAAAGACACAAGCGTTTTGTTCTTACTTCCGGTTACCGGGTTCCTTCAGCACTCTTTACCTAAGCGAAGCAGACGCTTATCCCGTCAGCAACTGTGAGACAACCCCCCACCCTTTTGCTGGGGGATAAAGTCTGCTGATCTACCTAGTGCAGATGTGAAAAGGACCGGGCGAGCCCGCAATTGACAATGCTAAATTCCTATGTCGTATAAACAACCCTTATGAAGCTAAGAACACTGTACGCTGTTTACTTAAGAAATACCGTAATGGTACGCTATTTGCGTAACGATCGCTCAGCCGTAGGCGAGACGCTCAAGCGTCACGTTCGCTCACGGCCCAGCGATCACAGGACACGTTATTGGTTATGTCTAGGGGAATGATTCGCTATGGCGTAGCATACACTCGAGACCACGAGGAGGTCACCAGCGATGCAGACGCTCACAACACTATACCTTGATATTAAACCTTATACCGACGAAACACACAGAATACCTTTAATGTGAGTACAGGGTGTAAATGCAACTTTGTGTAGCCTGACTACCTACAAAGCTGTTTGAGCGTCACCGACGCTCAAGTGAACACTTAACACTATAGTAAATACACAGATACTGTTTTAGGGTTCCAAAGCCTATTATCTGTATTATATCTAGTATACTTGTAAAAGAGTAACACAGTACAAATGATACACTACAATATAACAAAGACTTCCTAACCAAACACCTAACTAAGGGATAAACTACAATAATATCCTGGCCTAACACAATACAATACAATACTATAAAGTTTAGTCTAGGGGAGTTACGAGAGAGAAGAGAAAATAGAGAGAGAGAAATAGACACAGAGGGAGAGAGAGGAATTGGCTCACAGAAAGACAATGATTACGGAGAGAACTTACGCACAAAGGGTATGATCGCCTGCGCCTCGATATCCAGCTCCCGATTATCAGCAGATAACCGTTGATGAGAGAGTGAGAGCTGGATGTGGTCGGCCTGCCTATTTATGCCCCACACACAATGCAATCTCCTGGTCCTACAATCCTTCAGCTTATTGGACACAGGAATTCGGCCCTGTACTGTAACCAAAGGTCATAGGTTGATTCATACAGGTGGGCTGTGCTGAGTTTAAACGGCTCAGGTGGGTGGGAAACTGGGTTTCCCGCCGCATACCTGAGTATGGGTAAATAATAGAAATGGACATAAACTTCTTATGTTCATAACTATTCGCACGAGCGATTAATACGCTCCAAACCAACACCGGAATATTGCTAATTAAATACTCTTCCGATGGGTACCAAATACTGCTGTATGACTCCTGTTAGACCCTTCGTACAATACAAAGAGGGATTCCTCCGCTCAGGGACATTCTATCTAAACCAAACTTACAGAAACTATTGAGGGGAACATGATCTATAAACGACATTAATTGTGAACTTTTGTAACGAATGAGTCGCACGCTACGATCACATAAACTCTACCGTAAATGCGCATACTGCGCGTGCGAGTGCACGCTATTGCGGGTATGCGCTTCCACGGGAGAGCGTACGCATGCGCAGCACGGACCAGTGTGCGGTGCAAATATGGCAGTGTGCATTGAGACATTTTTCTGACTTCGACAGGGGTCTGACCGTACACGAAGTAAATCATTGTTGTTGTTTTTTCTAAGTGCCATCAGAAATGTTGATGTCTTATGACATGCAACCCTGACATAATTGTCCTCCTCAAGCCAATTTTGTCGTGCTATTTTGTAACAATTTATGATGAGCACACATTTTTGTTGCTCCCTGGATAGTGTGCGGTTTTGTATCTACATTATAAACAATGTAATTTATGTTTTACTCAGCTTTAAAATTTTAGCGGATGTTACCTCTCAGCAGCTTATACAGTAGTTATTAGTCTGATGTCCACAGTGAATGTAAAACTGCGGCACAGCATGTATAGTGTATCATCTTGGCTGTTATTACTGAAATGCTTACTTTGAACTTTTTGTTACTTTAAACCTTTTGTAACTTCACATTGATAACACTAAAGCTATTCAGCTCAAGTACAATATTTTATGTCTACATAATTTCCCTATAAGATATGTGATATATAAAATCCATTTGCACACAGCATCAGATTTTCATCAGCAAGCTTTACGTTTTTGTTTTTGTATTTTTTTTATTAAAATCAGTCTTTCACATAAGCCTGTGCACACAACCAGGGGGGATTTGATTGACCCAATAGGAACATTTTGAAGGGCTCCTGTCCCAGTGCTCCTAGAGAGATTCCTCTCTGCAGCATTTTCTGCCCCATACTAGAGCCCCTGCTCATTTTCTGAACCATACAGTGGCGTAACTAGAAAATTTTCTCCCCCAAGCCAAAAAATTCTCTGGCGCCCCCTCCCCCCCCCCCCCCCCCCATAATTGGCACTAGTAAAGTGGTGAATGTGCGTGCGCGCAGCAAAAAAAGTGGCGTGTCCTTGCTGAAATGGGCGTGGCTTTGCATAAAGGGGTGTGGCATTGCAGTAAAAGACTACCTTATACCCCCGTTTTGCAACCTGCACGCCAAGGCGTTGGCCTCCACAGAAAAAAAAAAGAATCCTGATTCATGCCCCTTACATTTTGTCATTTTTCCTCCGTATAGTAATGCCCAGTATACATTATGCCACATACTGCAATGGCCCTTAGACATTATGCCACACACAATAATGCGCATGACACAATATGCCACACACCGTAATATCCCGACACATTATGCCACACACCGTAATGCATGTGACACATTATGACAGGCATCGCAATGCCCGTTATACATTATGCTACACACTGCAATGCCCATTATACATTATGCTACACACTGCAATGCCCCTGATACATTATAGCACATACAATGCCTGCGACACATTATGACACACACTGCAATGTCCATGATACATTATGCCACACACTGCAATGTCCATGATGCATTATGCCACACACTGCAATGTCCGTGATACATTATGCCACACACTGCAATGTCCGTGATACATTATGCTACACACCATAATGCCCCCGACACATTGGGGGTAATTCCAAGTTGATCGCAGCAGGGAATTTTTTAGCAGTTGGGCAAAACCATGTGCACTGCAGGTGTGGCAGATATAACATTTGCAGAGAGAGTTAGATTTGGGTGGGTTATTTTATTTCTGTGCAGGGTAAATGCTGGCTGCTTTATTTTTACACTGCAAATTAGATTGCATATTGAACACACCACACCCACATCTAACTCTCTCTGCACATGTTATATCTGTCTCCCCTGCAGTGCATATGGTTTTGCCCAATTGCTAACAGAATTCCTGCTGCGATCAACTTGGAATTACCCCCATTATGCCACACACCGTAATGCCTGTGACACATTATGACACGCATCGCAATGCCCGTTATACATTATGCTACACACTGCAATGCCCCTGATACATTATAGTACATACAATGCCTGTGACAGATTATGACACACACCGTAATGTCCGTGATAGATTATGCCACACACTGCAATGACCATGAGACATTATACCACAATGCCCGTGATAAAGTATGCCACACACCGTATTGCCTGTGACACATACCGCAATGCCCGTTATACCCTATGCCACACACCGCAATGCCCCTGATACATTATAGCACATACAATGCCTGTGACACATTATGACACACACTGCAATGTCCATGATACATTATGCCACACACTGCAATGTCCGTGATACATTATGCCACACACTGCAATGTCCGTGATACATTATGTCACACACTGCAATGTCCGTGATACATTATGCCACACACCAAAATGCCCCCGACACATTATGCCACACACCGTAATGCCTGTGGCACATCATGACACGCATCGCAATGCCCATTACACATTAAGTCCTACAGTAAGGCTTCTAATTACTTTTAAATTACCTGCTTGTTGCCAGGGGTTTCATGCTCTTGGTTCTATGCACGGTGCCAGGGGTTTTCATGCTCAGGGTGTCATGCTCGTTGCCAGGGGTTTCATGCGGTAGGTGTTATGCTTTTTGCCAGAGGTATCATGTGCTGGGTTTCAAGCTTGTTGCCAGGTGGTAATATTCGTTGCCAGGGGTTTCATGCACTGGGTGTCATGCTCGTTGCTAGGGGGTAATGCTTGTTGCCAGGGATTTCATGAGCTGGGTGTTGTACTTGTAACCAGGGGGTAATGCTTGTTGCTAGGGCTGTGCTCCCATTGCCAGATATTCCTCCACAGTGCCAGGTACACATATGCCCCCAGTGCCATTTATGCCCCCCCCCCAGTGCCAGGTACACATATACCCCCAGTGCCAACTATGCCCCCTCCCCCCAGTGCCAAATATGCTCCCCCAGAGCCATATATGCTTCCCCAGTGCCAAATATGCTCCCCCAAGTACCAAATATGCCCCCCCAGTGCCAAATATGCTCCCCCCCAGTGCCAAATATGCTCCCCCAGTGCCAGGTACACCCCCATCCCTCCCCTCCGGGCTCCCCCGCTGCTGTGCTGTGAGTTTTGTGAAAGAGGGACACGGAGGGCACAGTGCGCACCTCTCCTGTGTGTCCTTCCTGGGTCTCCGGAGGCAGTGGTGTGTCTGTTTAATGAAGTGCCCGTTTGTGAGCTCTGATTGGCTCACGAACGGGCACTTCATTAAACAGACACGCCGCTGCCGCCAGAGACCCAGGAGGGGTACACAGGAGAGGCGCGCACTGTGCCCTCCGTGTCCCTCCCAGCAGAAATCAGTGGCGGCGGCTAGGGCGCTCCGCAGCCCTGCGCGCCTCCAAGTGCTTCCAAGTGCTTGCAGGGGCTGCGAGGCCCTAGTTACGCCACTGGAACCATAGTAGTGCCTTAGTTAATGTTATGCCCCATTGTAGAGCCCTAGTTTATTTTATCAACATAGTAGTGCCCTAGTTCACATTATATCACATTGTAGGGCTGCCAGCAACATTATATAACACAGTACCTTAAATTCACAGTAAGACATAGGGCAGTATTCAATTATTTTCACCCCTTTCTACACCCGTTCTGTTTCTGCTAATGGGCGTGGTATAATCATTTCATCTCGCTACCTCCGGGGTAGCGAGGGCGGCCAGTCCTTTACGCAGCTAAACCTGATTTCTCTAACGTCCTAAGTGGATGCTGGGGACTCCGTAAGGACCATGGGGAATAGCGGCTCCGCAGGAGACTGGGCACATCTAAAGAAAGCTTTAGGACTATCTGGTGTGCACTGGCTCCTCCCCCTATGACCCTCCTCCAAGCCTCAGTTAGATCTCTGTGCCCGAACGAGAAGGGTGCACACTAGGGGCTCTCCTGAGCTTCTTAGTGAAAGTTTTAGTTTAGGTTTTTTATTTTCAGTGAGTCCTGCTGGCAACAGGCTCACTGCATCGAGGGACTAAGGGGAGAAGAAGCGAACTCACCTGCGTGCAGAGTGGATTGGGCTTCTTAGGCTACTGGACATTAGCTCCAGAGGGACGATCACAGGCCCAGCTTGGATGGGTCCCAGAGCCGCGCCGCCGGCCCCCTTACAGAGCCAGAAGGCAGAAGAGGTCCGGAAAATCGGCGGCAGAAGACGTCCTGTCTTCAACAAGGTAGCGCACAGCACTGCAGCTGTGCGCCATTGCTCTCAGCACACTTCACACTTCGGTCACTGAGGGTGCAGGGCGCTGGGGGGGGCGCCCTGAGACGCAATAAAAACACCTTGGCTGGCGAAAATACATCACATATAGCCCCCAGGGCTATATGGATGAATTTTAACCCCTGCCAGAATCCATAAAAAAGCAGGAGAAAAGTCCGCGAAAAAGGGGCGGAGCCTATCTCCTCAGCACACTGGCGCCATTTTCCCTCACAGCTCCGTTGGAGGGAAGCTCCCCTGGCTCTCCCCTGCAGTCACTACACTACAGAAAGGGTTAAAAAAGAGAGGGGGGCACTAATTAGGCGCAGTATTAACTATACAGCAGCTATAAGGGGAAAAACACTTATATAAGGTTATCCCTGTATATATATAGCGCTCTGGTGTGTGCTGGCAAACTCTCCCTCTGTCTCCCCAAAGGGCTAGTGGGGTCCTGTCCTCTATCAGAGCATTCCCTGTGTGTGTGCTGTATGTCGGTACTTTTGTGTCGACATGTATGAGGAGAAAAATGATGTGGAGACGGAGCAGATTGCCTGTAATAGTGATGTCATCCCCTAGGGGGTCGACACCTGAGTGGATGAACTGTTGGAAGGAATTACGTGACAGTGTCAGCTCTGTATAAAAGACAGTGGTTGACATGAGACAGCCGGCTACTCAGCTTGTGCCTGTCCAGACGTCTCATAGGCCGTCAGGGGCTCTAAAGCGCCCGTTACCTCAGATGGCAGATATAGACGCCGACACGGATACTGACTCCAGTGTCGACGGTGAAGAGACGAATGTGACTTCCAGTAGGGCCACACGTTACATGATTGAGGCAATGAAAAATGTTTTACACATTTCTGATAATACGAGTACCACCAAAAAAGGGGTATTATGTTCGGTGAGGAAAAACTACCTGTAGTTTTCCTGAATCTGAGAAATTAAATGAGGTGTGTGATGATGCGTGGGTTTCCCCCGATAACAACTGATAATTTCTAAAATGTTATTGGCATTATATCCTTTCCCGCCAGAGGTTAGGGTGCGTTGGGAAACACCCCCTAGGGTGGATAAAGCGCTCACACGCTTGTAAGGGCTCTACCTTCGCCTGAGATGGCCGCCCTTAAGGATCCTGCTGATAGAAAGCAGGAGGGTATCCTAAAAGGTATTTACACACATACTGGTGTTATACTGCGACCAGCAATCGCCTCAGCCTGGATGTGCAGTGCTGGGTTGGCGTGGTCGGATTCCCTGACTGAAAATATTGATACCCTAGATAGGGACAGTATATTTTTGCCTATAGAGCATTTAAAAGATGCATTTCTATATATGCGTGATGCACAGCGGAATATTTGCCGACTGGCATCAAGTCTAAGCACGTTGTCCATTTCTACCAGTAGAGGGTTATGGACACGTCAGTGGTCAGGTGATGCGTATTCCAAACGGCATTTGGAAGTATTGCTTTATTAAGGGGAGGAGTTATTTGGGGTCGGTCTTTCAGACCTGGTGGCCACGGCAACAGCTGGGAATTCCACGTTTGTACCCCAGGTCGCCTCTCAACATGAGAAGACGCCGTATTATCAGGCGCAGTCTTTTCGTGGACAAGCGGGCAAAAGGTTCCTCATTTCTGCCCCGTGACAGAGGGAGAGGAAAAAGGCTGCAGAAATCAGCCAGTTCCCAGGAACAGAAACCCTCTCCCGCCTCTGCCAAGCCCTCCGTATACGCTGGGGCTTTACAAGCAGAATCAGGCACGGTGGGGGGCCCGTCTCAATGAATTTCAGCGCGCAGTGGGCTCACTCGCAAGTAGACCCCTGGATCCTTCAGGTGATATCTCAGGGGTACAAATTAGAATTCGAGACGTCTGCCCCTCGCCGTTTCCTAAAGTCGGCTTTACCGATGTCTCCTTCTGACAGGGAGACAGTTTTGGAAGCCATTCACAAGCTGTATTCCCAGCAGGTGATAATCAAGATACCCCTCCTGCAACAGGGAACGGGGTATTATTCCACACTGTTGTGGTACCGAAGCCGGACGGCTCGGTGAGACCGATTCTAAATCTAAAATCTTTGAACACTTACATACAGAGGTTCAAATTCAAGATTGAGTCACTCAGAGCAGTGATTGCGAACCTGGAAGAAGGGGACTACATGATGTCTCGGGACATCAAGGATGCTTACCTTCATGTCAAAATTTACCCTTCTCACCAAGGGTACCTCAGGTTTATGGTACAGAACTGTCACTATCAGTTCAGACGCTGCCGTATGGATGGTCCACGGCACCCCGGGTCTTTACCAAGGTAATGGCCGAAATGATGATATTCCTTCGAAGGAAGTGAATTTTAGTTATCCCTTACTTGGACAATTCCCTGATAAGGGTAAGATCCAGGGAACAGTTGGAGGTCGGTGTAGCACTATCTCAGGTAGTGTTGCGGCAGCACGATTGGATTCTCAATATTCCAAAATCGCACCTGGTTCCGACGACGTGTCTTCTGTTCCTAGGGATGATCCTGGACACAGTCCAGAAAAAGGTGTTTCTCCCAGAGGAGAAAGCCAGGGAGTTATCCGAGCTAGTCAGGAACCTCCTAAAACCGAGCCAAGTCTCAGTGCATCAATGCACAAGGGTTCTGGGTAAAATGGTGGCTTCCTACGAAGCAATCCCATTCGGCAGATTCCACGCAAGAACTTTCCAGTGGGACCTGCTGGACAAATGGTCCGGGTCGCATCTTCAGATGCATCAGCGGATAACCCTGTCACCAAGGACAAGGGTGTCCCTCCTGTGGTGGTTGCAGAGTGCTCATCTTCTAGAGGGCCGCAGATTAGGCATTCAGGACTGGGTCCTGGTGACCACGGATGCCAGCCTGCGAGGCTGGGGAGCAGTCACACAGGGAAGGAATATCCAGGGCTTATGGTCAAGCCTGGAGACATCACTTCACATAAATATCCTGAAGCTAAGGGACATTTACAATGCTCTAAGCTTAGCAAGACCTCTGCTTCAAGGTCAGCCGGTGTTGATCCAGTCGGACAACATCACGGCAGTCACCCACGTAAACAGACAGGGTGGCACAAGAAGCAGGAGGGCAATGACAGAAGCTGCAAGGATTTTTCGCTGGGCGGAAAATCATGTGATAGCACTGTCAGCAGTATTCATTCCGGGAGTGGACAACTGGGATGCAGACTTCCTCAGCACGACCTCCACCCGGGAGAGTGGGGACTTCACCCAGAAGTCTTCCACATGATTAAAAACTCGACAGGTATTGCGCCAGGTCCAGGGACCCTCAGGCAATAAGCTGTAGACGCTCTGGTAACACCGTGGGTGTACCAGTCAGGGTATGTGTTCCCTCCTCTGCCTCTCATACCCAAGGTACTGAGATTGATAAGATGGAGAGGAGTAAGCACTATA
The DNA here is from genome assembly GCF_028390025.1 of Pseudophryne corroboree. Taxonomy (NCBI): domain Eukaryota; kingdom Metazoa; phylum Chordata; class Amphibia; order Anura; family Myobatrachidae; genus Pseudophryne; species Pseudophryne corroboree. The sequence goes on along the minus strand of NC_086447.1, from coordinate 435,033,441 downwards.
TTCGTGGTTCCGGATTGGCCAAGAAGGACTTGGTAACCGGAACTTCAAGAGATGCTCACGGAGGATCCGTGGCCTCTACCTCTAAGAAGGGACCTGCTCCAGCAAGGACCCTGTCTGTTCCAAGACTTACCGCGGCTGCGTTTGACGGCATGGCGGTTGAACGCCGGATCCTGAAGGAAAAAAGGCATTCCGGATGAAGTCATCCCTATCCTGATCAAAGCCAGGAAGGATGTAACCGCAAAAACATTATCACCGCAATTGGCGAAAATATGTTGCGTGGTGCGAGGCCAGTAAGGCCCGACGGTGGAAATTCAACTGGGTCGATTCCTACATTTCCTGCGAACAGGAGTGTCTATGGGCCTGAAATTGGGGTCCATTAAGGTTCAAATTTCGGCCCTGTCAATTTTCTTCCAAAAAGAACTAGCTTCAGTCCCTGAAGTTCAGACGTTTGTAAAAGGGGTACTGCATATACAGCCTCCTTTTGTGCCTCCAGTGGCACTTTGGGATCTCAATGTAGTTTTGGGTTCCAAAAGTCACATTGGCTTGAACCACTTAAATCTGTGGAGTTAAAATATCTCACATGAAAAGTGGTCATGCTGTTGGCCCTTGCCTGGGCCAGGCGCGTGTCAGAATTGGCGGCTTTATCCTGAAAAAGCCCTTATCTGATTTTCCATTCGGACAGGGCGGAATTGAGGACTCGTCCTCAGTTTCTCCCCAAGGTGGTTTCAGCGTTTCACCTGAACCAACCTATTTGTGGTGCCTGTGGCTACTAGGGACTTGGAGGCCTCCAAGTTGCTAGACGTTGTCAGTGCCCTGAAAATATATGTTTCCAGGACGGCTGGAGTCAGGAAATCTGACTCGCTGTTTATCCTGTATGCACCCAACAAGCTGGGTGCTCCTGCTTCTAAGCAGACTATTGCTCGTTGGATTTGTAGTACAATTCAGCTTGCACATTCTGTGGCAGGCCTGCCACAGCCAAAAATCTGTAAATGCCCACTCCACAAGGAAGGTGGGCTCATCTTGGGCGGCTGCCCGAGGGGTCTCGGCTTTACAACTTTGCTGAGCAGCTACTTGGTCAGGAGCAAATACGTTTGTAAAATTCTACAAAATTGATATCCTGGCTGAGGAGGACCTGGAGTTCTCTCATTTGGTGCTGCAGAGTCATCCGCACTCTCCCGCCCGTTTGGGAGCTTTGGTATAATCCCCATGGTCCTTACGGAGTCCCCAGCATCCACTTAGGACGTTAGAGAAAATAAGAATTTACTTTACCAATAATTCTATTTCTCATAGTCCGTAGTGGATGCTGGGCGCCCATCCCAAGTGCGGATTGTCTGCAATACTGGTACATAGTTATTGTTACAAAAATCGGGTTATTATTGTTGTGAGCCATCTTTCAGAGGCTCCTCTGTTATCATGCTGTTAACTGGGTTCAGATCACAGGTTATACGGTGTGATTGGTGTGGCTGGTATGAGTCTTACCCGGGATTCAAAATCCTTCCTTATTGTGTACGCTCGTCCGGGCACAGTATCCTAACTGAGGCTTGGAGGAGGGTCATAGGGGGAGGAGCCAGTGCACACCAGATAGTCCTAAAGCTTTCTTTAGATGTGCCCAGTCTCCTGCGGAGCCGCTATTCCCCATGGTCCTTACGGAGTCCCCAGCATCCACTACGGACTATGAGAAATAGAATTATCGGTAAGTAAATTCTTATTTACTATGGGCACGATATACACAATAACGGGGATCGCTTTAGAAAGGAGATTGGGCATGATATATCATTTGAATACCGCCCAGAGTGTCCCCAGTTCACATTGTAGGGCTGCCAGAAACATTATGCAACACAATACCCTAAATTCACAGTAAGACATAGTGTAACCAGTACACATTATGCCACACTAGAGTGCCACCAGTTCATATATTCCACACTATACTGCCTCTGACCGCCTGTTACTGACTCCACCAGGTCCTACCACTGGCACATGGAACTGCTGATTACCACTCGGGCTCCTACCACCAGCACCTGATACTACTTGCTGCTGTGTATGCGTAGATGCGCTGCTGGCCTACCTCTTAATTGTCATCGGCTGATTCCCACTGATCACTCATCATGGACCAGGCCCTGCACAGTATTTCCCCTAGACCTCCAGGGAAAGAGTAATTGCATTTCTCTAATGTCCTAGTGGATGCTGGGGACTCCGTAAGGACCATGGGGAATAGATGGGCTCCGCAGGAGACATGGGCACTTTAAGAAAGAATTTAGATTCTGGTGTGCTCTGGCTCCTCCCTCTATGTCCCTCCTCCAGACCTCAGTTTGAATCTGTGCCCGGACGAGCTGGGTGCTGTTCAGTGAGCTCTCCTGAGCTTGCTGTAAGAAAGTATTTTGTTAGGTTTTTTTATTTTCAGGGAGCTCTGCTGGCAACAGACTCCCTGCATCGTGGGACTGAAGGGAGAGAAGCAGCCTTACTCTCTGAAGCTAGGTCCTGCTTCTTAGGCTACTGGACACTATTAGCTCCAGAGGGACCGTACACAGGATCTCACCCACGTCGTCCGATCCCAGAGCCGCGCCGCCGCCCCCCTTTCAGAGCCGGAAGACAGAAGCCGGGTGAGTATGAGAAGCAAGAAGACTTCGAAATCGGCGGCAGAAGACTCCGTTCTTCACATGAGGTAACGCACAGCACTTGAGCTGTGCGCCATTGCTCCAAACACACCTCACATACTCCGGTCACTGTAAGGGCGCAGGGGGGGGCGCCCTGGGCAGCATATGGACCTCTTTTGGCAAAAGTACACATATATACAGTTGGGCACTGTATATATGTATGAGCCCCCGCCAAGAAAATGTATATTTAAGCGGGACAGAAGCCTGCCGTCGAGGGGGCGGGGCTTCTTCCTCAGCACTCACCAGCGCCATGTTTTTTCTCCACAGCACCGCTGAGAGGAAGCTCCCCAGCCTCTCCCCTGCAGATACACGGTAGAAGAGGATAAAAAGAGAGGGGGGGCACATAATTAGACGCAAAAATCAATATAAACAGCAGCTACTGGGTTAACATTAAGTTACTGTGTTATTCCTGGGTTAATAGCGCTGGGGTGTGTGCTGGCAAACTCTCTCTCTGTCTCTCCAAAGGGCCTTGTGGGGGAATTGTCTTCAGATGAGCATTCCCTGAGTGTGTGGTGTGTCGGTACGTGTGTGTCGACATGTCTGAGGTAAAAGGCTCCCCTAACGAGGAGATGGAGCAAATGTGTGTGTGAGGGGTGTCTCCGTCGACAACGCCGACACCTGTTTGGATATGTGTAATTAAGTGCTAAGGTGAATTTATTGCACAAAAGATTAGAGAACAGACAGGGAATCTACCCATGTCTGTCCCTATGTCGCAGAGACCTTCAGAGTCTCTCAATGCTCACTATCCAAAATAATAGACACTGATATCGACACGGAGTCTGACTCCAGTGTCGACTACGATAATGCAAAGTTACAGCCAAAATGGCAGGAAAGTATTCAATATATGATTATTGTAATAAAAAATTATTTGCATATCACTGATGACTCATCTGTCCCTGACACAAGGGTACACATGTTTAAGGGGAAGAAAGCTGAGGTAAATTTCCCTCCTCTCATGATGAAAAAGAGCGGGAATCTCCAGACAAGAGACTGCAGTTTCCCACAAGGAATTCTCAGGGAGTATCCTTTCCCTACTAGGGCCAGGATACGATGGGAATCTTCCCCTAGGGTGTCACGTTTGCCCAAAAGGTAGCCCTGACTTAACAGCTATCCTCAGGGATCCTGCAGATAGAGTGCACATTCTGGTACACTACTCAGACCGGCAATTGTGTCGGCATGGGTTTATAGCGCTGTAGCAGCATGGACAGGTACCTTATCAGCAGAGACCCTAGTGTGTATATATATATATATATATATATATAGGGTTCACTACGATCTGCCGGCGACCAGCATTTCGTCGCCGGGAGGCCGGCCGCCGGCTTACCGACAGTGTGGCGAGCGCAAATGAGCCCCTTGCGGGCTCGCTGCGCTCGCCACGCTACGGGCACGGTGGTGGGCTACGAGCACCACACTATTTTATTCTCCCTCCAGGGGGGGGCGTGGACCCCCACGAGGGAGAATAAGTGTCGGTATGCCGGCTGTCGGGCTCCCGGCGCCGTTATGCTGGTCGCCGGGAGCCGACCGCCGGCATACTGAAGACCACCCATATATATATATATATGTATATATATAGATATATATATTAAAGATGCTGTCTTAAGATATATATATATATATATATATATATATATATATATACAAAACATGCCCAAAGAGACATTAGTCTACTGTGTTCTAGAGTCAACGCTATGTCGATTTCTGCTTGACGTATCCTGTAGAATATGCAATGGACAGGTGATGCCGACTTAAGAGGCATATGGAAGGCTGAGGATTGTGTGGAGAAGGGATCTCGGACCTGGTCTCCACAGCTATAGCTGGTAATTCTGATCTTTTGCCTTATATTCCTGCACAGCCTAGGAAAGCACGACATTATCAGATGCAGCTTTTCGATCACAAAGAAACAAGAAAGTCCGAGGTGCGTCCTTTCTTGCCAGAGGCAGGGGCAGAGGAAAGAAGCTGCACAACACAGCTAGTTCCCAGGAACAGAAGTCCTCCCCGGCCTCTACAAAATCCACCGCATGTCGCTGGGGCTCCACAGGCGGAGCTAGGCCCGGTGGGGCCACGTCTTCGTAATTTCAGCCACAAGTGGGTTCACTCCCTGTTGGATCCCTGGGCAATAGATATTGTGTCTCAGGGATACAAGCTGGACTTTGAGGAGATGCCCCCTCACCGACGGCCCTGCCGGCTTCCCCCCACGAGAGGGAAATAGTGTTAACTGCAATTCACAAATTGTATCTTCAACAGGTGGTGGTCAAGGTTCCCCTCCTTCTTCAAGGAGGGGGTTATTATTCGACCATGTTGTAGTCCCGAAACCGGACGGTTCGGTCAGACCCATATTGATTTTAAAATCCCTGAACATATACCTGAAAAGTGCAATAAATAAGTATGCAGGTGCGCAACCAACAGCAGCAGGTAGGAGGAAGGTCAATTCCTCAAAAAACAAGCAGTAAAATAGAGGTGAATACCTGCGCTGGCTGCACAAATAATTAATAATAATTAAAGGGATGGTTCTGTGTAAAAAGTAACAATTTATTTATAAATTACATATAGACAGATCTAAAATAAAAAGGAATTCCTGTTACCACAAGGTGGCGATAAAACTTGGAATGTCTTTCTCAGAATAAGACTTGGTGGATTTCACATTCTCCTGCATAAAGGATTTTCATTCCTGAAGGCTAGGGCAACCTCCCCTTGTGTATTCACTGTGTTAAGTAGATAGTTACCAGATCCCCACGTTGTTAGACATCAGCATAGGAATGAGTCCATTTGTAGCTGTAGGGGTGGATCCGACTTATTTGTTTAAAGGTCCAGTGATGGGAGAGAAGTCCAAAATTTGCCATTCTCTGGCAAATTTTGGACTTCTCTCCCATCACTGGACCTTTAAACAAATAAGTCGGATCCACCCCTACAGCTACAAATGGACTCATTCCTATGCTGATGTCTAACAACGTGGGGATCTGGTAACTATCTACTTAACACAGTGAATACACAAGGGGAGGTTGCCCTAGCCTTCAGGAATGAAAATCCTTTATGCAGGAGAATGTGAAATCCACCAAGTCTTATTCTGAGAAAGACATTCCAAGTTTTATCGCCACCTTGTGGTAACAGGAATTCCTTTTTATTTTAGATCTGTCTATATGTAATCTAATAAATAAATTGTTACTTTTTACACAGAACAAACCATCCCTTTAATTATTATTAATTATTATTAATTATTTGTGCAGCCAGCGCAGGTATTCACCTCTATATACCTGAAAAGGTTCAAGTTCAAGATGGAATCGCTAAGAGCGGTCATCGCAAGCCTGACAGGGGGAGATTTTATGGTGTCTCTGGACATAAAGGATGCATACCTTCATGTCCCCATTTATCCACCTCATCAGGCGTACCTCAGATTTGCGGTACAGGATTGTCATTACCAATTTCAGACGTTGCCGTTTGGTCTCTCCACGGCCCCGAGAATCTTCACCAAGGTAATGACGGAAATGATGGTGCTCCTGCGGAAGCAGGGTGTCACAATTATCCCGTACTTGGACGATCTCCTCAAAAAAGCGAGATCAAGAGAGCAGTTGCTGAACAGGGTATCACTTTCTCTGGAAGTGTAACGGCAACACGGCTGGATTCTAAATATTCCAAAGTCGCAGTTGGTTCCTACGGCTCATCTGCCTTTCCTAGGCATGATTCTAGACACAGACCAGAAAAGGGTTTATCTCCCGATAGAGAGAGCTCAGGAGCTCATGACACTGGTCAGGAACCTATTAAAACCAAAACGTGTCAGTGCATCACTGCACTCGAGTCCTGGGAAGGATGGTGGCATCATACGAGGCCATTCCCTTCGGCAGGTTCCATGCGAGGACCTTTCAATGGGACTTACTGGACTAGTGGTCCGGATCACATCTTCAGATGCATCGGTTAATCACCCTATCCCCCAGTGCCAGGGTGTCTCTCCTGTGGTGGCTGCAGAGTGCTCACCTTCTCGAGGGCCGCAGATTCGGCATTCAGGACTGGGTCCTGGTGACCACGGATGCAAGCCTCCGAGGGTGGGGAGCAGTCACACAGGGAAGAAATTTCCAAGGTCTGTGGTCAAGTCAGGAGACTTGCCTTCACATCAACATCCTGGAACTAAGGGCCGTATACAACGCCCTACGTCAAGCGGAGACCCTGCTTCGCGACCAACCGGTTCTGATTCAGTCAGAAGCCACCAGAATTCTTCGCTGGGCGGAGAATCACGTAAGCGCACTGTCAGCAGTTTTCATCCCGGGAGTGGACAACTGGGAAGCAGACTTCCTCAGCAGGCACGACCTCCACCCGGGAGAGTGGGGACTTTATCAAGAAGTCTTCACGCAGATTGCAAGCCGGTGGGAACTGCCACAGGTGGACATGATGGCATCCCGCCTCAACAAAAAGCTACAGAGGTATTTCGACAGGTCATGAGACCCTCAGGCGATAGCTGTGGACGCACTGGTGACACCGTAGGTGTTCCAGTCGGTCTATGTATTTTCTCCTCTTCCTCTCATACCCATAAGAAAAAGAGTAGTGAGAACAATACTCATTGTTCCGGATTGGCCAAGAAGGACTTGGTATCCAGATCTGCAAGAAATGCTCACAGAGGACCCGTGGCCTCTTCATCTAAGACAGGACTTGTTGCAACAAGGGCCCTGTCTGTTCCAAGACTTACCGCGGCTGCGTTTGACGGCATGGCGGTTGAACGCCGTATCCTAGCGGATAAAGGCATTCCAGATGAGGTCATTCCTACGCTGATAAAGGCTAGGAAGGACGTGACAGCTCAACATTATCACCGTATATGGCGAAAATATGTTGCTTGGTGTGAGGCCAGGAATGCCCCTACGGAGGAATTCCAGCTGGGCCGTTTCCTTCACTTCCTACAGTCAGGAGTGACTTTGGGCCTAAAATTGGGTTCCATTAAGGTCCAGATTTCGTCCCTATCCATTTTCTTTCAAAAAGAGCTGGCTTCTCTACCTGAAGTTCAGACGTTTGTGAAGGGAGTGCTGCGTATTCAGCCCCCTTTTGTGCCCCCGGTGGCACCTTGGGATCTTAACGTGGTGTTGAGTTTCCTGAAATCCCACTGGTTTGAACCACTCAAAACGGTGGAATTGAAATATCTCACGTGGAAGGTGGTCATGCTACTAGCATTGGCTTCGGCTAGGCGTGTGTCAGAATTAGCGGCTTTGTCACATAAAAGCCCCTATCTGGTTTTCCATGCGGATAGAGCAGAATTGCGGACCCGTCCACAATTTCTGCCAAAAGTGGTTTCATCTTTTCATATAAATCAACCTATTGTGGTGCCTGTGGCTACTACTGACTTGGAGGATTCCGAGTTACTTGATGTGGTCAGGGCTTTGAAGGTTTATGTAGCCAGAACGGCTAGGGTCAGGAAAACAGAATCTTTGTTTATCCTGTATGCTTCCAACAAGCTTGGTGCTCCTGCTTCAAAGCAAACTATTGCTCGCTGGATCTGTAACACGATTCAGCAGGCTCATTCTGCGGCTGGATTACCGCTGCCAAAATCAGTTAAGGCCCTTTCCACTAGGAAGGTGGGCTCTTCTTGGGCGGCTGCCCGAGGGGTCTCGGCATTACAGCTGTGCCGAGCGGCTACTTGGTCAGGTTCAAACACTTTTGCAAAGTTCTACAAGTTTGATACCCTGGCTGAGGAGGACCTTGTGTTTGCTCATTCGGTGCTGCAGAGTCATCCGCACTCTTCCGCCCGTTTGGGAGTTTTGGTATTATCCCCATGGTCCTTACGGAGTCCCCAGCATCCACTAGGACGTTAGAGAAAATAAGATTTTACTTACCGGTAAATCTATTTCTCGTAGTCCGTAGTGGATGCTGGGCGCCCGTCCCAAGTGCGGACTTCTTCTGCAATACTTGTATATAGTTATTGCTGCAATAAGGGCTATGTTATTGTTGCACCAGGGTTGAACTGATGCTCTGTTGTTGTTCATACTGTTGACTGGGTAAGTGTATCACAAGTTATACGGTGTGATTGGTGTGGCTGGTATGAGTCTTGCCCTGGATTTCCAAAATCCTTTCCTTGTACTGTCAGCTCTTCCGGGCACAGTTTCTCTAACTGAGGTCTGGAGGAGGGACATAGAGGGAGGAGCCAGAGCACACTAGAATCTAAATTCTTTCTTAAAGTGCCCATGTCTCCTGCGGAGCCCCTCTATTCCCCATGGTCCTTACGGAGTCCCCAGCATCCACTACGGACTACGAGAAATAGATTTACCGGTAAGTAAAATCTTATTTTTACCTTTAAAACTCTTACTTTTTATACTATTATACACCACAGCACTGCAGCTCAGGACTGCTCTCTTGCCTAAGTGCTGCACACACCTTTTATAATACACTAGTACTGTAGTTGCCAGCCCATCAAAATTATGCAGCTGCTGGGAACTGGGGCTCTGTCATGCTGAGGTAGTTGCGTGTGTGTGCACGCACGCTCCAAAACAGAGCCTTTTATTATATAGGATTTTATGAAAACACCTGGTGCCAGTTAAACATTTAAAATTGGTGCCCAGCACCTATTAGTCTGTTTAAAAATGGCACCGCAGCACGACGGTTAACCCCTTCAACGTCGCGGCTACCATTAGCCACGTGGGGGGGAGCAGGGGGCCACAGCCTCCACTTCTTATTGTGCCTTATCACAGTGCCCCAGTTCATATTATGTAACATTATAATGCCCTCCAGTTATTTTATTCCACGTTACTATGATCAGATCCAGGGGCATAACTAGATATATTGTAGGCCCCATGGGAAAAGTTGTAAGGGTCCCTATGTATTTACCAATAAAGAAAACTATACATTTTCACTGTTAAAAATGATAACAAAATCTAATTCTGCAAGGTAATTTTGCTTTTTGTTCTGCCTAAATACTACACTGTTACTGATAATGTGTCGAAAATATAGTGCATAGGTTTATGATTTTATGTAATATTCATAACATTTCAATCTACTCCCATTATAGTTAATTGGCATTCCGTTTATGCAGACCAGAGTATCATTCCTTTTAGTATCTCCTCAAATAAGTTTTGTAGTTGAGTCATCCCTACATGTGTAGTATATTCTCCTAAAATGTCTTACTACTTTTGAAATATACATTTTATTACATTAGCAGTTCACAGCTAGGTGCTAACGCACGTTGCTTCTATGCTAACATTTTAAGGCTACAGTACTTTTATGGATTACTGTACAGAAGAGGTATTCAACATGCAGCCCTCCAGCTGCTGGGAAACGACACAACCCAGCTTGCCCTGCCACAGTTTTAGCATGCCGTAGTAGCAAAACTGTGGCATGGCATGCTGGGATGGGAAGTTTTACATACCCCATCTGTACACAGTGATTCCCAAACTGGAACTGAGGTTCCTCGGGGCTCTTGCAGGGGTTGGTGGTCTAGGAACAATTCAAATTATTTACAGTCAATGTAATAGGCAAACTTTACGGAGTCCAGTCCTAAAATACTGTATGTGTACAAACAGAAGCAAAGCCTGTTCCTCACCACATAACTGAACCTAGGGATGACATATAAACACAAATGACTTTCCCCTCAATCCTCTAGAGTATGCTGGGGTTCCATTTAGTACCATACCCTCCAACTGTACCTTTTTAATAGTTACAGTACCTTTTTTTTTATGGTCTGTACCGATTTTTGGCTCTCCAAACTTCCATTAAATATATACGAAAAGAGGCGTGTCCACGCCCCCTTTTCTAATTTGTACCGATTTTTATGGGTAAAATGTTGGAGGGTATGTAGTACCATGGGGTATAGACGGGTCCTTTGGGAGCCACTGGCACTTTAAGAGGCTAGCAGTGTGTGCTGGCTCCTCCCTCTATGCCCCTCCTACCAGACTCAGTTTAGAAAATGTGCCCGGAGGAGCCGGTCACAGCTAGGGAAGCTCCTAGGAGTATTCTTAGTTTTATTGTTTTATAGAGTTTGTTATTTTACAGGCAGGATGCTGGTAACAGCCTCCCTGCTTCGTGGGACTTAGGGGGGGAGTAGGATCCAACCCTTGAGGTTAATGGCCCCTATCTCCGCTGACAGGACACTGAGCTCCTGAGGGTGATGATCGTTAGCCACCCGAGGCGACCGCTCACTCCCACAGCATGCCGCCACCCCCTGACAGAGCCAGAAGAAAGAAGAGTTGGTGAATCTGACACCGGAGTCCCGTTAAGCGGGCCCCGGCTGGAATGGCGGCACAAGGGTGGGAGCGCAGCTCGACAGGCTGCGCTCCAGACGGCTTAGCGGCACACTGTGTACAGCGCTGTGAGGGGCATCCTGGGCCAGCGCGATTCCCTACACTGGTCAAACATAGCTTTCAAGGTCTAACCCACTGTTTGCTGCAAAAATTACTTCAGGCCAGTATAATCTCTTAAGTGCGAGAAGACGTGCCATTACAGGGGGCGGAGCTTCTCCTCAGAGCAGATCCAGCACTAACCAGCGCCATTTTCTCCCTGCAGACACACGCTGACAGGGAACGCTGTCCTCTACATAACTACACTGAGGTAAAAGGTGTTATAAAAGGGGGGAGTGATATTGTGTTCTAGCTACCCTGTTAAGGTTACGCTAGTCAGCGGGGTTTTTATCTTTATAAACGCCTATAAGGGCGCGCTGTGGCTTGCTTCTTGTGCTCTGTGACTTTCTGAAGATATTCCGGGGGGGGGGGGGGGGGACACTGTGTTGACATTTTCCTGTGTATGTGTAATCTACTTTACCATGTTTAAGGGACTTTGTCCTGTACTGCAGAATGCATATCTTCTCCTGGGGAGTCTATACCATGCTCAAAACTGTACACATCTCAGGCTTCGGTGACAGATCCCCCTAGGGTGGCATCCATAGGGTGTACTTTAAGAATATATTGCTTCCAATATATCCCATACTGGGTAGAAGACGCAGTTTTGAAAACAGTGGGGTTTCAAATCCCACTGCTGTGCCTCTCACCCCATCTCCGTACCCTATAAAGCGTACACTTGCCCATATAATGCATATATATGAGGGGTGCAACATATGTTTGAGGCTATTAGGGATGAGGAATGTTATTATATGTATATAATGAATGCCTTCCCACTGTGTAGGGTGTTGAACTCCTTATTTGGGAAAACCTGAGTACACCCAGAGTTATTATCCACATCCCTATAGAGTGTCTAAATTGTCAAACATGGTTGTCTTACCTGTCCCTGGTACAACCTCCATAAAGGCTGATCACCGATTGAGACTAATCTCTAATACTGTACACTGCTGCAGGTGTGACTCGGAGACCCTTTTTTGCGTACATCTCTGGGGCTATTGTAACGTGGTCAGGCTCCTTACTTGATGGTTTAGATTCTATGGGGGAAATTTACTAAGATGAGAGTTCTATGTAAGGTGGGATGTTGCCGATAGCAACCAATCAGATTCTACTTCTCATTTATCTAGCACCTTCTAGAAGATAATACCTGGAATCTGATTGGTTGCTATGGGCAACATCCCATCTTACATAGAACTCCCATTTTAGTAAATTTACCCCTATGTGTAGAAGTGACTTGTACTTGTTTCTATGTCACATACAGGATTCTACAGGCTTCACGGTGAGACGCCATGAAGGAGATTGACCTGCATAACGCAGGGACCACTGCTCTGGCAGTTTTGACACGCAGGGGACGGTGGCTACACCAATGGACTGCGGATACAGAATCCGAGTAAGGTATGACAGGTTCGCCCTTCACAGGTAAGACCCTGTTGGGAAGCATGGGATATGTGATTATCCATGTCAACTGCAGGTGAGTCGGTATGTCTTCCTTCCGCAGCTGCACAGACCAGGAAATTATATCCTACACTGCAATTCCTTCGAACATGATTCCACATATTCCTCCACTTCTTTTAGAGGACGTTGGGGAAATCCAGAAAACCTGCGCCGCCAGGTTCCCAGGGACGGATTTCAAATTCGGCCTTTTTGAAACCCTTCGGTTTTTCAGTGGACCTCACTGCCTGGGGATCAGGCAGGTGGGAGTGAGACTAAAGAGATTCAGTAACACATCTGGGTTGCCCAGGGGTGCAGACTAGAATTTCTAGTATTCCCGCCTCACAGATTATTTAAATCAGGCTTGCTAGCTTCTCAGGCAGAAAGTGCACTACTGCTGGAAGCTGTCATAACATTTGTTAAACTAATGTCATTATTCCAGTTTCACCTCATTTACGTAACAGGGGTTACTATTCAAACCTGGGGTCATTGATTCCCTACTGGTGGGTGTTCAATTCAGGATGGAGTCTGGGAGTGGTGATCTCTGCTCGAGATGTAGAGGAATTCCTGGTATCCTGGGATATCAGGGGTGCGTACTTTACATTCCAATCTGGCCGCCTCTCTAGGCCTATCTAAGGTTGCACTACAACTGTGTCACTTCCAGTTCCAAACACTGAACTTGGCTTCTACGCAACACCGGGGGTGTTCCTCAGGGCCATGGCAGCCATTATACCCCGCTCCACAAACCAGGAGTGGACATAATTCCATATCTGAGCGACCTTAACATCCTCCAGGGAGATGTTGTTACAGAGTGTTGCTCTCTCAAATCAACTGTTCCGGGATCTCGGGTGGATCCAGAAGCTTCCAGTTTTGCATTTCAAGCCGATGATCAGGCGTTCCTTCCTGGGGATGATTCTCAACACGGAAGTGCAGAGCGTGTTTCTACCGGTGAAGAAAGTGTTGGTGATCCAATCAATGGTCCGGGATGTCCTGAGGCCAGCCCGGGTATCGGTTCATCAGTGCATTCGCCTTCTGGGGAAGATGGTTGCATACTAAGAGGCTCGACAGTACAGAAGATTCCTTGCACTGTCTTTCCCACTGGATCTCCTGGTTTTATGGTCAGATCTCATCTTCACATGCACCAGCGGATACGCCTGTTGCCGAAAGCCAGAATTTCACTCCTCCAGTGGCTGCACACTTCTCACCTACTCGAGGGCCGCAGGTTCGGGATTCAGATTGGATTCATCTAACCACAGATGCAAGTCTCAGGGGTTGGGAAGCAGTCGCTCAGGGAGAAAACTTCCAAGGAAAGCGGTCAGTTCAGGTATCTCTCCTTCCAATAAACAGTCTGGATCTGAAGGCCATGTACAACGACCTTCTACAAGCGGCACATCTTCTGTGAGATCAAGCCATTCAGGTTCAGTCGGACAACGTCACATCGGTGTCCTACATAAACACTCAGGGCGGAACGAAGAGCAGGGCTGCAATGTCAGAGGTGACAATAATCCTCTTCTGGGCAGAGAAGCATGCGCGGGTGCTGTCAGCAATCTTCATTCCAGGAGTGGACAACTGGGAAGCAGACTTCCTCAGCAGACAAGGTCTCCTTCCAGCAGAATGGGGCCTCCACCAGGAGGTTTTCACAGAGGTAACAAGCCGTTGGGGTGTACCTCAGATAGACATGATGGCCTCTTGCCTCAACGAGAAGCTTCGGAGGTACTGTTCCAGGTCACGAGACCCACAAGCAGTGGCGGTGGAAGCCCTGGTAACTCTGTGGGTGTTCCAGTCAGTGTATGTGTTCCCTCCACTTCCACTCATCCCATGGATTCTTAAGCTAATAAAAAGAACAAGAGTTCAGGCGATCCTCATTGCTCTGGACTGGCCAAGAAGTGCTTGGTACACGTATCTTCTGGAGTGTTACTGCTGGAAGATCCGAGGCCTCGTCCTCTTCGCGAGGACCTTCTGCAACAGGGGCCGTTCTCTTATCAAGACTTACAACTGCTACATTTGACAGCAGGGAGGTTGAATGCCAGATCTTGGCTCGGAAGGACATTCCGAACAAAGTCATTCCTACCCTGATACAGGCTAGGAAGGGGGTAACATCTAAACATTACCATCACACTTGGAAAAAGTATGTGTCTTGGTGTGAATCCAAGAAGTTTCCTACAGTGAAGTTTCAACTAGGACGGGTTCTCCTCTTTCTGCAAGCAGGTGTAGTTGTGGGCCTACGCTTGGGCTCCATAAAGGTCCAGATTTCGGCCTTGTCCATTTTTTTCCAGAAACAATTGGCTGCTCTCCCTGAGGTTCAGTCTTTCTTGATAGGGGTTCTGCACATCCAGCCACCCTTTGTGCCTCCTACGGCACCTTGGGATCTTAATGTGGTGCTGCAGTTCCTGCAGTCGGTTTGGTTCGAGCCTTTACAGGAGGTGGACGTCAAGTTTCTAACTTGGAAGGTGGTCACACTGTTGGCATTGTCATCTGCTCGATGGGTGTCAAAATTGGGGGCATTGTCATACAAGAGCCCCTACTTGTTTTTCCATGAAGGTGGAGCTGAGCTCAGAACGCGTCAGCAATTTCTTCCAAAGGTTGTGTTGGTTTTTCATATCACCGACCTATTGTGGTGCCATTGGCTACTGACTCCTCAATTACCTCACTGTCCTTGAATGTTGTGAGGGCTTTGAAAGTTTCTGTGAAGAGGACTTCTCGTCACAGGTAGTCGGAAGCTGTGTTTGTCCTTTATGATCCCAACACGGTTGGGTGTCCTGCTTCTAAGCAGACATTTGCTCGCTGGATCACGTTTACTATCCAGCATGCTTATTCGACGGCAGGCCTGCCGTGTTCAAAATCTGTTAAGGCCCACTCTACTCGTACAGTGGGTTGTTCCTCGGCAGCTGCCCGGGGTGTCTCGGCTTTACAGCTTTGCCGACCAACTGCTTGGTCGGGGTCGAACACGTTTGCTGAAGTGCTACAAGTTTTGTTACTTTGGCATCTTAAGACCTAAAGTTTGGTCACTCCGTTCTGCAGGATCCTCAGCACTCTCCCTTCTGTGCTGGGAGCTTTGGTACATCCCCATGGTACTAAATGGAACCCCAGCATCCTCTAGGACGTAAGAGAAAATAGGATTTTAATTACCTACCGGTAAATCTTTTTCTCGTAGTCCGTAGAGGATGCTGGGCGCCCGCCCAGTGCTTCGTTTTCCTGCATTGCTACTTGGTTAAGTATTGGTTCAGCTGTTGCTGTTCCTCTTTCATGAAATGTTTGCATGGTTTCTTCCGGTTACATGCTGATTGGCGTGGTTGCTTCCTGTTTCATGCTAGATAACATGTTTTCTTCATGTTGCCTGCTGGTTAGCATGGTTTCTTTATGTTACCTGTCGGTTGACATGGTTTCTTCATGTTTCATGCGGTTTTGCATGATTTCTTCATGGTGCATGCTGGTTAGCATGGTTTCTCCATGTTGCATGCTGGTCAGCATGTTTTTTTTGATTCGGTGTGGGCTGGTGTGAATCTCACCACTATCTGTATTTCGTTCTCTCGGAAGTATGTCCGTCTCCTTGGGCACAGTTTCTAGACTGAGTCTGGTAGGAGGGGCATAGAGGGAGGAGCCAGCCCACACTGTTAAACTCTTAAAGTGCCAGTGTCTCCCAAAGGACCTATCTTTACCCCATGGTACTAAATGGAACCCCAGCATCCTCTATGGACTACGAGAAAAGGATTTACTGGTAGGTAATTAAAATCCTATTTTTAAAGGCTGTGTTTTAAAATGGCAGGAGCTGATTGGTTGGAACATTATCTCTCACAAGTGTATCTGTCCTCAAGCTTTGATAAATACCCTCATAAGAAGCTTTTGGCCTAGGGTGCCATAATTCATAAAAGTTTGTGTAACACTGGCATACTGGTTCTGCAAGCAATAAATTGTGTCTGTTCAGTGTGGCATTCTCATGAGTCTCTTATATCCACCATACAGTTTGGCTTTCATTGCGCAACTTCAGCGAAGGCCCCTGATATAGAATGTTTAGTTCTTGTGGTCACCCAGATCATTCTTCTGAATTTGTACGACTGCTGTCCTCATCCATGTCATTAGAAACTGCTGTACTTTATCATATTTTCAGTGTCAAGTTTAGTTGTTATCTTACGGTGCATATTTAAGTACTTTTCAACTATGTAACTCCTAAAATACATGTCACATTTTAAATGTAATATATTAAATGTAATATATTTTCACATTAATCAGGAATGATCCTATCCGAGATTTGCCCTATGCATTCTTCAAATAAAGGTCACTTAAGATTAGATTGGTTTATCCCTTTTTTCCAGGACAATTTCTGTTGTGTGGGTTTAAGTTTTTTTCTGCTTGCTTGGGTATTTTATTTTTCAATGTTCTTTAAGATTTAATTTAAAAACCTAGTCCTCCAGGCTAAGGGAGTGAGTAAACAGGACCTCTTTCTTCCAGGCACAAATGATTAAAACTGCTCAAGCACTTCTATACCAAAGTATATAGCGTCTACCTTCATTTATGCTATAATATATATATATATATATATATATATATATACACACAAACAGAAAATTCAGCACTCACCAAAGCAAGCTCACTTATCTTCGTATATATATATATATATATATATATATATATATATAGATAGATAGATATAATACATATATATATATATATATATATATATATATTAAATATATCCACACTCACGCATGTGTACATCCAGCCGATTTACATGTTAATTTTGGGGTATTACTAATAACTGGGATGATGCCTAGTCTACGTTTGACAGGATTGTTTATTTTCTTGTTTATGACTTTTGATATTTTGAATTAATGATGGGCTCATTGTATTTTTTTTTTGAAAAACCAATAAATCAGGCAGCAACTGTATGTTATTTTGTTTCCAATGTATAATCCATCTGAGATCAAAGCCTGATTGCATGGCTATATTTGTGTATTCTGAAAGCAGAGATTATGCAGTAGATATTACCGTAAGATAAATGTACAGCGAATCCTGTTGACAATTGTAATTGTCCTTTGTTTTTGTGCATCATCCACTATATGCCTTCACACTGAGAGTGCTCCCACATTGACAATGCTACATGGGCACAATCTCTGTAATACATCAATTTCTTACCAGTCAAGCTGTAGGGTTTTGTTATTATCCACCTATGATTGCTGGTTCAGTAACAAGTGTGGTACGCGGAGATTGGAAACATTTATATCTGCTTTGAAATCTCTTGTTAGATATACAAATAAAATAAAAATATAACTGTTTTGTGTGTTCAAAGTAACATGGATTGAATGCGTTACATCTAAGAGCCATACCGATTGTGGTGATATGTTCTATATTGATATTATGAATCCTGCTCTCGCTATACAAGTGTTTGCCTAGTAGCTCGAAAGAGTTCTTTCAAAAAAATGACTGATGAGATGTTGTTACTATGTTAACCCATTAGTTAACTGTATAGCAATGATAAAGGCTAACCATTCATAAAACAATGTATAGTGTCACTCTCCTGCTCATTCTGCCTAATCATAAGACAGAGATACATAGCTGTAGGTGTCTTTACAACCAATATCCATCTACAAGAGCATGCACCATGCTAAGAGGTAGGCAGAATAGTTGATGAATTGTAGAATTAACACAAATTAATACATTTAGTATTTGGGGTCCCTAGATTGGTAATTCTTACAGTACGTATTTCCAATATCATATGTTTCTCTACTCTTATCTTAACGCCTTCTTGTGTACCATCATTTTATTATTTAATTTCTATGCTATTTTGCTTAACCTTTAAAGTCTTTTTTTTTATTACTGTATTGGTTGGGTTTGTAAATGTTATTGATGGTTTCATTGTTTCAATCTTGCCTTAATTGCAACTTACCATGCTTTTTTATATTTGTAATACATTTACAAGAGGTAAATTTTATAAATAAAGAGATTAAATAGAAATAATTTTTATATTATAATTTTTTGTATTTGGCATTTCCACACTGCACTCCTGTGTTTCACTCTATACTTCCTAAAGCTAGTGGCCAGTGGTGTAACCTTTGTTGGTTACTTTGTGCAAGTTGAGTAACCAATAAAATTCGGACTGGATCGGTCTGAGTAGGCATGGCCGAAAATTAAACAGATCACATCATGTGTAAGGAGGCCAGTCCCGGGCCTTCTTTTCAGTCCCGGGTATCTGGATTGAAAAAAGGTCAATCCTGGGATACCCGGGATTGGGTTGAAGACTCGCCCAGTCCACACAAATACCACCATGGGTGGAAAGGCATGTGGGTTTCGGGCGGCGGGGTGCGGGCGGTGAGTGCGGACTGGGCAGCACAGGCGGTTGCTTCAGACTGCGCAGCATGAACTCTGACATGTCTTCCTGCGCAGTATGCACTACTGGGTGCAGGGGGAGCCTGAAGGAGGGAGACGGGCAGCGATGAGTCTCCTGAGAACGCTCAATGCTGCCCGGCATTAAAAAACAATGGGGCAGGTAAATTCTGCAATCCCCGGGATTGGCTTCCCTAACCATGTGTGTGTGGGACATTGCAGAAAGTGTAACAGGTGTGGAAAGTCTGCTTTTGTGCCTTTGGCCTGTTATGATGTTGGGGCAGTGTATTGTTATTTAAAGTCAGTAGAATGTGTGGGTAGAGTGCATCTGCAAGAGCAGGAGTTATGGTTTTGAACTAGGAAATCAAATTGATCTGTACTTTAAATAATATAACTCATTTTCTCCTATAAATACAATTACTGTAGCTATAACCAATAAATGAATATTGAAGTGTTTTAGAACAAAATATGTATTCATTCTTACCACCTCCACTATTAGATGACTCAGAAGAGAGCTACATTGTAGAGCATTCAAACAGCATATGTGGGCAATGTTATCTACCTTCTGAAGGTCTCCTTCATTTTCACAAGTGTTAAGTACAAGAAGGGCTGACTTATAGGAAGGAGGCTGATGATAAAGGACATTAGCTCTGCCTACAGGTTTTCTTAGCAACTAAATCCACACACAATTCTAGGGAGAAGAGTGGATTTTCTTCTCCCCGCAACCCCAGTACTTTGTTCTTGTCAGGTAGTTAACTTGGAGGGATGAGATGGTTTATCAATATGTAGTGATAGTGTGAGGAAGTCTGAGCACCCTCTAAATGACAGTTCCAATTAACACTCTTGTGAATTTGCCCTTACATTGCTACTGAAATATTTTCTACCTCTATAGCTTTCGACAAAAACAAATGTTTTTAATTATCCCATTTGACACCATATTACCTGGGTAGCACCACCTAGCCATTTAGAATAATAGCCACAAATTTCAGTGTGCTTTCAAAACATACTTCTTTAAGACATTCTTCCTGGCTACTGGATGGCTTTAGTATACTAGACTTGTAGGGTATTTATCAAAGCTTGGGGAGACATAAACTTGTGAGAGATAATGTACCAACCAATCAGCTCCTGTCATTTTTTTCAAACACAGCCTGTAAAATGTAAGGCAGAAGTTGATTGGCTAGTACTTCATTTTTCATAATTTTATCTCTCCAAGTTTTAATGAATACCCACTTTAGTTAGCTATTTGTACAACATAATTACACTGTGACATCATCCTGCACCTGCTACACCAGTTGTTCCCCAGAACATAATGTACACCTGTGCTGGCAGCTGGATGTTTGTTTCGGGGTGTGCTCAGCGTACGGGATGCCGGTAGTCAGAGTACTGGCGCCGAATTCCGACACCACTCACAATACCGACACTGGACTCCTGACGCTCGGCATCTTGACCATAAGTAGACCAAGGCTAGTTAGGTTTAGGCTGTAGGGGGGGGGGGGGGGGGGTTAGGCTGCAGGGGGGGTTAGAGTTACACTGCAGGCAGGGAGGGGTAGGGAGGGAGGGTTAGAATACTTACCTAGCAGTTGTCGGGATGCTGCTGTTGGTATCCCATACCAAGCCCTTTGTTTCATTACAGCATTATTGTGCCCTTGACATATACCGACATCTGTTTTTAGAGCCAGGATACTCTTGTCTTGTGAGTCATAATAGGATTTGCATACTTTTATGATGGTACAGTATAGATGTGTCCTCCTACATCTTGCCTCAATATGCCTAGCAGTGGGAGATGCTTAGCGTGAGCGAGCCGACAGGTCCCATGCAACTCCGGTTGTGTCGGGCGCCTTTTTTAGCTAAAAATGCGTCTTATTCGCATCGCTTTGCGAAAAGGACGCACAAGCAGACGGTTGATTAAAATGATATGCAGCACGCTTATATTCTCTGCGCCTGCATCTAGATATGAAATGGTACATTACAGTGTCTTCTAGGAAAGCACTGTAGCATAGCATTTTGTATGCAGATACAGCCATGGTCACACACAGAATATAAGCATGCCACATATTGGTGCTTGTGCATCATATCCACATAGTTTTGCGAATAAGACACATTTAAATGGGAAAGGCGCACATAAAGATGCTTGGCGCTACCGCGTCACACCTTGGGGCTATTTAACATGCAGGAAGGCTAGATGTAAGTGGACACATCTTTATGTTCAGTTTGTCTCACTGAGGTTTATTACTGGGTCTATCCAGGTCAAGCCTCAGTGGAAATGGTTCCCAAAACAATAACCCAGGTCAACTGACCCGGGAAACGAGCAGAGTTGAACACAGGTAGGACCTGGGTTATGCGGCAGTGGTAACAGACCCTACCTGGGTTATGTGAACCAGGTACCGCTTCTACACTATGACTGGAGCTTCTGGGGTACTGGCAGATGATGTGATCTATCAGTGCCCCGCAGAGACAGCACATGCAGCCATCCCAGCAGCTGCTACACTGACGCTGAAAGCACAGAGCATCTGCAGCCAGAAACACAGGCTGACCCACAGCCTGATCAGCAGCCAGCACTGCAGTCCCCACCACTCCCTTTTGTGACCTCATCTTTGTCAGCGTGAAAAAGTACATTTTTAATGACCTCTATAGGGTTTTGCAGGGCAGACCCAGGTTCAGAGTAAACGGGGCAGACCCAGGTTGAACCTATGTTGAAATTAATGGGTCAGACCAGGGAATTTGGTGGAAAAGGGGTATTACTGTACAATAGAATTGTGTGGAACTATATAAATAATAATGTGATGAAGAATTGTTAGCCTTTTCAATGAAGACTTTTCAGTTACACTAAGTTCTTATTACTACTACTGAGCTTGTGTACACTGGATCATTAATTTGTCAGTATCTTTAATAAATATTGCTTTTTTTAAATGAGTAAATACTGACTTTTGTATTTTAGCTTTATGTCATATTTATTGTCTCTTTTTTTTTGTTTACTCTGCAGGTAGCCTACTTGAAGATATGAGGAACTAATCTCTAACACACCATGCTCATTATAATTTGGATATTGCTATTCTCCAAGTAAACAAATGATTTGAAGAATGCAAATTACCTAAATGGCAAAACAAGTTGTCTCATAATGTGAAACATAGACAAGTAGCTGTGGATCTCAAGCACATTTAGTGTATTTTATTCAGTGATCTGTGGAGTCAACTAGTAATAAGAAACATTACCAGTAGTTCCACTGCTATCTTGTTATTGAATTATCTTTCTTACGGTGCCCATACACCTAAAGATTTATCTTCCAATCTGGCTGGTTGGAACGAAAATCTGGTATTATATGGGAGCAAATGACAGTTGACCATTTAAAATGGTCAACTGTCATTTGTTGCTGCCATCCATTACTAGATGTTCATTCCAACCAGTCAGATTGTAAAATAAAACTTTAAGTGTAAGGCACCTTTAGTTTCACCTGGTCTGTCTTCGACTTTGTTTGTATCATGCTGAATCTTTACGATAACCAGTGACTGTTACAGCATCATCCATGCCCCTATAGCAGTCGGCTCTTTCCTTAAATCACTGTTAGTTCTAGTAGGAGAGAGAGCTTCTGTAAGACTAGGGCTATGACATAAAAATGAGTGCTGCATAGCTCCACTTGTCTTAAAACAGCCTTGATCCATCTACCTATACAGATGACCCTATTGATCTACTGCATCAAGATTGCAGTATACACACCTCCTGAAAACATGCATAATAGTCATGTTGAAAGCCATGGCCACAAGAAAATACACCTAGGAGTGGTGAAGTACAAACCAGTACACAAAGCACCATGGGTATCCAGATCAAGACTTTACTGGCAGTTCACAAGGAATCTCATCATTGTTTTCTGATTTTAATGATAATGTACATTATTTTGTATATTTTGTTTCATGAAATAAAGCAAAACATTAATATTAAACTTAATAAAACAAATGGAAATGACAAGGCATGGTCATAGACTAACAAACAGAAACTGATAACCATGTAAAACAGTTCTATCATAAGGACATGTTTTATAGATTGACACTGACATAAACCTAAATATAATGACAAAACACTAAAGTAATTTTCCATTGCGTTGGTGGGGGTTGTGTTTTTTCCACTTCTACTCAATTGTTTTTAAGGTATATAAGATATTGCAGTTTCTCGTGTAGTATATAAGTGTATTAAATGTCACTTTACGTTCTGTGACCATATATGTCACTATACTTTTATCCTTTTATCTAAATTTTTCTGTAAAAGTCATGGGTAGATAGCTAAGTATAGCTCAATTGGGCTACCCTTTATAGTTACATAATGCTAATGTTTAGGGAGTTCTGTGACCAAATATTTATTACTATGTTCTCATCTTTATTCTCTAATTTTGCCTGTAAAAGTCATGGGTAGATATTGAAGTATAGCTGCCATTGGGCTACCGTTTATAGAAACTTAATGGTGATGTTTAAGGAATATACAGTACTGTATGTTATCATGGATATATGCTGAGTCTTCAGACCTGCTTGGGAAAGATATATATTGAGACAGTATATTTGCTCTATTACTGTGACTAGGTTTTATATTGTGTTCCCTATGCTCCCAACGCCAAAATCAACATGCTGACTATGTAGCTGCAGTATGTAACTAAACATATGCATACATACCACACATAATTACTTTATAACATAAGAGATTCTCAACTCAGAACACAGGTGCAATTTGTAAATGTGCACAGTATGTAAAAATTTGCTTGTGTTTATGCATGATATTCGTTGACTTTACACCATGGGGGTTATTCAGAGATGGATGTACATCTTGCTTCCCGCAGCAAGATCTGCTTCCATTTACTCACATGCTGGGGCCGCCAGGACAGGGCAAGGCCACCCAGCATGTGTGTGGCGCCACCCAGCAATTCGTCCGCAATTTAATTGCGGAACCATCGATTTAAGGTCGCCCCTGCCTGCGCTGGCACGGGGTCTGGTGCTTTTTTTTTTTCTCGGAGCGGCTGCTTATGACGTCACGCAGCTCCTCCGAAAACGGTCTGGACACGCCTGTGTTGTCCGGACTTCGCCTGCAAAATGCTGCATCCATGCAGTACCATCATGGAGGCATCTGAGTGGTACCAAATTTATTCTGCAGCAGGACAACAACTCCAAACATACAGCCAATGTCATTAAAAATGATCTTCAGTGTAAAGAAGAACAAGGAGTCCTGATCCCAACATCATCAAGTCTATCTGGGATTACATGAAGAGACAGAAGGATTGGAGCAAACCTACATCCACAGAAGATCTGTGGTTACTTCTTCAAGATGTTTGAAACAACCTTCCTGCCGAGTTCCTTCAAAAACTGTGTGCAAGTGTACCTAGACGAATTGGTGCTCTTTTGAAGGCAAAGAGTGGTTACACCAAATATTGATTTGGTTTAGATTTCTCTTCTGTTGATTCACTTTACGTTTTTTATTCAGAAATTTTTATTGAGGCATTGTGACCCAATTATTACACTACAATATTTAAGCAGTGGTATCACAGTAAAATTTTATATAATTGGTCTTCAAGGTACAATAGACATTAGCATTACACATTTTGTTAATTGATAAAAATAAACTATGAACATTTCTATTATTGAAAGCATTCTTACTTGCAGTATTTTTTCCACACCTGCCTAACGCTTTCGTACATCAGAGGAAAGATTCATAAGGGTCCATGTGACCATCCAAGTCACCAGTTACAGTAGGGTTCTTCTTTGCTTCAACGCAAAATGGAAACCAATGGCCTTTTAGAAATAACACTAGGTGATTCATCGCGCCCTACGGGCGCTCTTCACACCGTCGGAAGGGGCTACGCCCCAGTAACCCCTGCACATCCTTTGGTTGCCCAATAATTGTATGATATGGAGTATTACCTTCAAGCCTAATGTTATTAGTTAAGGTGGAAAGGGTGTGCGATGGTTAAGGGAGCTAAGGCCCTTGCGACAGCGTGAAGAGCGGATGCAGGGGAGGATGAATGACCTAGTGTGTTAATAATATGTTATGTGTACATAATTTAGGAAGAATGGCAATGTTTGGCCAATGTTTATTTTTGGTCAAAGCAAGAGGTGGGAGGCATGGGTGGCGGATGCTCTGAGCAAGGGGACAAACAGGGATATCTCCAGGCTGCCTCTCTTGCGCGGGGCAACGTGAGGAAGATGGAGGTGGGGAGAGCACAACAGCAATACCAGGCTCTGCGGCTGCGGTTTACACACACGGGGGCGGGACGCACCAAGCAGGACGGAGGCAGGAGTAGGAGGGAGAGCAAACAGCGATGACAGCAGGAGTGGGTGGGCTAGACACGGTAGATCTGTTACTTCGGCCAGCATTGTGTCTCTGGGCAGCATTTGAAAATGAGTCACAAAGTCACAGATCTTGCCAAATATATAGGAGATGGCGTATTAGCTGCATTTCTAGTTGTGTGAGTGGGTAAATAGTGCATGACGAAAGTGCGTTTGATGGTGAAGGGGGCGTAGGCCCTTTAGTGGGCGTGAACAGTGGCTGCAGGGCGCGATGAACAGAATGTAGCGGGTTCAGGGGTGACCGCATATGGAGGAGGGTGTATGTAGATGTTGTGGGTGGAGGAGGGGGGGTGTGGATGGGAGAGGGGGTCGGGAGGTGGTGTGGGTGGGAGAGGGGCGGAGGAGTGGGGGTGGTGGACGGGGTATGGATGCGCTGTGGGTGGGGTAGCGTTGGGGGCGGGGGGGTGGCCGGTGCAAGGCTCTCAAGGATGTGGGAGGGGTTCCGGAGGCATTGTGGGTGGGTAAGGGGCGGGTGTGCTTGCGGGTGGTGTTGGAGGTCCAGTGGTGCCAAGGGCGGGTGAGGGGCTGGGGTTCATTGGGTGGGGGAGGTGTAGGTGCAGTGGAGGGGGTCCGTAGGTGGTGGAGGGGCGGCCGTGGGTGTGCTGTGGGTGGGATGGAGGTAGGTATCTCCTATATATTAGGCCAGATCTGTGACTTTGTGACTCATTTGCTAAAGCTGGGTGGAGTCACAATGCTGGGCGGAGTCAAGTCACGGATCTGGCCAAATATATAGGAGAAGCATAGGAGAGAATAGGAGAACACACTGGGCAAAAATATAGGAGAAGCATACGAGAGAATAGGAGAACACATAACAGTACATCGTGATTACAGTACATACATAGTGAGCGCAGGAGAGACAGCAGCAGCGGCAGCAGGTTAAGGCTCTGTACAAGCACGCCACCAGCCATTGGACACATGGCTGAAGGGTGTTCTGTGATTGGCAGCCCGTGGGTGGGATGGGATGGAGCTACAGCTGCTGCCCCCGTGGTACAGAGCATCCCCAACTCCCTCCATATAGCGGGGACAGTGGGTGAGGGCGGGTACAGAGAGGGGCTCAGTGCCAGATGACGGAGCGCACGGGCAACTTACCGGACTCTCCGGCACCTGGCATCGTAGTGTCCGGTAGTGTCTCCCTGTGTGAGCGGGGACTCAGCTGGAGGTAATCATTGCGCTGCTAGTTGCATGGGCGGAGCGCATGGGCAACTTACCGGACTCTCCGGCACCTGGCATCGTAGTGTCCGGTAGTGTCTCCCTGTGTGAGCGGGGACTCAGCTGGAGGTAATCATTGCGCTGCTAGTTGCATGGGCGGAGCGCATGGGCAACTTACCGGACTCTCCGTCGCTAGGCATCATAGTGTCCAGCAACGTCTCCCTGTGTGAGCGGGGACCCAGGTGCTAGTTGCACTGGCGGCCAATCACAGTGCACCCTTCAGCCATGTGTCCAATGGCTGGCGGCTGGGGGCGTGCTTGTATGGAGCCTTAACCTGCTGCTGCTGTCTCTCCTGCGCTCACTATGTATGTACTGTTATCACGATGTACTGTTATGTGTTCTCCTATTATCTCCTGTGCTTCTCCTATATATTTGAGCAGTGTGTTTTCCTATTCTCTCCTATGCTTCTCCTATGTATTTGGGCAGATGAGTGACTTGACTCCGCCCAGCGTTGTGACTCCACCCAGTGTTAGCAAATTAGTCACAAAGTCACAGATCTGGGCAAATATATAGGAGATGCTTGAAAATCAAATCGCCATGAAAAATAAATGTCCATTACCTCATTTTTCACAACTTTTTGATCAGCTGAAGAGAGCTACTGTACTATATACTCTAAAATAGATCTGTGTTGGGCTTTCAAATTAATCCATATTCAAAATGGGGATCAGTGGGAAAAAAATATTTGAATACACAGTCTGGGCACTACTAACAACTCGTCATGCCGCTTGGTTTATGACATTCTCCAGTATTTTTTCAACACCCAATTCCATGGCAAATGTTTTGCTGTTTATTGACAATATCCTCTTGCGCTTCCTACTTTTTGAAACAGCATTGGGTTCATGTGAGGTTGTTACAAAAATTCAACCAAGCTTGAAAAATGTTTAACATTTTTTATATATATATATATATATATATATATATATATATATACACATATTGTATTTTTTTTGGTGGTGGGGGGGGTTTACATTATTTACATTGAGAGGTTCTCTATGGATTGAAGTACGTTTCATGCTATTCGTGGCATGGTTATTGTGCTTAATGCAAACTGGAGGTTCTTCAGTTTCAACAGTTGTTATAAGAGGTTCGTTCGTTCATTTTCTATTTTACAGTAGCTGCTCCTATCACTGCCATGACCAAAAAGGACCCTAATTAGCTACTATGTAATCTCAATGAGCACGGATCATAAAAATGTACAATGCATTTTAAATGCAAAAAAAACAAAACACCACACACTGGTTACCCGGTAACAAGGAGAGGAGCCGCTGGTGGTGTTTTGCTGAGTGCTTTTCCGGATAAGCACTCCAGCTACAGTAGGTTCTTGAGCTTTATATCCGGAAAAGGAACTCCCCCTCAGTCCTAGGTCACTGCTGTCAACACGTTTCGAGCCTTCTGTGGCTCTTCCTCAAGGCAAGTAACCATGTTGTGCTAGTTCCTGATATTTAAAGCCCTCCAGCTTAATTACTGGAAGTCGGCATCATCGGCACTTCCGGTTGTGGATTTTCCATAAAAAACATAGACGAATGTCTTTATCTAATAGGCGGTTGTATATTACATTTGTGCCCACATGGAACTACTAAAGAATACCAATATAACAAATAAAAAAGTTGAAAAGTAAAACAGTGTACCGGAAGTGCGGCGATTCCATCACATCCGGTTCCAGTTGGCAAAAGTGAGGTTGGCCTCATCCTCAGTGGTTGGTGGTATCCACTGCATTGAAAGTTTGTGTATTGGATGTCCGGTTCCGGTTGGCAAGATGACGCGATGGTTGGCGGCATCATCCGTGAATAGGAGGGGGAAAGCATGACATCTGGTTGTGTTTTAATAATATGCTGAGGGGTTAGCCTGAATCCTTATAGCGCCATGTGTATTTTCAATTGTGGTGGTGTTCATAGATATTATTTGTCCATATGTAAAAAGAAGAAAATATGTAAAAAGTCACAAATATAAATATATATATGACCAATTTATAAGAACTCTGCATTTTTAGTAAAATATATTTTTTTGTTAATGAATATAATCACAGAACTTTTGTTGATGAATGAAATATAGATTTTGCTTATAAATATTAAAATAATTTTAAAAATAATTATAAAAACCATTTGAGTTCAAAGTCTTTGCTAAGACCCCCCAGTATTAGGGACTTTAATGTAAATATCCACTGCATTTCTCTTCTTGCTAGCCTGGAGTCACCCTCCCTGTTCCTCCAGGTATTTTTAATATGTTCTATGCCCATAAATTTCTTGATATGTTTTGTTGAACAGCTGTGTTTTTTTTTTTAATGTTTAGATAGGGAATGGGTCTCGACACCTTTTCTTATATTCTTAAGGTGTTCAGCTGTTCTCGTTTTTAATGATTTCGAAGTTTGTCCTACATACATAAGCCCACATGAACCCTCAATTGGATATACCGCATTGGGTGTGTGGCATGTTATAAAATCCTTGATTTGATACTCTTTCCCATGTACTGTGAAGGTAGTATATTTTGTTTCCTTACTCTGGACAGTTTTACACATGTGGG
The DNA here is from genome assembly GCF_028390025.1 of Pseudophryne corroboree. NCBI lineage: Eukaryota > Metazoa > Chordata > Amphibia > Anura > Myobatrachidae > Pseudophryne > Pseudophryne corroboree. The sequence goes on along the minus strand of NC_086447.1, from coordinate 435,004,686 downwards.
AGACCCCACACCGGTGGAAGCTCTTTCTTCTTATTCGTTCAGTATTCTGTGTATCTAAGGCACTTTTTACTAAACGTTTTTGGAGATTGTCGGCCCTTTTGTAGATGAACTTAGGTCTGGGAGGTAATAGGTAATAATTTAGTCAGAATGACATCCTTGTGTAATAGGTGCCAGTGAAAAATAATTTCCATTTGTTTGTAGTGCGAGCTGTATTTCGTTCTAAAAGCTAATTCCTGATGATTAGATTTATTGGGATTTTGTTTGGGTTTGAGTAGTATTTACCTATCCATTTCCATTACTTCCCTTTTTGTCTCTTGAATGGTTTGTGTCTCATCCACGGACTAAAAAAATATTTTCCATATTAATTTGTTCCTTACATACTGTTTCTTCTGTGTAGTTCCTTCTGACTCTCATAAGCTAACTTTTCGGTACCCCTTCTAGCCATTTGTCCAGATGATCACTATTTCTGTTGATGTAACTGTTAGTATCTGTTGTTTTTTTATGTCTTTGTGTGTATTTCACCATCTTTGATGTCGAGCGAAAGATCCAGAAAGTTGATCTCAGTATGACTGATTTGAAAAGTGAATGTAATATTGAGGTTACAACATAATCACTTGCCTTGAGGAAGAGCCAGCATTGGCAGCAGTGACCTAGGACTAAGGGGGAGTTCCTTTTCCGCTGCTAAGCTCAGGAGCCTAGCTGGAGTGCTTATCCAGAAAAGCACACAGCAAAACAACACCAGCGGCACCTTTCCTTGTTACCGGGTAAGAATACCCCACAGTCTACATATGGATTTTTAGATTGTTTTTGGAACCCGCAATTATTCTCCCTTACAGACAGGATACATGTGCACTTTTTTGTAATTTACAGCATTGCTGTTGCATTGTTTTTATTGTGTATAATAAATGTTGTTTTGAGCTGCTCCAAGTTGTCTAAGGAACTCCTAGCACCTTTTTTGTGGTATCACGCCCCATCTATTCACATTCCAAGTCTCAGATACTAGGGTGATCTGATCGTTATACCACAGGGCAGCAGAAGGGGTTTGCGCAGTTGTGCCTGCTATTTCCAGTTTTCAACTCATAATGCTACCTATTCCCAACAAATTGAACCCACACCTCTATGGACTTTATTGTCAATTTGCTGATATCTTCTGGGCTTAAAAAATTGCTGCCATTGTCAAGCAGTTTGTTAAAATTGTCCATTTTGTTCTGTTATTTAGGCATGCCACAGGTCCCTCTATCCACTATCATTCTGAGTCTGATGACCAGACAAAGTAAAGGATTTCCTGAAGCAATATATAAGATGTTATATATACATGACAGCTGGGCAGATTTTTTTACCCTAGGCTGAGTTTGCTTGCAATAACTCATGTCAGACCTCCTTGAAAACCTAAATCTCTTGTGCTATGATCTACAACCCAGAGCTCACCCTACTTCTAATCTTCTTCCCTCCACTTTCCGTAAGTGAAATGTCAAAGTCAAATTGCATATTTCGATATTTAGAATACACTATGGCATTTACTAATGCATGCATCTACGATGCATGCGTCAAATACACATGCTATAGGTAATACGGTAGGGCGCGAATGACCCTAATGGCGAGTTACTGTGCATATTACGGTAGAAGTCGCATTTGTTAATAAATATACTGTAGCACAATAGCAAATATTTCTTACAGAAAATATACACTCTAATAGTGTCCTAAACATATCAGATTGTTCTGTCCAAACAGGCATTGTGTCATAAAATGTGATATTCTTTTATTCATGGAAGATAGACCTTTGACTGATTGGATGTGCAAATACCGTTGTTTGCCTCAATTGTTAGCATGAACAATTGGGACTTGGTGATGATTCCCATTGATCCTCTGCTGTCATTGTCTCTAAACTGCAGTATAACAAACAAGAAGCCAGATACCATAGAATTGCTAAGGAAATGCAGATTTCTGAATGTGTGCTCTAACACATCCTGGCACATACCAGAATCCTGTGTGCTTTTTAAGTGATCTAAGCCAGGCATCTTAAGTGATATTCAAAATAATACAGACCAGACATTGATATTTGAATTAATAGTGATATGTCAAATGTATTATGTATTCTGGCTTTATGGCTTACACAGTACTGACCTGTCCCCTGCACAATGAGTTACACATAGTCTTTACACAGCTGGTCAACTGTATATATACAGTATAAAGGTATTGTTTCATTAGATATCCAGCCATATGTGTAGTACAGGGATGAAACTACATAAGGACACTGCGTCTGGGATCAAATTGTTCAGGGTCACATAAGTAATAGTTCGGTGTTTGTGAAGATATTCTCACATATTGCGGCAACAAGTTATTAGCGGTACCGGATTCATGTATATTCTTGTATTATACTGTGGTCGGTTTAAACTGTTTTTTAGGCAGGAGCCCAGAGGTAAACAACTGTAACCACATCCCAAGATTAGGCATCGCCCAGTGTTCAAACTGACCAACGACCCGCGGTGTACTGAATATGTCCCGCCCCTGGACCAATGGAAGAAGATCTTACATTCCCCATTGTACTGTTTTTGGAACATTGTATAAAAGGACACGTACTGGCCCAGTAGTCAGTCACCTTTCTCAGAGGTCATCTTGCTAGACGACTGAGGCCTGGATCCAGTGGCGCCGGCGAATATATTTGGTCTGTTACCTGCAAGCCCTTATTAGTGTATTATACTGTACTTGCATTTATCTGCATATTTGTGTTTATTGTTTGATAAATTGTTACTGCGATCTGTATTAGTTTTTCCCTTTTCTCTAACGTCCTAGTGGATGCTGGGGACTCCGTCAGGACCATGGGGATTAGCGGCTCCGCAGGAGACAGGGCACAAAAATAAAGCTTTAGGATCAGGTGGTGTGCACTGGCTCCTCCCCCTATGACCCTCCTCCAAGCCTCAGTTAGGTTTTTGTGCCCGTCCGAGCAGGGTGCAATCTAGGTGGCTCTCCTAAAGAGCTGCTTAGAAAAAGTTTTTAGGTTTTTTATTTTCAGTGAGTCCTGCTGGCAACAGGCTCACTGCAACGAGGGACTTAGGGGAGAAGAAGTGAACTCACCTGCGTGCAGGATGGATTGGCTTCTTAGGCTACTGGACACCATTAGCTCCAGAGGGATCGAACACAGGCCCAGCCATGGAGTCCGGTCCCGGAGCCGCGCCGCCGACCCCCTTACAGATGCCGAAAAGCGAAGAGGTCCAGAAACCGGCGGCAGAAGACTTTTCAGTCTTCATGAGGTAGCGCACAGCACTGCAGCTGTGCGCCATTGTTGTCACACACTTCACACCAGCGGTCACGGAGGGTGCAGGGCGCTGCAGGGGGCGCCCTGGGCAGCAATGAGAATACCTTGTTCTGGCTAAAAAATACATCACATATAGCCCTAGGGGCTATATGGATGTATTTAACCCCTGCCAGGTCTCACAAACTCCGGAGAAGAGCCCGCCGAAATAGGGGGCGGGGCCTATCTCCTCAGCACACAGCGCCATTTTCCTGCTCAGCTCCGCTGCGAGGAAGGCTCCCAGGACTCTCCCCTGCACTGCACTACAGAAACAGGGTAAAAAAGAGAGGGGGGGGCACTTTTTTGGCGTTTTTGATATATATTAAGCTGCTATAAGGGAGACAACACTTCTATAGGGTTGTTCCTATATATTTATAGCGCTTGGGTGTGTGCTGGCAAACTCTCCCTCTGTCTCCCCAAAGGGCTAGTGGGGTCCTGTCTTCGATAAGAGCATTCCCTGTGTGTCTGCTGTGTGTCGGTACGTGTGTGTCGACATGTATGAGGACGATGTTGGTGTGGAGGCGGAGCAATTGCCGGTAATGGTGATGTCACCCCCTAGGGAGTCGACACCGGAATGGATGGCTTTATTTATGGAATTACGTGATAATGTCAGCACATTACAAAAATCAGTTGACGACATGAGACGGCCGGAAAACCAGTTAGTACCTGTACAGGCGTCTCAGACACCGTCAGGGGCTGTAAAACGCCCTTTACCTCAGTCGGTCGACACAGACCCAGACACGGACACCGAATCTAGTGTCGACGGTGAAGAAACAAACGTATTTTCCAGTAGGGCCACACGTTATATGATCACGGCAATGAAGGAGGCTTTACATATCTCTGATACTGCATGTACCACAAAAAGGGGTATTATGTGGGGTCTGAAAAAACTACCTGTAGTTTTTCCTGAATCAGACGAATTGAATGAAGTGTGTGATGAAGCGTGGGTTAACCCCGATAGAAAACTGCTAATTTCAAAGAAGTTATTGGCATTATATCCTTTCCCGCCAGAGGTTAGGGCGCGCTGGGAAACACCCCCTAGGGTGGATAAGGCGCTCACACGCTTATCAAAACAAGTGGCGTTACCGTCTCCTGAAACGGCCGCCCTCAAGGATCCAGCAGATAGGAGGCTGGAAACTACCCTGAAAGGTATATACACTCATACTGGTGTTATACTGCGACCAGCCATCGCCTCTGCATGGATGTGCAGTTGATAGGGTAATAAATCTATTCAGGTCGGATTATGAACTCTCTTCAGTCATCAGTCAGAATGCTGTTCTCCTTTAGCAACCGGTTGGAGGTCAATGAATGATAAGATGACACAAATTTATGCGTAATCGAAGCAAATCATAAGTGACCCGCTCGAGGGCCGTCATGGCTTTATTATTTATAGCTTGAACACAAAGGGTTTATGCTTGCCAATACATTTTAGCCAATCAGAATACACCATGTATGTCTTGAATACATCGATTGTCATACAATGTTAGAAGTGGCAACTAGGACAGCCTTGAAAATGGTTATTATTTCGTTTATCAGTCTTTCGGACATAAACTCAAAAGATTTCTTTCTTTATTCTTCTCAATTAGCCTTGGATATATCTGGTGTTGCTTTGTCCGTCTTGGATACATTTCCAATACATTTAATGTTGCATTTGTCTTGTACAAGTCATGCCTTAAAACAAGATTATTCAGCAAATATAGTATTCTGACCAGCTCTGCACATTTTTCTTAAGGACATATCAACTCATTTTGTGATTAACAGTAAATATCTTAATAAATGCGAAAAACGTGAATCAATATATATATATATATGCTATACTGCGGAAGCTCCTACACTATCACAGTGCTGGGGTGGTTTGGTCGGATTCCCTGACTGAAAATATTGATACCCTGGATAGGGACAGTATTTTACTGACTATAGAGCATTTAAAGGATGCATTTCTATATATGCGAGATGCACAGAGGGATATTTGCACTCTGGCATCGAGAGTAAGTGCGATGTCCATATCTGCCAGAAGAAGTTTATGGACGCGACAATGGTCAGGTGATGCGGATTCCAAACGGCATATGGAAGTATTGCCGTATAAAGGGGAGGAATTATTTGGGGTCGGTCTATCGGATTTGGTGGCCACGGCAACAGCCGGGAAATCCACCTTTTTACCTCAGGTCCCCTCCCAACAGAAAAAGACACCGTCTTTTCAGCCGCAGTCCTTTCGTTCCTATAGGAACAAGCGGGCGAAAGGACAGTCATATTTGCCCCGAGGCAAAGGAAAGGGTAAGAGAGTGCACCAAGCAACTTCTTCCCAGGAGCAGAAGCCCCCCCCCGGCTTCTGCAAAGCCCTCAGCATGACGTTGGGGCTTTACAAGCGGACTCAGGGGCGGTGGGGGGTCGACTCAAGAATTTCAGCGCACAGTGGGCTCACTCACAGGTGGACCCCTGGATCCTGCAGATAATATCTCAGGGTTACAGGTTGGAATTCGAGAAGTCTCCCCCTCGCCGGTTCCTAAAGTCTGCTCTGCCAACGTCTCCCTCAGACAGGGCGACGGTATTGGAAGCCATTCACAAGCTGTATTCTCAGCAGGTGATAGTCAAGGTACCCCTCCTACAACAGGGAAAGGGGTATTATTCCACACTATTTGTGGTACCGAAGCCGGACGGCTCGGTAAGACCTATTCTAAATCTGAAATCTTTGAACCTGTACATACAAAAATTCAAGTTCAAGATGGAGTCACTCAGAGCAGTGATAGCGAATCTGGAAGAAGGGGACTTTATGGTGTCCCTGGACATCAAGGATGCTTACCTGCATGTCCCAATTTGCCCTTCACATCAAGGGTACCTCAGGTTCGTGGTGCAAAACTGTCATTATCAGTTTCAGACGCTGCCGTTTGGATTGTCCACGGCACCTCGGGTCTTTACCAAGGTGATGGCCGAAATGATGTTTCTTCTACGAAGAAAAGGCGTATTAATTATCCCTTACTTGGACGATCTCCTGATAAGGGCAAGGTCCAGGGAACAGCTGGGGGACGTAGTAGCACTAACCCAAATAGTGCTGCAACAGCACGGGTGGATTCTGAATTTTCCAAAATCTCAATTGACCCCGACGACACGTCTGCTGTTCCTGGGAATGATTCTGGACACGGTTCAGAAAAAGGTGTTTCTTCCGGAGGAGAAAGCCAAGGAGTTATCCGAACTTGTCAGGAACCTCCTAAAACCAGGGAAAGTGTCTGTGCATCAATGCACAAGAGTCCTGGGAAAGATGGTGGCTTCTTACGAAGCGATTCCATTCGGCAGATTCCACGCACGAACTTTTCAGTGGGATCTGCTGGACAAATGGTCCGGATCGCATCTGCAGATGCATCAGCGGATAACCTTGTCGCCACGGACAAGGGTGTCTCTTCTGTGGTGGTTGCAGAGTGCTCATCTGTTAGAGGGCCGCAGATTCGGCATACAGGACTGGGTCCTGGTGACCACGGATGCCAGTCTGAGAGGCTGGGGAGCGGTCACACAGGGAAGAAACTTCCAGGGAGTATGGTCAAACCTGGAGATGTCTCTTCACATAAATATACTGGAGCTAAGAGCGATTTACAATGCTCTAAGCCTGGCAAAACCCCTGCTTCAGGGTCAGCCGGTGTTGATCCAGTCGGACAACATCACGGCAGTCGCCCACGTAAACAGACAGGGCGGCACAAGAAGCAGGAGAGCAATGGCAGAAGCTGCAAGGATTCTTCGCTGGGCGGAAGATCATGTGATAGCACTGTCAGCAGTGTTCATTCCGGGAGTGGACAACTGGGAAGCAGACTTCCTCAGCAGACACGATCTACACCCGGGAGAGTGGGGACTTCATCCAGAAGTCTTCCACATGATTGTGAACCGTTGGGAAAAACCAAAGGTGGACATGATGGCGTCTCGCCTCAACAAAAAACTGGACAGGTATTGCGCCAGGTCAAGAGACCCTCAGGCAATAGCTGTGGACGCTCTGGTAACGCCGTGGGTGTTCCAGTCAGTGTATGTGTTTCCTCCTCTGCCTCTCATACCAAAAGTACTGAGAATTATACGGCAAAGGGGAGTAAGAACGATACTCGTGGCTCCGGATTGGCCAAGAAGAACTTGGTACCCGGAACTTCAGGAGATGCTCACGGAAGATCCGTGGCCTCTACCTCTAAGACGGGACCTGCTTCAGCAGGGACCGTGTCTATTCCAAGACTTACCGCGGCTGCGTTTGACGGCATGGCGGTTGAACGCCGAATTCTAAGGGAAAAAGGCATTCCGGAAGAGGTCATTTTTACACTGGTAAAAGCCAGGAAGGAGGTGACTGCACAACATTATCACCGCATTTGGAGAAAATATGTTGCGTGGTGTGAGGCCAGGAAGGCCCCCACGGAGGAATTTCAATTGGGTCGATTCCTACATTTCCTGCAAACAGGATTGTCTATGGGCCTCAAGTTGGGGTCCATTAAGGTTCAAATTTCGGCCCTGTCGATTTTCTTCCAGAAAGAATTGGCTTCAGTTCCTGAAGTCCAGACTTTTGTAAAAGGAGTACTACATATACAGCCCCCGGTTGTGCCCCCAGTGGCTCCGTGGGACCTTAATGTAGTTTTGGATTTTCTCAAATCCCATTGGTTTGAGCCACTCAAATCGGCGGATTTGAAATATCTTACATGGAAAGTAACCATGCTACTGGCCCTGGCTTCAGCCAGGAGAGTGTCAGAATTGGCGGCTTTATCGTATAAAAGCCCATATCTGATTTTCCATTCGGACAGGGCAGAACTGCGGACGCGTCCTCATTTTCTGCCTAAGGCGGTGTCAGCGTTTCACCTGAACCAGCCTATTGTGGTGCCTGCGGCTACTAGCGATTTGGAGGATTCCAAGTTGCTGGACGTTGTCAGGGCATTGAAAATATATATTTCAAGGACGGCTGGAGTCAGAAAATCTGACTCGCTGTTTATACTGTATGCACCCAACAAGCTGGGTGCTCCTGCTTCTAAGCAGACGATTGCTCGTTGGATTTGTAGCACAATTCAACTTGCACATTCTGTGGCAGGCCTGCCACAGCCTAAATCTGTCAAGGCCCATTCCACAAGGAAGGTGGGCTCATCCTGGACGGCTGCCCGAGGGGTCTCGGCATTACAACTCTGCCGAGCAGCTACGTGGTCGGGGGAGAACACGTTTGTAAAATTCTACAAATTTGATACCCTGGCTAAAGAGGACCTGGAGTTCTCTCATTCGGTGCTGCAGAGTCATCCGCACTCTCCCGCCCGTTTGGGAGCTTTGGTATAATCCCCATGGTCCTGACGGAGTCCCCAGCATCCACTAGGACGTTAGAGAAAATAAGATTTTACTTACCGATAAATCTATTTCTCGTAGTCCGTAGTGGATGCTGGGCGCCCATCCCAAGTGCGGATTGTCTGCAATACTTGTACATAGTTATTGTTACAAAGAAATCGGGTTGTTATTGTTGTGAGCCGTCTGTTCAGAGGCTCCTACGTTGTCATACTGTTAACTGGGTTCAGATCACAAGTTGTACGGTGTGATTGGTGTGGCTGGTATGAGTCTTACCCGGGATTCAAAATCCTTCCTTATTGTGTACGCTCGTCCGGGCACAGTATCCTAACTGAGGCTTGGAGGAGGGTCATAGGGGGAGGAGCCAGTGCACACCACCTGATCCTAAAGCTTTATTTTTGTGCCCTGTCTCCTGCGGAGCCGCTAATCCCCATGGTCCTGACGGAGTCCCCAGCATCCACTACGGACTACGAGAAATAGATTTATCGGTAAGTAAAATCTTATTTTCACATTATTAAATGTTTGCAGGTTGGAGCGCAGTAAACTTGTAACGTGTTCATTTAAGGTAAACTACCACACTTCTCATCAGAGTTGTGTCCGTTTACATTAACGATTGCACTAGTTTTTAAATATTGTCAACTTTTACTGAAATCTACATGTTTGGGGCTCATCCAGACAAAGATTCGTGCAGCTTCTTTTCATGCTAGATTTTTTGCAAACCATCGCATAGTTTACAATTTTAAAGTTGTTGATAGTGTATGGTTGTCAACATGCAATATCAGACTTCAGCAGCATTGAAATACTGTAGGTTTTAACCTAAGTTTATTGGCCCATTCTAGGTTATTAAGTTTATTCTACCATGATCATTAAAAATCCTCAGAACTTTTAATTTTTCCATATTTGGGTCTAGAAATGGGCACTTCCAGATTTACTGGAAAGAGTGCTCTCATTGACTCTTGACTATTTACAGATGAGCCCAGCCTCATCTTACCTGCAATTGTTTAAGTCATGCCATCAGAAGTCAGTACACAAGCAGCCAAACAGTAGCATCTAGATAGTGTTGTTGACAAGCCTCACCATCATTGCTTATCGTAACACGAGCCCTCCTGCATACACTAGATATGCACCTCCCAAAAGAAGTATACAGGGATGCATCCTCGACTAATTGGGCTACACCTACATAAGCTGTACTCTGCAAACATTTGTACAGTACAGTATGGGGATGCATGTCAGTGACACTCAAAAATATAAATACACATATTGTATTCCTGTGACCATGTGAATGAAGTCCAGAATTGTGTTGGCTATCTTGCATTGAACATATTTGGGTACATTTGTCTTTTAACGAATCCCAGTGTCCATAAATGAAATTTACAAGTAATCATATAATAGATTGTTAAATGTTACAGTATGTCAGCAAATGTACAAGTAACAACAAAGGAGCTGGTCCTTCATTAATACCCCTGTGGTTTAATTAAATACAAGCATGTTTGACACCAAAAGCGTCATTAGGGCACTATTACTGTTATTATGAACTCATTTAAGTCAGATATTATTATTTTTTTTCATACAAAATGCTTATGCTAAGAACAAACTATTCCATGCTGCTACAATCTGAAAAGCCAATGTGTAATATTGTGTGTAGAAGTTCCCTAAGTTTACTCCTCGGCGACGGTTACTGCTACCCTTCATTTTATAGATGTGTCCTTATACATCTTGCCTCCATACGCCATGTAGCTGGAGATGCCTGACGTGGGTGAGCTGACAGGTCCCGTGCAACTCAGCATCAGGCATCTTTTTTTTTACCAAAAATACATCTTATTCGCATCTGCTGATTAAAATGATATGCAGCATGCCTATATTCTGTGTGTGACCGTGGCTGTATCTGCATACAAAATGGTACGTTACAGTGTTTTCTAGGAAAACACTGACTAACATATCATTTTGTAAGCAGATACAGCCACAGTTGCACACAGAGTATAGGCCGAATGTATTTTAATCAGTATAAGTTGCTTATGCATCCTATTCACAATGCTTTGCGAATAAGATGCATTTAATTGAAAAAGTTGCACGTATAGACGCTCTGCGCTATGGCCAGCTTTCTCATAATCCGCTTATTTAACAGATATTTCCTGTTGGAGATAAATTTCCTCATTGAAAATTTACACTCCTCCAAACTAATAATTAGACACAAATATATTGCAGAACTTTCAGGAGCCTATCAGAGCGGAAAGTATTTGTGAGGGAGCAATGATGATTTGGGTGCGGTGAGAATGGCCATTGCAGGAAGTCCCCAGAGTCAAAGCATGGAGATCTACTGGCAGGCATGTACAATTCCAAGGACCAAATGACAAAACAGTATTTGTGGTTTGTGTACCACGTAAATAAATCGATGGGACAGAATTTAATAAAATGATGTCCAACTCTAAACAGAACTTTCTGTATGTCAGATACAGAATGTACATATTTGTAACCAACTATAAGTAGAGGTATGTCTTGATAGTGTTCATGATAGAAAACGAAAGACAAGTGAAGTTAATTGTATACAATATAAAGTAATGATGTGTCATATATTGTACATGAGTGAATAGTATCTGGACAGTGTTGTTAATATATGCAAAAGTAAAAATTTCTGTGGGAAATGTAGTTAATTAAATCCAACTGTAATGATACCCATTGTTTTGGAGAAAAGACAAACTTAATGATGTCCCCACTTTTCATGGTGGCACAGGTCTTTCTTACCACACAGGTTACGTGCAAGTAGATCAATGTATCTCAGAGTACAACACCCTTGCAGTAATGCAGGACATACAGGGAGTCTGCCTGGTGCCTTATTGTTTTCCAGTGTCCAATAATTGCCAGCCAAAGCTTAGATAGACAGGATAATTACAGAAAGCATCAAAACCTTTTTAAATAAAAAAGAAAATACTATTTATTCGATTTCAGACTTTACTGATGTAATTCATCTAAAGTTCCTATGCAAAGCAAATTCAATAGATACACACTTATGTTTTAGAGTTTATCAGGGGGGAGGGGGGGGACTGCACGCCCCAATTCTAAACAAAGTAAGAGGTGCTACCAAGCTGAGACTTGTAGTATCACACATTAAAAAAGAGAAAATGCGGGTGCACGCTATAAGCACTAAGAGCACTGGCAATCAGAACAATTTTAATAAACTCATTTAACATGGAGTAAAATTGAGGTTCTTAGCATAATGTTTGGCCAAAAATATGAGCCCACATACCATGGCAAGGTGACCTCATCTAGTGGGTCCCTAACATTCCTAAGGTTCAAGTCCAGAGCACAGGAGCCCCCCAGGCCAGCGCAGCCCACTGTGCCAAGATTTCTCAATATTAAGAAATAGCCGTTTCTTTGTTAGAAAGTGTTACATTAATAAGAAGTGCTACATAGTTGAGTAGTGTGAAAAAAATGTTACATTAGTAAAAAAAAAATATATTAAAGTGCAAAAAAAGTGTAACATTAAGTGTTACAATGATGAAATTTACAAATAAGGTGATTTATTGGAGTTTAGAAACTTTTAGAAATTCATTGTGGTGCTGACGGTTTTTAAAGAAGATATTTATGGTTTCGCAAGTAGAACTTAAACTTTGTAGATGGAACAAACTTAGGTTCAGACAGCCGAATACTCCGCTTTTGTAATGCTTTAGCAGTATGAGAGTGGAGCTGAATGATAGAAATTCAATCACAAGCTTATCACATCCAATGTCACCAGCTTGTGAAATAGAGGAACCGACATGGATTGCTAATTCCTGCCATATCATAGCTCTTTGCTGGCCCATTCTCCTCTGTGTCCACTGTCAGACAAGTGCAGTTTATCTGTGGCTAATGTGCCCTGTGACATACACAATGATTCCTTTGTGTGGTTAGTGGAATCTGCTTTTCTTGATTAGCCAGGGTGCCCTTTAATAAACTTTGATTTGTGTGGAACTAATAATAATAGGATAGAACTGTTTTTTGTCTACATATTGAGACAACCTCTGAAATAATTTATAGGCTCTATTTTGCCACCGTAGATAAAAGGCGATTATCTTGCTAAAACACAAAAAAAACAAACAGATGGTAGAGATGAAAGCATTGTAGCTAAATAGCTTTTTTATTTTCCTTGATTTTGCGGTGACTCTTATAAAGTTTCAAAGCATAACTTAAGTTACAATGACAAAGTTACAAATTACATGTTCAGACAGACATTCATTCTTATCTTAAATTAAATAGTAGCTATCGTTACAACCGGTAAACACAGCTGTAACAAATCTAACGCCAGTGATTTTCTTTGACTGTTCATGTATCTAGATAAGACCGCAAGGACAACGAAAAGGACTGTTCCGTCTCCACTGAAAGTCGGTTCACTAATTTACCACTGTAACTATGGGTTTGTTTAAATAACATGTAAAAGGCAGCAATATTACATAATACAGAATACTTTGTTAAGATCACAATGATCTGTGTTAAATAGGTTACTCAATCTGCACAAGCCAAGAGTTATCGTTATCAAATGAATAACTATTTTTGCCTGGGTAGCGAAAAACAAGTGTTTAGTGTGTTTGTAATGATTAGTAATCTATTATTACCACTAATTTATTTATTTTGCGAGAAAGGCCTTCTATGAAATCCAACCCTAAATACAGAAAATGTCAAATTAAAGAAGATATGAATTTAAATAATGACCATGGTCCTGGTCATTGACGTCAGACATCCGCCCTCCAGACGCCTGGACACGCCTGCATTCGGATCTCCATGCACGGAAAACGGCAAGTAGACGCCCCGGAAAGCCTCCCCGCTGTCGGTCTTCTTGCGATCGCGCAAGCGATCACTTTCTTCTTTGTTCTGGCCACTGCCCGGCGGCGGCGCGCGTGCGCAATGTGTCCGCCATGCATGCGCTGTTCCGACCCGTTCGCACCGCAGCAAAGAACCGCTGTGTGTGAACGGGTTGGAATGACCCCCGATATCTGCATGTTGGGGATGATAGTGGCTGGTTTTCCAAATTATTTGAAGTTCTCATAACTGTTCACTGCTCTCCCAAGCAAGAATACACATACCCAGGGGTTTCTCACTGTGTGTTATGCAGCTCTACAGCTGCAATCTGTTTTATCATTAAGGGACTGGTCTGCTTGGCTCGCTGCCATTGGTCCTTGCTCCTGATAATGGGGAGCCAGCCCTGCTGGTGATACTTTCAGTTTCCTGTTCCTGTCTCCAGTGCTGTGCCTAATCTCTGAACACGCCTGCATTCGGATCTCCACGCACGGAAAACGGCGAGTAGACGCCTTGTTGTTTGGCTCTGCTCCCTGAACCATGTCTGAAGTCCTAGCTGTGTGCCTGCAGAAGTTTTCTCAGGTAGGTCTTAATTACCTGACCTTGCTAAAGTATTCTGTGTAGTTCTGTGCTGGGTAATTACTGAGTGCTTTACCTGTGTTCTGTTGGAATCTCTGACAAATTAACATTGGATTTTTGTGGAAATTCTATATCCCGCATTGCTACTGTGGGTACTTGAGCATACCTTATTTCTCTACCGTCCTAGCAATAAGTGATCGTGTGTATTTCCATGAATATGTATTGTGGTTCACAGAAGGTCATACCATCGTTACCGTGTTCTTAGCACTGGTGTTTATAAGATTATTCATTTTTCAGTTGCATACCATCAGTATTGTGCTTCTTTAATACACATTATTCACGTGCTTCAGGTTCAAACACATTTGCATATTACCTGGTCAGAGATCCTCACTATTACCTGTCCTTGAATCCAGTGCACGCCTAGTGTTCCTAAGTGTATCCTGCATACATGGCACCATTCATATATGAATTTATATTCTGTGTATCTGGCATTACTATAGTTACCATTGTATATCCTGAATACCTGTCACTGCTCTCTATATTAACATATATTCTGTGTACCTGGCATTATTACATATATGTTGTGTACATGGATATATCTTCGTACATCTTGTATAACTGGTATTGTTCTGCAGACCAGCATAACAATCTGCATAACTGGTACTGCTCTGCATCGAGCACATTTCTGCATTCTCTGGTTAAGTGGGTGAGTCCTTACTGCTGGAAGTACAAGACCTGGTGGTTGCCTAAGTACCGGTGTACGCTTCCAGCAATAAGGGAACTGCGGATGGCTGTTAGAGACAGAAGACCATCCCATCAGCTGTAAGAGTCTTACGCAAATGTGCCACAGTTCCCTAACATGACGGTCATGTCTATTATAAGCTGTGTAACTGCGTGGGGCAGCTTTGTTCTCTCAGTGACTAAACAGCTTTTCTTCAAAGCTTTTCAAATGGTGTGATCTGCTGCTCATCTAGGTGTGTGCTATACTCCAAAATTATAGAATATAATTAGAATGAACAATGTATGTATTTATGCATTTTTCAACCTACTTATTTTGGTTATAGATTTACACATGTCTAATCTGACCTCCAGCTTGGTTATGCCCTCAGCCTAGACAAACACCCCCAGCATCAGAGCCCATATGAGTTCTTAGTAGCCCTGCTATCTGATGGCATAACAATAGGCATCTAGAAAGGTATAATTATATAAAAGGGACACATTACGCTAGGGCATATCTACCCATTGGCCAGAATTGCACTCGCATGGGGCACCAGCCAATGGGGTGTGTCTACCCTGGCCAGGGGGTAGCAGAGCCGGAGTATCCACATGTATATGTTTGATGCCCAGGGAACCTGCTGCATTATGACACTAATTGGGACAGAAGTCAGACATTACAGGCACAAATTAGGATTAATCTCAGTTCCGCAAACTCAGTCTCTTCCAGGAGCCGCGCTCTGTGTATGTTAGAGCTGAGTCTTCTGATGTCACACACGGGGCAGTGACTGTCTGATGACATGCAAGGGGTGGGAGTAATGATTACTGTTACTGACCAAATGACCAGCAGTCGGTGACAGACTGGTGATGTGTGAGGGGCTAATGATGGGCCATGGGGTGATGTGTGGAGGGTAATGAGATGGGGGTGATGTGCAGAGCATATTTGCCTATGCCCCCGGAATGGCCCAGAGGCTCCCGAAGATCAGGTATCCCATCCGGCCCCCCAGAAGGGCAGACAAGTCTCACGATTTTAAATGTCCCTCCTGCCGTATGCCCACTGAGTAAAGTGGGCGGTCCAGGCAGTCAATGACGCAATTCTTGCTGAATCGCGTTATCATAAGCACGCTCCCTGCCGTGTAATGCCGGTAATATCAACATTACAGAGCAGGGGAGTGGCTTAAATGACGTGATATTGTAGCCACGCCCACCTCCAACCCACCCCCTCATAATAGCCCTTCCCAGTCCCCTTGCTGAGCCAACCTGGATGCTTTCTCCCAGAGAGAGCAGCCAGGATGTCGGCAACTATGGTGTAGAGATGAGCGGGGTGAGGTGTGTCGATTAATGATCAGGGGAGTGATGTGAGCTGGCTAATGATAAGGGGGGTGGTATTTGATAGGGCACTTGAGGAAATAAAATAGAACTTACAATTTTCATAAAATATTTTTTAATAATCAAAACATTGCAACAATAAAAAACAATAAATGCAAACATATATGGAAGAAAAAGGAATGAGGTTAAAAATTAATTTTGCTCCACTGTGTGTCTTTACACATTTTATTGCTAATAATATGGTGATGCCTTGATGGGCATAATATTAACACTAAGATACAATTTATAGTAGATATAAATTCATATTGACTTGTCCTATACTGTCATCAACTGTAAGTTGCTGTTTTCCTGTTTGATTATTTGTTTATGTATTCTGTAATTGGGCGCTGCGGAACCCTTGTGGCGCCATATAAATAAAGGATAATAATATATATTTACGTGTATATAGATACCAGGATACTGGTGTTTGTCTCCGTAACAATGTGTGTGTATATATATATATATATATATATATATATTAGTATGATCCCTTAGTGCGCTCTTAGTGTACACTACTGAAGTATTTATTTACTTTATGTCAGTTAGTTTCTAAATTAACATAGATACTGTAATATTGCTTAGCAACAAGACGCACGCGCTGACGTTGCGCTTGTTGCCGAGCAACGGGGCGCACACGCCGACGTCACGCTCGTTGCTGGGCAACGGGGCATACACGCCTACGTCACGCCCGTGGTATGAATATCCACAGGAAGCGGTTTCCCGCTCCTGGGACATATAATAACTATTAGTAATTACTCTAACAGTTGCTGGGCAACCGAACGTGCGTGATGACGTCACCCCCGCCATAAGGAGGCTTGGAACTCATATAGGAAGCATCTCTTTGCTTCTATGATGCCAATTAAAAACTTCAATTTGGTTTAAATTCCATACTATGAGCTTAATCTCACTTGATAACACAGTTACTTCAATTTAGGAATCATTAACAAAATTGTTTCATTAAATAAAGGCTTTTATTTCAATTTAAAATACATAAGAAATGTTCAGATTAAATATATTAATTAAGTAATTAACAAGCTATGATAGGAAGTGATGTAACAGGCTGAGGAGCATAAATAGGGAGATTGTGAGCCCAGTCTTCATTCCAATATTGGATCCCCATGCATGCAGACCTATAGGACAACAGCTGGTAAGCAAATATGGCTACTCTTTACTTTATTGCAGTCTGGATATAAATAAGATAGTAAGTAACACATTGTTCTTATTAGGAAAACAAAAGGGATTTGTTTACCCTAAGCTCATAAGTGGATCCTGCCTTTTGTGCTTCACAGATATTTTGAAAAATTGCGGGTAACCTATGCTTTATAAATTAAAAATAAGTATAAAAAAAGATTTCAGCTTTTATGAATTAAGAATAGTAGGAGATAATTAATTATCGCTCTGTTCTCGTTAGAAATATCAACCTAATGAGGCAAGATAAATAAACAATATATCTACATTTTGGAGAAGAATATAATTCACTAGTAAGTATTGTGGAATCTTTTATTAGATAAATATATTATAAAAAAAAAATTTTTTAAATTAAACCCGAAAGATGTATTTATATATTCATATTATCATGTAGGGTGGCCTATAATAAGGAACCCCATCAAATGCCATCACAATTTGGAAATCTTCCTCAAGTTTTCCAACCTAGTTTTAAAAAAAAAATTCAGTAAGTATATCAAAACAAATGTATATAATTAAGCTAATATATAAATGAAATTGGGTTACATTAAGATTTGGTCTCTTTTTTTCAACTTAGGCACAATTTGGTCCAATTAAAACTCATTACCTTTTATGAATGATACAGCTATTCCAAATTAAATAGAGAGCTGTTATTTAGAAGTAAGTACCATTATACTGATGGGTCAACTGCCTGGCCTACTGATTACAGAGTGATTCAGCAGACAACCATTATTATAATAGGATGTGTGTGTTGTTAAAAACAAGTAACATCTAAATAATGTATACGAAAGTATGTGAGCAGTTCCCTTTATAATTCATAAAATCATTATCGTTATATACAATATCAGTTTGTTCAAATATGGATAATATGACCTTATTGTGATATGCATATTCCTCTCTTTATCAATGTTCCTTTTTATTTATACTTTTTATTTTTTTGATTACACCCCGAAGAACACCCCTGAAGAAGTCGATATAGACGAAACGCGTTGGTTGAAAGCTCTTTTATATCGTTTTATATATATTTCTTACATGAATAATGCTGAAACATATAATTGTACCTTCAATGTAAAAGAAAGTTTCATTATCAATTCATTTTAAATTTAAATCTTATAATAAAAAGATATATGTGATTTTAATATGGGTGTTTATATGTGTAAGGTCATCCTCTCTTTATAAAATATCTGTCAAAAATTAACTAACTATATCAGTTTATAAAATAAGTGCGCTCCACAGAGATATTCTCTCTTTTTATATATATATATATATATATATATATATATATTTACCTCCATATAGAAGGGAAGCACTCACCAGACTTCTTAGAATCAAATCCTTTATTCAGAACATTAAGACATGGCAAATCACATCAACGTTGCGGTCCTGTAGTGGACCTTTGTCAAGCTAATAAGACAGTGGACAGAACCAACGTTTATAACACCACATGTTCCCGCCCATCAATCATGCAAGAACCACCCACAAAAGTAATCAGTGCTAATACACTAAAGAATATACATCCTAGATACATCATATACAACACCAAACCACCATAGATAAAAACGTTAAAATACCAATGCAAGGGCAGTGCAGGTATCATGCAGCAAGTGCCAGATCATCCGCGGGAGCAACAAATAGCAATCACCAGCATGCGATCCACTGCCAGGGGCACCCCCGGTCCACAGAACGCATTTCCGGTCACACGGGTTGGAAGTGTCATGATAGAGTAACACACACCGCAGCGATCAACTTCCGCTAATTGTGATCGCAAGACGCTCACAGCGGGCAGCTTAGTAAGGGTGTGTGGAAGCACTACATCACATACATCCGGAAACCAGTGTCCGGCATTGATGGTGAGCTTCACAACACACCACCGATGACTTCCTGTCTTTGGAACGCATATCTGGTCTTCTGTACCGGAAGTAGGAAGTATACTAAATAACTGGATAAAAATGTATAATTTCACATTAAACATAATGTCAAGTACAGCAGATCATATACACCATTTAAACATTTGCTTAGTCAAACAGCTGCATATGCAAATATCTACCAAAAGATTCACATCACCTGATCTGTGAGATGACACACGTCATCACAGATTAATGGTGTTAATCCAGCATAAGAAATACATGTATAATATAATGAATAAAACCAGAAACAATAATAATATAAAGTACAAACGTCTCCACTGGCCACCCGACACACACTGCATGAAATACCATCATTTAATAAATTGTTTAAATATAAACCAATCATATAGTGTGGTAGCAGCCAAATCCATGAGTGTCCATGATTCTCATGAAGCATACAAGCGCTAATTGTAATTTGTACCTTTAGAGACAAATATATGGTTAAAAGGCCACAGACCATCATCCAAGAAATGCTTTCAGATCACTAATAATAAGAAAAAAAGGTGAAAAATGAAAAGCATAGAGGTATGTATTGCATCATTAAGGCCACGTGGTCGTATAGTGTCAAGACGAAAGATCCATGAGGCCTCGCATTTAAGTAACATCTTAGCATGGTCTCCGCCCCTTCTTGGTGGATCCACTTTTTCAATAATCATACACCTTAGCGATGCTAAGGAATGTCTGGCCTCAACAAAGTGCCTGGCGACAGGCTTGTCAGAAGTACCATCCACTAGTGCCATCCTGGATAGACGGTGATTTGCCATTCTTTCTCGAAATGGGCAAATTGTTTTGCCCACATACATCAATGAGCATGGGCATGTCAGGATGTAGATAACAAAATCAGAAGTACATGTTACTCTCTTGCATTACATGTTACTCTCTTGCGTATTACCAGTGTGCGGGTGGTGAAAAAACTCATCCGCCATCATACTTCTGCAAGTTGTGCAGTTTATACATCGATAGCAGCCCAATTTGCTTGGTGTCAACCATGTCGTTGTAGATTGTGTTTGTACCCTATCAGGTCGCATTAGTAGATCATTCAAATTATGTGCCCATCTGAAACTCACTAATG
Source organism: Pseudophryne corroboree (assembly GCF_028390025.1). Taxonomy (NCBI): domain Eukaryota; kingdom Metazoa; phylum Chordata; class Amphibia; order Anura; family Myobatrachidae; genus Pseudophryne; species Pseudophryne corroboree. The sequence continues at coordinate 434,984,519 of NC_086447.1, read as the reverse complement.
GTTTCATTGGTAACTTCTTAGAAAGTATAGGATCGGTCTCGATAACTGGCCACACTTTTTGTATAGCTTTACGTATGATAGGGCCAGCAACATCGAAGGTGGCAGTGACCACAGATGTTTTGTCATTCTTATGTTTGTTTGGATTCCCTTTGTTGAAAATATCCTTAGCTTTAATCAAACATCTGGTAATGATATGTTCATCATAACCACGTGCAGAAAACCTCTGTTTCATCTCATCAAGCTGGAGTTGTGCAGTAGCTGGTTCAGAATTATTACGTAAAACCCTCAAAAATTGAGAAATCGGTGGATTTTGCTTGAGTGGTCCTGGATGATGATTGTCAAAATGCAACAGGGTATTGCGATCCGTCATTTTCCGGAATAGTGTGTATCCATAGCCCAGTTCTGTGGTATAGACGCTAACATCAAGAAAATCAATTGACTCACTACTAAACTGCATTGTGAGCCTAATAGGTGAATCTAGACTGTTCAAATGATGTTATGGATTTTTTCGTACCACTCCACAGTAAAAAAAAATGTCATAGATAAATTTACGGTAGAAAGCGATACTATCTCCAAACAGCGGGATGATGTTTTCATTTTCATAGGCATCCATAAATAGATTAGCATAAGAAGGTGCTATATTGCTGCCCATAGCCGTACCCGCCGTTTGAAGATAGTACCGCTCACCGTATTGAAAATAGTTGCAAGTTAAAATTAGCTCAAGCAATTCAATTAGAAAGTCAATTGGAGGAGAACCCATGTGGAGATCAATCAACATCCGTCTCACAGTATCAATACCGTCTCCATGTGGGATAACGGTATATAGGGATGTAACATCCATGGTGACCAACAGGTTGCCCGGAGTGTAAGGCAATGAATCAATCAACCCCAAAAATTGCCCCATGTTCTGTAAATAACTCTTAGTTTGTTTAACACAAGGCTGTAAGAATTTATCCAAATATTGTGCTACTGGTGAAAACAAAGAATTATGGGCAGATATTATCAGCCGACCCGGAGGATTACTAAGAGTCTTCTGGACCTTGGGTAGCAAATATAAAATTGTTCAAATCGGGTGTTCCGTTTTAAGAAAACCCAATGTGTCTTCATCAATCCAGCTGTTATTCAAAGCTATATCATGTATAGAATCCAAACGGTTCTTAAATATCATTACCGGATCACCAACAAGCAACCTGTAGGTCCCAGTGTCAGCTAATTGTCTTAGAGCTTCATTATGATAGTCAGAGGTGTTTAAGACAACCAATGCTCATCCCTTATCTGCAGACCTAACTGTTATGGCGTGATTTTCTCTAATAGCTTTAAGTGCTTGTTTCTCTAAAGTTGTGAGATTGTATCTAATTCTGCCCTGTTCATTTAGAGATCCCTTGATGTTATGATCAAGCATCCTCGTGAATGTTTTTATACTTGGGTTATATGACACAGGGTCATAGGTGCTCCTTTTCTTAAATGGTTTGATTTTATGTTAATTGTGTCTGTTGGAATTTTTCAGTAAGTCTAAGCTTACGACCAAGTTTATATATATCAATCGACCAACCAAAGTCATTAAATCTAGGAGTCGGGATAAAACTAAGACTTTTCTGAGTCAGACAATTTATAAGATGAAAGATCGATCACCGACTCTTCTGGGCCTTGTTCCGTTTCTTTTTTTCTTTTGAGGTTGCCCCGCCGGAGGTGGGGCCTTCTACATTTAAAGCTGGCTCACCAAGTTGTGAGCGGGTATTTGCCCAAGGGAGTGGCGGTCTAGTGTTAATCTGTGAATCAGATGAGTCCCTCTCTGATGACGAATAGCTATCAAATTGAGATTGATTATGCCTATATCTGGGCTTCCTAAATCTAAAAGGAATAGAATTATAACTCCCCATAAACCACCGATAGACTCTGCGTTGCTTATAATCCCTATCATCTTTTTCAAGTTTGGTTCTCTTAAAGGTGACTAACTCCTTACGGTATTTATCCACCTGTTGTTTGAGTTTAATCATCTACTGTTGAGAATTATCAGTCTGTAGGGAATCAATAGCACCAGGGCGGAATTGAGCAATCTCACTTCTTACTTTTTTCAAATCAACCCCAACCTCTTCTATCACAAGAAGAAGTAGGTCAAAAGAACATTTATTGAGGACTGAGCACCACCTGCTGCAAAATGTCGGGTTACTTCTCCCAATCGTTGGGATGTTTTTCAAACAAAAGCCACGAGGTATTTGTTTTTTCCAAAAATAATCGTATAAGAATTGACTATGCAGCAGGAGGTCCACCTCCCTCTTTTCTAAATTCACTAGTTTATGATAAGTATCTAAAACGCTCTCAGCAGGTAGTTGTTCAAAGTCGCTGAATTCAGATAAAACACGTTCAGTGCCATCATCTGTAAGACCTAATAGGTCACGTTCAGCTGAAAACAATAATTATGCAGATACAAGGTTCTCCATTGAACAATAGACATATATTTCAGTTACATTAAATGTAGCATCTAATACCACAGAATTAGGTGTAAAAAATATAATAATCAGAAAAGAAGAAAAGGAAAAAAGTATCCAAAATACCAAAGCATAAAAAATGAATAAACAGAAAAAAAAAATTGTATAGGCTTCCACAGATGATATGGATCCATGAATGTAATCAGTCCATACCACCAACAGATGGTCAATTAACTGGCCTTTTAACCATATATTTGACTCTACAGGTACAAATTACAATTAGCACTTGTATGCCTCATGAGAATTATGGACACTCATGGATGTGGCTGCTACCACACTATATGATTGGTTTATATTTAAACAATTTATTAAATGATGGTGTACATGCACATGCAGTGTGTGTCAGATGACCAGTGTAGACGTTTGTACTTTATATTATTATTTTTTCTGGTTTTATTCATTATATTATACATGTATTTCTTATGCTGGATTAACACCATTGATCTGTGATGACGTGTGTCATCTCACAGATCAGGTGATGTGAATCTTTTGGTAGATATTTGCATATGCAGCTGTTTGACTAATCAAATGTTTAAATGGTGTATATGATCTGCTGTACTTGACATTATGTTTAATGTGAAATTATAAATTTTTATCCAGTTATTTAGTATACTTCCTACTTCCGGTACAGAAGACCAGATATGCGTTCCAAAGACAGGAAGTCGTCGGTGGTGTGTTGTGAAGCTCATGCATCAATGCCGGACACTGGTTTCCGGCTGTATGTGATGTAGCGCTTCCACGCACCCTCCGGTGACTTATTAAGCTACCCGCTGTGAGCGTCTTGCGATCACAATTAGAGGAAGTTGATCGCTGCAGTGTGTGTTCCTCTATCATGACACCTCCGACCCGTGTGACCGGGGGTGCCCCTGGCGGTGGAACGCATGCCACTGATTGCTATTTGTTGCTTCCGCGGATGATCTGGCACTTGATGCATGATACCTACACTGCCCTTGCATTGGTATCTTAACATTTTTATCTATGGTGGTTTGGTGTAGTATATGATGTATCTAGGATGTATATTCTTTAGTGCATTAGCACTGATTACTTTTGTGGGTGGTTCTTGCTTGATTGATGGGCGGGAACATGTGGTGGTATAAATGTTGGTTCTGTCCACTGTCTTATTATCTTGACAAAGGTCCACTACAGGACCGCAAAGTTGATGTGATTTGACATGTCTTAATGTTCTGAATAAAGGATTTGATTCTAAGAAGTCTGGTGAGTGCTCCCCTTCTATATGGATATATTGGAATGATGACCTGATGGTTCTCCTTCATTGGAATGCAACCCAGCAATTAAGTTTCAAACGTGAGTGTGGACTATTTGGTTGTTTTATATATATATATATATATATGTGTAGAAATAATGAATGGCACTCAGGGAACAACTTATTTTAAATGCAAAGAATGGTCAACGTTTCGGAGTCCTTTAATCTCCGTCATCAGGACATATATGTATATATATTATTTACACTGTGTAGTGTGGTGTCACGTGTAAGGTTTACTACTGTGTGGCGCAGCGTGTATCGGACACTACGGTGTGGTGTAATGTGAACAAGAAACACTACTATGTGGTGTAATGTGAGTAAGGGGCACTACAGTACTGTGTGGTGTCATTTGAATTGGTGGTACTACTATGTGGCTATGCCCCTTGATGCTCTAGTTAAAATATGGGGGGCCACCAATGCTCTTTCTAGCACAGGACACCAAAATGTGGGAGGCACTCCCTTACTTTGCCTGGGGCACTCGGACCCCTAGATACACTGCTGATCTAAGGGTTCTGGATGAATAAAAGAGACATGATAGGGCCTGGAGGCATACAAGGGGCATTTGGATGGGTCTTTGCATAAAAGAAGCATGCAGAGGAGTCTGATGGCATAAAAGGATCGTGGAGAAGTCTGATGGCATACAGTAACATGGGTAGAAGACTGCTGTCCTTGCAGGGTGTCAGTCTGCTGTTATTTGTGCCATATATTTTTTTATCATGGTCTCTACACCTACATCCGTGAAGATTCCTTTTTGCCCTGTGCATTTGCCCTTTATTATCATGTGTTCATTACCATTACCATCTTGTGGCGTGTCACTCTTTTAATCTCTGTCACTATTTATATTAAACTTCTTATACTTAAATGTTGTAATTGTTAAAAAAAAGTGTCTTAAGTAATAAAGCCCTCATCAACTCCATGGTCTGATCCATAAATTTCACTAATTATAGCAAAATACATTCAAGATAACAATGATATTAATAATCCTAAAATAATACCTATTCAAAACAGGAACAATACTCTCAGTAGTTTTTATTTTCAGTAGTTCAAGTTATATCATCCTCATAAATGTAAAAGATGTATTGGCATTTCTATTTACACATTATGTTTGTTAATGTTACTCTGTGGGGTCTATTTATTAATCAGGACAACGCCTTTCCCAGCTTTTTTGCTGTCTACCACTAGTTAACTCTTCCTTCATCTATTTGCACACATTATTTCCAAGCCTCTCTTCAGTGGATACACCTACTTTGGCAGTTGGTCACACCCCTTCAGCAGGGAACCCCAAAGCTGGTACTCCCTGCAGACTTTGACATGTAGCTGCATCAACTTTTTATTGGAGGGTTGTGTACATTGTTGTGCACCTCTGCCCATCCCCACTAGACCAGGAAAGCGGTACATCTTAACCATAGTGTATTATGTCAATGAGGCAGGAGCAGAACAGTGGCAGGCCCTATACCAAAATTTGGGTGATGTCTCAGAAGTGCAGCTCCAGTATGTTACAATGCTTGCTACTATGCTCTCAGAAATAAAGTACTTCATTCATTAGCTATCCTATATTAAGTCACATCCATCTACTTGCATTAGTTATTTGCATATTTAATTTGACTACTGCATCAAAGAAAATTCCAATTTAATTATTAAAAGGAAAAACATCTTTTTTGGATGTACTTGTATTTGATTTGATTTTACATTGGATATATGACTTTCACGAATAACTGTCATGAAAATGTGTATATGACACTTTGTAACATTATTATATTGTGCACAAATAGGGAAGTGCGACTTTAGCATTTACTACTGATACTAAAAGGTAAATCTCTATGCCTTTGGGGGGGTGTAGGTATACACCCTTGTACGCAAATGCTTCTGTTTTTCTGCTGGACACATCTTGAGATGCATCCAGACTCAACATTTAATTGTGAAAACACAGTTTATATGTCCTGACGACGGAGATTAAAGGTATCTGAAACGTTGACCATGATTTGCATTTAAAGAATGGTTTATTTCACTGCATTATTTATCGATTTGGGCATCGGGACCAGGTGCTAAGCTGATTGAGTGCCGGACACCTCCAGTCTTATATATATTTTTTTCTCACTTTATTCTCACAACTACATTAATAGTATGTTATGTTTGGTTTTTACACGTTTTGGATTTCACATTTTTTTTGTCCCATAGAATAATGTCACAAATTTTCACGACAACACTATCTTCAAATTTCCCAATCACATCCACAAATTTAATTAATACACCATGCACAGTAAGCACTATAGGTTCTATGTAAATTGGAATACATAAGATACTGTTATTATCCTCTGTTATGAGATAGGGATACACATATGGCAAGTAGCATGTTCACGCACATATTAATGTATTATGACACAGGGGACACTTTTCACAATTTTATTTTTATTTATTCTTAATTTTGTTTTTTCTCACCATTTTATTCCATTACTTTCACAATTTTATTCATGTCCACACCCTCATTTATTTATTTATTTTTACACACCCAAAAAATAGAAAAAACATCAATTCTTACAGGAGCACAATATTTATTTTTAATTTTGTCGCATATAAGGATAGTGGTGATGCACTGTTGGTGGATAATACTAGTATATTATAGCATTAAATAACATTATTATCAATAGAAATTATACTGTATTACACAGATACTGTACTAATAATATTCATTAATAGGAGTCCCTTGAAAATGAGATAAGACGTTTTAAAAAAATGGACACATCAATAATAAGACTTTTTATTAAAGTTTCCTAATTAACACACGTTATATATGGTACTGAATAACATTAAATGACTCATTATTTTTTATATTTTTTTATATATATTTTTTATATATATTTTTTACAACATTTATAGTAAGGAGCAATGTGGGATATTTCCCTTACTGATACTGCTAAAGCTACTTCATAATTTACACTGAACACTTACTAATTAACAAATAGGAGAGTATTGTATAACTGCATTTAACATATATATGTACAAACATTGAAAAAACAATTATTATATATATTAAAAAACTTCTCATAATATATAATGAAAATTGTTTATCCACTGGTAATGAGAAATTTTAAAGAAATTAATTAAAAGTTATATTTTATTTAAATTCATAAGTTTGTGCTCCAAAAACAGATCCTTTTTTCCTTTTCCCCCTTTCTATGCCATATGTACTCTTACATGATCTGTGGTAGCACCCCCATTATCTGTATGACTAAATGATACAGCATTAAGATTTGGGGTATCTCTCTATACACACCTATATGAGATAGACACGATCATTCCAGTGCAACAGTTTCCTTCCCCTTTCCCTTTATTGCGATGCATCCAGACTCAACATTTAATTGTGAAAACACAGTTTTTGCACACTTTGTTTCCTATATATGTTCGACATGCACAACCAATTCTAATGAGCCCAATGCTGTAGCTAACTTACTGTTTCAAATCCCCCCCCCCACACCTTCCAAAAAAAAAAAAAATACAAAATAGTGGTTTGCTAAACTTTATTACTTGTTGTTAATTAGATAAAGAAATAACAGGTTAAGGGCCTTATTCAGACCTGGTCACATCAGCAGCCCGCAGCGCAGTTTGCCTGTATCGGCAAACCGCATGTGCAATGGCCGCATCGCTACTGCTTGGCCTTACACATTGCGGTTGCATCTCATTGCCACAGTGTGATTGAAAGGGCCGGGCGTTCACGGGGTGTTGACACCAGTGGTGTGCGGTGAGGTCGATGGCTGGTGAGGCACTGCAGCTATAATGTCCGTCACGTCCCGCCAAAGATGCCTACTGCTGCTGTACCAATGCCCGCTACTGCCGCTGCTAATGGCTGGCACCCCATTGTAGGTGGGAACTGTGTCTAGGGGGCCAGTGGGCATGGTGGGGAATATGTGTCCCTGGGGCCGGGGGGAGGAGATGGTAAGATGGGTAGTGTATGTACCTGCTGGCCTGGGGGGGTACTGTATGTTCAGGAGGACAGGAGTAGGGTGGATTACGGGTATGTTCCAGAAGCAGGGGTGTTAGTTAGGATGGGTACTGTACTGTAAGGCATGGAGCACAAGCTCCATACACTCCACCACTGCTGGGGGCGGGGTGGGAGTAATAGTGGGAAGCAGGGGCAGGATGGGAACAGTAGAAGTGCAGATCAGGGTGTAGGATAGAATTAGTCATGGTGTCGATCAGGCTGAGAGTAGTAGTGGTGAGGATCAGTGGGGGCAGACTAGGAGTAGTAGTTGTGGGGAGCAGGGGGAAGCAGTGGGGGCAGACTGAGAGTAGTAGTCGTGGCCAGCATGGAAGTAGGTGTGGTGGAGAGCAGGGGGCAGGCTGGAAGTAGTAGTGGGGAGCAGGGGCCAGAGAGAGTAGTAGTGGTAGGATGGAAGAAGTAGTGGAAAGTCGGAGACAGGATTGAAGTAAAAGCAGTGCAGATTAGGGGGGCAGACAGGGAGTAATAGAAGGGGGGCAGGATGTGAGTAGTGGTGGGAAGAAGTGGGCAGGATGGCAGTGGAAGGGACTCGGCAAGAGTAAATTATAATAAGTTGAACAATGATTTCACCTTCTCTTTGCAGGCGCAGTGCCCCTTTTTTACACATTACAGCAGGAGAGTCCCTCTTTTTGCTCATTAGATAGGCAGAGTCCCCCTTTCTACACATTAGGCAGCAGAGTCCCCCTGTTTATGCATTATGGCAGGTAGAGTGCTCCTTTTACACATAACGGCAGGCACAGTCCCCCTTTTTTACACATTACAGCAGGAGAGTCCCCCTTTTTACACATTACGGCAGGCATAGTCACCCTTTTTACACAGTACAGCAAGAGAGTCCCCCTTTTTACTCATTAGATAGAGTCCCCCTTTCTACACATTAGGCAGCAGAGTCCCCCTGTTTATGCATTACGACAGGCAGCCTAGTTTAGGGGGTTTCATGTACGTACGTGCATGTATGTAGCCAGCTCCTCACTTGCCGGCTCCTGTCTCAGCTCCTCCCACTCATCTCTTCCCCCATCCCCGGTGGTCTCCTCACCTGTCCCCGCTACTGGCCACCGTCCAATGAATCCTCTTCTCAGCTTCTTCATCCTGATCCCCTGGTCGCTGTCAGCACTGTGGGAGTCAGCTGGGGCTGGTCGAGTCCCTAGAGACACTGCATGGGGGTCGCAGGTGGAACATTTGATCCGTGGACTGGGAGAAGGCAAAGCTGGCGGCGCTGGCTTCTGTGCTGCAGTTTGTGTAAGTGTACAGTGGGTGCGCTAAGCAGCAGAGGAGCTGAGCACACATCACATACAGAAAAGCCCTGCAGCTGAGGTCTCCCGGGAGAGAGAGAGCGGCCGTGCAGGTGTGCTTAGCTGGCGCCTGTGTGACAGGTTGCGGCGGGCGGTCCCCGGGAGGGTCAGGACCACTGCTGCAGCCCTGCTCTTCCTGATGTGGCTTTACATGATGTAATGCCGCCGCCGCTGCTATATACTTCAGCACGGGATGCCAGGGGGGACACTATTGACCACCGGTAGTGTAAGCTAACGCTTGCGGCAGCCTGGGAATAGGGGTGGTTAGGTGATGGGCAGCGCCACATTAAACAACGGAACTGGCAACCGTTCTGGCAATCCGCCCTGCCGCCGAGCACAGCATGTGATGAACGGGCAGTCCAGCACTGCCCAATCACATCTGCTCTAGTCACAGGGTTGTGCTTTCATATGAGCTGAAAGCACACCCCTGTGTAAGAGGCACTTCTAGAGGTGCTGCTGCTTCTGCTTTTTTCAATGGGCTATTACTGGCCAATGCCTGGCCCCGCTCCCCGCTTCGAGCCCTTTCACAGTGACAGCGGGAGGCACCGAAAATGGTGCCGCCAAACACATTTTCAACTTCTTTTTCACAATAACAATGATTAAATAATATAAACGCTAAAGCAGATACTTATGACACAGTAGCTGTGTCATAAGTTTCTTCTTTGTATTATTTTAATTATTAATGGCAGGGGAGGCACTGCCTCCCCTGACTGCATGTCCCTGGTTGACAGACTTGGGGACGTGGCAGGCTGAACGGTGCATTCCAGGAGAGTTTTCGAGGTGGCTACGTGACGTCACACGCAGCCGATTTGATTAAAAAATGGCGGCGGGCCATCTGGCTGCACTGCCAGGGGTCAACCTTAGTTCGATGCATCTGCAATTTAATTGCGGATCATTGTAAGGCGGCGCTACACATGCTGGGTGGCCTTGCCCTGTGCTGGGCGGCCCCTACCATGTGAGGAGATGGACGCAGAGCTGGCTGCGTATGCAATGATCTGCGTCCATCTCTGAATAAGGTCCTAAGCCCAAGATTTTGCAATAAGCAGTGGTTAATTCTGTCTGTCATTGTTATTATTTTTAAATATTAGTGTATAGTGTAACTTTAAGATGGAAAGATGTGCCTATCCAGTATATTAATAGTTATAGTTAAAACAAAAGTGCATATCATCACATGAACCACAAGCTACAGAAGTGTTGCTTTATACCCTCATTAATTACAATAATTGGTTCTAACCTATTTTCTTTTATGCCTGTGACCTCAGCACAAAGAATGTGATGCCAGATCTATTAACTCACTGAAGCTAGAAGAATGCCAGGAGCTCAATGGCACTAACGTTTAGTCAGTTTCTCTAACTTTCCCCATGAGACCAGAAATATTTACATTCTGCTTAGCTCAGTTTGATTACACTAATTAGCTTGGTTAAGATAAGTTAGTCAGACAGTTGCAATATTACTTGAATGCTTTTCTTATAAACAGGGCCACCAAGAGCTGAGCGGGGCCCGAGTACTTGGTGGACATGACCAATTCTGGATGGTGCGGACACGCTCCCTCGTTGTTACTGCTTTGTATTCTTCAATTATAATATCTTCATCACTTCAATATAATTGTAGTATATAAGTTAAAGCAGCACATTGCAAGAATAACACTCTTTTTCTTTTCTTCAAATTATGTAACTTTAAAGCGCACATCTAATAGTTACCCTCATTTGCTATTCTCTGGCAAATCATCTCCTTTTCAAGATCCACTCCTTGGTAGAAGAAGCAAATAAAGAAAAATGGTAATTCTTATAGCCTGTCACAGTGATTTATGTTAAAAGTAAAATAATTTTTTCAAGGAATTGATGCTTTCTATCCAGGAGGATCCCTGATTGAGTAAAACGCATTGACGTTTAGTAGCGCTGTGGGCTGTGAACCCCAAGCTGACAGTATTCATATTTTCCAGGCTCCCAACCACAGGAGGGCAGAGAGACTACAGACACCAGTAAGGGACCCACAATCACAGTTTAAGCCACCGGGACCTTGGCAGCACTGCAAATGTCCGATCACACACGCTGTCTTCACCCTGCTTCTTCTGGCTCGCGCATATTGGATAGCACAGAGACAGGTATAGCAGCGTAAAGAGGACACTGACAGCATACCCCTTTTCCACCAACTATAAAAACCTGTGTTTCTCTGACGTCCTAGTGGATGCTGGGGACTCCGTCAGGACCATGGGGAATAGCGGCTCCGCAGGAGACAGGGCACAAAAGTAAAAGCTTTAGGATCAGGTGGTGTGCACTGGCTCCTCCCCCTATGACCCTCCTCCAAGCCTCAGTTAGATTTTTGTGCCCGGCCGAGAAGGGTGCAATCTAGGTGGCTCTCCTAAAGAGCTGCTTAGAGTAAAAGTTTTGTTAGGTTTTTTATTTTCAGTGAGTCCTGCTGGCAACAGGCTCACTGCATCGAGGGACTTAGGGGAGAGAAGTGAACTCACCTGCGTGCAGGATGGATTGGCTTCTTAGGCTACTGGACACCATTAGCTCCAGAGGGAGTCGGAACACAGGTCTCACCCTGGGGTTCGTCCCGGAGCCGCGCCGCCGACCCCCTTGCAGATGCCGAAAAGTGAAGAGGTCCAGAAACCGGCGGCAGAAGACTTTTCAGTCTTCATAAGGTAGCGCACAGCACTGCAGCTGTGCGCCATTGTTGTCAGCACACTTCATAGCAACGGTCACTGAGGGTGCAGGGCGCTGGGGGGGGCGCCCTGGGCAGCAATGATAGTACCTTATTCTGGCTAAAAATACATCACATATAGCCCCTGGGGGCTATATGGATGTATTTAACCCCTGCCAGGTCTCAGAAAAACGGGAGAAGAAGCCCGCCGAAAAGGGGGCGGGGCCTATTCTCCTCAGCACACAGCGCCATTTTCCCTCACAGAAATGCTGGTGGGAAGGCTCCCAGGCTCTCCCCTGCACTGCACTACAGAAACAGGGTTAAAACAGAGAGGGGGGGCACTTATTTGGCGATATGACTATATATATATTAAAATGCTATAAGGGAAAAACACTTATATAAAGGTTGTCCCTGTATAATTATAGCGTTTTTGGTGTGTGCTGGCAAACTCTCCCTCTGTCTCCCCAAAGGGCTAGTGGGTCCTGTCCTCTATCAGAGCATTCCCTGTGTGTGTGCTGTGTGTCGGTACGTGTGTGTCGACATGTATGAGGACGATGTTGGTGAGGAGGCGGAGCAATTGCCTGTAATGGTGATGTCACTCTCTAGGGAGTCGACACCGGAATGGATGGCTTATTTAAGGAATTACGTGATAATGTCAACACGCTGCAAGGTCGGTTGACTACATGAGACAGCCGGCAAACCAATTAGTACCTGTCCAGGCGTCTCAAACACCGTCAGGGGCGTTAAAACGTCCTTTTACCTCAGTCGGTCGACACAGACACGGACACTGACTCCAGTGTCGACGGTGAAGAAACAAACGTATTTTCCTTTAGGGCCACACGTTACTTGTTAAGGGCAATGAAGGAGGTGTTACATATTTCTGATACTACAAGTACCACAAAAAAGGGTATTATGTGGAGTGTGAAAAAACTACCTGTAGTTTTTCCTGAATCAGATAAATTAAATGAAGTGTGTGATGATGCGTGGGTTTCCCCCGATAGAAAATTATTGGCGGTATACCCTTTCCCGCCAGAAGTTAGGGCGCGTTGGGAAAACACCCCTTAGGGTGGATAAGGCGCTCACACGCTTATCAAAACAAGTGGCGGTACCGTCTCCAGATAGGGCCGCCCTCAAGGAGCCAGCTGATAGGAGGCTGGAAAATATCCTAAAAAGTATATACACACATACTGGTGTTATACAGCGACCAGCGATCGCCTCAGCCTGGATGTGCAGCGCTGGGGTGGCTTGGTCGGATATATTGATACCCTTGACAGGGACAGTATTTTATTGACTATAGAGCATTTAAAGGATGCATTTCTATATATGCGAGATGCACAGAGGGATATTTGCACTCTGGCATCAAGAGTAAGTGCGATGTCCATATCTGCCAGAAGTTGTTTATGGACACGACAGTGGTCAGGTGATGCAGATTCCAAACGGCACATGGAAGTATTGCCGTATAAAGGAGAAAAAGACAACGTTTTTTCAGCCTCAGTCCTTTCGTCCCCATAAGGGCAAGCGGGCAAAAGGCCAGTCATATCTGCCATGGGATAGAGGAAAGGGAAGAAGACTGCAGCAGGCAGCCCATTCCCAGAAACAGAAGCCCTCCACCGCTTCTGCCAAGTCCTCAGCATGACGCTGGGGCCGTACAAGCGGACTCAGGTGCGGTGGGGGGGGTTGTCTCAAGAGTTTCAGCACGCAGTGGGCTCACTCGCAAGTGGACCCCTGGATCCTACAAGTAGTATCCCAGGGGTACAGATTGGAAATTCGAGACGTCTCCCCCTCGCATGTTCCTGAAGTCTGCTTTACCAACGTCTCCCTCCGACAGGGAGGCAGTAGTGGAAACAATTCACAAGCTGTATTCCCAGCAGGTGATAATCAAAGTACCCCTCCTACAACAAGGAAAGGGGTATTATTCCACACTATATTGTGGTACTGAAGCCAGACGGCTCGGTGAGACCTATTCTAAATCTGAAATAGTTGAACACTTACATACAAAGGTTCAAATCAAGATGGAGTCACTCAGAGCAGTGATAGCGAACCAGGAAGAAGGGGACTATATGGTGTCCCGGGACATCAGGGATGCTTACCTCCATGTCCCAATTTGCCCTTCTCACCAAGGGTACCTCAGGTTCGTGGTACAGAACTGTCACTATCAGTTTCAGACGCTGCCGGTTGGATTGTCCACGGCACCCCGGGTCCTTACCAAGGTAATGGCCGAAATGATGATTCTTCTTCAAAGAAAATGGACGATCTCCTGATAGGGGCAAGGTCCAGAGAACAGTTGGAGGTCGGAGTAGCACTATCTCAAGTAGTTCTACGACAGCACGGGTGGATTCTAAATATTCCAAAACCGCAGCTGTTTCCGACGACACGTCTGCTGTTCCTAGGGATGATTCTGGACACAGTCCAGAAAAAGGTGTTTCTCCCGGAGAAGAAAGCCAGGGAGTTATCCGAGCTAGTCAGGAACCTCCTAAAACCAGGAAAAGTGTCAGTGCATCATTGCACAAGGGTCCTGGGAAAAATGGTGGCTTCTTACGAAGCGATTCCATTCGGTAGATTTCACGCAAGAACTTTTCAGTGGGATCTGCTGGAAAAATGGTCCGGATCGCATCTTCAGATGCATCAGCGGATAACCCTGTCTCCAAGGACAAGGGTGTTTCTTCTGCGGTGGCTGCAGAGTGCTCATCTACTAAAGGGCCGCAGATTCGGCATTCAGGACTGGGTCCTGGTGACCACGGATGCCAGCCTGAGAGGCTGGGGAGCAGTCACACAGGGAAAAAAAAATTTCCAGGGAGTGTGATCAAGTCTGGAGACTTCTCTCCACATAAATATACTGGAGCTAAGGGCAATTTACAATGTTCTAAGCTTAGCAAGACCTCTGCTTCAAGGTCAGCCGGTATTGATCCAGTGGGACAACATCACGGCAGTCGCCCACGTAAACAGACAGGGCGGCACAAGAAGTAGGAGGGCAATGGCAGAAACTGCAAGGATTCTTCGCTGGGCGAAAAATCATGTGATAACACTGTCAGCAGTGTTCATTCCGGGAGTGGACAACTGGGAAGCAGACTTCCTCAGCAGGCACGACCTCCACCCGGGAGAGTGGGGACTTCATCGGGAAGTATTCCACATGATTGTGAACCGTTGGGAAAGACCAAAGGTGGACATGATGGCGTCCCGCCTGAACAAAAAACTGGACAGGTATTGCGCCAGGTCAAGAGACCCTCAAGCAATATCTGTGGACGTTCTGGTAACACCGTGGGTGTACCAGTTGGTGTATGTGTTCCCTCCTCTGCTTCTCATAACCAAGGTACTGAGAATTATAAGACGTAGAGGAGTAAGAACTATACTCGTGGCTCCGGATTGGCCAAGAAGGACGTGGCACCTGGAACTTCAAGAAATGCTCACAGAGGACTCATGGCCTCTGCCGCTAAGAAGGGACTTGCTTCAGCAAGTACCAGGTCTGTTCCAAGACTTACCGCGGCTGCGTTTGACGGCATGGCGGTGGAACGCCAGATCCTAAGGGAAAAAGGCATTCCGGAAGAGGTCATTCCTACCCTGGTCAAAGCCAGGAAGGAGGTGACCGCAAAACATTATCACCACATGTGGCGAAAATATGTTGCGTGGTGTGAGGCCAGGAAGGCCCCACGAAGAAATTTCAACTCGGTCGATTCCTGCATTTCCTGCAAACAGGAGTGTCTATGGGCCTCAAATTGGGGTCCATTAAGGTTCAAATTTCGGCCCTGACAATTTTCTTCCAGAAAGAATTGGCTTCAGTTCCTGAAGTCCAGAGGTTTGTCAAGGGAGTATTGCATATACAACCCCCTTTTTGTGCCTCCAGTGGCACTGTGGGATCTCAACGTAGTTCTGGGATTCCTCAAATCACATTTTAAACCGCTCAAATCTGTGGATTTGAAATATCTCACATGAAAAGTGACCATGCTGTTGGCCCTGGCCTCGGCCAGGCGAGTGTCAGAATTGGCGGCTTTGTCTCACAAAAGCCATATCTGATTGTCCATTCGGACAGGGCAGAGCTGCGGACTCGTCCCCAGTTTCTTCCTAAGGTGGTGTCAGCGTTTCACCTGAACCAGCTTATTGTGGTACCTGCGGCTACTAGGGACTTGGAGGACTCCAAGTTGCTAGATGTTGTCAGGCCCCTGAAAATATAGGTTTCCAGGACGGCTGGAGTCAGGAAAACTGACTCGCTGTTATCCTGTATGCACCCAACAAACTGGGTGCTCTTGCTTCTAAGCAGACGATTGCTCGTTGGATTTGTAGCACATTTCAACTTGCACTTTCTGTGGCAGGCCTGCCACAGCCTAAATCTGTCTAGGCCCATTCCACAAGGAAGGTGGGCTCATCCTGGGCGGCTGCCCGAGGGGTCTCGGCATTACAACTCTGCCGAGCAGCTACGTGGTCGGGGGAGAACACGTTTGTAAAATTCTACAAATTTGATACCCTGGCTAAAGAGGACCTGGAGTTCTCTCATTCGGTGCTGCAGAGTCATCCGCACTCTCCCGCCCGTTTGGGAGCTTTGGTATAATCCCCATGGTCCTGACGGAGTCCCCAGCATCCACTAGGACGTCAGAGAAAATAAGATTTTACTTACCGATAAATCTATTTCTCGTAGTCCGTAGTGGATGCTGGGCGCCCATCCCAAGTGCGGATTGTCTGCAATACTTGTACATAGTTATTGTTACAAAAATCGGGTTATTATTGTTGTGAGCCATCTTTTCAGAGGCTCCGCTGTTATCATGCTGTTAACTGGGTTCAGATCACAGGTTGTACAGTGTGATTGGTGTGGCTGGTATGAGTCTTACCCGGGATTCAAAATCCTTCCTTATTGTGTACGCTCGTCCGGGCACAGTATCCTAACTGAGGCTTGGAGGAGGGTCATAGGGGGAGGAGCCAGTGCACACCACCTGATCCTAAAGCTTTTACTTTTGTGCCCTGTCTCCTGCGGAGCCGCTATTCCCCATGGTCCTGACGGAGTCCCCAGCATCCACTACGGACTACGAGAAATAGATTTATCGGTAAGTAAAATCTTATTTTTTGTACGGGGGGCACACATCGACCCAGGTTTTTTGTTAGTGGAAATGGCCACCAAACAAAAACACGGGTTGAGTGACTCTGGAATCCTACCCGGGTAGCTATCCGGGTCAAACACGGGAATGACCCGGGTAATTGTGCAGTGGAAATGGTCATTACCTGTGTTTTCAGACCCGAGTAACGCTCTGAGACACTGATTGGTGCTTCTGGGGCACAGAAAGATGATGTCATCCCTGGGAGACACGCTGGGCACATGCAGGCATCACAGCAGCTTGCAAACAAACAGGCACTCTGAGACAAGTCACGCTGGTCACATGCAGGTATTGCAGCAGCTTCAAAAAAAACAGACACTACAGCAGCAGAAGCTCCAGCACAGCAACATGGCTACCCATACCTGGTCAGACACGGAGATAAAAGAGCTGCTTAATATTCGGGGAGAAGAAGAAATTAGAAGGCAGGTGGCTGGAACAGTTAAGGATGCTGTCGTATATAAGAACATATCCCTTATGCTGGCAGAAAGAGGCATCCAAAAAACCCAGCAACAAGTCGTTAACAAATTGAAGGCACTATGCAGACAATTTACTAAAGTACACGACCATAACTGCAAGAAAAGTGGTGCTGGGCGTATGGAATGGCCATATTATGACCTATGCTATAGTGTCTTCGGCAAAACTGCGATAACAAATCCCATAGCACTATCATCATCCAGCTGTGCCAGTCGCCAGATGTCATTAGAGGAGGGCCGTGACGAAACAAAAGGCAGCCTTCCCAGCTCACAATGCAGCCCATCATCCCCGCTGCTTATATCGGACAGCAGTTTCGAAGACTCAACCATCAACAATGATTCCATCAGTGCCATTATTGAGGAGGTACCAGAGTCTCAGGCTGAGGCGATGCAACCCCCCCAAAACTACGACCTTGCGCTCAAATAGTAAGTATTAACATTTACAAACTTTTTTATTTACATACATGCAAACCACTGTACAGCAGGGTTTATTTTAGTCGCAGTGAGGGTGCTCCAGTCAATACTGTGGTTTTGCCGTGTCAGTGATTGGCGCTTTAATACCTACACTCACTTCCAGCAAACTTGAACACTATTACATCCCACCCAATGACTTTAAAGTAGCTTAAACTCTTTGAGAAATGGGTTCCAAAATGTATTAAAACACAATGGTTAATGTTGCAGAGTATAGCTAGTGTGAAGGTGGGAGAAGGCCACAAACACATATATGCTAACACTGCTATTTTTATATAGAATCATTGTTGATTAAATTTTGTTCATCCCCTTCACAGTCTATAACGTTCCACAGCGGAAAAAGAAACTGAACAAAACAGAACAAACGGTCAGAGCAATGACGTCCATTATCGTGGAGAACCTGCGTGGGGCGTATAGTGAGCTGAATTCCCAGGAAGATGCACGAATTGAGAGATATCTTGCGTCTGCAAAGGAAATGCATCAATCATTTATGACGCAGTTAATGGCCATGCATGATAGGCAGATGTCCTTTTTTGAGCGTACATTTGCACGTACTCTAGGGAATACCACACAAGCACAACAGCAAGACACAGCCTACCCACAGCACACATATGGGCCATACAACTATGAGCCTCCCTCAAATCCCACAACACCAATCCCGCAATCCTCAGAATATCAGGTGTATAGACAATTGCCTTAACTAAGACCAGCTGTTAAAACAATGGGGGTAATTCCAAGTTGATCGCAGCAGGAAATTTTTTAGCAGTTGAGCAAAACCATGTGCACTGCAGGGGAGGCAGATATAACATTTGCAGAGAGAGTTAGATTTGGGTGGGTTATTTTGATTCTGTGCAGGGTAAATACTGGCTGCTTTATTGTTACACTGCAAATTAGACTGCAGATTGAACTCACCACACCCAAATCTATCTCTCTCTGCACATGTTATATATGCCCCACCCCCCTGCAGTGCACATGGTTTTGCCCAACTGCTAAAATATTTCCTGCTGCGTTCAACTTGGAATTACCCCCAATGTTTGTGTGCTAAGGTTCTGTTTGCACTATTGTTACCTCAAGGATGTGCGGCAGTGGGATCCAAATATTGGGGTTACCCTGATACCTAGAAAGCCATACATTAGGGCAGGAGTCTGCAACCTGTAGCCCCTAGCTGTGGAACTACATGGCAAGGCATGCTGGGACATGTATTTCCACAACAGCTGGAGGGCCACATTTTGAAGACCCCTTGTGTTAGGGGATTTTTATAGAGTGTTCTGTTTGCACTTGAATATTTTATATTGTTACCTCAAGGAGGTGCGGCAGTGGGATCCAAACTAGCTCCTCAGATCGGCCTAACAGTGCAGATGTTAAGGGAATGCATCTTTAAGCATAGGTGAATGAACAAGCAGGAATATCCTAAAACATTACCTGTTAACCTGACCTGAGGACCCAGTTTGGTTACTGAGATATATATGGCTTCTTATGCTTGGTCATGTGCCCATCGTTCTGGTGTGTGCAGGGTCGGACTGGCCCACAGGGGTACCAGGAAAACCACTGGTAGGCCCCACTGCCTGGGGGCCCACTCCTTCCTCTAGGGATCAGGCTCCAGACTGTGCACTTGTATTGTACATGGTAGATATGTTGCATTACACTGCACTAAACTATTGCGTATTTCAAGCCTCTGTAGAGGCTGGCCACACCCCCTTTGTAGGCTTGCCACACCCCTAAGTATGGGCCCCTATAACTGCATTCCCCCGGTGAGCCATTCATGCCCCAGTCCGACACTGGGTGTGTACTCAGCCTCAGGCTGGTGTTGTATTTAATTTTTGCAATGTTAAAATTGTGTTCCTTATAATACTTTGCATTTTTCACAAAATGTTTTTAAAACAAGTATTTTATGTAAATTCAGAAAATGTGTGCCAACTGTTTAAAAGAAAAAATATACAACTAATAACTTTTGAACAATTTTTATAACGGTTGAAATTGTAGAAAAACAAACAAAAACCTGCATACCAAAACTTGTCTGAAGATTGGCTGCAATGGTGGCCCTGATGCGCTTGACGGTTATGTCATGCACCCCCACCAAGCCTGATGCATCATGTACAGTGCCCCCCACCTCATGATCATGCACATTCCACTCAGGGAGAAAGTTTTCCTTTTGTATCTCACATATATTATGAATAGTGCAGCAGGCTGCTACTATATCTGGCATGATTTTCAAGTCCACATCATCAGTGCCAGCGTCCTTTTAAATGCCCAAACGCATTCTCAACTGCCATATGGGCCGAACTTAGGGCATGGGTGTATGATATCTTTTTGGGAGATAACTGAACATGCTGGGTGTAGCCCTTCATCAGCCAGTGCTATAAACCAATGAGGTGGACCGAGATGTCCACACCATCTACGGTCACCGATTTCTGTTAATAAAATATTAATATTATTCCTGGTGTAAAACATGAATATTGGTTCATGGGTGAACATTAGGTTAAGGAGTAAATAATCTTACCTCTCTAGGGAAAAGCCATCCACCTAGCTTGTCCTCAGCAATATTGTAGAGATTGGAATTGGCGAGAACCCTCGCATCATGTGACCATCCGGGCCACACAATGAAGACATCTGTGAAACTAAAAATAAAGGTTTATTATAGATTATGCCTCATAAAAAAAAAAAAAAATCCCAAGCCTGTTTCCTAAGCCTATTAGTAAAACAGTGCTTACCAGTATTTGTGGTCCACCACGGCTTGCAGGAAAATGGAATGCCAACCCTTGTGATTGTAGTAGTCTGCTGGGTTGTCACGGGGGGCGATGATGAGGATGTGGGTCCCATCTATGGCACCAGCACACTGTGGGTAGCCACACTTCTTAAATCCTTTTATAGTCTCAACTAGCCGCTGTCCTTGTGGCAGGGAAATAAAGCGATGGTACTTGGTATCTAGCAATGCCCGCGTGACCTGGTAGACAAACTTGCAGACCGTGCCAATCCTTACTCCAAATAAACAGGAGAGTGTGTGATACTCTCCAGGGGTAGCATACCACCAGAGAGCAATGGTTAATCTCCTGCTAACTTCCTAGAGAGTTAATGGCTTCTGCTCCCACTGACAGGACACCATTAGCTCCTGAGGGTCGCATAGGCCCTGATGGCGAACACTCACTGCCGCAGTACCAACCGCCACCCCCTGAAACTGCCAGAAGATGTTGAGTGGTGAGTACTAAAACGCTAACGATCCGACTGCCGAAAGCTAGCGTCTATGGCTGCTGGCAGGGGATGGAGATGCAGGTATGAGACGCTCCGCTAACTTAAACTGCGTTCCACTGGGTGCAGAGCACGGGGGGGGGGAGGGGGGCGCTCTGAGCTGGCATACTACCCTAGACTGGCACAGTGGCAAACAGGGGTTATTAACCCTCTGTTTGCGTATAAAACCCTCCGGCTAGTATAAATAACAAATCGCAGGAGATTCCGCGCCATATCGGGGGCAGACTTCTCTCTTTTTCAGCTCCAGCCCACTGGCGCCATTTTAAGAAGCTGCACGGACCGCACAGGACACGCGGCAGAGACGCTGACCTCCTCTTCACTCCTTGTGGTACCAGGGTGTTATATAAAGGGAGGAGAGCATTTTGGTGGATTATAGGACCTATATGGTCTGTATGTATGTATATATATATATAAGCGCTGCAGAGTTATTTTTAACCCTTTACATAGCTCTGTGGGGGCTGGCTCATACTTCTATGTCCTTCTGGATCTTGGTGCAGGACCTGTAAAACCCTGTGTGACTGAGTGTGTATGTGAGTGTATGTACACAGTATTCTTGTATTTTTACAGTGGAGACTTTAGACGATGCAGAGGTTATTTCTACTCAGGGAGATTTCCTCCCTGATAAACAGGACTGTCTGTTGTTCCCTGATCCTTCTGTGGAAGAACCAGAAGGATTGGGGACCATTAAACATATGATTGCTCAGTTACATGACAGATTTATACAATCTGATAAGGAATTTCAGACTTGGAAGAGATCTATAGAAGATACCCTATGTACCGGTCCCTCTTCCTCAGCAGGGGGTCCCTCTTCAGGTAGCGCCAAACTCTCCTTGGCGCGGTTACTTAATGTCGACACAGATACTGATGACGACACAGGGGACACTGACGGGTATTCTAGGGGGGCGGATGCTACCCTCTCTAAGCGTATTCATAATTTGATTACAAATGTTAAGGAAGTGTTAGATATTCCTGATGAAACTCCTGTACAAGGGAAGAAAGCTTATTTTCATTTGGATAAGAAGCCTGTAGTTACTATTCCTGTGTTGGAAGATTTAAATGCTCTGTTTAGTGAGGCCTGGAAGACTCCAGACAAGAAATTCCAATTACCTAAGAGACTATATTACTGGCCTATCCCTTTCCTGAGGGTGATAGGAAAAAGTGGGAAACTTCTCCTGTAATAGACACCTCTCTGTCACGAAAAGGGTTACATTAGCTGCCCCCGGCACGGCTTCACTGAAGGAACCGGCGGACCGAAAAATTGAGAATTTTATAGTCTCAACATGGCCGTAACTAGGGAGGGGGGGCTAGGGGGGAATGCCCCCTGGGCGCTGGATTTGTATGGGCGCGATACCTCCATTCTGCTCCGTCAGCCAGCTGCAATAAGTCCCCGCTGTGTGGAATCGCTTATTTCTGCTTTGACCGCATCAAAGATTTTCGGATCCATTATGCCGTCTGCTGCAGTCTAGATCTATCGACTGCAGAGCAGCGTATCGTTAGCCTGTCAGATCCCGGGGCAGCAGCAGCTATATATCAGACTGACAGCCTGAACACGATCTCCCATTGAAAGCTCTCCATAGCAGCACAGCCCACATCCCAGGAATGTCCTATCCTACAGACATAATCCATGTAGGTAAAGTGTTTCTATATGGGTTCTCTCTCTGCATACCTGCATACCAGTGTCTAATACCTGTAGCTGAAAATGTCTCTAGTGCTTATTAGGGTCATTAGATGGCTCAGTGCAGTGGGAGTAGTTTTACTTCACTAACTTTCTTTTTTTTAAAGCTACCAGCTCCCCAGTTTACTGACTACTCAAACTAAGTAGTCTAAATAATAACTACTCTATATAATCATAACATTTCTGTTTAGGCTATAATGCATAGCACAACCATGCCAGATTATTCATGTTTTAATTTTCCTGTTGGATTATTGTTACTACCTGCACAGTGGTGTATTCAGTAGCGGATCTTGCCACGGGCAAGCAGGACTTTTGCCCAGGGCGCCACCTTCCGGAGGGCGCCGGCGCCATCCGGAGGGCGCCGCACCATGGCAAGATCCGCTGCTGCTGCTGTGGTGCCCCCCGCTGCCCGCTGTCCCGCTGTCCTGTGAAGGGAAACTAGACGCGTAGCGTCTAGTTTCCCTTCGTGGGCTACCCGCTGTGCGTCTAGTTTCCCTTCCTGGAGAGGACCTTAACTGTAATGATGTGCGGTGCGCGTTGACGTCATCGCGCAGCAAAAGTCCTCTCCACGAAGGGAACTAGACGCTTAGTGTCTAGTTTTCCTTCGTGGAGAGGACCTTTGCTTTGCGGTGCGCGATGACGTCATCGCGCACCGCACATCCTACTACAGTACAGGGGGCGTAACTGACCACGCCTCCTGTATGAAGCCACGCCCCCTAATGCCGCCCGGAGCGCAAGAAGCCCCGGAACCGGCCCTGGGTGTATTCTATGTATAAGAAACATTGCTAGATGGATTATCAATACATTCTGTATGCAGTCTCTCTCTCAATCCGTTATACCAGCACTCACATGCTCACACATAGAATACTTAGCCAGGTGTCCTCCAGTCGTGCGTCTAGTAGCGGTTCCAAAGGTGGCACTCCGTAATAAAATTAAAAAAACACTGCAAACCAGCAGTGTTTATTTTGTTTTATTACGGAGTGCCACCTTTGGAACCGATATATATTTATTACACCCCTTTCTAAAACCACCACTGCTCCATTAGTTGCTGCGCCGATCGCACTGTCAGGATTCATTGTTCAAACCCCCCCCCCCCCCCCGAACAAAACAATCTAGATCCGCCCCTGCCTGCAAGCATAACTACTATGTAACGCAAGATCTATATGGGATATTAATATATGGCATAATGTGCTATAAAGGGCATTACTGCTGTGTGGCATATTGTGAATAAGGGGCTCTGTTGTGTGATATCACGTGTGGCATAGTTTGGATGATTTTTTTTTTTTTTTTTTCATGTGTGTGTGGGGTGTTTGGGGTTTTTTTTTGGGGGGGTGGCGCTAAATTACTGCCTTGCCCCTGGTGCCGAAGATCCTAGTTTCGGACCTGGTCTCAAGTCTATATACTCAGCCAGTGGGGCTATACTTAGACCTACCATTGCAGGTGCATGGGTTTCTAATGCCATTGAAAAGTATGTGGAAAATTTGCTTGCAAACATTGATACCATTGACAAGGATACAATTATATCCACATTGACTCATATTAAGGATTCGGCAGAATATATGGTTGAAGCCATGAAAGACATTGGCTTATTAGCGGCAAGGTCATCTGCCTTGGCGGGAACTGCGCGCAGGGGCCTCTGGCTTAACCAGTGGTCTGCAGAGGCTGAATCCAAGAAAAATGTGGAATCCCTACCCTATAAAGGGGAGGCTTTGTTTGGAGAAGCACGAGATGCGTGGATATCTAAAACAACAGCAGGCAGGTCTTCTTTTCTTCCTTCTGCTGCTCCTCCTATGAAGAAACCTTATTTTGGTTCATCTCCGCAACCTTTCAGAGGTGGTAAAGCGGGGAGAGCTAGAGGTTCCAACCATTTCTTTGGTAGAGGAAGGGATCAGGGACATCGTGGTAAGCCGGCGACGGCAGGGCCTCAGGATCAGAAGACTGCTTCTGTTCCGCCATCTACCCCACAATGATGCTGGGACTCCCCTGTGGGTGTCCAGTCAGGAGGGATCACAAAATCAACTGCGACGTTGCCGTCCTGTTTACAGTTAAAAGCTCCTCCTGGCGGAATTGTCATAGACAATTACAGAGAATTCAAATGGCAATCGATAGAAATAGCAGAATTCTGCAGCCGAAAAAGTTGATTCCACAATCTAATCCTACAGTAGACTGTCCTGAAGGAACAACCACTGACTTGCTATCAACACATCTTGCGATTGTGCCTTGTAATAAGGTTACCTCATTTACTACAGGGACACTCCTCCCGCTTCCATTGCAAGACGAGCTTCCAAAGAAGATTGTTTTTTCTCATACGGTGGCTGACACAGTGCAACCTGAGACTACATCTCCAAAGGAGGTGTCCAATTTGAGTGCTTCGCAGAAGTGTAAACGTCCTTTACCTAAATCTTCAAAGAGTCGTAAGGCTCCTTCGCCAAAAGCTGATGGTTGGGATACTTTATTCCAAGTGGATACTCCCACTCCTTGTGGGAGGGATCCTCCGACTAGTTCTAGCATTGGGATCTCTGGAACGAAACCGTCCAGATCCAGTAGCTGCGGTTCTGGCCCTCATAGGCCTGCAAAGACTTCTGAGTCTCGTTCTAAGAAGAAGGTTCCTTTTTCTTCTTCAAAGTCAAGACCCAGGGCATCGAAGGCTCTTACTGCTTCTAGGTTTGATGGTATGGAGGTCGAGCGAAAGCTTTTGGCACGGAAAGGTATTCCGAACGAGGTCATTCCTACCCTGATTCAGGCTAGAAAAGCGGTGACGTCAAAACATTACCATAGAATTTGGCGAAAGTATGTCTCTTGGTGTGAGTCCAAGAACTTCCCTATGGAAGAATTCCGGTTGGGTAGATTACTCTTTTTCCTACAGTCAGGAGTGGATGTACTGTAGGCCTAAATTTAGGCTCTATCAAGGTCCAAATTTTGGCCTTGTCCATATTTTTCCAGAAACAATTGGCTACCCTTCCAGAGGATCAGACTTTTATAAAAAGGGGTTCTGCACATCCAACCTCTCTTTGTGCCTCCTACGGAGCCATGGGACCTTAATGTGGTGTTGCAGTTCCTGCAATCGGAGTGGTTTGAACCTTTATGGAAGGCAGAATTAAAATTTCTTACATGGAAGGTAGTCGCCTTGTTGGCTTTGGTGTCTGAATTGGGGGCCTTGTCTCACAAGAGCCCTTACCTGATTTTTCATGAAGATCGGGCTGAGTTGAGAACACGTCAGCAGTTCCTTCCAAAAGTTTTTTTTTTTTTCATATCAACCAACCTATTGTGGTGCCCGTAGCCACTGACGCTTCTATTATGGGGAAGTCCTTGGACGTTGTAAAGGGCTTTAAAGATATATATCAAGAGGACTGCTCCTCTTCGAAAGTCAGAAGCATTGTTCGTGCTTTATGATCCCAATAAAATTGGGTGTCCTGCTTCTAAGCAGCTATTAGTCGCTGGATCTGTTGTAATGTCCAGCACGCTTATTCTTCGGCAGGACTGCTGAAACCGACTTCGGTCAAGGCTCACTCTACTCGTAAAGTGGGTTCTTCCTGGGCGGCTGCCCGGGGTGTCTCGGCATTTCAACTTTGCCGAGCAGCTACATGGTCAGGATCAAACACATTTGTAAAGTTCTACAAGTTTGATACTTTGGCCTCTGATGACCTCCAGTTTGGTCAATCAGTTTTGCAGGGTACTTCAGCACTTTCTCTCCCCTAGTGGGAGTGTTGGTATTGGCCCCATGGTCTATTATGCTCCCCAACATACTCTAGGACGTAAGAGAAAATAGGATTTTAATATACCTACCGGTAAATCCTTTTCTCGTAGTCCGTAGAGGATGTTGGGCACCCGCCCAGTGCTTCTGTTTCCTGCGGTTATTACTTGTTAAGTAATGGCAGCTGTTGCTGCCACTCTTTGGTTCATGTATATTGACATGTTTTCGTTGAGTTACATGTGGTTGCATGTTATAAGTTCAGTGTGAGTTGGTGTGAATCTCGCCACACAACATTGTAGTATGCTCTCTCGAGGTTGTCTGTCTCCTCGGGCACAGTTCCTAAGCTGAGGTTTGGAGGAGGGGCATAGAGGGAGGAGCCAACCCACACTATTCAAATTTTATAGTGCCCAAGGCTCCACAGGACCCGTCTACACCCCATGGTCTATGATGCTCCCCAACATCCTCTATGGACTACAAGAAAAGGATTTACCAGTAGGTATATTAAAATCCTATTTTTTTGGCCTTCTTGGAGGCTGATTGAGACACTTTTTAAAATACCCCAATTCCAACATTATTCCGCCATGGTTGAATACATTTCACTTAATGACCAAGACTCCTCTTTCTCTTTCCTAGTTTAGGTGGACAATGTATGTGGTGTTTGGGGTACATTTCATTAGTTGTGCCTCCCGTAGGAACAGGGATCAAAAAAAAATATTTGGATACTTTCTCTGAGATAATCCAATGCTTACAGTCATCCATAAACTAAATTCCTAAGGAAAAAAAAGAAACTTCTGTTAGTTAAAAGTGAATTAAATGCTAATTTGTAGAGATGAGCGGGTTCAGTTTTACTTGGATTTACTCGGTTTTCAAAACAGCATCTTATTAGCTCACGGATGTCACGTGTTTTGGATAGCCAATAACAAAAATCCGGATGAAACCGAACTGGCATTAATTCTGACATTACATCTGAACCCACTCATCTCTACTAATTTTTCTACAAAAACTGAGAAATCCCTCCTCTGGCCTAATTGGCGTTTTTATTAAAAAAGCAGTAAGGCAGATACTATGCTCACTACCAGACTGAAAATCCATATGGCCGCATTGGGGCAGTATGGATGGTGTAATGGTTAGCATTACTGCCTCACAGCACTGAGGTCATGGGTTCGATTCCCACCATGGCTGTACCGTGCGGAGTTTGTAAATTCTCACCGTACTTGCGTGGGTTTCCTCCGGGTACTCCGGTTTCCTCCCACAATCCAAAAATATACTGGTAGGTCAATTGGATCCCAACACAATTAACCATAGTGTGGTAGGGAATATAGATTGTAAGCTCAACTTGGGCAGGAACTGATGTGAATGGGCAAATAGTCTCTGTAAAGCGCTGCGGAATATGTGTGCGCTATATAAATAACTGGTAGTAATAATAATAATAATAATTTGCTATCCAGCTGTTCAGGTTAAGACTGGTGCTCTTCAGTAAAATGGCAAAAATTAACTGTATTTTTAAAGAATATGGGGCCTGATTTAGGTCCTGACGCTGCTATGTCACAAAGTACTGATGTTCGGTACTTTGCATATACGCGGGAACTGTACTACTCATGTGCGGGACAGGTCTGTGAGGTCGGTCACACTATGGCATCAGACTGTCAGTGATTGACAGTCTGATGCCATTTGGGGGTGAGGAGGGGGCAGTTACGGCCTTAGTTTCCCTAAACAGAGATGTCACCACTGTTGTTGGGAGAGACTGGGCCAGGATCTCCATCTGAGGGTGGAGATTTCCTTGCCTCTTTTCAGTAAATGTGGTGGCCAATTTGCACAACCCTGTGAGTCATTCAGCTAGCTGATAGTGTTACAGATGAGTACTAGGATGCAGTTAGGATAAGTAATGCATGCAGGAGGTGTTCAATCAGCTTCTAATCTAGATGGTAAATATTTAAATCTGGACACTATTAGGGACAAAATTACAATTCTCCCAAAGTCAAGGAAGGACCCCTTTCTGTTACTATGTATCAACCTATTTGTTTACTATATACGGATTTCAAAATGTTTTCCAAAACTTTTGCAACATGTTAAACCCTATTTAGCCAAATGTAATCCATCCGGATCAGGTGGGCTTTGTCCTATCCAGGCATCCGGATCAGGTGGGCTTTGTTCTATCCAGGCATCCGGATCAGGTGGACTTTGTCCTATCCAGGCAAGCACTTGGGGCCTGATTCAGAGATGGCTATGTTTAAAGTGAAAAAGACGTCCTCTGGCAGCATCACAGATCCAAGTGTTGTGTCCTAAAACACTGAATTATCAGTGAGACCATCGTCACCTGAGTAATCTTGAGGTTATTCAGATTGGCCTTCGTAGCTGAGGCCAGGAAGTCTGCCTCAGACCCTGGAGTTGGCACTCCCACATAGGGGGCAACATGCCCTTGTTTTCCAGAATAAAGGCTGACACTGTCCCCCAACGGTGGCAGACAGTCAATCAGGCAGGGGCCCTGCATGCATCGATGCAGAACCTGCACATGTGTATGCAGTGTTGGACTGGGGAATGAGGGGCATACCGGGGGAATGCAGTGGTAGTAGCCCACATATAGGGGTGTGGCCAGTATCCATAAGGGGTGTGGCCAGCCACCACATTGGTTTGCCTAACCATTAGGAGAGTGCATGGGCTGGGACACTTGATAAATATATATAGTAAATACTGCTAGTGCATAAATGACAATGTACCAGATTAATAACAGCAGGCAAGTGGGCAGTGGGGCCCATCGGGGGTTTCCCCTGGGCCCCGGTGGGCCAGTCCAACCCCGTGTGTAGGCACCCACCATCAGGGATGTATGCAAGCCATCAAGTTTGCATACATTTCTGAATTAGGCCCTTCAAACTGTATCCGGTGAGAATGTTGACAGTTACCATGTCAACACTAGAATTTTACATCACATTAACATGCACAAGCTTTCTTCATTAGTATTTGCTCTGGATGCATAAAAAGCATTTGATAGGTTCTCATGGCCGTTTATGTTCCAATTGCTCCTCATCCTTGGTTTTTAGCGTACATTTTTGCACGCCATCGAAGCACTTTGGCACAATCCTTCTACAGCAGTCCTAGCCAGGAGCCTGCTTTTGTCTCTTTCGGCATTACCAATGGGACCAGGTAGAGGTGTTCCCTCTTGCCTCTTAGATTTGCCTTCATAATTGAACTGCTTGTCTGTATAATCAGGGCTAATATTGATATTTCTATTGTCTTTATTGGTAAATCCCAATGCAAAATGTATTTGCTGATGACGTATGCCTTGGCCTGACTAAGCCACTGACTACTCAATCTAGTTTGAGAACTGTGCCACTATGGAACACGATCTGGTTATAAAATGAGACATCGGAAGTCCAAAAATCTGTTTTTCCATCTCACAGTTTGTTCAAAGAAATGACTACAGCAAAAGTCTAATTTTACATGGAGGAAGGATTCCCTGTATTATCTGGGGATCCACTTAATCAAAATCTATGACCAATTATATATGAATTTAACAAGATGGAAGAAATATTTTATATCTTGGGTAGGCCATATACTGCATGTAATAAAGATGTCTGCCTTTACCAAACTTGTGTACATTTTTTAAACACTCCCAATTGCAGAGTATTTAATTCCAGAGCACGTTCACTTGGTCTATCCTAGTGCTTCTCTCCTGTGTTGAAGACATTGGGGACAGGTCTTGATCCCCTCCCTTACACCTGTCACCAATTTCACTTTCACCGGTCTATTGTTATATGCTCCAATCTGCTGGACAGCTAAGCACACCGGCAAATTGGTTCTACATATCTCCTGTGCCACTAAATATCAAGTAGATTGCAATTGAAGAGGCCTGATTCTCCAGTCCATCAGGAACTTCTGAACGGGAAATGATTTGTGTTTAAAATGGAATGCGTTGCTAGTCTTCAAAACAATAAAGTAGACAAGTTTTAATCTGTTTGGTCCCCATGGTACTCCTTTCACAATACAACGGTTACTGGACTTTAGTGATCCTGACATTGTGACACTCAGTTGTATGGCCTCATCCTCTTTACTTCCCATCCTCTCTTGTATTCATGCCTCCCTTTCCTTTTCCTCCCATTATCTTTTATTTTCTACCCCATTTTCCCATTGGTTAAATATATTGCTGATTATCTTCTATAATCCGTTTACAAATTCTGCCACTTTATTTGGCCAACCAACCCTTTGTTCACTTCCTCCTATCTCTATCTGTTGGTCTTGCTTATTAGAAATCCCCCCCCCCCCCCACCACACACACCATCTCCCCCTCTCCCCATCATTTTTTCTGTAGGAGACATATTCTATATTTAACTGGCTTTAATTATACTCTCCCCAGAATTATTTTCACATTGTATTTTTTGCTGTCCATATCATGTGCAAATGTGTTCTTTTTTTATCTTTCTTATTTTCCATAAAAGTGTGTAGTTGGTGTTCTTTTTTTTTTTTACAAATAAAATAAAATGATTCAAAAATATTACCTATATGGGTAAAGGAAATACAGTATTATTTTGTTAATGAAATCAACCAGTATTATATATGCATTACATTAGAATTGTTTACACCTACTCAAGAACATTATTTTGCTAAATGTATTTAAATAAAATTGAAATATTCTTTGATTTAGATTATATTGTTAAAAAAAATACCTCAGTCACATTTTTACAACTACTAGTCAAGATGTGAAAAGTTATTGTGATATTTTAAAGGTGGCTCATTAATCTCTGTAATTTAATTGCAAAATTTGTGATTTGGATGGCTTCTTTTTCCAGCAGTAGAGATTCAAGAAATGCTATTAACCTGGAGATAATACCACTTTGGCCCATAAAAATGTGCTTTAATGAGATAAAGCAGACAATTACAGTATTAATAGTCTCTCTTTGTTAGCATAAACTATAATTCAGTCAAATTAATTCTTTCCCTATATTTTATACTATGTAGTAGCCAGTCATTAAAGAAAAACAAATGCAGAAAAAAGCATTTGAATACATTATAATATAATATGCGCGGTGGAATTGGTTTTTAAATTGCTTGCTATAGTGTAAGGTTCATTGAGAATTTTGTCCTAAATTATCCTTCATCACGGATGTCATAACAAAAGGCTTCTTGGACCCAATACAAAATCTAGTCTATCAGCCTTCATAACTGTTGGCAGAGTGTTGCGGTGTCGGATGGGGATGTTAGTCCACACAGTGGAATTTGTAAACGGATTGTATAAGAAAATCAGCGATATATTTAACCAATGGGAAAATGGGGTAGAAAATAAAAGATAATGGGAGGAAAAGGAAAGGGAGGCATGAATACAAGAGAGGATGGGACTAACTTAACCAAGATGATTGGTTTATTCAGATAACAGAGATAACAGCTTGCAGTATATGAAGATGTTCTACAGCAGCAGGAACTCACAGTATACATGTGAAGCAGTACAGCGGTAACACAGCGTCTTAGTACACACAGGATCCGTCTGTATATACACAGGGTGCGGCTGCAAGGTAGACAAGGTCACACACTGAGGAGAGTAGAAGCTGCACGTCAGTGCAGTTGTCTCTCCCAGGAAGAACTCTCTCAGACTGTGCACTAAGCACCTCCTCCTGCACTGAGTTGACACTAGGAGGGAAAACACTAGAGCAGGGAAGATCTAGTGCTGGAAACAGAGACAGACCACAGAGTGATCCACTGTCTAACAATAACAGCCCTCATTTAGGTGCTGTCACTATGGCAGCTCATGCCGCAAAGCACCGATGTTCATTACTTTGCACATGTGCAGGACCCGTTCTGCGCGTATGCAAATGTCCTGCGACATCATTGATTGACAGTCTGATGCCGTTTCGGGGGTGGTGCAGTTAAACAGTAGATGAAAAATATTTAAAAATAAAAAAGGAATAAAATATCAAGAATACCCTAATGATTTAATAACAGAAGACTGTACTTACCTGTCATCCTTAGGCCGGCTACACATCAGAACAATACGTAGCTAGCAAATCCAGCGGGCGATGAGTCTCTGTATTGGCAAGTGCAGGGCCAACCAGAAGACATCACTAGCAACCGTGGGAGCGTGCAAATCGGGCATACACACTGCTACAAATGCACGATTTGCTGTTCTGATTTGCCCGGAGACATCAAAACAGGCCTAGTGTGTAAGTTGTAATGATGAAAAAAAAAAAAAGAATCATCTGGCCCTTATCAGTCAGATGTGCTGCCCCAGCAAGTGCCACCCTAAGGCACATGCCTCATGTGCCTAGTGGGAAATACGCTACTATTGTTTCTGTGCAGGGTAAATACTGGCTACTTTATTTATACACTGTAATTTAGATTTCAGTATGAACACACCCCACCCAAATCTAAATCTCTCTGCACATGTTACAGCTGTCCCTCCTGCAATGCAACATGGTTTTGCCTTGTTGCTTGATAATTTGCTTTGCTTGCAAACATAAATCAGGCCCATATGATTATTTTAGTTACCGTATATACTCGAGTATAAGCCTACTTTTTCAGCACTTTTTTTTGTGCTGAAAAAGACACCTCGGCTTATACTAGAGTCAGTGCACAGTGACAGGGAGTGCAGTGTGAAGGAGGGACACGGAGCGCACAGCGCGCTGCTCTCCTGTGTCCCTCCTGCATCTCCAGCGGCAGCGGCGGGTCTATTAAAGGAAGTACCCATTCGTGACCTCTGAACACGAACCGGCACTTCCTTTAATAGACCCGCCGCGGCGGCCGGAGATGCAGGAGGGACACAGGAGAGCCCAGGAGCATATCTGGCAGCAGCATGAGGGGCATGCAGCAGCATGAGGGGCATATCTGGCAGCAGCATGAGGGCACATCTGGCAGCAGCATGAGGGCACATCTTGCACATCTGGCACTGTGTGGCATATTTGGCAGCATGAGGGCATATCTGGCACATCAGGCACTGTGGGGGCATATCTGGCAGTATGAGGGCATATCTGGCACTGTGGGGGCATATCTGGCAGTATGAGGGCATATCTGGCACTGTGGGGGCATATCTGGCAGTATGAGGGCATATCTGGCAGTTTGAGGGCATATCTGGCACTGAGGGCTGTGTACGGCTAGAGCTGCATTTCCCACCCTAGGCTTATACTCGAGTCAATAAGTTTTCCCAGGTTTTTGTGGTAAAATTAGGTGCATCGGCTTATATTCGGGTCGACTTATACTCGAGTATATACGGTAATTGTTAACTTTTTTATCTTATATATTTGTCATTTTGTTCACTAATAACTGTATTCTAGTTGTGTTATATTTTGTGTTCCTGACATTTAATATGTTATTTGTACATAACTCACTTTTGTATATAATGTAAATATATTTTCTTCAGATCAGTAGGCAGCTGTGAACACATAATCATCCCGTCCCAGCTCTCATACCCCTCCAAGCTACTTGAGAGACTTGTCTACATTTGTCACACACACTTTCTTAACTCACACAACTTACTGGACCCACTTTAATCAGGCTTTCATTCCCAACACTCCACAAAGACAGCCCTGACTGAGGTAGTGAATGATCTGGTCACAGCGAAGTCTAAAGGCCATTACTCACTTCTTATTTTTCTAGATTTTTCTGCTTCTTTTGACACTTACAGTATGACCACTCTCTTCTCATGCAAACACTAGAATACTAGAACCTGGGTCTTCAGGACACAGCCCTTTCTTGGTTCTCAGCCTACATATCTAATCACTCTTTCAGTTTCTGCTTCTCTGACTCCACCTCCTCTTCGCTATGTCTATCAGTTGGAATACAGCAAGGCTCAGTAATAGGCCCTCTGCTTTTCTCTATCTATACCACATCTCTTTATTAACTCAACAGCTCTTTTGGATTTAAGAATCATCTGTACACAGGTGATACTCAAATCTACCTATCCACCCCTGATTTGTCACCATCAGTATCGGCCCATGTCACTGAATGCCTTTCTGCTGTTTCATCTTGGATGTCTTCTCACCACCTCAAACTTAATATTTCCAAAAAAGAATTGGTTATATTTCCACAGACCAATTTTGGTTATCAACCTAATATCTTTATCACTGTTAAGAACTCAACAATCAATCCTACCCCACAAGCTCGCTGCCTAGGTGTCATCCTCAACTCTGAACTGTCCTTTATTTCTAACATTGAATCTGTCTCAAAATCATGTTACATGCACCTAAAAACCATATCCAAAATATGACCATGTGAAATGCAGGAAAGAGAAAACACCCAAGGGTGATTCGTTCCTGGCGCTAAATAGGGAGGTTCACCACAGCAGCTAAACACAGGGGGTTGGTCAGACCCCAAATGAAATACAAGCACAAAAAAGAATGTAGCGGTTATAGGTCATTAATGAGAAAGATCGGTCATAATAACAACACAATTTAATAGTGTTATTAAGAGCAGAATATGTTAAAAAAAAAATCTAAAACACACAGATTGTTTAAAAATGATTGGATTATAATGGCAATTGAAGAATGAGAGTGCTCCTCCCATTTGTATATGTGGAGAGCAATAAGAGTTCAGTAGACCTGTTCCATATAGACAGTCCCCTAAGTCCCGCAAGGGCTAATATAAGTCACAACTGTGAGTAATAGTTATCACCAATGTCTTTCAAAGGCGTTTAAGCGGATCAGCGTCCGCAAATGACTGTCCCTTAATTGGTGATGCAAATCCAGTTTCCACGGTGTGAAAGGATCCCTCGTTATAAGTGCTACATTATTTTTTGTGCCAAAATATGACCATATCTTACACAAGACACTGCAAAAACTCTAATCCATGCTCTTATTAACTTCCGCATTGCTTATTGCAAAAGTCTTCTTACTGGTCTTACCAAAAAGAGACTCTCATCTATTCTGAATGCGGCTGTGAGGCTAATCTTCCTTGCTAGATGTTTACTGTCTGTAGATCCACTCTGTCAGTCCTTTTATTGGTTACCTGTATTCTAACGTATTCAGTATTTAATACTTTTACTCACACAAAAGGTCATTAATCAAACTACATGTACATCTCTTTGCTTATCTCAAAATATATCCCAAACCCAACCTCTTCACTTTTCACAAGATCTACGTCTCTCATCCACATTCATTATTCACTCACATTCACGATTTCGGGACTATCTTTGGCTGCACCCACTCTGTGAAACGCCCTTTCCACACACAATAAGACTCTCCTCTAGTCTCCAAACCTTCACGTGTTCCCTGAAAACTCATCTCTTCAGGCAAACTTAGCAAATTCTGGAACCGCCCACATAACCTTCGTAAACTTTCCTATCCCATTTACATCCCCACTGTACAGTCCACACATATCGTCATATATTGTCTCTCTTTACTTTCACATCCTCCTGACCCCAGGCCAACATTGCTGTGTGACCATATCATACAGACCACCAAGATCCTTTGCAATCTGGCTGGATCATTATGCAATAGACAACACCTATGCTTTGTATCAATGCCTATGTCCTTATAAATTCTAAGCTTGCAAGCAGGACCTTCCTGCCTCTATGACTGTCTGTTATTACCCAGTTTTGTTTTATCACTGGTGTTTCCAATTGTAACGGTGTGGTGTATTCAATAGCTGTCGGAAGATGCTGTCTTGTCTGAAAGACGGCAGCTTCCGTCAGATTTCGGTTGGAAAGTGTTCCGACCTATTCAAAATGTGCATTTTTTTCCGACAAGTCGGGAATTCCCAACTTGACGGAAAACACATGGATCATGACTAGCCACCGATCCACGTGCTTCTGTCGGAAATGGGGCCAAATCTGACAGGTTTTGGCCCCCTTTCCAACAAACTCAATCCGACTTGAAAACAAGTTGGATTTAGGTGAGGACTAAATGCAGACATCGCCACTGCAGACATCACCACCTCAGACATTACCACCACAGACGCTGGCAGCTCCGTCCGCCGCCTGCTACCCCCACTGCCGCAGACATCACCGCCACAGATGCTCGCAGCTCCCGCCGCCACTTGCAGCCGTCACCTCCCCCGCCGCAGCTGTCAGTGCACCCGGCAGGACAGGACCCCAGGTACGGCCAAATCCGACAGTCGGATTAGGCTCATATCCGACAGTCGGATTTGGCCGTCCATTGAATAACCCTTGTCGGATCCATTCCGTCAAATGCATGTTGGAATGGATCCAACACTTATTGAATACACCCCTGTATAAGAAACTGTTAATAAATAAATAAATAAGAAAGTGATATTTAAAAGAAACCCCAAAACATTAATAAAGATTACTAATCAAATCAAATTGAATCTTATTATGCCTTTCAATTATTATCAATATATATTATCACATGGGGCTGGGGAGTAGAGACATGGATAAATTAGGTGAGTCATTGAAACCTGAAAAGGTCACATTTCAGAAGGGATAAGCAGAATACTCACAAGACATTACAACATCAGACATCGTAATGGTGTGGTCAGTTCTCATTCCTCTATAAAGAACCAGTCAGTAAGTACAGCTCACAAATTTGTGTTTTGTCATATAGGAAAAATATAATCTTTATACACGCTACATATAATTTTGAAAAGCCATAATAAAAGGAGGTTCTAGTTGCGTATAGTTTTCTGCAATCAGCGCTCTATCTGCTGCCAGTCGATGGAAGACCAGCTCTTGACTTTGTATGCTACTGTAACTACCTATGGAGGTCAAGGGTGTAAGCATCAGAGCAGGGCCGCAACTGGGGGGGTGCTAGGGGGAATGCACCCCGGGTGCTGGATTTCAGGGGGCTCAGAGACCTCCACCCGGCTACCTTAGCTAGGTGCTCCTCCCCATGCCCAGCGCTGGACTAGAGGTTAATGGGCGGATCCATGCAAGCACTTTGTCCTCTCACAGCACTGCTGACTATTCATCCAGACTGTGGCAGGCTTTACAATCAATCTAAAATCCTCACTGCAAAGCACTGCTTGACAATCAGGATTTTAGATTGATTGTATAGTCTGCCACAGTCTGAATGAATCAAGTGCTGATCAAACCATATGGGTGGTCATTCTGAGTTGATCGCAGCCAGCAACTTTTTGCTGCTGCTGCAATCAACTAGTACACGCCTATGGGGGAGTGTATTTTAGCTTAGCAGGGCTGTGATCGCTTGTGCAGCCCTGCTAAGCTAAAAAAATTTCAAGCAGAAGTAGACTAGACTTACCCTGTGCGATGGATCCAGTGATGATGGGCCCGGCTTTGACGTCACTCCTCCGCCCTCCGTTCTGCTGGACACGGCTGTGTTACACTCACCACTCCCCGAAAACGTCTCCAAACGGTCCGGATCCGCCCTGGCATGCCTCCTTCCTGACAATCTTCTTTGCGGTCAGCTCTGCGACCGCTTCCTTTGTAAGTCACGACGTAACCCGGCGGCCCCTGTCGCTGGGCAACGTCGCGCACGTGCACTGCGCCCGCCGCACATGCGCATTCCGCACCCGTTCGCATCGCAGCGATAAACCGATGCGTGCGAAGGGGTCGGAATGACCCCCATGATCCTGTGGGGGCAGTGGATTGTTGTGTGCAGAGACCTTCTCTTTGATCCTGTGTGTGGTAACTGGTAAGTATATGTTTAGTTTAATTGCCATTACAAGCCTGGGCTTGTGCGCTCTCTCTGCCTTTCCCTCACCACTCCCCTATCCCTCTCTCTCCCTCACCCCTCTATCTCTCCTCTCTTTCCCTCTCACCTCCCCATTCTCTCTTTCTCCCTCACCCCCTCTCTTTCTGTTTCCCCTCCAACACCCCTCTCCCTCACCCCTCGCTTCCTCTCCTCCCCCTTACCTCTCCCTCCTCCTCTCTCCCACCCCTCTCTCCTATCTCTCTCCTCTCTCCCATCCTCCCCGCTTCCCCCATGATCCCATATTCTGAACTGGAGTCAGAGGGCATTACTACTATGTGGCATTATGTATATAAGGTGCATGAGTAGCATAAGTTGTATAAAGGATACTAATGTGTGGAATAATGTGCTATATAGGGTATTACTATTGTGTTGCATAGTGTGAATAAGGGACTCTATTGTGACATAACGTGTGGTGGACTTTTAAGTTTCTGTGTGTGGGGGTGCCAACTTACTGCCTTGCCCCTGGTGCCGAACATCCTAGTTTCGGCCCTGATCAGAGGTTTTTGTTGTTATTGCATTGAGTTGATTGATTGGGTGGATCTTGTTCCAAAAATGAACTATTCTTGGACAGTTCCACTATACATGGTACAATAATTTCCCCTGTGACTACATCCTCAAAAGAGAGAAACTTTTTAAACACACCAATACATTTTATATGTATAATGCAAGTTATATAATGAAATTAAGAAATATGTGTTTTGTTTTGCTAAATGTTATGATTATGACATAATCAGGACAGTAAGAAAAATACAATTATAATATTGTGCTTGTGATGCCTCTCACATTTATAAGTTGTTTTAGGTAATAAGTGAAATCACTATGGGGGTAATTCCAAGTTGATCGCTGCAGGAATTTTGTTAGCAGTTGGGCAAAACCATGGCCCTCATTCCGAGTTGTTCACTCGCTAGCTACTTTTAGCAGAAATGCAAACACAAAGCCGCCGCCCTCTGGGAGTGTATTTTAGCATAGCAGAATTGCTAACGAAAGATTAGCAATTCTGCTAATATTAGCAGAATTGCTAACAAAAGCAATTTCCTTGCAGTTTCTGAGTAGCTCCAGACCTACTCCTAGATTGCGATCACCTCAGTTCATTTAGCTCCTGGTTTGACGTCACAAACACGCCCAGCGTCCGAACAGCCACTCCTCCATTTCTCCAGACACTCCTGCGTTTTTACCTGGCACGCCTGCGTTTTTTTAGCACACGCCCTGAAAACGGCCAGTTTCCGCCCAGAAACTCCCACTTTCTGTCAATCAGCAGAGCGATTGAAAAGCTTTGTTCGCCTGTGAGTAAAATAGCATAGTTTTGTGTAAATTTGCTTAGCGCGTGCGCCCTGAGATGCATACGCATGAGCAGAACTGCAGGATTTTAGCCTATTAGCAATTCTGCTAAAATGAGCAGCGAGCAAACAACTCGGAATGAGGGCCCATGTGCACTGCAGGGGAAGCAGATTTAACATGTGCAGAGAGAGTTAGATTTGGGTGGGGTGTGTTCAATCTGCAATCTAATATGCAGTGTAAAAATAAAGCAGCCAGTATTTACCCTGCACAGAAATAAAATAACCCACCCAAATCTAACTCTTTCTGCACATGTTATATCTGCCTCCCCTGCAGTGCACGTGGTTTTGTCCAACTGCTAACAAAATTCCTGCTGCGATCAACTTGGAATTACCCCCCATGTGCACTGCAGGTGTGGCAGATATAACATTTGCAGAGAGAGTTAGATTTGGGTGGGGTGTGTTCAAACTGAAATCTAAATTGCAGTGTAAAAATAAAGCAGCCAGTATTTACCCTGCACAGAAACAAAATAACCCACCCAAATCTAACTCTCTCTGCAAATGTTATATCTGTCCCCTCTGCAGTGCA
This sequence comes from Pseudophryne corroboree, assembly GCF_028390025.1. Lineage (NCBI taxonomy): Eukaryota > Metazoa > Chordata > Amphibia > Anura > Myobatrachidae > Pseudophryne > Pseudophryne corroboree. The sequence continues at coordinate 434,944,746 of NC_086447.1, read as the reverse complement.
CATGGGCCCTCATTCCGAGTCGTTCGCTCGGTATTTTTCATTGCATCGCAGTGAAATTCCGCTTAGTACGCATGCGCAATATTCGCACTGCGACTGCGCCAAGTAATTTTACAATGGAGATAGTATTTTTACTCACTGCTTTTTCATCGCTCCGGCGATCGTAGTGTGATTGACAGGAAATGGGTGTTACTGGGCGGAAACAGGCCGTTTTATGGGCGTGCGGGAAAAAACGCTACCATTTCCGGAAAAAACGCAGGAGTGGTCGGGGAAACGGGGGAGTGCCTGGGCGAACGCTTGGTGTGTTTGTGACGTCAAACCAGGAACGACAAGCACTGAACTGATCGCAGATGCCGAGTAAGTGTGGAGCTACTCTGAAACTGCTAAGTAGTTTGTAATCGCAATATTGCGAATACATCGTTCGCAATTTTAAGATGCTAAGATACACTCCCAGTAGGCGGCGGCTTAGCGTGAGCAACTCTGCTAAAATCGCCTTGCGAACGATCAACTCGGAATGAGGGCCATGGTTTTACCCAACTGCTAACAAATTTACCCCCTATATGTACATAAACAAGGGTTTAAGGTTTGCAGATGTATGTTTAAGATGACTGGGTTTTTTTCCACCTAACTTGAGTAGCTGCACCAGCCTATGCTTCCTGTAAATGAAGCAGGCATATTTATACTTATGTTCAACTTTACTTATAGTAGAATATTATACTAAATTGCTCATATTTGAGTGCAAGATAAGCTCTGCAATCAGGTGTATTTTTAACTCTGCATCTTACCTCAATGTATCTCCTTGAGGAACCCATATACAGTAGCATAATCATGCTTCTTATGCATATGTGTAATAAAAAAAATCAAACTCTGTTTTGTGGACTTACCATCTCTCTTTTATGTTCCAGAAGAAGAATTCTAATAATTATTAGAATAGATTATTAGAAATGTGTTGGACCAATGGATTTAAAACAGATTAACATATCACTGTACCTCCTGTTCTGATGTCACAAGGAATGGAGGAAGGGGTGCTAAAGTTACTGTATGGTAAAATGTATGAGCAGAGCCGGCCATAGGCATAGGCAAACTAGGCAATTGCCTAGGGCATTTCATATGCCATGGGGCATCAGCAGATTGTGCTGATTAAAATGATATGCGGCATGCCTATATTCTGTGTGTAGCATTTCATATGCAGATACAGCCACAGTCTCACCCAGTATATAGGCATGCTGCATATCAGTTTAATCAGCATAAGCTGTTTGTGCATGCTAGCCACATAGCAATGCAAATAAGATGCATTTTCATTAAAAAAAAAGTGCCCAACGTTAGCATTGAGGCAAGATTTATGAGGACACATCTGTATCCAAGCAGAGGCAGAGGTCACAGTGTTAGTGGTAGTGTGAGTGCTGTGTGCATGTGAGTGGGTTGGTTGTGCAGTAGTGTTCAGAATATGTGTAAGGAGCATTATGTGTATCATGTAAAAATGCATTAATAATGTGCAACATATGTGTAAAGGGGCACTATGGGCATTAATAATGTGCGGAATATGTGTAACAGGGTACTACTGTATGTGTGTCATTATGTGTATAGGGGCACTAATAATGTGTAGCAAATGTGTAAGGGACATTATGTGTGTCATTATGTGTATAAGGGCATTAATAATGTGCGGCATATGTGTAAGGGACATTATGTGTAAAAGGGCATTAATAAAGGTTGTCATAATGTGTAAAGCGCATTATGTTTATAAGGACATTAATAATGTGTCTCATATGTGTAAGGGGCATTACTGTGTGGAATTATGTGTATAAATGCATTACTAATGTGTGGCATTATGTGTATAAGGTGCTCTACTATGTGGCGTTGCGTATAGAAAGGGCACTACTGTGTCATCTAATGTGAATAAAGAGCAATAGAGTGTGGTGTTATGTGAATAAGGAGCAATTCAGTGTGATGTAATGTGAATAAGGGGCTCTACTGTGAGGAGTAACTTTTATAAGGTAAAGTGATACTACCATGGGATGTAATATGAATTATGGACACTTTCGCATGATCAAATGTGAATAAAGTTGCAGTACTGTGTGGCGTAATTGGAATTGGGGTTACTATTGTGTGGCCATGCCCCTTGCCAGCAAAAACATACCCCTTTTTGGGCTGTGCGCCAAATGTGCGAACTGTTACTATTTAAAATATAGGAGGTACAAACACCAAAATAAGGACTGCTATGGGTGAGGGGTGATGGTGCTGGGAAAGAGGTGCAAGGTCAGAGGCGGAACCAGTGGTGGTACTAGGGGGCACCAGCCAAAATCTTGCCTAGGGCATCATATTGGTTAGGGCCGGCTCTGTGTATGAGTACTTGGAGATCACTCTTTCTATGGTTGAGTTATTCATACCATTTTGCCTTTAGCAGAAGGCAAGCATATGTTAAGGTGTTATGAGTGTTTCTGTTTGTTTTATTATAAGAAACTGGGTGTGCATTACAGTTTTCTGTATGTCAATTTATTTTTTCTTTATGTCAACCAATCAGCTCCTACCAGTCATTTATTTCAAACACAACCTGTAACATGGTAGTTATGAGCTTTTTGGTGGTACATTATCTCTCTCTACGGCTTAGTATATCTCCCCCTTAGTGTTTTAAAGAAAGTTTTATAACATAACCGAGGAAGTTACCTTTGGAGTCCAAGTAGGGCCCAGGTGAGCACAGGCAGTTAATAAGATAAAAGCAAGTCTCCTTTTGTGTCACTATGTGGAAGATGTGTTATCCTGGACGCTTACTGTAAGACCATTAAATGCAGGCTCTGCTTTCCCCATTATCTAGGAAAAGCAGGGCCAAATATCAATTAAATGTATCAAAAAAATCAGTTGCCGAAAGTGTTAACTCATCTGCAATTCCTACTCTGCTCAAACCGTTGCTGGAGATCTGCACATAAAGACATTTTGCACTTGTGTTAGTCTAACTGACATACTGAGGGGAGTATCTATGGCGGCTTATATAAAACTGTATTAGTATACAGACGTGGATAAATTTGTTGGTACCCTTACAGCTCATTGATACAATGCTTCATTCCTTCTGAAAAGTGATTACATTAAAAGCTATTGTTTCATTTATACAATACATGCATGCTTTTGCTATTTCAAAGAGTATAACAAAATAAACTGTGAAAACAGATAACTTATTGCTTATTTCTGCAGCAGGGTACACTGGTATTCCACAGGGAATAACATCAGGGTATAGAGTTGGATCTTGATCCGAGGCACCAACAGGCTAAAGCTTTGACTGTTCCCAGGATGCATTGCTATAACCCCGATTGCAGGCACTGGAGCTCACTTTGTAAGTTGGTGCCTGCAGTGCAGGTCACTGACAGGTGGGGCTGCGCTAGGCAGCCCTGAAAATAGCTTTTTTAGAAGACTTCAAGGGCCGCAGCAATATTGATGTCAGTCTGACATTCTGTGCTGCGGTTCCATCACCTCCCCCAGCAGCGCTGCATACTCCTGCGGCCTGGTTCCCGGGTGCTTGCAGCGGAGGTGCACCGGACTTCAGGCACACACTGCTGACGTTCTCCTGGATCACGTGGCTGCACATCAGGGAGGAGGTAAGAGCAGCGGTGCAAGTGGGCGAGTACGGGTGGGTACGGTGTACCCTTAAGAATTTAGCCATGGGTACGCCGTACCCACGCTGACGGGCCACCGCTCCTCGCCAACGCTCCTCTACCTCCCTCTGCTGCTCACCGGCGCCGCTGTTTGAGGGGAGGAGAGCGCAGCGTTCGCTCTCCTACCCCTCAGTGTCTTCCTTCATTTCAGCACCGGCCCGTGAGCCAATCAAACCTCGCAGATCGGCAGCCAAAGCTGCCGGACCACGAGCTTTGATTGGCTCACGGATGGCGCTGAATTGAAGGAAGACAGTGACACCCGCACCGACTGAGGGGCAGGAGAGGCGCAGGCTGCGCTCTCCTCCCCTCACACACACACAGGATCAAGACACCAGCAGCAGCGGTGAGCAGCAGGTAAAGGGGGGCATGTATACCTGGCACTGGGGGCATATCTGGCACTGGGGGGACATGTGTACCTGGCACTGGGGGCATATCTGGCACTGGGGGGACATGTGTATCTGGTCCTGGGGGCATATCTGGCACTGGGGGCATATCTGGCACTGCGGGGGACATGTGTATCTGGCACTGAGGCCATATCTGGCACTGGGGGGGCATGTGTATCTGGCACTGGGGGCACATCTGACACTGAGGGCATATCTGGCACTAGGGGGCATGTGTTTCTGGCACTGGGGGAATTTCTATATCTGGCACTGGGGGGGCATTTCTGTATCTGGCACTGGGGGGCAATGTATATATGACACAGTGGGGGCATTTGTGTATCTGGCACTGTGAGGCAATGTATATCTGGCACTCTGGGCGCATTTGTGTATCTGGCACTGGGGCAATGTGTATCTGGCACTGTGAGGCAATGTATATCTGGCACTCTGGGGGCATTTGTGTATCTGGCACTGTGGGGCAATGTGTATCTGGCACTGTGAGGCAATGTATATCTGGCACTCTGGGGGCATTTGTGTATCTGGCACTGTGGGGCAATGTGTATCTGGCACTGTGAGGCAATGTATTTCTGGCACTCTGGGGGCATTTGTGTATCTGGCCCTGTGGATCAATGTGTATCTGGCACTCTTGGTGTCATATGTGTATCTGCCCCTCCCCCATATGTGTTGTCAAACAACTGTGTTTACTCTTTTTAAATTATAATGACAACAGAAACTACCCAAATGACCCTGATCAAAAGTTTACATACCCCAGTTCTTAATACCGTGTATTGCCCCCTTTAACATCAATGACAGCTTGAAGTCTTTTGTGGTAGTTGTGGATGAGGCTCTTTATTTTCTCAGATGGTAAAGCTGCCCATTCTTCTTGGCAAAAAGCCTCCAGTTCCTGTAAATTCTTGGGCTGTCTTGCATGAACTGCACATTTGAGATCTCCCCAGAGTCGCTCAATGATATTGAGGTCAGGAGACTGAGATGGCCACTCCAGAACCTTCACTTTATTCTGCTGTAGCCAATGACAGGTCGACTTGGCCTTGTGTTTTGGATCATTGTCATGTTGGAATGTCCAAGTACGTTCCATGCGCAGCTGATGAGTGCAAATTTTCCTCCAGTATTTTCTGATAACATGCTGCATTCATCTTGCCATCAATTTTGACCAAGTTTCCAGTGCCTTTGTAGCTCACACATCCCCAAAACATCAGCGATCCACCTCCGTGTTTCACAGTAGGAATGGTGTACCTTTCATCATAGCCCTTGTTGACTCCTCTCCAAATGTAACGTTTATGGTTTTGGCCAAAAAGTTCAATTTTGGTCTCATCACTCCAAATGACTTTGTTCCAGAAGTTTTGAGGCTTGTCTCTGTGCTGTTTGGAGTATTGTAAGCGGGATGCTTTGTGGTATTTGAGTAGTAATGGCTTTCTTCTGGCGACTTGACCATGCAGCCCATTTTTCTTCAAATGCCTCCTTATTGTGCATCTTGAAACAACCACACCACTTTTTTTCAGAGAGTCCTGTATTTCAACTGAAGTTAATTGTGGATTTTTCTTTGCATCCCGAACAATTTTCCTGGCAGTTGTGGCTGAAATTTTTGTTGGTCTGCCTGACCGTGATTTGGTTTCCACAGAATCCCTCATTTTCCACTTCTTAATTAGAGTTTGAACACTCCTGATTGGCATTCTCAATTGCTTGGATATCTTTTTATATCCCTTTCCTGTGTTATAAAGTTCAATTACCTTTTCCCGCAGATCATTTGACAATTCTTTTGCTTTCCCCATGACTCAGAATCCAGACACGTCAATGCAGCACTGGATGAAAGATGCAAGGGTCTTTCAGGAGTCCAGAAACTCACTGACCTTTTATACACACACACTGATTACAAGCAAACAGATCACAGGTGAGGATGGTTACCTTTAGTAGCCATTCAAACACGTTTGTGTCAACTTGTGTGCATGTTATCAGGCCAAAATCTCCATGGTATGTAAACTTTTGATCAGGGTCATTTGGGTAGTTTCTGTTGTCATTATGATTTAAAAAGAGTAAACACAGTTGTTTGACAATAAATGGCATCACCCAACCACTAACCATGAGTGAAAGAAAAGTTTGTGAGTTATCATTCATATTCTCTGACAAATGGCCAGAAAATCACAAATTCTGCTAGGGTATGTAAACTTATGAGCACAACTGTATATGATGACATTGAGCCTACTACTCCGTCTAAGAAACCTGACAAGTTCAAACGTCAGAAGGTTGCTAAGGTAGTCTTACCACATTCTGACCACTTAATTGACATACATCAGGACTCCTGGTCGTCGCCAGGAAAGAAATTTTCCCTGTCTAAAAAGATGCTAGCTCATTATTCTATCCCTGCGGAGTTGAGTAACAAATGGGAAACTCCACCGCCGGTGGACTCTCATGTTGCCCGTCTTGTGGTGTCATCTACTCTGCCTGTCATCACTGTCACCTCACTGAAGTAACCGACAAATAAACGTGTGAAGGGATGCCTGAAGTCTATTTACTCCCTCACTGGTGCTGTACATAGACCCACTATGGCAGCCTCCTGGGCTGTGAAAGGTATTGGAGGATTGAGGATGAGCTGCCTCAAGACTTTCCTGACACTGCCAGACAATATCTTTCTTATATTACCACAGCCTCCCACTATATTCAGGAGGCGGCCTCTGATGCAGGTGTAATGGCTCCCAAGGCATCTACTACGTCCATCCTGGCTCATCGAATTATGTGGTTGAGGTCCTGGAAGGTGGACCTGGACTCCAAAAAGACCTTGGAGGTGCTCCCATTTAAGGGAGACATCCTATTTGGGGAGGATCTGAACAAGATCGTAACTGACTTGGCTACTGCCAAGACTGCGTATCTCCCAAATACTAATCCTTCTGTTCCAAAGGCTAAGAGTACCAGCTCTACACTTGGTTGTACTATCCCTCCTGGATACAGGAGTGTTAGTGCCGGTACCTCTGTCTCAGAGAGGCAGGGGATACTATTCGACCCTGTTTCTTGTTCCGAAGCCAAATGGGTCCTTCCGGCCTATACTCAACCTCAAATCCTTGAACAAGTTTGTGAGAGTGTCCAAATTCCGTATGGAAACTCTGCGCTCTATAGTGCTGGCCATGGAACCCGAAGACTATGTGGTATCCCTGGACATACAGGATGCTTACCTGCACATACCTATTGCCATGTCGCATCAGCAATATCTGCGGTTTGCTATTGGCAGCCTACATTATCAATTCCAGGCACTGCCTTTTGTATTGGCTATGGCCCCTCAGATCTTCACCAAGGTCATGCCCCTGTGTAAAAAAACATCAGGTTATGGGGGGGGGGGTAATGGGGGTTTTACCCCATTTTCAAATGTACTAAGACCCTACCGCCGCTTTTTTGCTGTCCAGGGTACCCTATAGAAGCCTATGGGCTTCTTATCGCCGACCGCCGCCACCTCCGCCGCAGATGCCTCCCCCCAGCATACCTTCCTCCAGGCAGCCCTGGACCCTGAAGGTAATCTCCTCCTCCCCCTAGCAACACAGCCGGAGGTCCTTCAGGCCGCAGGGGGGAGGAGGAGGCACCGGGGGCAGCCTGCTGCTGCTTTCCAGTGTTGGAGGAGTCTGGAGAGCCGTGGGAGATGACGGAGACCCCCCGCAGACCACCTCACAGGTATCGCGGGGGGCCTGCGATAAGCAGTGAGGGGCGGCGATGCATCTAATACATCCCGCCCAATGTCTGATATCTATTAAATATGGAATAAACATTGCCGGATGCCAATTCCTTTTGTCACTTTCAAGTTATTTCATTGTAAAACATGGGTACTGCTATTTTTTTTGTGGAAGGTACCATTAAATACATGTTTGTTTGTGTGCATAGCCCTGGTTGCATATTCCGATAGCCAGGGATGTGCAGTGCTGGCAGCCAGGGTAAGCAAATGGAAGTCTGCAGGCCAGTGCCACTGACCATTCATAAGGTCTAAATTACGATCTGTGCAATAGCAAGGTACAGTATTGTGGCTCTGATAACACTATGTAACAGAATTTTTGTCCTTGGGTAGTACAGTAAGTGCTATTTCTTAATTGCTTATGGGGTCTATTTATGATGCAGTGAAATGAGTTGAGAAGTGAGCTAGTGGAGAAGTTGCCCATGGCAACCAATCAGCATTGAAGAAACATTTATCAAGTGCATTCTATAAAATTGTACGTAGCAGTTGATTGGTTGCCTTGGGCAACTTCTCCATTGACTCACTTCTCCACTCTATTCACTACTTCATAAATAGACCCCTATTTCTTAAAAGTACTGAAAATTGTATTTATTCTCTTCAAACTTTGCTTTTGTGACCAGGACATTTTATGCTTTAAAATTTAGCTATTTAAGATGAGAAAAGGACAAATTTGCATTTATTTTTTTTTGCACAATGTGAGACAAAAATCAACGTATATATGAAAATAAACTTAGAAATTTGTACAAACATCACCACAAAAGAATTGGAAGCGAGCAGCTTTTCGAGATTTATGATTATACAGTATATCTCTTCTATGAATCAGCCCCCAGATGTAGTCTCCCATCATGTTCTCGTTATACTGTCCTTGGAAGCAGCGATCAAATGCCAGTATATCCTGCTGGAAGTTCTCACCTTGCTCCTCCAAGTACGCTCCTATGTTCTCCTTGAATTTCTCAAGATGAGCATAAAGAATATGAACTTTGAGGGACATCCTGCACTCCATTGTGCTAAAGTTCTTCACTAAAGTCTCAACCAACTGCCTTGTGATTGCCCAGGAAGCCCAGAATCACTGCAATAAATCTGGTCCAAGCAGCTTCCTCTTTCTGAACGAGTATCTTTGGGAAGTCGTTGCACTGCATGGTTGTCCCAAATCTGTGCTCCCACAAAAACACCGGCTTTGACCTTTGCCTAAGACAGCATAGGAAGAAGTCTTGATAAAGTGGCAGCAGACATAGCAAAATGCATCTGCAGGATGTTAGCAGCCTATTGATGTCAGCTCTGAGAAATGTAGTTATGTATCCACTGTGGAAACTGGAGGTAAACTGAATTGGGGGGCTTAAGGTTCCAACGTTTATATTATAGTAGTCTATATTATTATAAAGTTCGAAAAGTGACATCCAGTAATTTACTGTGAGCTCCCATTGACTAGCTGACAGTGTACATGAATCTGTAAGGCAGGCAGATACTGCAGCGTTGTGGCTGAATGCTCTGTCCTGGCGGTGGCTGTGATATACACCCAGCTGATCCCCGTGAGCTTACCATTCCCGCAGACTCCTGGCAAGATGAAGCAGCGTTTGGAGGCAAGCCCGCCATCAGGGGAGTACTGATGGGGTTGTGTCTATGTTGCCTTCGTGCAAAGGACCTGGACGTGACAAAACGAGTAGGCAGGAGACAACTTCCGCCCTTACAGCTCCTAAATGTTTCCTTCGTTCTCCGTTCGTTTAGGGTATTTTTTTTTTCTATGCAGCATTGGACCCCTCGCGGGCTCGCTTCGCTCGCCACGCATCGGGCTCGGTGTCTCGCTCCGCTCCGCTTCGCTCGCCACACTTTTCTATTCCAAATAGATTGTGACATGGACCCAGGGGGTTATGGGAAAGGTCCTTAGCGCGAAGAGAATCTAGACGCAACCGTACTGATGGCACAGCTGTCCCGGGCCCTGCCTCTCTAACATGCCGCGATGCTCCGCGTACTTTTAATGACCGAGTTCTGACACTGTCACAGGAGGGGGATAGGACGCTGCAAGTTTCTATTGTAAACGTCCCTGCCAAAATGGCCACTGCCTCAGAGGAGACAGTTATTAAAGATACTAGAGGAGGCTCCTCTAGTATACTTAATAACTGTCTCCTCTGAGGCGGTGGCCATTTTAGCAGGGACTTTTCAATAGAAGCTTGCAGCGTACTCTCCCGCTCCTGTAACAGTCCCAGATCTCGGTCATGAAAAAGGTGCGGAGCTACACAAAATGGAGGGGGTTGAGCTACACGGGACTAGGCTGCTATCACAACTGCTACAGCTCTGGCCAGCCTGTGTGTGTGTATATATTTGTTATTTTGCTTTTTTATTATTATTATTATTATTATTATTATTGCTATTATTATTATTTATTTTTTTTGGGGGGGGGGGGGGGGGATTGGTGCCTATTTCGTGAGTCCCGGGCCCCTGAATTTCTGATGGCAGACCTGTTTGGAGTTACAGTCAGTGTTATTGGGCTTCCCTCTGGCACTGTTGTACTGCTCAGCAGCTCCTGCATTGCACATTGCAATCTGCACTGAAGTATCAGAAATGTCCTGGAAAATAAGAACATTTCAAAATATCATTATCCAGGTCACCAGAGTATACTGTAGATTGTGGGGAATAATTGCAATTTTCTATACTCTTGGGGCATAGGCAATTAGGAAATAATACTTCAGGAGAATAAAAAAAATAAAATTTGTTACAAAGGGGTTAATTTAATACGGTCTGAGATGCCGGAGGTTTGGAACTACGGGTGAGAATGCACATATTTTTAAATCGGCACTCAATTACAAGGCAAAACCAGATTGGTTTCGCCTTGTAAATGATTGCTGCTTTACAAATACAGACATATTTTACTCCCAAAGTCTAACACCTTCGGCAACTCAGACCGTATTATATTTACCCCATAGTGTAATAACTAGAGATGAGCGGGTTCGGTTCCTCGGAAACCGAACCCCCCCGAACTTCACCCATTTTACACGGGTCCGAGGCATACTCGGATTCTCCCGTATGGCTCGGTTAACCCGAGCGTGCCCGAACGTCATCATCCCGCTGTCGGATCCTCGCGAGATTCGGATTCTATATAAGGAGCCGCGCGTCGCCGCCATTTTTCACTCGTGCATTGGAAATGATAATGAGAGGACGTGGCTGGCGTCCTCTCACTTTGTTTCAGGGGGCTGCATATCTTTATTCTGGGGACCAGCAGTATTATAGGAGGAGTACAGTGCAGAGTTTTGCTGACCAGTAACTACCAGTATTATACGTTGTCTGCCTGAAAAACGCTCCATATCTGTGCTCAGTGTGCTGCATATATCTGTGCTCACACTGCTTTCTTGTGGGGACTGGGGACCAGCAGTATTATATAGGAGGAGTCAGTGCAGAGTTTTGCTGACCAGTGACCACCAGTATACGTTGTCTGCCTGAAAAACGCTCCATATCTGTGCTCAGTGTGCTGCATATATCTGTGCTCACACTACTTTATTGTGGGTACTGGGGACCACCAGTATATTATATAGGAGGAGTACAGTGCAAAGTTTTGCTGACCAGTGACCACTAGTATTATACGTTGTCTGCCTGAAAAACGCTCCATATCTGTGCTCAGTGTGCTGCATATATCTGAGCTCACACTGCTTTATTGTGGGGACTGGGGACCACCAGTATATTATATAGGAGGAGTACAGTGCAGAGTTTTGCTGACCAGTGACCACCAGTATTATACGTTGTCTGCCTGAAAAACGCTCCATATCTGTGCTCAGTGTGCTGCATATATCTGTGCTCACACTGCTTTATTGTGGGGACTGGGGACCACCAGTATATTATATAGGAGGAGTACAGTGCAGAGTTTTGCTGACCAGTGACCACCAGTATTATACGTTCTCTGCCTGAAAAACGCTCCATATCTGTGCTGCATTGTAGTATATAGTAGGAGTACAGTGCATAATTTTGCTGACCACCAGTATATAATATATAGGAGTATGGTACAGAAGGCCACTGCTCTACCTACCTTTGTGTCGTCAAGTATACTATCCATCCATACCTGTGGTGCATTTCAGTTTTGCACAGTTTGCTGACCACCAGTATATAATATATAGCAGTACGGTACAGTAGGCCACTGCTCTACCTACCTCTGTGTCGTCAAGTATACTATCCATCCATACCTGTGGTGCATTTCAGTTTTGCACAGTTTGCTGACCACCAGTATATAATATATAGGAGTACGGTACAGTAGGCTACCGCTCTACCTACCTCTGTGTCGTCAAGTATACTATCCATCCACACCTGTGGTGCATTTAAGTTTTGCACAGTTTGCTGACCACCAGTATATAATATATAGCATTACGGTACAGTAGGCCACTGCTCTACCTACCTCTGTGTCGTCAAGTATACTATCCATCCATACCTGTGGTGCATTTAAGTTATGCACAGTTTGCTGACCACCAGTATATAATATATAGCATTACGGTACAGTAGGCCACTGCTCTACCTACCTCTGTGTCGTCAAGTATACTATCCATCCATCCATACCTGTGGTGCATTTCAGTTTTGCACAGTTTGCTGACCACCAGTATATAATATATAGCAGTACGGTACAGTAGGCCACTGCTCTACCTACCTCCGTGTCGTCAAGTATACTATCCATCCATACCTGTGGTGCATTTCAGTTGTGCGCAGTATATATAGTAGTAGGCCATTGCTATTGATACTGGCATATAATTCCACACATTAAAAAATGGAGAACAAAAATGTGGAGGGTAAAATAGGGAAAGATCAAGATCCACTTCCACCTCGTGCTGAAGCTGCTGCCACTAGTCACGGCCGAGACGATGAAATGCCATCAACGTCGTCTGCCAAGGCCGATGCCCAATGTCATAGTAGAGAGCATGTAAAATCCAAAACACAAACGTTCAGTAAAATGACCCAAAAATCAAAATGAAAAGCGTCTGAGGAGAAGCGTAAACTTACCAATATGCCATTTACGACACGGAGTGGCAAGGAACGGCTAAGGCCCTGGCCTATGTTCATGGCTAGTGGTTCAGCTTCACATGAGGATGGAAGCACTCATCCTCTCGCTAGAAAACTGCAGTGCCACTCCTAGATGGGCCAGGTGTTTGTGTCGGCCACTTGGGTCGCTTAGCTTAGTCACACACCTACCTCATTGCGCCTCTTTTTTTCTTTGCATCATGTGCTGTTTGGGGACTATTTTTTTGAAGTGCCATCCTGCCTGACACTGCAGTGCCACTCCTAGATGGGCCAGGTGTTTGTGTTGGCCACTTGGGTCGCTTAGCTTAGCCATCCAGCGACCTTGGTGCACCTCTTTTTTTCTTTGCATCATGTGCTGTTTGGGAACTATTTTTTTGAAGTGCCATCCTGTCTGACACTGCAGTGCCACTCCTAGATGGGCCAGGTGTTTGTGTCGGCCACTTGGGTCGCTTAGCTTAGTCACACAGCTACCTCATTGCGCCTCTTTTTTTGTTTGCATCATGTGCTGTTTGGGGACTATTTTTTTGAAGTGCCATCCTGTCTGACACTGCAGTGCCACTCCTAGATGGGTCAGGTGTCTGTGTCGGCCACTTGGGTCGCTTAGCTTAGTCATCCAGCGACCTCAGTGCAAATTTTAGGACTAAAAATAATATTGTGAGGTGTGAGGTGTTCAGAATAGACTGAAAATGAGTGGAAATTATGGTTATTGAGGTTAATAATACTATGGGATCAAAATGACCCCCAAATTCTATGATTTAAGCTGTTTTTGATGGGTTTTTGTAAAAAAACACCCGAATCCAAAACACACCTGAATCCGACAAAAAATGTTCAGGGAGGTTTTGCCAAAACGCGTCTGAATCCAAAACACGGCCGCTGAACCGAATCCAAAACCAAAACACAAAACCCGAAAAATTTCCGGTGCACATCACTAGTAATAACCTATACATTGATCTCCCCCTATACATTGATCTCCCCCTATACTATATGTTGATGCAGGGGATTTGTTTTATGTGTGCTTTTGGTTTTGGATACTACAGGATGGATGTCAGATGTGTAACAACAAGGGTAGCTACATTTTGTCATTTAAATATTGACAGTTAAAAAACTGTCCATATATACAGATACAGGTTGAGTATCCCTTATCCAAATATTCCGAAATACGGAATATTCCGAAATACGGACTTTTCTGAGTGAGAGTGAGATAGTGAAACCTTTGTTTTTGATTGCTCAATGTACACAAACTTTGTTTAATACACAAAGTTATTAAAAATATTGTATTAAATGAGCTTCAGGCTGTGTGTATAAGGTGTATATGAAACATAAATGAATTGTGTGAATGTACACACACTTTGTTTAATGCACAAAGTTATAAAAAAATATTGGCTAAAATTACCTTCAGGCTGTGTGTATGAGGTGTATATGAAACATAAATGCATTCTGTGCTTAGATTTAGATCCCATCACCATGATATCTCATTATGGTATGCAATTATTCCAAAATACGGAAAAATCCGATATCCAAAATACCTCTGGTCCCAAGCATTTCGGATAAGGGATACTCAACCTGTATAGATTTGGTAAATTAGACTTTTACAAACTATAATGCTAATAATATATAGTAATACTATAAAATATAATACTAAAATATAGGGAGACATATACACATAGAAAATAAAGTTAGTAAATATAAAAGCACATAGATGATAGATGAAAATAAGTTTAAATTATTGCTGTGTACTGTAAGTCAAAAAGGAGAGAGACCACGGAACAGTGAATGAGCTGGAAGAGCAGTTATTATAGCTACTTCACACTGATAGGGTTGAATTTAGGTCGATCAATCAGATACGATCAGATTAAAGTGAAAGCACCTAAAATGGGTTTTGTCAATTTTCTTAGAGATATTAATCAAAGTGAAGGAAGTTAAAAGGAATTCTTACAAACCTGGCACCAGGCGAAACAATGCAATAGAAAAGTACATGCTGAATAATACAGTATTTATAATGATCATTGTACTCGCAACTCTGTGCAAAGGTTTGGGGAAATTTTTACAGCAGAAAGTGTTTAGGTTTGACAGGTTGATTTACATATAAGACCCTAATACAATTATTTGAGTGGCTATTGGAAATTAACTAATGTGTCAAATTAATTAATGTGCCATTAAACTGTTTCTTTTAGTTTTGCTTAAGATATTGTAGCATTATGGCAACATTTTCAATCATATTTATTAACATTATTTTTACTAAAATAATGTGAGAAAGGGTGTTTTCACACCCTTTTCACATTATTTTAGTATCACCTGAATGTATTAAAGGGCATTTGGAGCAGTTTTCATGAAAAACTGCTCCAAACCCTTTAATTCACTTTTTTTTAGTAACCCACATCGCATTCCCCATACTTAGAATGGGAAATGTGATGTGGCCAAATTTACTAAAACAACATTTTTGAAAAAATACTGCAGTGTGCCCTGTGATAATCTCGCCAAGTAAAAAAAAAACCCAAACCATACTCACCTGTCCAGGGAGCCGGTGTCCGCTGCTCCGGTGAGCGCTGCCGGGTGCTGGGTCCCCCATATGCTGCAAAGTGCGACCCCGGTGCAGTAAAGTGACACTGCAAAACGGCAGCGCACTTTACAGCACCAGGGGTCACAGCGCAGGAGAAAGACCCGGCGCCCGGCAGCCTCCTGAAGCAGCGCGGACCGGCTCCCTTGACAGGTGAGTATATTAACCTTCTGGGGGGGGGATCTGCGGCACGCAGGGGTAGTCGCAGCGATGGGTGTCGACCGGGCGGCGGCGGTAGTGGCTATGTCGGCGGGGGGCGGCAGGACATCTGGGTATTTTTTACGAAACATACCCCGATCATGCTGCGAAGAGGCATTGCAGGGACAGAGCTTGACCGCATTGAGTGTACACACTAGACGAGATTGTAAAAGATCTGGCTCAGATTGGCCTTTCTGAGTGATATCTTTTACTTTCTCATCTAGTGTGTATGGGCCTTCAGTGTCTCCCATCCATTGTTTATATGCTAAAACAGAACGTGACCCCTGGTAAATATTAGATAATATTTCTCATACATCCTAGAGGATGCTTGGGACGACATCAAGACCATGGGGTATAGACGGGATTCGCAGGAGACATAGGCACTCTAAAGACTTTTCATTGGGTGTGAACTGGCTCCTCCCTCTATGCCCCTCCTCCAGACCTCAGTTTTAGAAATGTGCCCAGGTCGACTGGATGCACTCTGAGGAGCTCTACTGAGTTTCTCTGAAAAGACTTATGTTAGGTTTTTTATTTTCAGGAAGATCTGCTGGCATCAGACTCCCTGCTTCGTGGGACTGAGGGGGCAGAAGTAGGAACCAACTTCCTCAGAGTTTCATTGCTCTGCTTCTGGCTAACAGGACACCATTAGCTCCTGAAGGGAACTGAACGCTAGCCGTGTCTAGATGCTCACTCCCACAGCACGCCGTCACCCCCCTCACAGAGCCAGAAGTCAGAAGACAGGTGAGTATGAGAAGAATGATCTTCAATCAAGTAAGTGACGGCTAAAGCGCAGCGCGCCATGTTGCCCACACATACACAGGCACTGCAGGGTGCAGGGCGTATGGCGCGGGGGGCGCCCTGGGCAGCATGAAACCTATGGAAACTGGCATAAATAAGGGGCATAAGTTGCTGAGGCACAGTCCTACCCCCGCCAGTATAAAAAATTACCTCATAAAAGCTGAGGAGAAACACACATGGAAGAGTAGAGCTTCCTCCTCAGTCAGCTAGCACACTGCTCAGCGCCATTTTCTCTCTCTCCTCAGGCTGATCCTCCTCCACTACTGAACAAGTATCAGGGTGCAAAACAGGGTGGGCCACAGTGAATTTGGTGCTATATAATTGTGTGATTAACATTATAAAAGCGCTGAATGTCAGTGGGCATTTTGTGTTCACAGACATTGTGTTACTGGCGCTGGGTTGTGAACTGGCAAATCCCATCTGTGTCCCTCTGACAGATTTTACTGTGGGTCTGTCCCCCTATAAGTCCCGGAGTGTCTGTGGTGTGGTTCTGCAAGTGTGTGACATGTCTGTGGCAGGGAACTCTGTGGAGACATGTTAGGGACACAGAGGTGCAATATGACACCAAGAGCCTGACTGGGTGAAAGGTTAAATGATAGTGTAAATCATATCAGTAAGAGGTTGGACTGAATCTCATGCAGAAAATGAAAATAATCCGTTGAAGATGTGATTTTTAATATTTCTGCCTTTCATCCACAGGGACCTTTCTGGGTCACATACAAATTTGTACAAGTAGTACAAACTGATACCGACACGGACTCTGATTCCTCTGTCGACACTAGTGATTCCAGGGGAATAGGTCCTAAGTTAGCAAAAAAAGCATTCAAAACATGTTTTAGCTATAAAGGAGGTGTTAGAAATTACGAAGCCCCCTCTTTTACCACAAGGAGAGGGTTTACTTTAGTGAAGAAGTAATGTAATTTTCCCTTCACCTCAGGTCTGATTTAACCTGAAAAGAAATTTCAGATTCCCAAAAGGAATTCAGGCAGCTTACCTTTTTCCAAAAAAGGTGGGAGTCACCCCGCATTTTAGACAGGGCCCTGTCATAAAAGAGAAAAGGTGTTTCTCCCTGCGCCTGGAATGGCTTCACTTAAGGAGCCGACAGACCGCAAGTGAGTGAGGTGATTTATTGATATGGCCAATGAGACACTACTCAGGCCTACCATTGTCTGTGAGTGGGTGAGTAGTGCTATTGAAAAGTGGTCAGAAAACTTGTCATTAGACATTGACACAATAGATGGAGACGAGATACTCCTAACGTTAGGTCATACCAAAGACGCTGCTGCGTACGTACTAGAATCCATGAAATATATTGGTTTCTTGGGATCAAGAACCGCTACCATGGCAGTATCGGCTCGGAGGGCGTTGTGGATTCGCCAGTGGAATACTGATGTAGATTCCAAAATAAAATATGGAGGCTCTCCCGTATAAAGGTGAGGCCTTGTTTGGTGATGGGCTGGATGCGTTAGTCTCGGAGGCTACCGCAGATAAGTCAACATTCTTGCCTTATGCTCCTACACCGGCAAAAAAGACACATCACTCTCACATACAGTCCTTTTGGCCCAACAAATACAAAAAGGCCAAAGGTCTCCCCTTTTTTTTGCAGGTAGGGGAAGGGGAAAAGAAAGAAATCCGCAGCGTTTCCCGGATCGCAGGAGCAGAAGTCCACCCCTGCTTCTGCCAAATCTGCAGCATAACGCTGGGGCTCCCTTGCGGGAGTCGCTCGGGTGGGAGCACGTCTGAAACTTTTCAGCCAAATCTGGATTCAATCTGGCCTGGACCAATGGGTCTTACAAATAGTGTCCCATGGGTATAAACTAGAGTTTCAAGACGTCCCCCATGCCGATTTTTCAAATCGACGTTGCCAGCTTCTCTTCCGGGAAGAGAGGCAGTAACAACGGCAATTCAAAAATTATGTCAGGATGAGGTCATTGTCCTGGTACCCTTGGCACAGTAAGGGAAAGGTTTTTTTATTCAATACTCTTCGTAGTTCCGAAGCCGGACAGCTCGGTCAGACCGATTTTAAACCTGAAAATCTGAATCTCTACCTGAAAAGGTTCAAGTTCAAGATGGAATCCCTGATGGTAGTGATTTCCTTTCTGGAAGAGGGGTACTTCACGGTGTCAGTAGACATAAAAGATGCTTACTTGCATGTTCCCATTTATCCTCCTCACCAAGCTTATCTAAGATTCGCAGTACAGGATTGCCATTACCAGTTTCAGACGTTGCCGTTCGGACTCTTCACGGCACCGAGGGCATTCACCAAGGTGATGGCGGAGATGATGGTCCTCCTTCGTTAAAAAGGAGTCAATATAATTCCTTATCTGGACGATCTCCTGATAAAGCGAGATCCAGGGAACAGTTGGTGCAGAACATCGCACTCTCCCTGTCAATACTCCAACAACACGGTTGGATTATGAATTTTCCAAAGTCGCAGTTCGAACTGACATCAAGATTGTCCTTTTTAGGGATGATTCTGGACACAGAAGTACGGAGAGTATTTCTTCCAGTGGAAAAGGCTCTGGAAATCCAGAAAATGGTCAAACAAATATTGAAACCAACAAGCGTATTGATCCATCAATGCATTCGGTTGTTGGGGAAAATGGTAGCGGCCTACGAGGCCATACAGTTTGGCCGATTTCATGCCAGAGTATTCCAGTGGTACCTGTTGGACAAGTGGTCTGGATGCCACCTACACATACACCGGAAAATAATCCTGTCCCGCAAAGCCAGGATTTCGCTCCTGTGGTGGCTACACAGTTTTCACCTACTAGAGGGACGCAGGTTTGGGATTCACGACTGGGTCCTAATAACCATGGATGCAAGTCTCCGAGGCTGGAGAGCTGTCACACAGGGGGAAAGCTTCCAAAGAAAATGGTCAAGTCAGGAAGCCTGCCTTCACATAAACGTTCTGGAATTGAGAGCCATTTACAACGGCCTTCTACAAGCGGTACATCTTCTTCAAGATCCGTGCAGATCCAGTCGGACAATGTAACAGCAGTCGCGTACATAAACAGGCAAGGCGGCACGAAAAGCAGAGCGGCAATGGCAGAGGTGACAAGGATTCTCCTCTGGGCAGAAAGACATGTTAGAGCTCTGTCAGCAATTTTGTGGACTTCCTCAGCAGAAGACTTCCTCAGCAGACACGATCTCCATCCAGGAGAGTGGGGCCTCCACCAAGAAGTCTTCGCAGAGGTGATGAGTCTTTGGGGAGTTCCTCAAGTAGACATGATGGCATCTTGTCTAAACAAGAAGCTTCAGAGATATTGTTCCAGGTCGAGAGACCCTCAAGCAATAGCAGTGGATAACTGGTGACCCAGTGGGTGTTTCGGTTGGTATATGTTTTCCCTCCACTTCCACTGATTCCAAAAGTTCTCAAAATAATAATAAGAACAAGAGTTTGAGCAATCTTCATTGCCCCAGACTGGCCAAGGAGGGCTTGGTATCCAGATCTTCAGGAGTTGCTTATAGAAGATCTTCGGCTTCTTCCTCCTCGAGAGGACCTACTACAGCAGGGGCCGTGTGTGTATCAAGACTTACCGCGACTACATTTGATGGCATGGCTGTTGAGCGTCGGATCCTAGCCCGAAAGGGTATTCCCAAGGAAGTCATCCCCACTCTTATTCAGGCCAGGAAAGGAGTAACGTCTAAACATTACCACCGTATTTGGAGAAAATATGTGTCTTGGTGTGAATCCAAGAAGGCTCCTATGGAAGAGTTTGAGTTGGGACGTCTCCATTTTCTGCAGGCTGGTGTGGATGCGGGCCTTAGATTGGGGTCAATCAAGGTCCAGATTTCGGCCTTATAAGTTTTCTTTCAAAAACAATTGGCCTCCTTTCCAGAAGTTCAGATGTTCGTGAAAGGGGTTCTGCACATCCAGCCTCCATTTGGGCCTCCAGTGGCACCATGGGACCTTAATGTGGTGTTGCAGTTCCTTCAATCGGGTTGGTTTGAGCCTCTACAAGAAATAGAGTTGAAGTTTCTCACTTGGAAAGTGGTGATGCTTTTGGCGTTGGCATCTGCAACGTGGGTGTCTGAATTGGGGGCCTTGTCCCACAAGAGCCCTTACCTGATCTTCCATGAAGATAGGACAGAGTTGAGAACTCGTCAACATTTTCTTCCAAAGGTGGTTTCCTCTTTCCACATAAACCAACCTATTGTGGTGCCAGTTGCTACTGACACGTTTGCTGAGTCATAGTCTCTAGATGTGGTTAGAGCTTTGAAGATTTATGTCGCTAGAACAGCTCGAATACGGAAAACAGAGGTTTTGTTTGTCCTGTATGATCCCAACAAGATTGGGTGTCCTGCTTCCAAGCAGACTATTGCGCGCTGGATCACGCTCAGCAGCAGGTGTCCGGCAATGCACTGCAGTAAAGTGAAGAAACTCCAAATAAACTACATCTCCCAGCAGCCCTTGCTGCCAGGAGCTGTAGTGTATTTGTACTTACTTCACTTTACTGTAGTGCGTTGCTGGACACCTGCTGCTGAGCGTGTCAAAGGAGGACAGAAAGGTACTGAGCTGCCGCCTATCCCCAGCATCATAACGTTCTGGAAGCTCCCAGTTGGGAGATGGAGTACCTGTGTCAGAGCTGCAGCTGCGGGTGAGTTATATGACTGGGCTGATGCTCATGCCTGTGCCAGCTGTAATGCTGCAAAGGGGCCATGTGACTTTTGCTTCTCATCCTGGGGCACTGCAACTGTGGACATAGTGTAAGGGTAGCGTCTAGATCAGGCATGGCCAACCTGTGGCTCTCCAGATGTTGTGAAACTACACATCCCAGCATGCCTTGCCACAGTTTTAGCATTCCCTAATAGCAAAACTGTGGCAAAGCATGATGGGGCTTGTAGTTTTACAACAGCTGGAGAGCCACAGGTTGGCCAGGCCTGGTCTAGATTCTCTTCGTGCGGAGGACCTTTCCCATAACCCCCTGGGTCCATGTCACAATCTATTTGGAATAGAAAAGTGTTGCGAGCGAAGCGTGGCGAGCGAAGCGAGCCCGCGAGGGTCCAATGCTGCATGGAAAAAAGAAATTTCCCCAAACGCACGGAGAACAAAGAAAACATTTAGGAGCTGTAAGGGCGGAAGTTCTCTCCTGCCCACTCGTTTTGTCACGTCCAGGTCCTTTGCGCGAAGGCAACATAGACACAACCATAGAGTAAGGGACACTGCAGCTGTGGGCATAGTGTAAGGGGCACTGCAACTGTGGGCATAGTGTAAGGGGCACTGCAATTGTGGGCATAGTGTAAGGGGCACTGCAATTGTGGGCATAGTGTAAGGGGCACTGCAATTGTGGGCATAGTGTAAGGGTCACTGCAATTGTGGGCATAGTGTAAGGGGCACTGCAATTGTGGGCATAATATGTAAGTATCACTACAACTGGACTTTTCCCGTGAGTAATCCATGGGGCGCCATATTTGCTTAAGTAAATATTTGCTTACCAAAAAATTTGACCCCGGCCCTGGCCATCGCCTGCCCGCCCGCCCACCAGAGACGCCAGCTGCCGCAGTCATTGCCTTTGGGCTCGGGCACCGCAGCAGCTGGCCGTGACCTCTTGTATGGTGATGCGGATGTGACTCACAGGTCATGATCGCTACGTCGCCTGCCAGCTAGCCCGCCCAGCCAGTCCTGCTTCGTTGTGGTTGGAACCAGGATGCTGGGAGGGAATGCTCTGCCTCTGTGCTGCTTCTCACTGTTGTAATACTGAGATGGAAACCTGAGCTGTAAACTGAGGTTGGAGCCAGTGTTTTTTTTTATTTGATTGATAGTTTTGGAATTATAATTGTGTGTGTTTACAATGTATGGAAAAACGATGTGGGCACAGTGTGTGGAATTACTGTGGGGGAAGGGAGGTACAATGTGTGGCATTACTATGAGGGATTAAGATGAGTGGAATTACGATGTGGGCAGTGTGTGGAATTACTGTAGGGAGGGACAGTGTGGTGTATTTACTGTGGGGGACAGTGTTTGGAATTACTATTTCTTTGTTTTATTACTGTGGGGGTGAATGTATTTGTTTTATTTCTGTTGATATATTTGATTAAAAAAAAAAAACGTACAAGTTTAAAAAGGTTAAAAAATCACTGGCATAGACTGTCCAGAGGAACTGGTTTTCTCCTCTCAGCCTGGCCTCGGGTACAGTATGTGTGTATAGTATGTTAGTGGTGTGTTTTGTGCGTGTGTAATGTATACGTGTGTGTGTGTGTGTGTGTGTGTGTGACAAATATACAAAACAGATACATATTTTTTATACACACACTATATACATATATATATATATATATATATATATATATATAACGAAATAGAGGAGATGGCGCCAAGGGAGTTATATCAATGCCCTGCCTAAAAACGGACCCTTACAGTACTCTCCGGATAAATTACGTCAGATAACAAATACTAACATAAAAATTTATTAAAACAACATATAAACCCGACACAAATGTTCATAAGTATACAGAGTTGATACATTTACATTTGTCGCACAATTTGAACAATCAGTTTGTAGTGATGAGGAAAAAGCGTAGATATATCACTACGATTTCCTCCTTCTCCTTATTGTAGATTCGGAGGTAACATCAGATAATAGATAGATAAATAACCCAACGCGTTTCGTCTTGTTCCAAGACTTCATCAGGGGTAAAATCTACAATTGTAGAATAATAAGTCAAAACAAATAAATAGCAATAAGCATCTTACACTCACATATAACATGACATATTGGTATCAAAAGAACATGACATAGCAACATGAGGAGGAAAACAGAATAAATAACATGAAGAAAGAGGAAAAAAGAGAACCAAAAAGCACAGGTTGTGAAAAACATACCTCTTCATTTCAGAACATATTGTCAGCACATAAAAGGTCATTCAAAGATGTATGAACAACGTTTCAATATTTCAAAGGGACTTGATTGATACAGCGAGGACCATACCTAATTACATATAGACGTGTACAAGTGGGGCCATTTTCAAGTTGATAACTCTTCATCTCATTCATTTTTTTCATACATACATCACGTTTCCAGTATATATACACTCATGTACATGTTTAACCATACAAGGACTTAATTTATTTATATAAAGATCAGACATATTTGTTTATAAATTATTTTTACTTTTATTATATTTATTTATTTCTTCGTTTATTATTTATCATTTTTTCATCAAATATTCTTATTTTTAGGTTTATGTTTATTTCTATTTCTATTTTTTAAATATATATTTTTTATTTTTATTTATTTTTATTTTTATTTATATTTATTTTTATTGGTTTTTTAATTTTTTTAATATTTTATTTATTTATTATTTTTTATTTTTATTTTTTTATTTATTGATTGATTTTTATTATTATTATTTATTTATTTTTATTATTTTTTGTTTATTTTTATTTCCATTTTTATTTTTATTTTATTTTTATATAAATATATATATATATATATATATATATATATATATATATATATATTCCATTTTTCCCCCCATTTATTTATTTATTATCGCTCCAGCGTCATGCAATACGATTAAGGGGAATTACCCACAGGGGATCAGTCTAATATCTAGGACATGAAACTGAGTTAAATGAGATGGGGTGTGTCCAACATCATTCCTGGCAATTAGCCAGGTTTGGTTTCCCTAAATAGTAACCAGAGAGACAGTGAAAAGCATTATGGGTAATATTAATCAATTAGGTATTTCCTCCTAAGGAGTTATTCTCATAATAATACCGTTAATACACTTAGTTTGATTATTTGAAAATGATAAATCTATGCACTTTTGGTTAAGTAATCTCCATTCTAATATAGTAAATGGAGCACATATATATAGAGCACCAATCACTTTGCAAGGGAAGTGATGTAATCACTTTTCCCTTTATAAAGGGTGGTTATCAGGTCCAATGCCTCATTATACAGAGACTTGGCTGTCAGCACTGCACTACTGGAGTGTAAGGTTTTGTTTTTGTTTTTACAATAGTATATTATCAACTTTTAAAGTGGTCCCATTTATTAGTATACACTTTGTACCAACTATATGTATTTTATTGACTGGTTAACCACTAATCATTTATAAATGTAATTTTTTAAAGAGTATATGATATGCACTAATTATATATATTCACTATATAAATATGACAGATTTATTCATGAATATGAAACTAAGTTGTATGAGTTATACACTCACTTACATAATTTTTATAGTTAATAGATCTTCCCCTTACTAAGTGAAAGGAGTATTTGTTTCTCCATGGGGTGGGAACTCTTTGTACCATACTGGTACTTTAATGGATGGTCTAATTGATATCAACCCAATTAATTTACCAGGTCTACCACGTGTTCTAAATTGGTTAGACATTATACCCATTTGAATTGCCTTCACTCCTGAGTCTGAGTGTCAGGTTCAAGCTGCTGACCGATGAGGTATGTGCTATATTATAGAGATTTCTTTAATGATTGGCACTAATGAACTACACCCCCTGTGGGTAGCACTTTGAGTAATTTGTTTGAATTATTCGATCATAGATCAGTGATACCGTCCATAAAGGATGGGTTTCCCTAATAAACATATCATGTGGGTTCACTATACTGATGGTTAATACAATTAGTCCTGGGTTTTCCAAATATGAATAAATGGCTGGTTATAATCAGATCATTTAGTAGAGGATCGTTGTATAGTGGTAACATTGGTGTTTGTTATAGCCAATTCTGTGGCTTTGTTCTGTATCATATATAGAAACCACACGGGTTAGTCATGAGATCTGTTCATTAGTGACCAGACATTAATGATACCAGAATTTTTATAATTATGGGTGTCAAAATAAGATAGGGGTCTATTTATGAACTCATAGGTGTTCTTATAATTAATACCCAATTAATCAATTTATTAGGTTCCTTATGCTTGTGAACCAGTTAGATTCTATACACATATGAATCTTCCCCATATTCGAATATCTGAATGTCAGACTCAAGCTGATGATATATGAGGTATGTGCCGTTCCATTGGATTAATCCCAATCTCTGCCTAATTGAACAAAAAGTGTCCTTTAATTAATAAAGGTTATTAAACGTTTTTTAATTAGGTATGGTCCTCGCTGTATCAATCAAGTCCCATTGAAATATTGAAACGTTGTTCATACATCTTTGAATTACCTTTTATGTGCTGACAATATGTTCTGAAATTAAGAGGTATGTTTTTCACAACCTGTGCTTTTTGGTTCTCTTTTTTCCTCTTTCTTCATGTTATTTATTCTGTTTTCCTCCTCATGTTCTTTTGATACCAATATGTCATGTTATATGTGAGTGTAAGATGCTTATTGCTATGTATTTGTTTTGACTTATTATTCTACAATTGTAGATTTTACCCCTGATGAAGTCTTGGAACAAGACGAAACGCGTTGGGTTATTTATCTATCTATTATCTGATGTTACCTCCGAATCTACAATAAGGAGAAGGAGGAAATCGTAGTGATATATCTACGCTTTTTCCTCATCACTACAAACTGATTGTTCAAATTGTGCGACAAATGTAAATGTATCAACTCTGTATACTTATGAACATTTGTGTCGGGTTTATATGTTGTTTTAATAAATTTTTATGTTAGTATTTGTTATCTGACGTAATTTATCCGGAGAGTACTGTAAGGGTCCGTTTTTAGGTAGGGCGTTGATATAACTCCCTTGGCGCCATCTCCTCTATTTCGTTTCATATTTTCACACATTTAGTTCCTCCTAACAGGGAACTTAGAGGATACAGGCAGCCATATAATTAATTAATTTTAAGTGTTTTATTTGAAATAGCGCAGTGGGAGATTAATTCTGGTCATATATATATATATATATATATATATATATATATACACAGACACATACACACTCCTACGGAAACCCCCCCCCCCTCCCCCAGTAAATCCTGTGTTTGCCCCTGAGTTGGTAGATATCTCACCACTAGTTAAGTAATTCCTTTCCTCGAAATGTCAGTCTCCCTGGGCACAGTTTCTACAACTGAGGTCTGGAGGAGGGGCATAGAGGGAGGAGCCAGTTCACACCCAATGAAAAGTCTTTAGAGTGCCCATGTCTCCTGCGGATCCCGTCTATACCCCATGGTCTTGATGTCGTCCCCAGCATCATCTACGGATTAGGAGAAAAGGATTTACCGGTAGGTTATCAAAATCCTATTTTCTTTAGCTGTTGCTGCAAAATGATGCCCATCAAATGCTTTCCCAAAAGCTTGCAGGTACAAAGGAAGGGATCTAAAATAGGAGTTTGTCTCTCTAGAAAAGTTGAGGCCAGTACATCCCATGAGTCGGTAGAACACGTACGGGGACGCTGCGCATGTGAAAATCAAATGAGCACTGTGCCATGAATTGTCAGTGTTGACTTCTGTCTCCATCATACTTCTTGGAAAGTTTACTCATTGGTTCTGAATTGCTTAAATAATTACAAATGGCTCTTGATAAATCCAGGGGAGGATTTAGGGGTCATTAAATCTAGGGGCCGCTGTCTGTTGGAGGGGACTCGGTGTGCGCACAGCCGGTATCCTCTTTAGGTCCCACACGTGTTTCACCCTGTGGGCCCCTCCAACAGACAGCGCCCCCCCACTGCAGCACTCCCTTTCAAGTAAGATAATCTCTGTTTTTCTCTATTTTCACTGCGTCCCCTAGGAGGCAGTGAAGAGCTCATCACTAAGTTTTCAACCATCTTACCTCTGCTCAGGGATGTATAACCGGTCCCTCTCAGTACTCCATATGTTGTTACTAGGAGGCAGTGAAGAGCTCATCACTAAGTTTTCAACCATCTTACCTCTGCTCAGGGATGTATAACCGGTCCCTCTCAGTACTCCATATGTTGTTACTACTGAGCATTCACTGCTGCTTGGCACATGCCCAGTTAGTGCAACTTTATGATACAGGAACAGAGATTATTTCACTTTCCACTCCCTTTCCTTACTCTCCATATCCAAACTTTACTGTTGTCAGAAGTGCTGCAAACAAATAACTAAATTTTAGATCCATTTTACAAAGGTGCATTGGGCTGTCTGTCTGAGTGCATTATTCATCACACAATGGGGGTCATTCCGAGTTGTTCGCTCTGTAAATTTCTTCGCATCGCAGCGATTTTCCGCTTAGTGCGCATGCGCAATGTCCTCACTGTGACTGCGCCAAGTAAATTTGCTATGCAGTTAGGAATTTTACTCACGGTTTTTTCTTCGTTCTGGTGATCGTAATGTGATTGACAGGAAGTGGGTGTTTCTGGGCGGAAACTGGCCGTTTTATGGGTGTGTGCGAAAAAACGCTACAGTTTCTGGGAAAAACGCGGGAGTGGCTGGAGAAACGGAGGAGTGTCTGAGCGAACGCTGGGTGTGTTTGTGACGTCAAACCAGGAACGACAAGCACTGAACTGATCGCAGATGCCGAGTAAGTCTCGAGTTACTCAGAAACTGCACAGAGAAGTCTTATCGCAATATTGCGAATCTTTTGTTCGCAATTTTAAGAAGCTAAGATTCACTCCCAGTAGGCGGCGGCTTAGCGTGTGCAAAGCTGCTAAAAGCAGCTTGCGAGCGAACAACTCGGAATGACCACCAATATGTTTATATTAACTATAATTGTCACCCAAATTAAGGGTCAGATCCACATCACGTCACCCCTATCTATCTGTCTTACCTCTGTACTCTCATCAGCACTATCTCATTGGGGCTGACAGAAGAAGCAGAAAAAGCTTGATCACACGCAACGGTCTAACGGACTCTCATTGGCCATTCTCTGCTGATGAGCACATGGTCAAAAGTAGATCCCTATTCCGCCAAAATGCATGTGTTGTTTAGTACTTAGCTTAGATATATTTAAGTAAGGAGCCATTATCATGTGGCTCTTTGCTGGGTAATCATAGACACAGATTGGGGTTATGGAGGTGTGTGGTGTGGTGCCCCTGGATTAGCTGAGCTGGATGGCTTCAGTGTGGCATACCTTTGCATTCTATTAACACTTATCACTTACTAATTTCTTTAACACTATTTTTTATTTTAATTACATCTCATTTTTGTATCACTTTCTTTATAGCTGCGGCTTCTTAACACTAATCTATTAACATTATAGTTTTTTCACTGGTATGCTGCCCTGGACTTTCTGGCTTATGCAGATTTTTGGGGTGCCACACCCTGCACCTAGATATAGCGCTAGGGACCCCCAATATACAGAGAGGCCTTGACGTGGCTTGGGGGCTTAATCATACATTTGAGCAAATATATATAACCGAGATCTCTGAATTCTAACATTGTGTGGGAATTATATCCAGATACTGTTATCATTCAGGGTGCTGGGGGAAACAAAATGCCTTTTTTTCTTGCTTAGACATACCCTTCCCTTTCAAACACCTGAATGATATCACTAGGCTAATTGAGCATCTGCCACTATATATGTCTGTTTAGTACTACTACTATCCCTAAAATAAATATCCAGGTGAGTCTTCTTTTTTGCCTAAATAAAACAAGCAGTGCACCACACAAGAATCTAGTTCAAATCAGTCTGTAACACCTCATGTTTGTTTTGTTTGTTTCATCCTATACCTGGTGTACCCTTTCAAGCAATTTGAACATGATAATTGTGAACATCATGCATTACTTAATATACTAATTATAAGTTGTTGATCAAATTGATGGGAGAGACCACACTGAGCAGTTTTGCATTTGCATCATTAGAGATCATTATTGACTAGATGATACTGTTTGTCAGTGCTGTAACTAGACATTTTAGCACTGTGTGCAAGAAACGGCCTCGGCCCCCCCCTCTATGCAAAACAGGGGCAGTGCGCGCTGTAGGCGCGCAAAAAATATATAGGGGTGTGGCCACAAAATAATACAAATTCATATTACAGTGCACAGTAGTCTCTATTATTCAAATTACGTCGCACAGTAGCGCCACTATACCAGGTAGAGACCCTTTTACACATTATGGCGGACAGATTCCCCTTTTAACACATTACGGCAGACAGCGTCCACTTTGTACACATTACGGAAGAGTCCCCTTTTTACACATTACGACAGGCAGAGTCCCCTTTTTACACATTACGGCAGCCAGTCCCCCTTTTTACACATTACGGCAGCCAGTCCCCCTTTTTACACATTACGGCAGACAGTCCTCCTTTTTACACATTACGGCAGACCGAGTCCCCTTGCTTACACATTATGGCAGACAGCGTCCCCTTTTTACACAATTCGGCAGACAGTTCCCCTTTTTACACATTACGAAAGGCAGAGTCCCCCTTTTTACACATTACGAAAGGCAGAGTCCCCCTTTTTACACATTACGACAGACAGTCCCCCTTTTTACACATTACGGCAGCCAGCATTCCCTTATTACACATTACAGCAGCCAGCGTCCCCTTATTACACATTACGGCAGACAGCGTCCCCTTTTTACACATTATGACAGACAGGGACCCCTTATTACACATTACGGCAGACAGCGTCCCCTTATTACACATTACGGCAGTGTCCCCTTATTACACATTACAGCAGACTGCGTCACCCTTTTTACACATTACGACAGACAGTCCCTACACACACACACACACACACACACACACACACACACACACACACACACACCTTGTCCCATCCAGTGACTACACATACTGTCCCCTCCAGTGACTACACACACACACACAACCTGTCTCCTCCAGTCACACAATACACACACACCCCACCCCTCCCCCGGTCTCCACTGTGTTACCTCCAGGAGACCGGTAGCAGAGATGGACACAGATAGACCAAACAGTAAAGTCGTGGACGTGGCCTAATAGTGGACCTGTGGCCACACCCCCTTCCAGCACCGATAGGCGGCATGGGAGAGGAGGAGGCGCAGGACCGGACATACAGCAATCTCATCCAGCGTCCTGGTCCGCCGCTGCAGCTACAGTACTTCTGCAGACAAACACTGAGCAGTGCGGACCTGTAGGTGTTGATGGCGGTCCTGTGCCCTCAGTGCACATGCACTGTGTGCCAGGCACCGCCGGCACACACCTAGTTACGGCACTGTTGTTTGTTATATGAATTAATATGTATGTGGAGTAAATAGGAGTATTTTCTGACCTCCTAACTCTTATGAAGTTTATTTTTTGTCATTTTTCTGCAGGGAAAGTTTTAATACTACCTGTTTTTAAAGAATTGTTGTAAAAGAAGAAAGCAGTTGCACTATATTCTATTCTGGATTCTTGTTTCTTGCTAAGTTACCATACCTGCTGCAACAAAGGAATGGTGCAATCTAATGGTGCCCATACACTTGTGAGATAATGGGTGCTAACCTTCGATTTCGACCGCATTTGTGAGAGAAATCGAAGGATTGTATGCACATTTTAGGTACCTTTCGACGCAATGCGCGTGCACGCCAGTCGAATCTCACTTCTCAAGATAGTATGTGCTGCACTTAATATTTATCAAATCGCAGTGCAATCACGTGGTTTTAAAACCACATGAGATATATCGCACTGCGATGTGCGATGGGCACCCGCCGGGAGCGGTCACTCGGCGGTGACATGCTGATCACGTGATTACCATGCGATCTATTGCATGATCGCATAGTAATAATAATAATAATTTTTATTTTATTTATATAGCACTCTTTCTCCAATAGGACTCAAGGCGCTTAACAGATACATAGCATAATATACAGTAGTACAGAAAATAATGAAGTACATTTTCATAAAATACAGAAGCATGAAGATACTAAAAGGGACATTATGGAAATGCTTGAGTAAACAGAAAAGTCTTGAGTCTACTTTTGAAGGATTCACAAGTGTATGGGCAGCATAACTCTTTGTCTTGACAGCATTGAAATCTTCCATGTTATTTTTCAGATTTTTCATTTATAATCAACAAGGCAGAAGGAAATATGCAAGTACATTTAACAAAGTTTTGACAAAACAATATTAAGATGGTATATTTTGTGGAACTGTAAGGACTCTTATTGTCACAAGGAATTATTCCCAATACTTCATACTTGTTTTATATATACCTTTTAAAAAACCTGAACATTTTCTGTACTGTTAGACATGGACCGTATTTCTTATGAAAGGACCTATTAAAAGTTACGTTTTAAAATAAACTCAAGAGTGTCACGATCCGGGTATCTGGACGCCATTTCTTACCCATCAGATGCCTCCTAAGGCTGGCTCAGCGCTCCAGGACCGGATTCCATCTGTTATCCTGATGTGTACATTCCTGTATCCTCTCCTGTCACTCTGGGACGCTGTCACAGTAAACGCCATATTACACCTGGCATGGCGTCTCCCGCGGCCTCCGCCGCCGTCCCTGAACTTCTGCATGCAGAGTGTCTGAGTGGCGATTACGTCAGCCGCGGCCTCCGCTGTGTCCGCGTGGTTGGATGTGCATCTGTCAGCCTGGCGCCTCCGGTGGCCGGCGCCGCCATTACTGTTTTCATTACCACATGGATTACAAACCAAACTTCCCTCCAAGTGTCTGCATGGGCGCAGCCATCTTGGATTCTGTCAGCTGATCATTTCCACCAATCTGTTCTCAGTATTGATAATCTGCATAATTGCCTAGCCAATCCCTTCCTTGCTGCAGGTATAAATACACTGTGCCTGAGCAAGGAAGGCGTCAGTGCTTTGGTTGTCAAACCTAGTTCCTGTTTGTCTCTCTCCTGTGATTGTCTTCCAGGTTCCAGCTCCTGTCTCAAGACTTCCACCATAGAGACCCGCACCAGCATTCCACCTGCGGTGTAGCCTGACTCTCCAATCCATTGTGGATTCATCTGTTTCCAGCTACAACATTACCTGCTTCCAGCTCAGCTTCCAGCAGAGTACAGCTTCCCTTAAAGGGCCGGTGTCCTTTCTACACTTTACCACTCTCCACCGGTATTATTATTTCTCCGCTCTCAAGTTCTACATTTCAGTTCATATTTCATCGCTCCCAAGTTCATTTATTATTTAACTGGTTCCAGCCAGTATCCACTCCGTGCTAACAACAGTTTGGTTCCAGCCAGTATCCACAGCAGCTGTTTTATCTTCAGCAACCCAGCTTTTCCTGGAACACCAGCTGGCACAATCCTGGGTTATCTCCATTGCTACAGTCGGGCCTGGTAAGGACTTTCCATCTAGAAGATCATAAGAACTATCTCACACTACCAGTGCCCTGTGGCTCCTGCCATCCTGTAGTACCCAGGAACTGTATTTATTCTTTGCTGACTTTTACGTTTTCTTTTACTGCTGCTGTGTTGCGGAGTTGTCATAATAAACATCATTGACTTTTATCCAAGTTGTCGTGGTCACGCCTTCGGGCAGTTATTATTCATGTTACTTACATGTCCAGGGGTCTGATACAACCTCCCAGGTTCCGGTACATCTCAGCCCCTACAACTGAGGCTGCCTCCCGTCAGCTCAGGCCCTCAGTTGTGACAGTAAGCACTAACCTAATGAATCCAGCCGGAGACCAGGATCAAGCGGCCAGGCCGATGCAAGAACTGGCAGCCCGACTAGAACATCAGGAGGCTGCACAGGGCCACATCATCCGCTGTCTCCAGGATCTCTCTACTCGGCTGGATGGGATTCAGACAACTCTCCGTGGATCAGGCGCGTCTGGTGCGTCAACCACAGTGACTCCAGCTATAACCCCACCCACCTTACCCATTTCTGCTCCACGTCTTCATCTTCCAACGCCAGCAAAATTTGACGGATCTCCAAGATTCTGCAGGGGATTTCTCAACCAGTGTGAGATTCAGTTTGAGCTACAACCTGGCAATTTTCCCAGTGACCGTACAAAAATTGCCTACATTATTTCTCTTCTCAGTGGCTCAGCCCTTGATTGGGCATCACCGTTATGGGAGAGGTCCGACACCCTGATATCTTCCTACACTGCCTTCGTGTCAACATTCAGGCGCATCTTCGACGAGCCAGGCCGGGTAACCTCAGCTTCATCCGAGATTCTCCGTTTACGCCAGGGGTCACGTACTGTAGGACAGTATCTGATACAGTTCCAGATCCTGGCATCCGAACTGGCATGGAACGACGAGGCCCTGTATGCTGCATTCTGGCATGGCTTATCTGAGCGTATTAAAGATGAGTTAGCTACCAGAGACTTACCTTCTAAGTTAGATGAGCTAATCTCACTCTGCACGAAAGTTGATTTACGTTTCAGAGAGAGAGCAACTGAGCGTGGAAGATCATCTGCTCCAAAATCTTCTGCTCCTCCTCCTCGTCAACTGTCACCATCTAAAGATGAGCCCATGCAACTTGGCCGTTCCCGTTTAACTCCTGCTGAGCGCCGAAGACGTCTCTCCGAGTTTCTCTGTCTCTATTGTGCAGCTCCGTCTCACACCATTAATGCCTGTCCCAAACGTCCGGGAAACTCCAAATCCTAGCTCGCCAAGGAGAGGGCCGGCTAGGAGTAATGATCTCCTCTCCATCTCCTCAAGATTGTAATCTCCCAGTCTCGCTTCAAGTTGCTCAACGTTATCGGAACGTCATTGCCCTCCTTGATTCCGGAGCAGCTGGGAACTTTATTACCGAAGCCTATGTTAAATGGTGGTCCCTACCCACCGAGAGACTTCCTTCGTCCATTTCTTTAACTGCCGTGGATGGCAGCAAAATTTTTGATGCAGTTATTTCTTTAAGGACTCTACCAGTTCGTCTGAGAGTGGGAGTTCTTCATTCCGAACTTATTTCTTTTTTAGTGATTCCAAGAGCCACACATCCTGTGGTCCTGGGCCTTCCATGGCTCCGTCTTCACAATCCTACAATTGATTGGACGACTACGCAAATCCTGGCATGGGGTTCCTCCTGTGCTGAGACATGTTTGTTTAAAGTATTGCCTGTCTGTTCTTCCTCCCCCAGGTCGTCTGATGTTCCACCTCCTCCATATCAAGATTTCACGGATGTGTTCAGTAAAGCTTCTGCTGATATCCTTCCTCCTCATAGAGAATGGGACTGTCCGATTGATCTCGTTCCAGGGAAGGTTCCACCTCGAGGCCGAACTTATCCGTTGTCTCTGCCTGAGACGCATTCTATGGAGGAATATATTAAAGAGAACCTAGCAAAGGGGTTCATTCGACCTTCTTCTTCTCCAGCCGGCGCAGGCTTCTTTTTTGTAAAAAAGAAAGATGGTGGTCTGCGGCCGTGCATCGACTACAGAGGTTTGAACGACATTACCATCAAGAACCGTTATCCTTTACCCCTGATTACTGAGCTCTTTGACAGAGTTAGCGGAGCTACCATCTTTACAAAGCTGGACTTGCGAGGTGCATACAATCTCATCCGGATCCGTGAGGGTGACGAGTGGAAGACCGCCTTTAACACCCGTGACGGACATTATGAGTACCTCGTCATGCCCTTCGGATTGAGCAATGCTCCAGCTGTCTTCCAGCATTTTGTCAATGAGATCTTCAGAGACATTCTATACCGTCATGTCGTGGTCTATCTAGACGATATCCTCATTTTTGCCAACGATTTAGAGGAACATCGTTTTTGGGTTAAAGAGGTTCTGTCCCGTCTCCGTGTCAATCATCTCTATTGCAAATTAGAAAAATGCGTCTTTGAAGTCAAGTCCATTCCGTTTCTAGGGTACATTGTGTCCGGTTCCGGACTAGAGATGGATCCTGAGAAACTACAAGCAATCCAAAATTGGCCGGTACCCTTAACCCTCAAAGGGGTCCAGAGGTTCTTAGGGTTCGCCAACTATTACCGAAAGTTTATACGAGACTTTTCCACCATTGTGGCGCCTATTACTGCTTTCACTAAGAAGGGTGCTAACCCGTCCAAGTGGTCTGAAGAAGCCATGCAAGCATTTCATCTTTTAAAACAAAGGTTCATCTCTGCGCCTGTTCTGAAACAGCCTGACATCGACTCTCCTTTCATCTTAGAGGTGGATGCCTCCTCCGTTGGAGTAGGAGCGGTGTTATCTCAGAGGGCTAAAGATGGCCATTTACACCCTTGCAGTTTCTTCTCCCGGAAGTTCTCCCCAGCTGAGCGCAACTATGCCATTGGCGACCAGGAGTTGCTAGCCATCAAGCTCGCTCTAGAAGAGTGGAGGTATCTGTTGGAGGGAGCTTCTCATTCAATCACCATACTTACAGACCACAAGAACCTTTTATACCTGAAGGGCGCACAATGTCTCAACCCTCGTCAGGCCAGATGGGCACTTTTCTTTTCCAGGTTCGACTTTAAACTCCAGTTCTGTCCGGGCTCTCAGAATCGCAAGGCCGATGCCCTTTCCCGCTCATGGGAGCAAGAAAATGAGTCAGAGTCTTCAGACAAGCATCCTATTATAAATCCGTTGGCATTCTCCACGGTAGGGATGGACTCTACGCCCCCATCAGGGAAAAGTTTTGTGAAGCCGATGCTAAGGAAGAAGCTCA
Organism: Pseudophryne corroboree; assembly: GCF_028390025.1. Taxonomy (NCBI): domain Eukaryota; kingdom Metazoa; phylum Chordata; class Amphibia; order Anura; family Myobatrachidae; genus Pseudophryne; species Pseudophryne corroboree. Next base: position 434,909,096 of record NC_086447.1, on the reverse strand, counting down.
TGCATTGGGCCCATGCTTCCCGTTTTGCCGGACATACAGGTATCCAAAAAACCCTGGAGTTTATCTCTAGGTCCTATTGGTGGCCGACTCTGAAAAAGGACGTCTTGGAGTTTATTGCATCTTGCCCAAAGTGTGCCCAACATAAAGTATCCCGCCAGTCGCCTGCGGGGCAACTGGTTCCACTATCCGTTCCCCGTCGACCATGGACCCACTTGTCGATGGATTTCATTACAGACTTACCCATGTGCAACAAGTTCAATACCATCTGGGTGGTAGTTGACCGGTTCACCAAGATGGCACACTTCATTCCTCTCACCGGTCTTCCGTCAGCTTCCAAGTTGGCTCAAGTATTCATACAAGAGATCTTCCGACTCCACGGTCTTCCTGAAGAAATTATCTCAGATCGAGGAGTTCAATTCACAGCCAAATTCTGGCGAAGTTTATGTCAAGTCCTCCAAGTCAAGCTAAAGTTTTCCACGGCTTACCATCCTCAGACCAATGGTCAAACCGAGAGGGTGAATCAGGACTTGGAGGCCTTCCTCCGCATCTATGTGTCCTCTCAAGATGACTGGGTTCAATTACTTCCCTGGGCCGAGTTCTGTCATAACAACCAGTATCATTCTTCATCTGCTTCAACACCATTCTTCACTAACTTTGGATTCCACCCTAAAGTCCCTGAGTTCCAACCGCTTCCAGCAACTTCTGTTCCCGCAGTGGATATCACCTTGCATCAGTTTGCCAATATCTGGAAGAGCGTACGATCAGCTCTGCTCAAGGCATCGTTCAGGTACAAGAAGTTTGCGGATAAGAAGCGTCGAGCAGTTCCTGCTCTCAAGGTGGGTGATCAGGTATGGTTATCCACGAAGAATTTGAGGTTAAGAGTTCCCAGTATGAAGTTTGCACCTCGCTATATCGGTCCTTTCAAGATTGAACAAGTCATCAATCCTGTTGCTTACAGACTCCAGTTGCCTCCCTTCTTAAAAATACCCAGGACATTCCATGTTTCCCTGTTGAAACCGCTGATCTTGAATCGGTTTCATTCCTCACTTCCTCCAACTCCGAAAGTCCAAACTCAACGAGGCGTTGAGTATGAAGTGGCCAAGATCCTGGACTCACGTCACTGTTACGGTCAACTACAATATCTTATTGACTGGAAAGGTTATGGTCCTGAGGAACGTTCATGGACCAATGCTTCTGATGTCCATGCTTCTGCCTTGGTCCGGAGATTCCATTCCAAGTTTCCTCAAAAGCCAAAGAAGTGTCCTGGGGCCACTCCTAAAGGGGGGGGGTACTGTCACGATCCGGGTATCTGGACGCCATTTCTTACCCATCAGATGCCTCCTAAGGCTGGCTCAACGCTCTAGGACCGGATTCCATCTGTTATCCTGATGTGTACATTCCTGTATCCTCTCCTGTCACTCTGGGACGCTGTCACAGTAAACGCCATATTACACCTGGCATGGCGTCTCCCGCGGCCTCCGCCGCCGTCCCTGAACTTCTGCATGCAGAGTGTCTGAGTGGCGATTACGTCAGCCGCGGCCTCCGCTGTGTCCGCGTGGTTGGATGTGCATCTGTCAGCCTGGCGCCTCCTGTCTCCGGTGGCCGGCGCCGCCATTACTGTTTTCATTACCACATGGATTACAAACCAAACTTCCCTCCAAGTGTCTGCATGGGCGCAGCCATCTTGGATTCTGTCAGCTGATCATTTCCACCAATCTGTTCTCAGTATTGATAATCTGCATAATTGCCTAGCCAATCCCTTCCTTGCTGCAGGTATAAATACACTGTGCCTGAGCAAGGAAGGCATCAGTGCTTTGGTTGTCAAACCTAGTTCCTGTTTGTCTCTCTCCTGTGATTGTCTTCCAGGTTCCAGCTCCTGTCTCAAGACTTCCACCATAGAGACCCGCACCAGCATTCCACCTGCGGTGTAGCCTGACTCTCCAATCCATTGTGGATTCATCTGTTTCCAGCTACAACATTACCTGCTTCCAGCTCAGCTTCCAGCAGAGTACAGCTTCCCTTAAAGGGCCGGTGTCCTTTCTACACTTTACCACTCTCCACCGGTATTATTATTTCTCTGCTCTCAAGTTCTACATTTCAGTTCATATTTCATCGCTCCCAAGTTCATTTATTATTTAACTGGTTCCAGCCAGTATCCACTCCGTGCTAACAACAGTTTGGTTCCAGCCAGTATCCACAGCAGCTGTTTTATCTTCAGCAACCCAGCTTTTCCTGGAACACCAGCTGGCACAATCCTGGGTTATCTCCATTGCTACAGTCGGGCCTGGTAAGGACTTTCCATCTAGAAGATCATAAGAACTATCTCACACTACCAGTGCCCTGTGGCTCCTGCCATCCTGTAGTACCCAGGAACTGTATTTATTCTTTGCTGACTTTTACGTTTTCTTTTACTGCTGCTGTGTTGCGGAGTTGTCATAATAAACATCATTGACTTTTATCCAAGTTGTCGTGGTCACGCCTTCGGGCAGTTATTATTCATGTTACTTACATGTCCAGGGGTCTGATACAACCTCCCAGGTTCCGGTACATCTCAGCCCCTACAACTGAGGCTGCCTCCCGTCAGCTCAGGCCCTCAGTTGTGACAAAGAGTGTCCCCAAACAAAAGAGTCTGCCTCCTCTTTTCTTTTGTCCTCTCATATGTCATAACTCTAGGGTAGCATAACTCTAGGGTAGCACCACCAACTCTAGGCTAGCTTGGAGCCTCTTCTTGCTCTAACAGCCGTGCCAGCGGGCTTTCTGTAATGCAAGAAAGCTGTGATGGGTAAAGCGCTTAGGGGTATGGGGCCACAGATGACAAGTGTCCCCACAGAGAATCTTCCCACTATAGGTGACCTGCCAGTGCTCGAAGTGGCGGTATGCCATACCACTGTGTACTGCCCTACTTCGAGCACTGTATATATATATATATATATATATATATATATATATATATATATATAGTGACGTGCGGTGAGGTCACTGGTTGGGGAGGCACTGGCAGCTAACAAGCCCCCTCCCCCCCGAGAAAAAAAAAAGTGTGGTCCCCCGATACATCAATAAAACCAGCACTAGGCAGAACCAGCCAGGGGGAGCAATGCCATAGCAGGGGAGACACTCAGTGTGGGGTCCCCCTGCCATAACATTAATCATCCCCCCAGCCAGTCAGCCCAGGGTTGGAATTCCTCGGAAAGTAGGAACCCCAAAAATAAAAATGGGGTCCCCCCTCCCGAGCAATAACCAGCACTGGGCTGATAGCCCAGTGCTATGCCCTGCACCCCTGGTGGCGGTGGGTGCGGGGTTCATTGTGTGTTAATATTGTTCTTTACAGGTGGCCTACAGGTCCCAGCAAGCCTGCCCCAGCATGCTGGCACTTGGAGAACCACAAGTGCCAGCATGCCCGGACATAAAGGGCTCGCTGGCACCTGTAGTCCACCTGCAAAGAATAGTAATATTGTTCTTTACAGGTGGCCTACAGGTCCCAGCAAGCCTGCCCCAGCATGCTGGCACTTGGAGAACCACAAGTGCCAGCATGCCCGGACATAAAGGGCCCGCTGGCACCTGTAGTCCACCTGTAAAGAAAATATTAAAATAAAACACCACACGGTCTTAAAAATAAGTTTTATTAAACTGGATCTTCACCTGGGCGCGGCGGCCTTTAAGCTTTTTTGCGTGGCCGCCGCCTTCCCAGGGCTTCCTGCGTCTTCACCTGGGGGGGCGCCACCTCCCCAGGGCTTCCAGCGTCTTCACCTGGTGGGCGGCGGCTGCTAAGCTCTTTTGCATAGCCGCCGCCCATCCAGGACTTCCGGCGTCTTCTTTCTTCAGGAGCTCTTCACAGCTCCTCCTCCGCCGTCGGACTGACGCTCCTCTGCCTCGCGCTGACTTATATAAGTCAGCTGGAGGGGGCGGGGCGATGACGCGCGAGCCGTGATTGGCTCGTGGCGGCCATCTTGAATTTCAAAAATGACGCTGAGGCGCCATTTTTGAAACTGGTACCGCTCCGCTGCCAAACTCTGCAGGCTAAAGGTAAACCTCCGCCGCCGGCACCGCCGTCGCAACCCGCCGCCCGCTCCACCACCGCCTCATCCCACCGCCCGCACCACCGCCGCATCCAGCCGCCCACACCTCCTCCGCCAGCGTCGCCCACACAGTGATTGACAGCGGATCCAGTGACGGATCCGCTGGCCAATCACTGTGGCCTCACTGACAGGGACGTGCTTTCATAGGTTGAAAGCACGTCCCTGTATGAAAGCGGCACCTCTAATGGTGCCGCTTTCCCATATATTTTCAATGGGCTTTTACTGCTCATGGCTAGTCCCCGCCCGTGCCCGCCCCCCGCTCCCATACCTTTCCCCAGAGACAACGGGAGGCACCACAATTGGTGCCTCCCAAACACATAAGGAGGGGAGCAATGATAAGAATAATATTAAGAGGATACATATGACACAGAATATGTGTCATATGCATCTTCTTTGTATTATCTTAATCATTAATGACAGGGGAGGCACTGCCTCCCCTGCCTCCCCTGACTGCACGTCCCTGTGTATATATATATATATATATATATATATATATATATATACTCACATAGATAGAGAATAGACAGACACAAAGATAGATAGATAGATAGATAGATAGATAGATAGATAATAGAACAATATTTGAAGAGCCAAAGTTGGTGGTTAAGACTAGTGATATAAATGTAAAAATAGATAATAAACTATATATCTGATGCTGACATTCACCTTCTATAAGGGGGTTGTGTTAATCCCCTACTATTATTAGAGCTAAAGAAATGGAAATTTATAGTGGCGCGCATAGGATCAGAACATTCGGCAGTGCCTGTTATTATAGCAGAGCGTGGCACAGCGGGCACTGGGAACAGGTTGGATAGGAATTAGAGCAGGGTCCCATTAATGGATTGGCTGCGATTTCTTCGCAATCTCGGCTGTAAGGAAACGGGACATCACCTTATTACAGCTGCAGGCATCATTAACCCCGTGAGTAATCTAACCCGAGGACGCTCGGGTCCGGGGCTAATTAACTCTGCTCATACAGCGCTTGGTACATAGTACAATTTGACTCATTGCACACTGGGCTATCTGCTACATTGTATTGAGTATGGAATCTCTGGCGGTGTTTGTTACATGAATTGTATCAATTTGACTGTAACCTAAAGGGCCCTACACACTAGAAGACATGACCAATGTGAAAGATGAACAATTTGGAATATGACCAATATCCCTTGAACATCCAGGAGTCCTGACAAACGAAATTGAGTGTACACATTAAGCAATTTGTCAAACAATTTGAAAGACAAAAGATATCTTTGGAATTGGCATTTCTGGGTGTATTGGCAGTGCTGTATAAGGGAGAACCAATGAAGTTTTTTTTATCACCCACTGCCCCACCAATTATATATCCACTGTTCCACCAACGTAATTCAAATTTAATTATAATGGGTTCAATATAATATATATATATATATATATATATATATATATAGATTGCTGTGTACTCGGCACTCACGCATATGTTGAAAGGTGCTGCGGTGCCCTCCTGGAGGCGAAGACCTCTGATGTAGGATTGGTGATGAAGGCGGCACTCAAACAGACGTAGACAGCGGTGAAGTTTTTGTCAGTTTATTCCGACATGTTTCGGGGTAAATCCCCCGTCCTCAGGGTCATCATAACCAAACTGAACAAAATACCATACATTTATACCCCCATAACAATTACCATTAAGGCTCAAATCCTACTCACCTGTCACACGCCGCTCTGTCCCGCCGGACGCTCAGCAGCACTTCCTAGTTGCTCAGCGGTGACGTCATTGAAACGCGCCCCCGTCCTGTAACCATGGGAACCGCCGGGCACGATCTCTGTACACTGGTGATCTAGCTAGGGACTCCACGCTGCCGGCCCGTGACGCTGTCAGGCGGCGATGGTGCAGGGAGGTGTCTAAGCAGTAAAAAATCAAAACAAAACATGAAAAACATTAACACATGTAGTGCTAAATCAAAACCAAAAATTATCCCACCCCCACCTGTCAGTGGTTAAGTAACATACTAATAGCAATACTGATAACAATTCTGAATAAATAGTATATGTCAAAAATTACACATGATTAACAAAATAATGAAATAACCAAATAGCCAATACGTAACCTCTGCCAGAGCTCAAAACTATGTTACTGATGATTCAAGTTAAAATTGCCATATAGTTACCAGTTAACGTTATTAGTGCCTCACATAAAGCAGTTTAACCCCAGATTTTCATTAAGGCCACGCGGTGATAGCGTGCCTAATTTGAAAATCCACCTAGACTCCCTCTGTAGGAGGACTCTATCACGGTCACCCCCTCTAAGATTTTTGGGAACATGGTCAATCAATATGGCCCTGATACTAGGTATCCCATGTTTGTGCAGCAGACAATGTCGTGCAAACGGTTGGTCACTACTACCCTTTTCAAAAGCTTTTTTTATTGCGCTTCTGTGTAGTGCCATGCGCTCGCGAAACTGGCGAATAGTTTTGCCTACATAAGCTAAGCCACATGGGCAGGTTAATACATACACTACATGGGTAGATGTGCAGGTAAGGCGATGACGAATAGGCAACTTCTTGCCCGTATGGGGATGATTGAAGGTGCTACCTGTCATAAGGGTGTTACATGTAGCACACCCCAAACATCTGAAACACCCAAGTTTGGTTCTTAAAAAATGAGTTTCCTGTGTACCTGTCATCTTAGAGACATCCAATTTGACTATGTGATCCCCTATATTACGTCCCCTGGTATGACTAGGTAAAAGTGACGTGTTGGCCAAAGATGATAATGACCCCTCAGTCTGGATGATAGGCCACAATGACTTAGCCCTACGTACCCTCCTGTTACTGGCTACTGTATATCTATTAACCCAAGGGAGTTTGGGGCCACTAGTAGAGTGGCTATGACTTGAGGGACTAAGTGCCTCTGCTCTAGGGATACTGAGGGCCTTTACCCTGGCCTGTTGTAAAACGCCATGCGGGTAACCTCGTTCTACAAACTTTGCCTGCATGGCATCCATAGCTAACTCAGTTTCCTGGGGGTCTGACGTAATGCGTCTTACACGCATAAACTGCGAAAATGGTAGACCCTTACGCAATGGGGCCGGGTGGAAACTAGAATGCTCTAACAACATGTTCCTGTCTGTTTTCTTGACATACATGGAGGTGGACACTTGCCCCTCCCTTACAGAAATCACTACATCAAGGTAGTTGATAGAACTGCTGTCCACTACATACGTAAATTGCACTGGGTGTTTAGTGGCATTATGATCCTCCCACAGTGCAATCAGATCTTCACGGGTCCCTAGCCATATGACCAGAAGGTCATCTATATACCTTCTATAATATAGTACTTGTGACATAATGGCAGGATCAAGGTAAAACATGTGTTTCTCCAGCTGGTACATGAAAGCGTTAGCGTACGACGGGGCCACTGCGGACCCCATCGCACACCCCGCTAGTTGGAGCATAAAACGGCCATTGAAAACAAAGTAATTACGAGTAAGCACCTTTTCTAATAGACTCAGAAACAACGATATCTCAGGCCCTTGGTAAGCATCATTATCCTCAAGTAAACATCTAACAGCTTCAATGCCTGCTACATGCGGGATACTCGTATACAAGCTGGTGACGTCGGAACTGCATAATGACGTACCCTCAGGGATATTCCCCAGGAGTAGAAGCTCACGTAGTAGGGATGTAGTATCCTTGAGGTAAGAAGGAAGGGATTGAATACATGGATTTAAATAAGCGTCAAGATACACCGACACTGGGTGATAAAGCGACCCCCTGGCAGACACTATGGGCCTGCCGGGAGGGTCAACCAGTGTCTTGTGGACCTTGGGCACTGTATAAAATAATGGGGCCTTGGGGTGCTCAATGGTAAGAGCACGGACTACTTCTCTGGAAATAGTACCGGCTAGGCTGGCCTCATGTAAAATGGAATCAAGTTCCGTTTTATATTCTTTAGTGGGGTCCCTAGTGAGTTTTCTATAGACCTTACTATCATTTAACTGCCGTTCACATTCTCTAACATAATCAACAAGATTCAACACAACGATAGCCCCGCCCTTGTCCGCCTTACGTATAATGATGTCGGTACGAGCCGACAAAGCTTTTAAAGTGACCAATTCGGTTTTAGATAAATTAGGATAAACCCAGTCCGACAAGGGGGTAACTTCCTCTGTTTCAAGCATACGTAAGAATGTCCGTATAGATGGATTAAGGCTTGGGGGATCAAAGTGAGACCGAGGGGCTATTCGTCGCAATTGAACTGGAACCTCTGAATACGAATCATCTACTGTACGGGTGTTAAAATGTTCTTGTCGCCTAAGTGTTCGTCCCAGACGGTATACTTCAACTTTCCATTCCAGAGGATCCGCTGGAACAGTGGGGACAAAGGAAAGGCCCTTCGCTAGCAGACGATATTCTTGATCAGTGAGAGGAACTGACGACAGATTGAACACCAGCTCTTTTAGGCTCTGGGTGGTTTTGGTGCGGGCAATTCTTTGATTCTGCCGCGACCTCCGCGTCCTCTCCCTCTTCTTGCGTGGGGGGTGCGATTGGATCGAGTCCGCACACCCAATGGGCCTTGGCCTAAAGGGAAATTGCCATCTGATTGTGATAAGGACCCAGAGGCTCCTTCTGAGGTACTGGCCCCCAATTGTTGTTCACGCCTCCTCCGAGGGTTAGACCGCCACTGTTGTTGATCCCTGGTCGTCCTGGAACCACCCAGCCATGGGTATACCTCACGTTGCTGATAGTCCCTTTGGACAGTGGCTAGTTTCTCTTTCTTGAATCGCACTAGCTCCTGGCGATATTGCTCTATTTGTGTAGTGAGCTTAGTTACCCATTCATTCTGAGTGTCCAACTGTAGCGTGGGTTTATGTAAAGCCTCAAATTCAGTAATTTGAGGCTTTACATAAACCCACGCTACAGTTGGACACTCAGAATGAATGGGTAACTAAGCTCACTACACAAATAGAGCAATATCGCCAGGAGCTAGTGCGATTCAAGAAAGAGAAACTAGCCACTGTCCAAAGGGACTTTCAGCAACGTGAGGTATACCCATGGCTGGGTGGTTCCAGGACGACCAGGGATCAACAACAGTGGCGGTCTAACCCTCGGAGGAGGCGTGAACAACAATTGGGGGCCAGTACCTCAGCCAGTGACTCAGAAGGAGCCTCTGGGTCCTTATCACAATCAGATGGCAATTTCCCTTTAGGCCAAGGCCCATCGGGTGTGCGGACTCGATCCAATCGCACCCCCCACGCAAGAAGAGGGAGAGGACGCGGAGGTCGCGGCAGAATCAAAGAATTGCCCGCACCAAAACCACCCAGAGCCTAAAAGAGCTGGTGTTCAATCTGTCGTCAGTTCCTCTCACTGATCAAGAATATCGTCTGCTAGCGAAGGGCCTTTCCTTTGTCCCCACTGTTCCAGCGGATCCTCTGGAATGGAAAGTTGAAGTATACCGTCTGGGACGAACACTTAGGCGACAAGAACATTTTAACACCCGTACAGTAGATGATTCGTATTCAGAGGTTCCAGTTCAATTGCGACGAATAGCCCCTCGGTCTCACTTTGATCCCCCAAGCCTTAATCCATCTATACGGACATTCTTACGTATGCTTGAAACAGAGGAAGTTACCCCCTTGTCGGACTGGGTTTATCCTAATTTATCTAAAACCGAATTGGTCACTTTAAAAGCTTTGTCGGCTCGTACCGACATCATTATACGTAAGGCGGACAAGGGCGGGGCTATCGTTGTGTTGAATCTTGTTGATTATGTTAGAGAATGTGAACGGCAGTTAAATGATAGTAAGGTCTATAGAAAACTCACTAGGGACCCCACTAAAGAATATAAAACGGAACTTGATTCCATTTTACATGAGGCCAGCCTAGCCGGTACTATTTCCAGAGAAGTAGTCCGTGCTCTTACCATTGAGCACCCCAAGGCCCCATTATTTTATACAGTGCCCAAGGTCCACAAGACACTGGTTGACTCTCCCGGCAGGCCCATAGTGTCTGCCAGGGGGTCGCTTTATCACCCAGTGTCGGTGTATCTTGACGCTTATTTAAATCCATGTATTCAATCCCTTCCTTCTTACCTCAAGGATACTACATCCCTACTACGTGAGCTTCTACTCCTGGGGAATATCCCTGAGGGTACGTCATTATGCAGTTCCGACGTCACCAGCTTGTATACGAGTATCCCGCATGTAGCAGGCATTGAAGCTGTTAGATGTTTACTTGAGGATAATGATGCTTACCAAGGGCCTGAGATATCGTTGTTTCTGAGTCTATTAGAAAAGGTGCTTACTCGTAATTACTTTGTTTTCAATGGCCGTTTTATGCTCCAACTAGCGGGGTGTGCGATGGGGTCCGCAGTGGCCCCGTCGTACGCTAACGCTTTCATGTACCAGCTGGAGAAACACATGTTTTACCTTGATCCTGCCATTATGTCACAAGTACTATATTATAGAAGGTATATAGATGACCTTCTGGTCATATGGCTAGGGACCCGTGAAGATCTGATTGCACTGTGGGAGGATCATAATGCCACTAAACACCCAGTGCAATTTACGTATGTAGTGGACAGCAGTTCTATCAACTACCTTGATGTAGTGATTTCTGTAAGGGAGGGGCAAGTGTCCACCTCCATGTATGTCAAGAAAACAGACAGGAACATGTTGTTAGAGCATTCTAGTTTCCACCCGGCCCCATTGCGTATGGTCTACCATTTTCGCAGTTTATGCGTGTAAGACGCATTACGTCAGACCCCCAGGAAACTGAGTTAGCTATGGATGCCATGCAGGCAAAGTTTGTAGAACGAGGTTACCCGCATGGCGTTTTACAACAGGCCAGGGTAAAGGCCCTCAGTATCCCTAGAGCAGAGGCACTTAGTCCCTCAAGTCATAGCCACTCTACTAGTGGCCCCAAACTCCCTTGGGTTAATAGATATACAGTAGCCAGTAACAGGAGGGTACGTAGGGCTAAGTCATTGTGGCCTATCATCCAGACTGAGGGGTCATTATCATCTTTGGCCAACACGTCACTTTTACCTAGTCATACCAGGGGACGTAATATAGGGGATCACATAGTCAAATTGGATGTCTCTAAGATGACAGGTACACAGGAAACTCATTTTTTAAGAACCAAACTTGGGTGTTTCAGATGTTTGGGGTGTGCTACATGTAACACCCTTATGACAGGTAGCACCTTCAATCATCCCCATACGGGCAAGAAGTTGCCTATTCGTCATCGCCTTACCTGCACATCTACCCATGTAGTGTATGTATTAACCTGCCCATGTGGCTTAGCTTATGTAGGCAAAACTATTCGCCAGTTTCGCGAGCGCATGGCACTACACAGAAGCGCAATAAAAAAAGCTTTTGAAAAGGGTAGTAGTGACCAACCGTTTGCACGACATTGTCTGCTGCACAAACATGGGATACCTAGTATCAGGGCCATATTGATTGACCATGTTCCCAAAAATCTTAGAGGGGGTGACCGTGATAGAGTCCTCCTACAGAGGGAGTCTAGGTGGATTTTCAAATTAGGCACGCTATCACCGCGTGGCCTTAATGAAAATCTGGGGTTAAACTGCTTTATGTGAGGCACTAATAACGTTAACTGGTAACTATATGGCAATTTTAACTTGAATCATCAGTAACATAGTTTTGAGCTCTGGCAGAGGTTACGTATTGGCTATTTGGTTATTTCATTATTTTGTTACTATTTTGTTAATCATGTGTAATTTTTGACATATACTATTTATTCAGAATTGTTATCAGTATTGCTATTAGTATGTTACTTAACCACTGACAGGTGGGGGTGGGATAATTTTTGGTTTTGATTTAGCACTACATGTGTTAATGTTTTTCATGTTTTGTTTTGATTTTTTACTGCTTAGACACCTCCCTGCACCATCGCCGCCTGACAGCGTCACGGGCCGGCAGCGTGGAGTCCCTAGCTAGATCACCAGTGTACAGAGATCGTGCCCGGCGGTTCCCATGGTTACAGGACGGGGGCGCGTTTCAATGACGTCACCGCTGAGCAACTAGGAAGTGCTGCTGAGCGTCCGGCGGGACAGAGCGGCGTGTGACAGGTGAGTAGGATTTGAGCCTTAATGGTAATTGTTATGGGGGTATAAATGTATGGTATTTTGTTCAGTTTGGTTATGATGACCCTGAGGACGGGTGATTTACCCCGAAACATGTCGGAATAAACTGACAAAAACTTCACCGCTGTCTACGTCTGTTTGAGTGCCGCCTTCATCACCAATCCTATATATATATATATATATATTATATTGAACCCATTATAATTAAATGGAGACATGCGTGTCTCCATGTAAGTCTCCCAGACGCCAAGAGTGCCACACCTGCCTATCTACATACATCCTTTTATGTGTGGGCACCCGGCTATATATATGCGTGTGTACAGGGCCGGATTGGCCATATCTCCTACCGGGGAGGTCCCCGGTGGGCCGACTGGCGAGTGGGGCCGCCTGTCATATATGGCTCCGCCTCCCACAACGCGTCACCCGCCGGCTGATTTAAACATTGCAGTGCGCATCGCGGCCACTTGCCGCTATCGGGAGAACAGGTGCCCGGCCCCCCTACCCGGCTGACAGGAGGAGGAGTAGGTCCACGTAATTGCCGCGGACTTCGAAGGAAGAGACAGTGCGGCCACGGTGGCTGTGCGTCCAGCAGGAGAGGTGAGTATGAGTCTACTCTGACCTCTGCCTGCACTGCGCGCTCCTGGGACACCGCCAGACGGGGATGTCAGCCTGTGTGCAGGGTGGGAGGAAGTAACCAGGAGAAACTGACTTTCAGACTGGTCTGATTGCTTCAGTTAAGAGATCTCCATGTACTGTAGCATTATCTGGCACTGCAGCTTGCAGGACATTTTTTTGTTTTTACAGACTGACATGCTGTCTGCAGTGCCAGTGGTACATGGAGATCTTACTGGGTAAATGGAAATCTATATGGTGGGTGGGGAGAGGGGGGGGGGGGGGGGGGGTCATCTCTATGCAGAAGAGGAATGCTCATGTGAATAGGTAGGAGGCAGCTGGTGCAGAGATGCAGTTAAAATTCCACTGGACGAGAGCCCAGCTGCCAAGTTACTGATGACAAGAATCCCGATCCTTGTTATAGCGAGACGCGATCACTTACTGCTGCGGGGGGTAGGCACTAATAAGGGGGTTAGGGTGCAGGGACGGGACGGGAATGGTTAGGTACCGAGGGGGTAGGTTTAGGTACTTTCAAGGGGAGGTTAGGGTTAGACACCAAGTGGGAAGGGTTACGGTTAGGCAGCGGGGAAGGGAGGGTTAGGTTTAGGCACCCACAAGGGAGGGTTAGGGTACGGGGCAGGGGAGGCTTATTGTACTTTCTGTGAAGCTGTTGGGATTCTGATGGATGGGATGCCGCTGTCTGTATTCTGACCGCCGGCATCACATCCATCGTGAGATCATACTGAATCCCTGGTGCAAGACACAAAGAAAAGTGATTTTTGATGGGCACAAGGGAAAGTGGGAGTTGATGTTAGAAGGTTTACATGGTAGATATGATATGAAGGGTAAAGGGATACAGACACAAGGTGAGAAAGAAAGGACAGATTCATACAATACAGAAATGGTGGGGTTAAAACATAGACAAATGTGCACATATATAATTAAAGGCAAATGAATGGTAGGGACTAGGGGTTAAAGTGGTCCAGAACGGGGCGGAACTGCGTTCCGTCAGTTCTATTTGGAGGCCCACCTCGCCCGGCCATGAGAATTCTGTAGTGCAGGCGCAGCTCCCACATAAATAGAAAGGGTGGGCAGGCGGCGCTAGACTGTGACTGACTCCATTAGCCCACCTCCCTCAGTGCTGGGCTGCGGCTGGAATGAGGAGCCGGTGGCGCGCTGAGAGCAGACACCAGTGACAGATGAGGCAAGTAGGGTGGGGGGTGACATTTAGTAGGTGTATAAGTGGCACTGCTACCATGGGCATCATTATGTGTATAAGTGGCACTGCTATCATGGGCATCATTATGTGTATAAGTGGCACTGCTACCATGGGCATCATTATGTGTATAAGTGGCACTGCTACCATGGGCATCATTATGTGTATAAGTGGCACTGCTACCATGGGCATCATTATGTGTATAAGTGGCACTGCTACCATGGGCATCATTATGTGTATAAGTGGCACTGCTACCATGGGCATCATTATGTGTATAAGTGGCACTGCTACTATGGGCATCAATATGTGTATAAGTGGCACTGCTATCATGGGCATCATTATGTGTATAAGTGGCACTGCTACCATGGGCATCAATATGTGTATAAGTGGCACTGCTATCATGGGCATCATTATGTGTATAAGTGTGCAAAAGGATTAAATGCCACCGCAGTTTTAATTTCTTAATTACTTCTGCTGCAACACAATACTTTTGAAACTTTTTAATGTGGTAGGTCCTGCTAATATGACATGCTCTGTTTTTTGTTGGTGTAACTTCGCCTACATTACATTTTGAAGTAGTAATCCCGCCTACTTTGGTATTGGCTTCGCCTACAGTTGGTTTGATGCCGCCTACATGAGGCCACTTCTAGAAACTTAACAATGAATTGGTTACATCACTTTATTGTAAATCCACGGACAGAAACACGCTCCTTAAAAATGATAGTTTCCATCCACTTCCATTGTGCCATGGCCTACCATATTCACAGATGCTTAGAGCTAAACGTATAACAAGCGATCCCATTGTGGTTGATCAAGCTCTGGATAGCATGGTTAAGAAATTTGCTGATAGAGGTTATGATAGACGCATGCTTGGTAACATCAAACAAAAAGTGAATTTGATTCCTAGAGAGAACTTGTTGAAGCCTAAAGATCTGACTGTAGTACGATCTAAGAAAATACCATGGGTTAATAGGTTTACGGATTCCAGTGGTACAACTAAGAAAGAGGTCAAGAAATTGTGGCCCATTATTAGCTCTGATAAAGATCTTCCCTCCCTATATAACACACGGTTGATGCCTGCTTACACTAGGGGCAAGAATTTAAAAGATCGGTTGGTTAAATTGGATGTCACTGAGATGATGAAAACAAAACCGACACCCCATTTTATGACAAGAAAGGCGGGTTGTTATCGATGTGTAGGGTGTGTAACATGCAGATCTCTTCTAGTGGGTAACACTATTAGCCATCCGAGATCAGGAAAGAAGTTTACCATCAACTTTCCACTTACTTGTACATCCAGATTTGTAATCTACGTTCTGTCTTGCCCATGTGGGTTATACTACGTGGGCAAGACAGAATGTCAGTTTAGGGAGAGAATGGCCAATCATAGATCTGCTATACGAGCAGCATTAGAAACTGGAAGAAGTGATCAACCTGTAGCCCGTCATTGCATACAGGCGTCACACAGTATAGCTAGTATTCGCTGCAAATTAATTGATCAGGTGCCTGCTTCCAACCGGGGGAGGGGGGGGGGGGGGAGTAATAGGGGTAAAAAACTCCTCCAGCTGGAAAGCAGATGGATCTATAGGTTGGATACACTTGCACCCAAGGGATTAAATGAGGTTCTGGGGTTGCACTGTTTCCTGTAATGTTTTTTTAAATGCTCCAATTAATATTGTTTATCTATTCTTCTTAAGCATGATCTGGTCTATATTACTCACTATGTCATTATGTGAAATGTAGAGAGTATTTGATGATGTGCAATATAAACAATAGATGCAAACTGTTCTAGTGTAATATTTTGGGGATATATTTATGGTCCAGGTCCTTGTGCTGCTGTTTTTAACTTTTTTTATTTTCATTTTCATATTTGGTGTAACATACGTTGCATGTTTCTTTAAACATGTTGCATTTGTTGTTGACAGTTACTATGGTGACGGGTATGCTGTCCTAGTGTGGGCTGCTGTTGATGACATCACCCGGTCTACACGGCTAGTGTCAGAGGCAAGGGAGCGCGTCGGCGGCCGTCTGGGGATTATGACTCTCTGTATGCGTCTTTTGGATGAGACAGGAAAGGTCACGAACGGGCGGCGGCTGATGACGTCATCCGCCGTGACACGTGCACGGTAAGGAACAGGGGTGTCTGGATTCAACAGCGGTCACACAGGTGAGCTTGTTTTGTTCATTATTATGTTGATTGGGTGTATCTCTCTGTATGTATTTAAGGCACATTTGTACCATTGCACTTTTATTCCTGACGACGGGCTACAGCCCGAAACATGTGTTGGATGCACATTTGGCAATAAAATATTACTGCAAGTATAACAGTCTCCTGAGTGCCGCCGTGATTCCTGACTATGTGCAGTCGTGCTGACTGAGGGAGGGCACCGGAGCAGGTAATGGACTGATACCTTTGGAGTGCCGGCTGTAACTGTTTGCTATATATATATATATATATAGCAGTGTGTGTCCATAC
Organism: Pseudophryne corroboree; assembly: GCF_028390025.1. Taxonomy (NCBI): domain Eukaryota; kingdom Metazoa; phylum Chordata; class Amphibia; order Anura; family Myobatrachidae; genus Pseudophryne; species Pseudophryne corroboree. The sequence goes on along the minus strand of NC_086447.1, from coordinate 434,892,634 downwards.
AGCGTAACGCCGGCACTCTGGATGCCCCCTAGGGCTTGCTTACTCTGGTGCCCTCCATCTGGGTTTGGCAACCCCCATATGTAGATCAAAAAATGAGGCGGCACTCAGAGATTTGTTGAAAAGCAAACAGGTGTGTATTCAAATCATCACATCACATCAACATTTCAGGGAACAAATCCCCTTCATCCTGATGAAGGGGATTTGTTCCCCGAAACGTTGATGTGATGTGATGATTTAAATACACACCTGTTTGCTTTTCAACAAATCTCTGAGTGCCGCCTCATTTTTTGATCTATATATATGTGTATATATACCACACAAGCAAATCGGCACTCACTTCATAAATGTATATTGCTCCGGTGCCCTCCGGTAAAATCCTCATACATGTACTGCCCTGCAAGCGGAGGCACTCAGAGACTGGTTTCAGCAAGTAGGCGGATAACGTGCAAAAGGTGCCTTTAATTCATTCCAACGTTTCAAGGCCACAACGCGCCTTTTTTAAGGTGTGACAAATGAAAAAACATACCTATATAAAGTTGAAGACCTGCGAACGGGACGAGCTCCCGGCAACGGAGGTGCACATCACTTCCAGCCCGGCCCCTTCATGTAAAACAGTGACGTATTGCTAACCCGTGGCCATCAGTGGCAAACGCAGGATTTGCATGAGGGGGTTTCCAGAACTGGGCGGAGCCAATCACAGGGGTGGGGACTGAGGTGACCCAGTATATGCTGGGTCTGTAAAACTAGTGTGTCTGTGTGTGTGTGTATATATATATATATATATATATATACATATATCTACACACACATATATATATATATATATATATATATACATACACACACACACACATACATATACACATATACATAGCATATTAAACATGCATACATATATATATATATATATATATATATGTACACACACATACAGTACACATGTATATATATATATATCATATGTGTGTGTGTGTTTATATGTATGTATGTATGTATGTATGTATATACATGTGTATATATGTATGCACATGGATATATATGTACTATAATTAAAATAAAGTAAACTTTTATTGCACTTACAAGTGCCACCAGGAAGACAGCAGGCTGCAGAGGACGCTAGACAGTCATTAATAATACTCATGCAGCTAAAAAAAAAAAAAAGATATATATTTTTTTTTAGTGGAGGGGGGTTTCTGGGTACTCGGAAACCCCCCCTGGGTGCGCCACTGGCCATAGCTGCGCTGTCTTCTTAGTTACTGTTGTCCACTTCGCATCCATGGCAACAAGCGCTCCCCGGCAACAGGGCGCCGGAGAAGCCAGGTACAGGGGCTGTGTGTATAAAAAAAATGTAGAATAACAGTGCCGTGCAATAGAAGTTCAGTGACAAATATAAAAAGTTGAAATGGTACAGTGACAAAAAGTTAAAAAGTGCATATACTATGTAACTCTGCGTACATAAATTTGAAAATAAACATAAAGCTATTCACCAGAAGGGCTCAAGACTTAGCTCAGTATAATTACATTAAAGTTGCAGCGATCTAGAAATACATATGACTCCAAGCTGGATGTTGTTCATGCCATATCTCTCACAGTTAACTCTACAGTCGTAAGAAGAAAATCTGACACCGCTTGAATCTCCCATGCTATTGTTAGGGTCTCCTGCCCTGTGCTGCCACGTCGTCATGGCAACCGGGAGACAAGTGCTAGTGGAGTAACCTGAGCGCAGCTGATACTCCGGTTCGGGTCTTTTGCTGTGCAGTGGTTATAGGCTCTGTGCACGGCAGGGGATCCGGTGCTGGTTTTTGTGCTCACAGTCTGTGAGGTCTGAGTGGGGCGTGGACAGCACCTGCTTTATAAGGCCTCTTTTCAGGGTAAGCAGATGCTGCTGAATCTTTGTTGGTTAGTCAGTTCATGAACGTTAGCCAGTACTGTGTAGCTTTGTATTTGTTTGTTGCTTACTGCAAATAGGCCTGGGAATTTGGTATTACACTCTGCCAATCCAGACCTAGCAGTAAGACTGGAGTCAGTCGTTTAGCTTGCTGGGGTTCTGTTACTACTCTGTGAACTTAGCAAGTTTGCGGCTGTATTCTAAGACTTGCCTGTCTAATCCTGTCTCACTGTGCTAGGTGTCAGGGGTCAGTTTAGTGGCAGTAAGCTAAAACCTGTGCACTGCAAGTGAGAATTTGGATTGTGGAGATTCTCCTTGTGTCTATCATTCCATCTCTGACCAAGGAGTTTACTGCCACACCCGTTGGTAACCCTTTAGGGTTTTGCTGTTGCCCTTAGCAACAGCATTTCGGGTACTCTACGTATTAAAACACAACATCTTGCTTTTTCCATCTTAGCAGTTCTAATACAAGGGAGATACCCAGTTCCTTAGCCTCTGGGCTTCTCTGTTCACTTTGTGTGTATTTTGTTACCCTATCACCTTCTGTGTACGTTATGTCATATCCCCCAGTTTGTCTGTGAGTCCATCTGTTTTGCATAACAGTTCAAACACCAGTACATTCCTGCAGACACTGGAGTGCATAACAGTTCTGACACCAGTACTTTCCTGCTGGCACTGGTGTGCATAACAGCTATACATTAACTGGACAAAACTAAGTCACCTAGCAAACTTAATCATTGAAACACGCTCCATTGTATTTTATCATTTAACCCATTGGGTCTGGTGGTCTTAAGGACATACATCCATCGTGCCTCTATGCGCAGGAGTTGCCCCCCACGGTCAACACCTCTCAAAGTTTTTGGAACATGGTCAATGATTTGAAAACCTTGGGAAACTCTTGTTTCAAGGCTTGGCATAACTTGTCCGAAATCTTTAATTCATATGATTAGGTGCACCAAATGTGTTTAATGTACTTGTAAAATAAATGTATAATTTTTATATCCTTTGGCTCCAAGGACATGCTTTATAAACTGTGTCTGATCCTATGAGCGCCACTATAAATTTCTATTTCTTTAGATAGATAGATAGATAGATAGATAAAAATGGAAATCTACCCCCACATGTATATAGATTGATATAGACAGACAAACAGATAGATAGATAGATAGATGGATAGATACATAAATAGATAGATAGCAAACAGACATAGATAGATAGATAGATAGATAGATAGATAGATAGATAGATAGATAGATAGATAGATAGATAGATACTGTAGATTAGATAGATAGATAGATAAAAATGGAAATCTACCCCCACATGTATATATATATACCATTATGGTAAGGGTGTGTACACACGGTGAGATGCTTGCTATGCCCGATTTTCACTTGCGATTTCCCTTGAACACCCCGGAGCCCAGATAGCACAGATTTTGACTAACTTTTCTTGAGATATGGACTATGTGTCCTTACGATTTTGGCTTATGTGAGATGTCATTGACATGTGAGATGAACTAGATAGTACACCGATCTAGCAAGGATTGACTTGCCAGCACAGTCTATCTTTTCTTGCGATGCCGACCTGGCAGGACCGTGCATCGGGATCGAATCGGGATTGCAAGGTGACTTTCACCTTGCGATCTGCACTAACTTTTCTTGTGATTTTGACTATATAGTCAAAATCGAAAGAAAATATCTCACCGTGTGTACACACCCTAAGAATTTACCGTTGATAACGGAATTTCTCCTATGTCCACAGGTATCTACAGGATAACATTGGGATATTCTGGAGCGACAGCGGAAATGGCACCAAATAGTCACAAGCTTTCTGACCTCCCAGGATGCATCGGGCTCATCCATATAATCCCACCCACCGACTCAGTCAAATCAGTTGTTTTCACAGCAATTAGGTAGGAGCATCATGTAGAACCCTATTGAGGCGATAAGAACACACATGCACACCCTTCCATACAAGAGGGAAGAGGTTCAGTGATTGTAAAGATCCTCAAATCAGGTGCGTCAGGGTGTGATCCCTGTGGATACCTGTGGACATAGGAGAAATTCCGTTATCAACGGTAAGTTCTTACCATAACGGTATATTTCTCTGGCTGAGTCCACAGGTTATCCACGGGATAACATTGGGATTCCCAAAGCCATTATTAGTGGTGGGGACGCTCCTGATTAGCCAGGAGAACCTTTCGCCCGAATTCCGCATCATGAGAGGCAAAAGTATCCAAGGCATAATGTCTAATGAATGTGTTAATGGAAGACCATGTGGCTGCCTTACAAATCTGTTCTGCTGAAGCACCATGTTGTGCTGCCCATGAAGGACCTACCTTACGTGTAGAGTGTCGAAGCCATCTTATAGCGTCTGTTTAGTAGCAGGCCATCCTCTTTTGTGAAATCCATAGAGAATGAAGAAAGAATCTGTCTTTCTGATGGCACTAGTACGATCTACGTAAATTCTTAATGCACGGACTATGTCCAGCGACGCTTCTCCCGCAGAAAGTCCCGATACCTGAAGAGCCGGGACTACAATTTCTTTGTTCAGGTGAAACTTTGAGACCACCTTCGGAAGATAACCAGATCTAGTGCTGAAAACTGCTTTATCTGGATAAAAGATCAGAAAAGGAGACTTACACGACAGCGCTCCTAAATCTGACACTCTTCTAGCTGACGCCATTGTCAGTAGAAAGAGACCTTTAGCCGTGAACCATTTAAGATCTGCTCTCTTAAGCGGTTCACACGGAGCCCCCTGAAGGATTTTAAGAACCAGATTTAAATCCCAGGGCACTGCAGGAGGAACAAACGGTGGCTGAATGTGCAACATTCCCTGAAAAAAGGTACGCACATCCTGTAGATTAGCAATCTTTTTCTGAAACCATACAGTTAATGCTGATACTTGAACTCTCAAGGAAGCCACCTTTAAACTCTTATCCATTCCTACTTGGAGGAAATCTAAAATCCTGGATACTTTAAAAGATCTTGGATCCATACCTCTTTCACTACACCAATGAATATAGGCCTGCCATATTCAATGATAAATACAAGCTGAAGAAGGCTTTCTTGCTCTAAGCATGGTTTGAATTACCTGTTGTGAAAATCCTCTTGCTTTTAGGATAGAGGTTTCAACAGCCACGCCGTCAAAGACAGACGTTCCAGATGACAACAAGGCCCCTGCATTAGTAGATCTGGACGTTGCGGAAGCAGAATTGGATCTTCCACGGACATCCTTAGTAGATCTATGTACCAATGCCTTCTGGGCCATTCTGGAGCTATTAGAATTATGGCTCCCTTTGCTTGCTTTATTTTCCTCACCACCCTGGGTAACAGGGAGATTGGAGGAAACAGATATGCCAGATGAAATTCCCATTTCACTGACAGTGCATCTACAAGGATCGCCCCGGGATCCTTTGTTCTTGACCCGTATGCCGGAACTTTGTTGTTCCAACGGGATGCCATAAGATCTATCTCTGGCAGACCCCATCTGTTTACTGGAGTTTGAAATACTTCCGGGTGTAACGCCCATTCGGTCTCCTGAATGGTGTGTCGACTGAGAAAGTCCGCTTCCCAGTTTAGCACACCTGGCACAAACACTGCGGACAATGCCGGAAGATGGAGTTCTGCCCACCTTAGTATGTGAGTTACTTCCTCCATCAATCTTTTGCTGTGAGTTCCTCCCTGATGGTTGAGGTACGCTACTGCTGTTGCATTGTCTGAACGGATCTGGACTGGTCTTCCTTGCAGAATGTCCTTTGCCTGGACCAGAGTCATATATAAAGGCCCTTATCTCCAACAGATTTATTGGCAGGCAACTTTCCCTTGTGGTCCATTTTCCCTGAAACCAGAAATTTTCGAACACTGCTCCCCAGCCTTGAAGACTGGCATCCGTTGTTAGTACTTGCCAATCTGCTATCCAAAAGGGTCTCCCCTTGTCTAGATGGTCCGTCTGTAACCACCAGGCTAGTGACCTTTTTATGTTTACTGATTAGAATGAGGTGCTGTAGATGTCTGGAGTGGAATTGTGCATATTCCACCTTGTCGAATGTTGACACCATCAGACCCATCACTCGCATCGCTGCATGGACTGATACTGTCTGACTGTGCAATAATTCCTGAGCCATTACCTGCACCTTGGATATCTTTTTCCCAGGTAAGATTATCCTTTGTAGACTTTAATCCAATATGGCCCCCAAGTGAACCATCCATTGTGATGGACTCAGAGACGACTTTTCCCAATTTATGAGCCAACCGTGTCTCTGTAGACAAGCTATTGTCTGTTGGAGATGGTCCAAAAGTAACTCCTGGGATTGAGCCAGGATTAAAAGATCGTCGAGGTATTGAAAAATTCTTAAACCCTGTTTGCGGAGATAATCTGCCATAACTGCCATAATTTTGGTAAATACCCGGGGGCTGTTGCTAGCCCAAAGGGCAAAGCCTGGAACTGAAAATGTTGCTGGAGGATGGCAAACCTGAGGTAACACTGATGGGACCGTGCTATGGGCACATGCAGGTAAGCATCCTGTACATCCAGAGATACCATGTAATCTCCTGGTTCCATGGTCAAAACTATGGAGCGTAACGTCTCCATGTGAAACTTTTGAACCCAAACATATTAGTTTAACCTCTTGAGATTGAGAATTGGTCGGAATGGTCCATTCGGCTTCTGAATCAAAAATAGGTTGGAGTAAAACCCCTGTCCCCTTTGTATCAGGGGTACTGGGATAATTACTCCAGACTGAAGCAATTTCTGAACTGCTTCTTGCAGAGCTGTCTCCTTCGACTCTATACGAGATGGGCTGGTGCAAAAAAACCTTTGAGGAGGTTGCTTCTTGAAAGGGAAACCGAGAGATACCACCTTCTGCACCCAAGCATCTGTCGTCGACTGCTGCCATATGTGTGCAAAGTGAAGGAGTCGGCCCCCAACCCTGGAATCCTCCAGGCAGAGGCCCGCACCCTCAAACTGATGGCTTCTGTTCTGGTTTGGAAGCTGGCCGTCTATTGGCCCATTGCTTCCTACCCCTAGTTGATTTATTATACTGGGGTTGGTTAGAATCATCCTTTCTTTTTGCTCTACCCTGCCATCGAAATGGCCGAAATTTTGATCCCCTCGGTTTAGGGTTATAACTAGCCGGAAACCTGACCTTTTTGGATTCAGCTTCCGATTCCAGAATATCTGTCAATTGATTTCCGAACAGAATATTACCAGCAACGCTTCCAGAGCTTTCTTGGATTCTGCATCCGCTTTCCAAGTATATAGCCAAATTGCTCTACGAGAGGCTACCGTTAAGGCTGATGCTTTAGAAGCAATCGTACCCATATCAATTGCTGCTTCTTCCAAATACTGCGCAGCTTGTTTTATATGGCCTAGATGAGACTCCTGCTCCCTGGTAGGTGCGGAGAGGCCACTCTCTAGTTCCTTCGCCCATTCTACCATTGCTTTTGCCATCCAGGCCGAAGCCATAGCTGGCCTTACAACAGCCCCTGACAAAGAAAAAATGTTTTTAAAAAAACCATCTACTCTTCTATCTGTGACATCATTCAGTGAGGTAGAGGGTAATGGTAAAATAGATTTTCGCACAAGTCGCACAACATGTGCATCTACTTTAGGAGGAACTTCTCTTTTAGAACAGTCCTCAGCCGGAAAAGGATAGTAAGAATCCCACTTTTTCGGAATTCTATATTTTTTTATTGGGGTTCCTCCATAATTTCCGTCAGATCTTCTGACCCTGGAAACTCAATCCTAACTGCTTTTGGACGTTTAAACACAGGTGCTTTAGATTTTGTTATTGCTTTGGCTGCTTCTTCCCGAGACAGAACAGCCTTCATGGCATCAATAAGCTGAGCTCTGAGTATCCTCTGAGCTGAAACCCTCCGACTGGTCGTCATATGGGGTATTTGAATACACTGTATCCTCATCTGTTGTATCGTCTTGTGTAGTCTGTAACATAGATGTATCCACCCTGGCTTCACCAGCCTGCTTACTTGTTGAAGCTGCTGGAATTAACCCACAAGAAGGGAGCTGCATGTAAGGGTTAATAGAGTATCCTACTCCCGGGTGTGACACCACAGGTGCTAATCTGTCAGCTATAGTAGACAAAGTCTGTGCAAACACACACCATGGTGGATGTACTGGTTGCTGAACCTGTCTTTTATTTTGCTGATACGCACAACAGTTTGCACATAACCCGTCATAAGTTAGATACTGGGCTAACACCCCTACTTTACAAGATAGACATGTTAAGGGTGTAGGTGTCTCTGATAAAGTCTCCTCGTCACTTTTGCTGCTCATAGACATGGTAAATAATCTGTTTAGAAAATATACTACACTCTCTGTGACTGAGATCACTTATATAAATATAAAAGTGATATCAATCTGACCACAACCCAAGCACATAAATTGGTGTTCAGAACACAATACTGACAAACATATAAAAGTCAGCAATCACACTAGCAGTCAGTCACATGTTAATTATTAGACATTGTCATATGAGAATATAATCAACCACAAAATACTTCTCCAGTATGTAGGAGTACAATTACTGCATTTCTGTTTTTAAACAGCTATTACCATTTTCAGACATGTTATGCAGAAAACAACAGTACTGTACAGGCCTCATATGCATTGTGTACCAGCATTAACTATTCATACTAACAAGTAGGTAGAATCTTAGTACTGTATAACCCATACTCAGTAGAGTGGGATACAGGGAGACTCACCCCACTTCCAGGATCGATCAATATGCTCAAAAGACGCTGAGTGGATTCAGACGCTACTAGTGTACACTGCCGCTCCGGTAACTGATAAGAGACACAGACGCTCATTAGCGGACACAGACGCTCAGTGAATGATGAGTGTATGCAGACGCTCCTGTCTGCGACCTTGTCTCGGTGGCAACTCTAGTGTACACAACCGCAGCGGCCTAAGCTGCGACCGAGTACCATCGTGGTAGCGTCTGAGACGGAAGGGAGGTAATCAGTTCATGGATGGGAGACGCACGGAAACTGGTCATGAACTGGGGGGAGGGGCCAACAGGAGAGCGTCTGACTCCCCCTGCTGACAAAAACTCCAGGGATCGCGGCCTCAACCTAGTCCTGGCACCTATGATCCCTAAAGCATAGCGCTGGAGCACTTGAGAGTGGCGGCGCGTCAGCCACTGTTTGTAGTCTCCTCCAATACAGTGCGGCTGTGTCCGAATTCCCCTAGTAAGTGGAACCGATGCCTTACCTTCTCCCCATGCTCCGGCCACAGCCTGGTAACGTCTGCTGGACCTGTTAGAACATCCGACACAGACACCCGTTGAGACAGTACTAGTACCCGGAGGTAAGCGTTGTTGCGACTCGGTGGAGAGTTGTTGGAGCGATGCATCCTGGGAGGCCTGAAAGCTTGTGACTATTTGATGCCATTTCCTCTGTCGCTCCAGCATAATCCAATGTTATCCTGTGGATAACCTGTGGACCCAGCCGGAGAAAGATTGATATAGACAGACAAACAGATACAGATAGATAGATAGATAGATAGATAGATAGATAGATAGATAGAGGAGATATATGATAGATAGATAGATAGATAGACATATAAATAGATAGACAGATAGATATATATGAGATAAATAGATAGATAGATAGATACATACATAGATAAATAGATAGATAGATAGATAGATAGTAGACAGACACATAGATAGATAGATACTGTAGAGATTAGATAGATAGATATATGGATAGATAGATAGAAAGAAAGAAAGAAAGACAGATAATCACACATAAAAAGAAAAATCACAGTTCCTCCTACTGTTCCCGGGCAGTCTATCTATTGCTCATGAGTCCTGGCAGGTGATGAGATGACTCCATGAAGATGGGGGCATCTAGTGGCTCCTGGCAGTACTGCAGTCAGCAGTAACTGCAGCTCTCTGCTCCCGGAGCCATCCTTTGTTGTTCAGTCCCGCCCCCATACCTGCCCCTGCTAGCGCCACTGCACTGACACAGGACAGGAGGAGATTACATCAGCAGTGGAGTGGGGACTAGAAGAGCCACGATCCAGGCTGTCGGCTGCCACTGTAGGCACTGCGGCAGCTGGCAACAACAGCGCACAGCACAGGGATGCAGAGCAGGGAGAGCGCGTCTCCTGGCTAGCGCCTCCCTGCACTGCATCCCTTTGCTGAGCGGGTTCCGCCATCTAACCACCGGACATAACACAATTCTAACCTCATCCTCAGAAATTCAGTTTTGCAAGGGTGATGACATACCTCCTAAATTTACCGGTTAAACCATCTGCCACACCAGCTTAGTTTGGACCCACCTGTGCATACACCACCCCTCCCTTAATATAATGGATTCCTGATAAACCAGAATGGCTTGACACAATGGATCCAGGCTGGACCAGAATATCTTAGTACAATGGATTCGGGATGGATCAGAATGGCTTAGTGCAATCAGCTGCAGTAGCTGGAACATTGCACTAGTAAAATATGCAGATACACAGGAGGTCCTGGTAACTGGAGCCACAGGAAGCCTGAAGACAAACATTGCTGTGCGCCTTCTGATCATCAGAAGGCACTTTTTATCCTCCTTGCTCCACAGCCATTGGTGAATGTGCTTAGCTGACTGGAAACGCCATCCAATTGGCCTGTTCATGGTCAGATGACAGGGACCAATATTGCACTGCCCAGAGACCAAAGCCAGTGGGATCTCCACTTGTAGATTCCGGAGCGCTCGGGGGAAACATGACAGACATCGCTAAGCGGTGACAGAGGGGCATAACGCTGAAATCCAGAAACCAGCACCTGCGCCCAGCGGGCTGAAAGTGTTTACCATGCTGACAGTTATGAAGCTACTGCTCAGTAAATTCAGAGGCTGCTTTTTACAGACCTGACCTTTTTTCTTTTAACTTTGATGACTATTGCTCATTCTATAACAAAGGTATTGGAAATAAATATGTTTCAACCAGAAGAATACCACCTATTCATTCCTATCATTTAATATAGGATGATGCTCTTTCAAAAGCTATAGGTTAACACACTGATTACAGTTTTAATATGTTTTATTACCAGGTATCTCAAGTTTAAGCATCTGGACTGTTTTATGATCAGGTTTCTCAACTGCTAACGTCTGGTTTGGACAAATATAAATGCTTCATAGAAACTGTGAGCTTGTGGTGAGGCATAAAAGAGAACATGTGGAGAGGGAGAACAGGGTTAAATGGGATGCAGATAATGACACACAGAGGTGTAGCTAGGTGCCATGGTGCCCGGAGCAAGGGTATGTTTTGGCGCCCCCTCCCCTGTACTGATTTGGGGGCCTGGCCAACGTGTGATGACATGTTACATTTGAAAAAAAACAATATTTAAATTGGTGACAGGGTCAGTTCTAGACCTTGTAGAGCTCATGTACAAAATATGGACAGTGCGCGCCAAAGGCGAGCAATTAAAATGTTGGGCGTGGCCACAGAATAGTACCAATTAACATTACACTGCACAGTAGTGCCTGCTATTCACATTATACCGCACATTAGTGTCCGCTATTCACATTACACCGCACAGTAGAGCTGCTTATACATGTTACGCCACACACTAGAGCCGCTTAAACACATTATGCCACAGTAGAGCTCCTTATACACATTATGCCACAGTAGAGCCCCTTAAACATGTTACACCATGGTAAAGCTCCTTATACATGTGGCACCACAGAAGAGCCCCTTATACACGTTACACCATGGTAAAACCCCTTATACATGTTACACCACAGAAGAGCCCCTTATACACGTTACACAATGGTAAAGCCCCTTATACCTCTTACACCACAGAAGAGCCACTATGGAAGTAGCTATATTCAATTATTTACTTTTTTAATTCAAATAAATTAAAAACAGTGGGGGTAATTCCAAGTTGATCGCAGCAGGATTTTTGATAGCAATTGGGCAAAACCATGTGCACTGCATGGGAGGCAGATATAACATGTGCAGAGAGCGTTAGATTTGGGTGTGGTGTGTTCAATCTGCAATCTAAATTGCAGTGTAAAAATAAAGCAGCCAGTATTTACCCTGCACAGAAACAAAATAACCCACCCAAATCTAACTCTCTCTGCACATGTTATATCTGCCCCCCCTGCAGCAGTGCACATGGTTTTGCCCAACTTCTAAAAAATGTCCTGCTGCGATCAACTTGGAATTACCCCCACTGTGTATGCCCCTCGACTGACCTAACCTCAAAACCCCCCAATCCCTTAATGAAAATAATGCCCCAGATGTGACCTCCCACAGACCTGATAATCTCCTCCAATCTCTCAATGAAAATAAATGCCCCTAAACTGACCCCCTCCCCAGATCTGATAATCTTCCAATTTCTCAATCAAAATAATGTTCCAGAATTGCCTGAGGGGCAGAAATAGCTGCTCTGCAACAGCTTGAGGGGCAGAGAGAGCTCCAGCATGTGCTGGCTGTCCGTGCCTCCTTCTGTTGCTTCTGCCTGCCCTGTTCCCCACCTAGTCTCAGTGTCCGAGCCAGTATGTGCCTCTTCTGCTCCTCCTCCTCCTGCTCTGTGTTGCGCCCTCTAATTTTTCCGGCACCTGGAGCTTGCTTTCACCGGAGCCACCCTCGCTACACCCCTGATGACACATGAGGAGGGTGGACAACAAAGGAAACAAGTAAGGGAAAGGAGAAGGGACACATGAAAGATGGGTATGGGACTCAGGGTTTAGGTCGACACTAGAAATAGGTCGACGCGGCCATTAGGTAGGTAGACATGAACAAAATCGACATGAAAATAGGTCGACATGAGTTTTTCTTGTTTTCTGGGTGTCGTTTTCTTCGTAAGGTGAAGGGGAACCCCAATTAGTGCACCGTGTCCCGTCGTATGGCTCGCTTCGCTCACAATGCTTCGGGCAAGGTGCCTTGCTCCACTACCACTGCGCTCAGCACAGGTTACCATTCCCAATCGTAGTCCACGTGGATCGTAAAGTATGAAAAAGTTCCAAAAAAGAAAAAATTTGAAAAACTCATGTCGACCTTTTTGCACGTCGTCATTGTTCATACCGACCTAATAACCCATGTTGACCTATTTCTAGTGTCGACCTAGCCACTGTCGACCTAAGTGGTGTCGAGCCGAAGTCCGGATACCATGAAAGACATAAGAGAGTTATTTATATTTCATAGGCTTTATTGTTTTTGGGCATTTCCACAAAAAGGTGGACAAAGTTGCAACATGAAAAATATTATTAAATATAGAAGTGTTACATATTTTTGGAAAGGCAATATATTGTAGTTTCCTAAACTTATTTTTCTTCAAATAATAATTTAATGAATGTAATAAGCATTTTAATATTGCCATGTGCTTGAACTGTTTCAATGTAATAAACATCAGCTATACAAAGGCGTGCGCAGCTAATTATATTAGGGGGTGCACCGCTGAAGGGGCGTGTCTAGTACCACCTTTTGGGCATGTCTAGCACCGCCCAGGTACATGTCTAGCACTATTTTACATTCCCTCAGTAAAATCACATGGCTTAATCACATTACTCCAAACAGTATGAGCCGAAATTTACATTACACCACACAGTATGAGCCAAAATTCACATTACACCACACAGTATGAGCCGAAAGTCACATTACACCATACAGTATGAGCCGAATGTCACATTACACCACACAGTATGAGCCAAAATTCACATTACACCACACAGTATGAGCCGAAAGTCACATTACACCATACAGTATGAGCCGAAGGTCACATTACACCACACAGTATGAGCCGAAGGTCACATTATGCCACACAGAATGAGCCGAATGTCACATTACACCACACAGTATGAGCCGAATGTCACATTACACCACACAGTATGAGCCGAAGGTCACATCACACCACACAGTATGAGCCGAAGGTCACATTACACCACACAGAATGAGCAGAATGTCACATTACGCCACACAGTATGAGCCGAATGTCACATTACACCACAAGGTATGAGCCGAATGTCACATTACACCACACAGTATGAGCCGAATGTCACATTACGCCACACAGTATGAGCCGAATGTCACATTACACCACACAGAATGAGCCGAATGTCACATTACACCACACAGTATGAGCCAAATGTCACATTACACCACACAGTATGAGCCGAAGGTCACATTACACCACAAGGTGAAGGGGAACCCCAATTAGTGCACCGTGTCCCGTCGTATGGCTCGCTTCACTCACAATGCTTCGGGCAAGGTGCCTTGCTCCACTACCGCTGCGCTCAGCACAGGTTACCATTCCCAATCGTAGTCCACGTGGATCGTAAAGTATGAAAAAGTTCCAAAAAAGAAAAAATTTGAAAAACTCATGTCGACCTTTTTGCACGTCGTCATTGTTCATATTGACCTAATAACCCATGTTGACCTATTTCTAGTGTCGACCTAGCCACTGTCGACCTAAGTGGTATCGAGCCGAAGTCCGGATACCATGAAAGACATAAGAGAGTTATTTATATTTCATAGGCTTTATTGTTTTTGGGCATTTCCACAAAAAGGTGGACAAAGTTGCAACATGAAAAATATTATTAAATATAGAAGTGTTACATATTTTTGGAAAGGCAATATATTGTAGTTTCCTAAACTTATTTTTCTTCAAATAATAATTTAATGAATGTAATAAGCATTTTAATATTGCCATGTGCTTGAACTGTTTCAATGTAATAAACATCAGCTATACATAGGCGTGCGCAGCTAATTATATTAGGGGGTGCACCGGTGAAGGGGCGTGTCTAGTACCACCTTTTGGGCATGTCTAGCACCGCCCAGGGACATGTCTAGCACTATTTTACATTCCCTCAGTAAAATCACATGGCTTAATCACATTACTCCAAACAGTATGAGCCGAAATTTACATTACACCACACAGTATGAGCCAAAATTCACATTACACCACACAGTATGAGCCGAAAGTCACATTACACCATACAGTATGAGCCGAAGGTCACATTACACCACACAGAATGAGCCGAATGTCACATTACACCACACAGTATGAGCCAAAATTCACATTACACCACACAGTATGAGCAGAAAGTCACATTACACCATACAGTATGAGCCGAAGGTCACATTACACCACACAGTATGAGCCGAAGGTCACATTACACCACACAGTATGAGCCGAAGGTCACATCACACCACACAGTATGAGCCAAAGGTCACATTACACCACACAGAATGAGCCGAATGTCACATTATGCCACACAGTATGAGCCGAATGTCACATTACACCACACAGTATGAGCCGAATGTCACATTACGCCACACAGTATGAGCCGAAGGTCACATTACACCACACAGAATGAGCCGAATGTCACATTACACCACACAGTATGAGCCGAAGGTCACATTACACCACAAGGTGAAGGGGAACCCCAATTAGTGCACCGTGTCCCGTCGTATGGCTCGCTTCGCTCACAATTCTTCGGGCAAGGTGCCTTGCTCCAC
Organism: Pseudophryne corroboree; assembly: GCF_028390025.1. Lineage (NCBI taxonomy): Eukaryota > Metazoa > Chordata > Amphibia > Anura > Myobatrachidae > Pseudophryne > Pseudophryne corroboree. The sequence continues at coordinate 434,877,279 of NC_086447.1, read as the reverse complement.
TACCGCTGCGCTCAGCACAGGTTACCATTCCCAATCGTAGTCCACGTGGATCGTAAAGTATGAAAAAGTTCCAAAAAAGAAAAAATTTGAAAAACTCATGTCGACCTTTTTGCACGTCGTCATTGTTCATACCTAATAACCCATGTTGACCTATTTCTAGTGTCGACCTAGCCACTGTCGACCTAAGTAATGTGTCGAGCCGAAGTCCGGATACCATGAAAGACATAAGAGAGTTATTTATATTTCATAGGCTTTATTGTTTTGTTTCCAAAAAATAAAAAATTTGAAAAACTCATGTCGACCTTTTTGCACGTCGTCATTGTTCATACCTAATAACCCATGTTGACCTATTTCTAGTGTCGACCTAGCCACTGTCGACCTAAGTGGTGTCGAGCCGAAGTCCGGATACCATGAAAGACATAAGAGAGTTATTTATATTTCATAGGCTTTATTGTTTTTGGGCATTTCCACAAAAAGGTGGACAAAGTTGCAACATGAAAAATATTATTAAATATAGAAGTGTTACATATTTTTGGAAAGGCAATATATTGTAGTTTCCTAAACTTATTTTTCTTCAAATAATAATTTAATGAATGTAATAAGCATTTTAATATTGCCATGTGCTTGAACTGTTTCAATGTAATAAACATCAGCTATACATAGGCGTGCGCAGCTAATTATATTAGGGGGTGCACCGCTGAAGGGGCGTGTCTAGTACCACCTTTTGGGCATGTCTAGCACCGCCCAGGGACATGTCTAGCACTATTTTACATTCCCTCAGTAAAATCACATGGCTTAATCACATTACTCCAAACAGTATGAGCCGAAATTTACATTACACCACACAGTATGAGCCGAAAGTCACATTACACCATACAGTATGAGCCGAAGGTCACATTACACCACACAGAATGAGCCGAATGTCACATTACACCACACAGTATGAGCCAAAATTCACATTACACCACACAGTATGAGCCGAAAGTCACATTACACCATACAGTATGAGCCGAAGGTCACATTACACCACACAGAATGAGCCGAATGTCACATTACACCATACAGTATGAGCCGAATGTCACATTACACCACACAGTATGAGCCGAATGTCACATTACACCACTCATTATGAGTTGAAGGTCACATTACACCACACAGTATGAGCCGAAGGTCACATTACACCACACAGTATGAGCCGATGGTCACATTACACCACACAGAATGAGCCGATGTCACATTACACCACACAGTATGAGCCGAATGTCACATTACACCACACAGTATGAGCCGAATGTCACATTACGCCACACAGTATGAGCCGAAGGTCACATTACACCACACAGAATGAGCCGAATGTCACATTACACCACACAGTATGAGCCGAAGGTCACATTACGCCACACAGTATGAGCCGAAGGTCACATTACACCACACAGAATGAGCCGAATGTCACATTACACCACACAGTATGAGCCAAATGTCACATTACACCACACAGTATGAGCCGAAGGTCACATTACACCACACAGAATGAGCCTAATGTCACATTACACCACACAGTATGAGCCGAAGGTCACATTACACCACACAGAATGAGCCGAATGTCACATTACGCCACACAGTATGAGCCGAATGTCACATTACGCCACACAGTATGAGCCGAATGTCACATTACGCCACACAGAATGAGCCGAAGGTCACATTACGCCACACAGAATGAGCCGAATGTCACATTACGCCACACAGTATGAGCTGAATGTCACATTACGCCACACAGTATGAGCCGAATGTCACATTACGCCACACAGTATGAGCCGAATTTCACATTACACCACACAGTATGAGCCGAATGTCACATTGCACCACACAGTATGAGCCGATATTTACATTACGCCACATGATATGAGCGAAAGTTGACATTACGCCACACAGTATGAGCAACACACATATATATATATATATATATATATATACTATGTAAGGGGTGGAAGGCCCTGAGAGAGCACCCTGGCCAGGTATTTGGAAGCAATCCTATGAGTGCCGGCTTGTGGAGGTTGATATATATATATATATATATATATATATACTGTATATATATATATATATATATATATATATATATAATCCTTTAATAAATATGTATATACCCCCCTTACCCCCACACACGCTGATTGTTGGCCTCACCTCCAGCAGTACTGAGGAGGCCAACAATCAGTGTTTATGGGTTCCTGCCAGACAGTGCTGCTGCTGGAGGTGAGGCCAACAATCAGTGTGTGTGTGTGTGGGGGGGTATGGGTGCGTGCCAGCACAGTGCACCCCCCGTGCGCACGCCTATGCAGCTATACTGTATATTCAAACATTCATATTTCCCTCACAAGATGCATATCCATAATGCTTTGCAATTTAAAAGATGGCAACCAATGTAAAGAAGACTAGGATATTGTTTTAGGACTTTTGCAGTTGCAATAGTTATGTATACTTTTTTTATAACTACCCTAGGTGCCAACTGTTAGTCCGCGACCATGTTAATATTTTTATTTATTTTTATTAATGCTATTATGATTAGGAACTTAGAAGAACTCATAATTTTCTTACTACTTAGATGGGTCAATAATCTTGAATATTTGAAACAGCTTAAAAGTTAGCACATTCAGTAAAATTGATGGTTGCGGACTAACACATGGTCGTGGACTAACACATGGTCGCAGACTAACACATTGTTGTGGACTAACATAAGTATTATTACACAACTTTATTCATTTTATGTTAGGTTTTAAGAGTTCAACATTACCTATAATAAGATTTTACACGTTCATAAAGATTTAAGGATTGTAATGTATAACAAGCAAAACAAGGCATTGATTTTAGATTAAGTATTTTACAACATGGGAAAAACTTCAGCTGCGAAGAATCATGTCTATTATGCTAAAGCAGATGAAGAAAAAATGCTGTGATAATGCTGATTTAGATTACCTTATAACTTCACAATAATGGGTAAGAGACACAGTACGCAATTGGCGTATGGGGTACCGTAAAGGTACGTATTTAGCGTAGCATACGCTAGGCCATGACCGAGACGCACATGCGGCACGCTCGCTCAAAGCTTAATGCGTGGTGTCGAGCACGCTATAGGCGAGCGACAACCGTAATGCTACGCTATCAGCGTAGCGGACGCTCGAGACCACGAGGAGATCACGAGCGGCGCAAACGCTCACAAGATGACAATCAGTAAACCTTGAATGTAATACACAGAAAGGATACTCTTATACTGTAAACCTTGTACTGAAACACTGTAGCGATATAACGCTGCTTAACCTTGTTTACACTAAAGCTGTTTGAGCGATAGAGACGCTCCTATTGCCCTCTGCAATATAATGAACACACAATACCGTGCTAAGGATCCAACACCTTTACTAACAAGCTTTTAGTTATATCGAAAAGGGGTAAAACAGTTACAAGTCATACACTACATACTAACATATAATTCTAACAGAATATCTAGACAGAAATATACAATAACGTTACAATCTTAAACTAAACAGAGAGAGAGAGAATGTGGCCAATACAGACAAAGAGCGAGATGATTACAGAGAATTACTTACACATACTGGGAACGATCGCAGCGCAGCCTGGTACCAGCCCCGAGTTAGTCAATATGAAAACCGTTTGTGGAGAGTGAGAGAGCTGTTCAGGCTGGCTGATCTTATATACACTGAGTACAGTATACTAGAAAGGGACCTACAATCTCATTGTTCATTGGACACAGGAATGTCTCCTCGCATCATATCAAAAGGTCATAGGTTAGTTTGAACAGGTGGGCTGTGACTATTTCAAACAGCTCAGGTGGGTGGGAATCTCCGGATTCCCGCCGCATGGATAATGAACTGCAAATATAGAATATGTCCAGAAACTACTAATGGCCATAACTACACGCAGGAGCGATTAATCTTTACCTAACCAACACCGGATTATTGCTATAAAAAAACTCTTCGGTTAGGTACCAGACACCACTGTTCAACCTTAATCAGACCCTTTGTACCACGCAAAGAGGGATTCCCAAGTCCGTGAACAAGTCACATTAACAAAACTTACAATTATCATTAAGGGGAACATTATCTATAAAACGAGCTATTTGGTTCTATTATTAAACGATTGAGTCGCCCGCTAGACGCACACAAAGTCTACCGTAAATGCACATACCACGCGCTCGAGCGCATGGCCGAAGCGCCATCACGCGGCTGCGTATATCCACACGCACGGGAGAGAATGTGCACGTGCAGCAGGCACGCGCATGAGGTGCATATATGGCAACGTGCAGCGTGATATTTTTCTGACTTTGACAGTCCACCCTTTGGCAGTCATCAATAACTGCCACTTCCTAAAAAAACAGTTCAAAAAGAGAAAAATATATGTCATGTAAAAATACATTTCTATGATTGGGTAAGGGAGAAGAGAAGAAGGTGGGAAAAAGGTATGACCTAGTGAGATAGTAGAAGCATGTATGTATGAGTCCATGTTTGAGGGGTCATGTATCATCGTGCCGTACGTGTTTTAAATCAAGCTTCGAGGTATTGCGAAGTATACATTTGAATTCCTTCTTATCCCGTATTACGGGTCTGTGGATGGGCTGTCAAACTTTACCGAGCTCTTTTCGGCTTTTGGTTTCAACAAAATGGGGGAGCACATTTTAGTTGATGATACATGAATGGGGTGGATATGTGAGTGCTGATATCTGTGCCTGTATTCCCTATCGACTATGTGTGTCATTACCTGAAGGTTGTAGAGATGAGGATAAGAAGCAATTATGGTAAATGCAGTCATAAACTATGTGAGTTTAATGTACATTTGCCGATTGAGGTCTTGTCTGATGTCTTGTCTTGATGTACATGTTGACTGTAGTCTCCCAATGCTTTTGCTATAATTGCTTGAGCAAAAAGCTTTCTCAATGTCCATAGACTTACAATCTTTGAAGTGTTGGGCTATCGTAAAATTTTAGAGTCACTAGGGAAAATGGGGGGTCTATGGCATTGTCCATCAATGGTCTGTGTAAAAGGTTGTCAAATTCTTCTTCCAAGTGGATGTCTTTGTACCTTGGAGGAAAACAAAGGAGAAACGGGTGAAAGAAACGGACCGTGGAATCACATTTTCATCACAACATTGTCTCTATTGTTGGGTCATACATCAAATTAATCGTTGTTAATACAGTGTCCTCGTTCCTTAGACTCATCACCCTGGTATTACTTTTACGCTTCGCTAAAACCCGAACGCATCTAAATATCAGACCGACCAATATGATGACTCCCAGAATACACAAAAGAAATTTCCCTACATCCATGATAATACCTTGGGCCCATTCTCCTAAACCAGAGAACCAATTTCGTGGGTTCAACCATGACACCCAACTGGTCAACTCATTACCCACAGCAGCAAGGGTGAGATTGTGTTTCCTTCGGAACTCCCATTTTAATTGTAAAATGTCATCCATCTTTTGGTCTATGACCTCGGCTGGGTCCTCCGTACTGTTTGTAATGTACGTGCAGCACTTGATTCCATATTGAGTTGCCAGGGTTACACAATACCCGCCTGTCACAGCTGTGAGGTAATTGAGAATCATCCTATGCTGAACCAGTTCTGTTTTGTAGGCTTGTAACTCTTTCCCAGTGTACCTGAATGTGTCGTCATACATTTCGGTGATATTGTCTAATAAATTTGCAAGCGCAGATATATATTTATAATTTATCACTCCTCTAGCGGTACGAGTGATATCTAACGCGAGTAGGAATTGAATCCCGGTGGATTCATGGATCAGGTCAGAGGCTGAATGCTCTGTTCTTTCTATCAGGTGCCGTTTAACGATGTGCTCGGAATGAGTGTGAGTATAAGGAGCTTGGGCACTGCGGTGAATATCTTTCATTTTAGTGTGGGATACAGTCATTACCTCAGGCAGTACTTTTCCAATATAACATAACCCTTCTGAGTTTGGGGCAAGCCACTTATACGCCTTCCTCCCGCATATGAAGTATGCATCATCGGGGAGAACATATGGGACGGAGTGTGACATAACCATATTACAGATTTTCCATGTGAACTCTCCTAACCCTAATTCTTCCATCTGTTTAGTACACGTATCAGTTTGTACGATCTGTGCACAGTATCCTGGTGATACTTCTCCAACTCGCATGATCCTACTTCCTAAGGTGTACCTATACCGAAAGAATTTCCTATGGTCGGCTATCTGGCGTATAAGTTCTGTGTCTATGGGCAATCTGTCGGCTCTATGTGAGAATGTCATGATTTGATTACTCCATGACACTTCCCAATTTCCCGGCTTTCGGGGATTGGAAATGTTAAAGCACACTAAGGACCTATCCACATGATATTGGTGGAGCTTCAAACTAGGAGGACTAGAGATATTAAACCTCTTGTCCACCGGCCTCCCACCACTTAGCTCAAGTACCTCTCCTACCGTTAAAGGGAATGGTACTAGTCCTGATTTGCTATGGCCTTGAGGTACTTGAGAGCATACCCAACAGTCTGTCTGATTTAACACTTTACCCACTAAGGAGTGATAGTCACTCAATGGATGCCGGTCCATGTGGACATTAAAACTGGACTGACATTTCTTTATGCACCCATCCTCAACTATATTGTCACAATGCCTACAGATGCAGTTCTCTTCAGCTAACAATCCTTCACAATTCCTTCTATTGTCAATGCTACCAGATCGTTTTCTGATACTCGCCTTTACTCGGAGATTATGTTGTTCTTGGAAATCTACGCCTGCATCCTGGTCATCAGAACCCATTCCTGATCCTTTCTCGACCTCCATGGTACTCTCACCGAAACAAACTGCTCTGGTCAACATCATGGTCAACAGGAAAATCCGGATCACAGTCTCTTGGGGCGAGTCCATCTTACAGGAAGAGAAAAAGAAATTTGTAATGGGGGTACAAAAAAAAAGCAGTTTGAGGGGGGAGAGAAACTTGTTACGATAATTAGTTCTCTAGTCTTGTTGTTCTTCTTGTTCTGTTGTCATCTCAAAGGTGCTGTCTCTCAGTCTTCCAAACGAACACTCCGGTGATACAATTTTCCTTCCAAATCAGCGATCTCTCTGTAAGGAGCAAAAATCTTGCATTACCATTTGTCTAACTGATGTGTGACATACCATCTTTAAAGCATGAGAACACGAGAGAGAGAGAGAGAGAGAAGGAAAAAAAAAACAAATGAGAGAGAGGACAATTCACCACATTTTGCATTAAGCAACAAACAAAAACATTATCAGATCTTCCGTTCACCATCAGGCTGTCACACCAACATGTCCAATGGTATCTTTGCATAGTCTCTCCCACCAGTATTTCCATACTCCACCCTTTGTATCTGGCCAGGATACATCGATGCTGGTAGGTCATACTGGGGTTTGGTAGACTTCTGAAAAGGTCAGGTAGTCAGGTGATGTTGGAGCTGTTGTGGTGAACGTCAGAGATGGGGAAAAAGAAACATTTTACAGATACAGTACAATTTTTACCTGGTCATTCCTGTGTCTTCATGGAATGACCTCCCAATTTCATTAACTGTAACCTCAGGCTTACTATCAGTCCTAATGATCACCTTTCCCGACTACATATTACAGGTGCAGCCCAAACTTCTTCCTGTATGATACCTGATTACAATTTCGTGTGTCATAATTCTGCTCGTGTTCTTGTCTAGGGGGTTGATATGACTTTTGTATATTTCTTGATCTACAATCTCTTGCAAAGTGTCCCTCTTTATGACAATTGTAACAGACTACCACATTTGAATTTCTTGCAGGGGTTTGGGGCTTATGCCGGAGTGGCCTTGTGGTTAGAGCCTGTATACTTACGGCCATCAGCTTATTACTCTGTGACTCCCTGTGTCTGGTGATGTTCCGATCATGATCAATAGTGGCCTCTCTTAATGTAGCCACCGAGATATTTCTCCAGTTTGGGTTGGTGGTCTGTACCCTTGTTCTCAACACCTCCTTTAAACCATTCATTAATAACTTAACCGCTACTTCTTTATGCTGTGCATTTTTTTTGATGTCTGTGATCCCAGTGTCTCTAGCCATTACTTGCAGTGCTCGATTGAAGTAATCAGAAGTACTTTCCCCTTCTCCTTGTCTTATGGAGAGGATTTTGTTCCACTTGACAATGGCTGGGAAATATACTCCTAACTGCCGGTTGATCTGCTTAATACATTCCTGATTGTGTTCCTCCGTACGAGGTACCTCTGTGTTTAATTTACAATCAGCAATAAATTTCGCAGGGTCAACGCTGGAGGGCAAACATGCCCTCAGCACTGTCCGCCAATCTTTGTTGGTGGGTTCTGTGGAGTTTCCTAGTTCTTTAATAAATCTCTGACATGCATCTAGATTTCTCCTGGGATCAGGGAATTCAGACATAATTGCTCTCAATTCCATCCGGGACCAGGGACGGCGCATTGCACTGTCCCTGGCGGGAATGATTCCCTGAGCGTCAGTCTTCCCATTGGGGACTGTGATCACCCTGACAGGACTAAATTCAATTACATCATCTTGCGTTGGTTCTACAATATGAGGTACATTTGTTTGTGCGTGATATATAACACCGTACGTACCTGTGGACACGACCTCACCTGACCCTCCGTTAGGGGGTTTGATTACTGCCTTTACCGAATTGGTCGCGTCCACCTGGATGTCTTTTGTGATGGCTGCTGGAAAGGGTGCCGACATCGTGCTGGGCTCACTTTCTTGCTGGTGATCCTGAGGGAAGTTTAACATGGGGTGCAACTTGCATGGGTTAATAGTTGTACATTTAACAGTATTACAATTATTCTTGTTACATTTATTACAATTGTTCTTATCATTTATAATACAGTTGCTAAGTGCATTTTTATCATTCACCAGTGTGCCATTCTCTGTAACCACCTTCTCTCTCGCTGCCATATTTTTGTTACCACAATGAGAGTCAGCTGTGTAAGCTAATCCTCCTTGTATTTCACCTTCCTGTTGCCATAACTGTAAACAATCATAATATTTGATCCGTCTCTTTGCAGATTTAATGAGACATATCCTTCTCCTTAGATTTTGTAACACATCTGGGCTAAAACTGCCTACCCGTGGGAATTTTTTTCCTGTCATGCACAGTCATTCTTTCCCATTCATCGCACAAAACCTCTGTGTGTGAACCGTATTTCTCACACATTACATACCTTGCCGACCCGATTGGTTGGTTTACTAAGTCAACCCGAACCGAGGTTGATCGCCCCCTACCTGAACAACTGGCCCCCATCTTTGCAGGTGTTGCTTTCACTACCTCTGACCTTCAAATCAGGGTCTTCAGCGAACCCTTACAAAAACCAAGATGTCCGGGGTAGGCCGGCGGCGGAAGTTTACCGAGTACCTCCACTCACTCCTCACCCACGTTGGCCAGTACTGCAATCACTGACTCAGAGCTGCTGTACCCAACCTAGGGCCCCTATGAACCTTTATTTACTGGGGCGTGTTGGACCTCCCAGTCCCCAGCAAGTATCGGTTGTTAGAGAATTCCCGAATGCCCAGCGAACCTCCCTTAAAATAAAAAAAAATTACACAAATCACGTTAGAATGTACAAATAGCGTTTATGACCCCTCTAACGTACGCAAATGGTACTGGGTCAAGTTACTAACTAATGCACACAATTACGTGCGGTACAATCGTTCTGCACATAAGCAACTAATCTTATGTGCGGAGCGACCAGTGGAATCGAAAATTGTGGCTGCGAATTCCTTCAGCCTGAGCTTAATGGCCTATATGGGTATCGCACCAACCCTTTCTGGTGTTGTGCTACTCTTTATCTATAGCGGACTTCTTAGTCTGCTGTACCTGGACCTCCTGGTCTGTCTGGACCTCCTGGTCTGTGCTACAGTGGACCTCCTGGTCTGCTATACTCTAATGCTCTTTTTTAATGTTTAACAAGGGATGCCTCCCAAGCCACCATGCAGTCACTTACACGTATGTACCTTCACGAGAACTCGATTTCCTTTGGTTCAACCCCAAAATTTTTTAGAAACATATATATATGTATACACACTCTTTCACCTCATATACACTTTACTTTCGTTTCTGCGCAGAAATCCCTTTCATTCAGTAACACAGTCTAGTCCAGATGGGTTGCAAATTAGAGAAGGATCTATTAGCTTAAAATTTTGGACACTGAAATTGACTTGCGCTATTATCGCGTTGCCTCCTTTTCGCCTACTTAAAATAATACTATCGTGTGATTTGTATTATGTGGGCGTACCCAGACGCTCCGTTGCATAATATACGCTCCGTGCGTCGACCCTCGCGTCGCTTACACTCGTTCTGCCCCTTGTTAGAGACACGTGTACGCAAGCCAGGTATGTCCACAGTAACACAACTAACACGTTTATCAATGTAAATGACCTTTAATTGTAATCATCTACTGAACACCACACAGAACTCCCTTGTATTTTAGGCAAGCCGTGTGCGTGTTTTACAAATTACTTCCTTACGTATTAATATTAACTTTTAACTACCAATAGCAACAAATCTTTCTCAGCACATTATCAATTGGGAAATGGCAAACAGGAAGGTGATATGTGAAAATACACAAATGAAAAGAGATACAGTTGTGTGTGTGCGTGCGTGTGTACGCAAAACAGAAATAAACAGTTTTAAAAAAACAATAGCGTATTGTTCTTACCTCCGGTTCCGGATCCCACCAGCACTCCTTCAATCTAGCGAAACAGACGCTTATCTAGTCAGCACTACTGTATCCCGATACGAAGGGATACTGCCTTCCCGCCCTTGCTGATGGATAACGTTTGTTTTCGCTAGTGCGGATATGTGGAGGACGGACGAGCCGCCAATTGATAATGCTGATTTAGATTACCTTATAACTTCACAATAATGGGTAAGAGACACAGTACGCAATTGGCGTATGGGGTACCGTAAAGGTACGTATTTAGCGTAGCATACGCTAGGCCGTGACCGAGACGCACATGCGGCACGCTCGCTCACAGCTTAATGCGTGGTGTCGAGCACGCTATAGGCGAGCGACAACCGTAATGCTACGCTATCAGCGTAGCGGACGCTCGAGACCACGAGGAGATCACGAGCGGCGCAAACGCTCACAAGATGACAATCAGTAAACCTTGAATGTAATACACAGAAAGGATACTCTTATACTGTAAACCTTGTACTGAAACACTGTAGCGATATAACGCTGCTTAACCTTGTTTACACTAAAGCTGTTTGAGCGATAGAGACGCTCCTATTACCCTCTGCAATATAATGAACACACAATACCGTGCTAAGGATCCAACACCTTTACTAACAAGCTTTTAGTTATATCGAAAAGGGGTAAAACAGTTACAAGTCATACACTACATACTAACATATAATTCTAACAGAATATCTAGACAGAAATATACAATAACGTTACAATCTTAAACTAAACAGAGAGAGAGAGAATGTGGCCAATACAGACAAAGAGCGAGATGATTACAGAGAATTACTTACACATACTGGGAACGATCGCAGCGCAGCCTGGTACCAGCCCCGAGTTAGTCAATATGAAAACCGTTTGTGGAGAGTGAGAGAGCTGTTCAGGCTGGCTGATCTTATATACACTGAGTACAGTATACTAGAAAGGGACCTACAATCTCATTGTTCATTGGACACAGGAATGTCTCCTCGCATCATATCAAAAGGTCATAGGTTAGTTTGAACAGGTGGGCTGTGACTATTTCAAACAGCTCAGGTGGGTGGGAATCTCCGGATTCCCGCCGCATGGATAATGAACTGCAAATATAGAATATGTCCAGAAACTACTAATGGCCATAACTACACGCAGGAGCGATTAATCTTTACCTAACCAACACCGGATTATTGCTATAAAAAAACTCTTCGGTTAGGTACCAGACACCACTGTTCAACCTTAATCAGACCACGCAAAGAGGGATTCCCAAGTCCGTGAACAAGTCACATTAACCAAACTTACAATTATCATTAAGGGGAACATTATCTATAAAACGAGCTATTTGGTTCTATTATTAAATGATTGAGTCGCCCGCTAGACGCACACAAAGTCTACCGTAAATGCACATACCACGCGCTCGAGCGCATGGCCGAGGCGCCATCACGCGGCTGCGTATATCCACACGCACGGGAGAGAATGTGCACGTGCAGCAGGCACGCGCATGAGGTGCATATATGGCAATGTGCAGCGTGATATTTTTCTGACTTTGACAGTTGCTATCAGAGAAAAGAACAGATTTAGGAAGGCTGCAGCATTGGCAAGTCAGTCACCAGCAGTCAACAAGAGAATAAGAGAAACGTCGACTTTTTATGCAACAACGCCTCTAAACTTCGAGGAAAGCAGCAGAGAACAATGTAGTTCCTGAGACTCCTAGAAGTGTTCCAGTATTTAGTAGTGTACAATCACTGGAAAAAGCTGTTGCTTGAGTAAAATGATCTCTGCCAACAAGCGATTAAGCTATTGGCAGAAAAGTTTAATATTCATGCCTCACGTGAGAAAAAACGTGAACGGCCTGATCTTTCTCTTGATTTTTAAATAATGGAGACAGTTTAATTTTTTGATGATTGGTTGATGATATTAACCACTGTTGCCCTGTCAGAAAAGAATACATTATGATGGGAACAACAAATGGAAAGGAGAAAATAGAGCGTCAATATCTTGTGAAACCTGTCATGGAGTGTTATGAACAGGGGTGGATTCGGGAAATTTAGGGAAGCAGCCCTAATGGGGCTATGGTCTGATGAGGGGGTGAGGTATGTTGAGGGGGGCGGGATCTCTCCATATTGGGCCTTATTGTACACATTTGCGGTCTTACTTGCATGTTTTGCTGCTGTTGTGTCTGAGACCTGGGGCAGTTTGGGAACTAAAAGGTTTTGTAGAAGTGGCCGACATGGGCAGCACAAGAGGAGTAACACACCATGTAGCCATGGCAGCATCACTGGATGTCAGAGCTGATGTACTGCAGAGATAGAATAACAGAATGAATGGGGACAATGCAGTGTATTGAGTGCGGTGGGCTGCCTGTCATGTGGGAGGGGTGTCACATGACAACACACAAAACAGGCCCCACAGACATGTCGGCCTGCCAGGAATCTTCCTGATGAGCCCTATGGCCAATCCGCCCTGGTTATGAACTTCTTAAGAATGAACACCCAACATTGAAAATTGGTAAATCAAAGATTTTTGAGCTGTGCCTGTCAATATATCAGATTCCAGCTAACCGCTGTGTTTGGAGCTACCATGCAAACATTGAACTCTTGCAAAAAGCTTTGTTGGCATTTTTACTGAACCCCCAACAAAAAAATAAACAAATATTTAATGTGCCAGGAAGGTGATAAAAAAGACTGTGCATTATACAACTGTAATGATTGTAGGACAGATCTACAGGAATTTCTAGCCGATGCTGAAGAGGATATACTTTCAGAAACTACTGTATAACCTGTGACTGTGAAAGAAAAACTGCATGTTCAGTTAGAAGAAATGGTTGCAAATGCAGTTGCAATGCGGAAGTAACAGCTTCCACCATTCATTCTCCACTGTTTTGTGAAGAAGAAACATGCAGACCATTCCCAGGTTCTCCTGGCAACAGAAGAGGAAGGGCCTGTATTTCTGCAGATGGACTTGTTTTATGTAAACTTGAAAAGGAAAAGTTGGTTAAAATGCTGTTTCAATATACTGTATTCTTGAAATGAATTTTTATTTGTTAGACCACGACCACTGTCCTTGTTAGTCCACGACCGTACTTTTTTGTCAAACAAGTAAACAAATGAAATTAATTATATTAAAAAACACATGTTGACGTGACCTCTAGCATGTACTGTGCATCATAGGATAAAAATAGCTTCAATTGTAATTCTTAGTTCACAGACTTTTGATTAAGTTGTGTCACTATAAATGTTGATGTCTTTTGTGTGTTAGTCCACCACCAAAACTTTAATGGTTCTAAACATACACTATATAAATTTGGAACCAATGCATAATGTTTCATTCTACACTAGATCTTTTGGAGTACCAACTCTTACCGCTTTCAGTTTTGTCCCTGAAATGTAAGTACATTATTAAGATCATAGTTCAAAATATGTGCTCTGAATGTTCGTCTGCGACCATGGAATTATCTTTTTATATACTATTAAATAATGGAATTATTTCTTATCTTATCTGGAATAAGGTCTGTATTAATTTAGCTTTACTGTATGTTGAATCCGTGAAATCATATCTCAAAAACAATCTAGAAATCTTTTTGTTTCTACATATTTTCCCCACAGCTGTAGACATTTTTTTTTCATTTCTGTTTGACAGCTACATATTAATTGACACAAATTGTTTTTCAATTCCATTTAATGTCACATATTTGCCTAATTGAAATTCAGTGTTCAGTAGAGTTCAGTACAGTGTTTAAATAATATTATTTTCAATGAACTGAAGAGTTTACTAATTTAGTGCAAATTAAGAAGGGGAGAACTGTACATGAATGAGTAAATAATTAATCAATGCAGCGACAGAAGTAATTAATCTTTCCTTGTGTGATATCCTGTTATAACCCCCCTTTGGCAGCAATATCAATCCAAGCTCTCCTGGTTGTTTTGGTTTTTTTTTTACTATTAAATTCCTAACAATGGTCCTGATTATAGTCCTCTTGACTTCAATATATTCGATTCCTAAAATCATAAATTCCTAAAAGGTAATTTCTTACTTATAGTGAGGTCTAATTAAATTGATTGAACTAACAAAGACAATCAATTTAAGAAGAAAGGCAAGGTGTTATTTTTAGCACTTTGGCAATCCAAGTACTACTGCCCTCTGGTAATCATACATCTTACATGAGATTTTTTGATTTATGAGGTAGAAGAATTTCTGTTGATTCACTGCTTCATGTCACTTTCCCAATACTTTAAACACACATTCAGCTCCCACTACCTGCACCTCTTGTAGAGGACCTGAACCTAACTCTGATAATGCCTCATAGTTTACTAAAAGGTGACTCTCCACCTTGTAAGAGTAGTGTTATTATCCTGTGTGTTACGCCAAAAGCGTGACAGTCTACTCTGCTTTATTTCCTGTATATTATATGAGGTTGGACCATAAAATTAACTTTGTTGCATCCCACCCATTATGTTCAGGGATTGAGGACCTTATTCAAAGATGGCCGCAGATCACTGCATACTCAACCGCACCATCCCATCGCTGGCCGGGGTGCATACGCATGCGCATTTAGTACCTGATCGCCTTCTGTGCGAAAATGCACAGCAGTGATCAGATCTGAATGACCCCTTCAGTGCCAGTAAAAAGCTTGCTTCAATAAATAACTACTTGTATTTTGGCTGGCTCTGGCAAGGCAACTGTTCACCCCTTCTCCTTAGTACAGTATGTAAGTCATTACATGAGGACCTCCACCCACTTGTTCTTCCCCTAGCACACTCCGTTTCCATGTGCTTTCTCCCTTATCTCCTTGCTTTCAGTATTTCTGACTCTGGGCCTAATTCAGACCTGATCGCTCCTCTGCAAATTTGCAGAGGGCTGCGATCAGATAGTCGCCGCCCATAGAGAGTGAAAACCCGCCCCGTGCAAGTGTGCAAATGCATGCATATACCATCCGAAAACTTGTGAGCAGGGGAATGCAGCGCTCAACCTGAGAATGTTGTATCTAGATCTAGTACTGAAAATGAACACTATGTATAAATGTAGGATAAAATGTAACGTTTGGTTTTTATTAGTCCCGATAATAAGTATTTAACTAACGTCAAAATGCTATTATGTATAAGACTTATTAATTAATTCTTTTTAATAATTATTATTAATTATGTATAAGGTTGCTACTATGTGACTATTTACAAACCGTCATGAACCATGATATTGAATATAATAAACATACAATGATAGAACTGAAGTTTCTAATTAATAGATTGCAGATAATGCTGTAAGGCATAAACAGTTTCATGCACTGTACGTATGTGGTAATGCACTGTGCTGTGATCGCAATCGTAAATCGGTCACAATTTAATGTCCATAATAAGACTCCCTGACGGGGAGTACAATAAGATGATTGAGTCTGCTGTAATCCAGCTCGTAAGAAAAACCCTTGATGCTGTGAACCAGCTGAGGGTATAGGTTTAAAGTTCAGTCAGTGCAAAAACTGTTCTTAACAATACAGAATGCGGCATCCCGCTTACTGTCCGTGGGTACTAGTACTTGCCAGCTTAAGCTGAGTCGTGATTGCGGTGTTGCCCCGGGTTTGAGGATGCAGGCGATTGTGGGGTGGCTCGAGAGAGATGGGAGCTCCGGACAGGTCTTGTCCCTGTTAGTGTCAGCCCTCCGGTGCCTGTCAATTGGCAGACACGGCATCGAGATCCAGACGCTGCTGGGGGCAGATCCCATGTGCGGTGAAGGCCCGCTGCTGTTGGCTTGTTCAGAGCCATCACCCGCGTGCCGTTTCCCGAGCACAGAGGCTCACCTCACCTTTCTTCCCCCTTCCTCCACTGTCCGCTCTGTGTCCCACCGGCTTACCTGGTCTTCTCCGTCCGTTTGCCTGGGTCACGGCGGCTTGCTTCCAGGTGCAGGGCATCACGTGACTAGTTTCGGTCTGTCCTGGTACCTACTTCAATCGCGCGGTCTGTGTAGGATGTTGAGGGGTCAGTGAAATGCGTCCAACGCGTTTCAACCCTCTTGGGGTCTTCTTTTGGGACTGCTGAAAACTTCACCAGACAGCAGACAGCTGCAAATCCATTCGTAACTCACTCACCATCAAATTATTTTTCCAGTCTGTGCGTAGCCAAGGACTTACTCCTACAGTGCGATAGAATCAGGCTGTTCGCAGCCAGAGTTGACGTCACACACCCTCCCTGAAAATGCTTGGGAACATCTGCATTTTTCCTGACACTTCCAGAAAACCACCCACAAACGTACGCTTCCTGTCAATCATCTTGCGTACGCCTAACGATCTAAATTTTCGCACCATTCTGTCGCTGTTTGGGCTTGCGCCTGCGCATTGTGGTGCATATGCATGCGCAGTCATTCAATAATCGGACGCTGTGTGAATTTGCACACAGCGATCAGTTCTGAAATAGGCCCTCTGTCAGGATAACTGAATACTGAATCGATTCCCTCATGTAACTTGACAATGTGAGATTCATTCAGGTGCGGTTGTTCTTCCTACTCCTGTTTATTTTATTTATTTATTATTTATTAGCAGTTTCTTATATAGCGCAGCATATTCCGTTGCGCTTTACAATTAGAACAACAATTATAGAACAAAACTGGGCAAAGACAGACAGACAGAGGTAGGAAGGCCCTGCTCGCAAGCTTACAATCTATAGGGAAATAGGCATTGATACACAAGGATAGATGCTACCTGTCACATAATGGTTCCCCAGGTTGCTAGGTTCTTAATGGGTTGTATATGATATGATCACCCAGCAATGTTGGAAGGCAAAATGTGAGTTTATGTGGACTGTACAGAGGGGATGTAACTTGATAGGGAAGCTGTGAAGGTTATGTGTGTGGGTCTGAAATTTGGTAGGCTTGTCTAAAGAGATGAGTTTTCAGAGAACGTTTAAAGGTTTGGAGACTAGAGGAGAGTCTTATTGTGCGTGGGAGTGCATTCCACAGAGTGGGTGAAGCCCGGGTAAAGTCCTGTAATTTTGAGTGGGAACAGGTAATACATGTGGATGAGAGACGCAGATCTTGTGCAGAGCGGAGAGGTCTGGTAGGGAGATATTTTGAGATGAGTGAGGAGATGTATGATGGTGCAGTTTGGTTAATAGCCTTGTATGTAAGTAAAAGTATTTTATATTTGACACAGTAGAATACCAGTAACCAATGGAGGGACTGACAGAGCGGATCAGCAGATGAAGAATGTCTGGCGAGGAAGATTAGCCTCGCAGCTGCATTTAAAATGGATTGAAGTGGTGATAGCCTATGTTTGGGAAGACCAGTAAGGAGACTATTACAATAATCAATGCGGGAGATGATGAGTGCATGGATTAGAGTTTTTGCAGTGTCTTGTGTAAGATAAGGGCGTATTTTGGATATGTTTTTAAGGTGCATGTAACATGATTTAGAGACAGATTGAATGTGTGGAACAAAGGACAGTTCAGAGTCAAGGGTGACACCTAGGCAACGAGCTTGTGGGGTGGGGTGGATAGTTGCATTGTCAACAGTTATAGAGATATCAGGTTGGTAACTACTCTTAGCTGGTGGGAAAATAATTAATTCGGTTTTGGAAATGTTGAGTTTGAGGTGGCGAGATGACATCCAAGATGAAATGGCAGACAGGCATCCAGTGACACGAGCCAATACTGGTGGTGACAAATCTGGGGAGGATAGGTAGATTTGAGTATCATCAGCATACAAATGATACTGAAATCCAAAGGAGCTGATTAGTTTACCAAGAGAGGAGGTATAGATTGAGAAAAGCAGAGGACCTAAGACTGAGCCTTGCGGAACTCCAACTGATAGAGGTAGAGAAGAGGAGGTAGAATCAGAGAAGTGAACACTGAAAGAGCGATTAGATAGGTAGGATGAGAACCAAGAAAGGGCTGTGTCCTGAAGACCTAGGGATTGTAGTGTTTGTATGAGAAGAGAGTGGTCAACAGTGTCAAAAGCAGCAGAGAGATCTAGAAGAATAAGTAGTGTGTAATGGCCTTTGATCTAGCAGTGACTAGATCATTCACTACTTTGGTCAGTGCCGTCTCTGTGGAATGTTGGGCACGAAAGCCTGACTGAAGTGGATCCAATAAGTTGTGCGAGTTAAGAAAGTGTGTAAGGCGAGTGTAGGCAAGCCTCTCAAGTAGCTTGGAGGGACTGGGTAGCTGAGAAATGGGACGGTAGTTAGAGAGTGTGTTTGGGTCACAGTTGTGTTTTTTTAGAATGGGAGTAATGACTGCATGTTTAAACAGAGAGGGAAAGATACCAGTAGAGAGAGAGAGATTACAGATTTTAGTTAAGGTTGGGATTAGCACAGGAGACAAAGTTTTACTGACCTGTGAGGGTATAGGATCAAGAGGAGAGGTAGTGGAGTAGGAGGATGAAAAGAGTGTTGATACTTCATCTTCACTTGTGGGATCAAATGAAGAGAAAGTGCCAGAGGGTTCAGGTAGGGAATTGAGCAGGTCACTGGCTGAGTTAGAGCATACCATTTCATCTCGGATTTTATCAATCTTATCCTTGAAGTAGGAAGCAAGTTCTTGTGCACGGATAGTAGCTAGTGGGGGAGGTGAGGGAGGGTAAAGAAGTGATTTAAATGTATTAAAAAGTCGCTTGGGGTTGTTGGCATGATAAGAGATGAGAGATTGGAAATATGTTTGTTTGGCAGTGTCCAGGGCCTGACGATAGGAGTGGTAGGTAGTCAAATATGTGAGAAAGTCACTTGGATTCTGAGATTTCCGCCACTGACGTTCTACTTTACGTGACAGTTTTTGTAGGTGTCTTGTTGATTTAGAGTGCCATGGTTGGCATCTAAGCCTACGTGGAGTGTGATGGGTAGCTGGAGCCACTTCATCAAGGGCACTCTCTAGGGTCTGGTGCAGGTGTGATACAGCAGTGTCAGGTGTAGTAAATGTAGAGATTGGTGAGAGCAGTTGTTGCAGAGAAGTGGAAAGTTGTTGAAAATGTATATTGTTAGTATTTCTGCGGGTTAGAGGAGGCTTGCTTGGTTTTAGTGTCCTAGAATTTAAAGTAATAGAAGAGATTGTGAAGGTGATCAGGTTGTGATCAGAGAGAGGGAAAGGAGTGTTAGTGAATTCGGAAACTGAGCAGAGCCTGGTGAACACAAGATCAAGGCAGTGGCCCTCATGGTGAGTAGAGGAGTCGGACCATTGGGTTAGGCCAAGAGAGGAGGTTAGAGAGAGGAGTTTGGATGCATGAACAGATTGTGGACTGTCAAGAGCTATATTGAAATCACCCATAATGATGGTGGAGATGTCAGAGGATAAGAAGTGTGGGAGCCAGGCAGAGTAATCTTCTAGAAATTGTTGTTTAGGTTGCCCAGGAGGGCGATAGATAGCTGCAACACGCAGAGAGAAGGGGGTGAAAATCCTGATAGAGTGAACTTCAAATGAGGTGAATGCGAGTGATGGAACCTGAGGTAGAACAGTGTATTTGAAAAACTGTGACAGTAAGATTCCGACCCCACCACCTTTACTATTATTAGGCCTAGATGTGTGTGAGAAGTGGAAACCACCATGTGACAGTGCTGCAGGGGAGGCAGTGTCTGATTGTGTGAGCCATGTTTCTGTTATAGCCAGCAGATTAAAGTTGTGAGATATGAAGAGGTCATGGATGGATGTTAATTTGTTACAAACAGAGCGTGCATTCAATAAGGCACATTTTAGTGATTTGGAGGGGGATGGGAGACACGTGATATTTATGAGGTTAGATGGATTTCTATGTTGTTTTGAGACAGCAGAGTGTGAGAGGGAAAGGTGGTTTGGGCCTGGATTTGGTGATATGTCACCAGCTAATAAAAGCAGAAGAGTGAGATAAATCTTGGTTGATGTTTGCGAGTGTTTGTACTGGTGGCCAATTGTGGTTGTCAAAGTACTTGCAGAGAGGAAAGTATAAATCTCATGAGTGTTTAGAAGAGGGGAGTGTAGAATAGAAGCTGTAATGTGTCCAGAGGGGTGAGATTCAGGGTGAGTGTAGAATGTGTTAAATTGGGTGTGAATTCCATGAATTGAAATTAGACACAGTAGTTTGATGAACATGCTGAGGTTGTTTGTGTTTTATGGGTTAAGTGGAGTTAGAGTAAGTTGTTAAAGTAAGTTACCTTTTCTTGATGTTGTTCAATGTTTGGTCAACTGTTTTTTTTAACTGTTCGGATAACACACTTATTAATTCCACACTTAATAAATCCCAGCAAGCTGACCCCTTAACTGACTCTAAGGAAATACTGTCTCTGATTAGGAACAGGCCTACCTCTGAACATTTGGTCACCTGATTGAAATGCTAATTGATCATAGAACAAATTGCACAGGGTGGGTAATCAGACTAAAACTACTCTAGCTATTCACAATAAATTCAATCACATACATAGGAAATTACAAGAAAAACATCACATACATTCAAATATAAGATGTGGTTTGTACGCAGCATGTGTGTCAGTCTGAGCCTGGTAGATCCTGTTGCAATGATTTGTCATATGCAATTGCGATTATATGCTAATATGGGCAGAAACTAATCCATGCAAAAGGACTCCCACTGCGATCGCAACTTTTGCATACAGAACCGCATGATTGCAGAAAGATCACTAACATCATCACACATCAGGTCGCCACGCAGAGCCTGTGCTGCTCTCCCGGGATGCACAGCCCTCTCCAGTAGCAAGTGTAATAGCAGCTGCTAATATATGCACGCATGCCCAGAAAACTCCGTCCGAGCGGTCATGACACGCCTGCATTCAAATGACTACTCCCCATTGCCTCCCCCAAATGCTGACTTCCTGTCACTCACTTTGCGTATTAAATCTTGCTGCGACTGTACTCACGAATTACTCACTGCATGTGCGCACTGTGGCTCATATGCAGTACGAAAACATTGATATGCATACAACCGCTGCTTTACATCAGCACCTGAATGACCCCCTGTATTCTCCTGCTTCCTTCAGCAAGTTGAGCTACCCTTGCCCCTGTTATTTGTCAATCTCAGTTTGTAATGTAACAAAAATGTTCGGGACTTATAGTATGGTGTATTCTAGTGTATTGTACTTACACTCTGATACTCTATTACTGTGTTATCTATGTTCACCATGGGGGTCATTCTGACCCGATCGCACGCTGCAGTTTTTTGCAGCATATCGATCGGGTCAAAACTGCGCATGTGCCGGCGCCGCAGTGCACCAGCGCATGGCCGCCCGTCACTGCGCTACGGTCGCCGCTGCCTGATTGACAGGCAGAGGTGGTCAATGGGCGGGAGGGGGCAAAACAGCACCATTTGGCCGCCATTTTGTGGCCGCGGTCCGGCCAACGCAGGCGTGGCCGGACTGTGCGGGGAGTGGCCAGCAGCGGCTACGTGACGTCACACGCAGCCACTGAGGGTCAGGGAGCGATGAGTAGTGCCCAGCCAGCGCGCTAAAGCTGCGCTGGTCGGGAGCTACTCTTGAAGTGCAAAGGCATCACCACTGTGCGATGCCTTTGCACTTCTGCGAGGGGGCGCCGGACTGACATGCGGGGTGGACTAGCCCTGTGCTGGGCGTCCCCCCGCATGTCAGGGAAGAAGATCGTAGCTGTGCTAAATTTAGCACAGCTCCGATCAACTCGGAATGACCCCCCATGTACGGAGCTGGGCACACATAACGTTAATAATCTAGAACCAAAAGTAAAGTTCATATCCAGTGCGAAGAATAATGCACAAAGGCTATCTGGTGCCAAGAATAATGTACAGGGCCCTTTCTTGTGCAGGGCTGGATAAGAAAGGTATTTCAAAAGAGGTGATTGCAATCAGAATTAAGGGAGAAGTCCAGGTAGAGACCCTGGAATGGGTCGTGTTGGGAGGTATGGATTGAGTATTTTAAATTTAAACCAATAGTGTATAGCTCCTCCTAATTGAGAGACAACTATTTTATAAAGATTTCTTGTAGTGTTACATACTGGGGCAGAACTCAGGAGCACTCTGTGTGTGTGTCTCTCTCTCTAGACCTGATACCCAGACGTGGGGGAGGAGAAGCTGGGATCCCCACTTCTATCTCTCCTCCGGTCAAGAAGCCCCATTAGTAGCTCATGAAACCTGATACTCCTGTGTCTCTGCCTGCATTGTATACCGTCCTGCTCGCATTCTGGCTGCCTGGTTCTGCTGCTGCACAAGAGAGAGTGCTAGTGATATCAGTGTGCTCTGGCTGGGAGGGCCCTTTGACATAGCCCTTTGACAGAGGGGGGCCCAGGGTTCAGTATCCCCTGTGCCCACACCTTAATCTGGCTATGCTTTTGTGCCAAGAAAAATGTATAAAGCTATACAGTATCTGGTGCCAAGAATAATGTACTGACACCTACCTGTAATAATAATGTACAGAGCCGTATATGGTGCCAAAAGTAATGTACAGAGACTATCTGGTGCCAATAATAATGTACAGAGACCTATCTAGACTAGTACCAAGAATAATGTACAGAGACATATCTGGTACTAACACTAATGTCTTGAGCTAGATATAGTTTTAAGCCTGATGTACTCAGCAAAATCTGATGCCAAATGTAATGTAGAGAGCTATAGTAAGTATAGTTACTACCAAATCCAATGTGCAAAGCTACAGTACAGTATATCTAGTGCCAGAAGTAATGTCCACAGTAATATCTGTCAGAAAAAATAATATGCTGAGTAAAATTATCTGTTTTTTTCTTTTGCCATGCTTTTATCAATATTCATTTTATACCCCTTTTCCACTGTAGCACGGGTCGCAGCCGTGTCGCCTGACATGGCTGCGACCTGTGCTACAGCCCCCTTTCACACAGCTCTCACCAAGCCGGCATATTGCCGTGTTGGTGACGCTGCTAGTGAACATGAGCCGTGTCGCCTCGACAGGGCTCCCGTTCACACTACACAGCTTATCGGGTTGACCACGGGTTCAACCCGGCAAGCTACCCGGGTAGGATTCCCGGATCAAGTGATTTGCAGGAGGACCGTTTTCCACTAGGGAAAAACACGGGTAAATGCGCGCCCCCACGCATTTACCGTGTTTTAAAAGCTAGTGGAAAAGGGGTATTAGTCTAAACCATAGGTTCCCAAACTCTGACCTCAGGACCCCAAACAGTTCATGTTGTCCAGGTCTCCTTGCAGAATCACAAGTGATTATTTAAAAATGTGTCAGTAAATAATGAATACGCGCCCAACATGGCTGCCTCATCTGGTGCGCTTGTGGATAGGATGAAAAATACATGGACCTGATGGTTTTGTTGGGACCCTACTCTGAACTTTAGGACTCTGCAGTCTCTCCATTATGTGTTATCTCTGCTAGGGGTAGACTATTCCACCCTGGGTAATCCTACGCAGTGCTTCGAAGATGGATGCCGCACCTGGTACTTTGTGAGGTGTGAAGTTATTAACCAAAATGCCTACACCAATCATGCATTATGCTTTCTGTGTGCTCAAGATTTTCTTTTATGTCTGTGTGGCTTATCTATTGCTGTATTACTTAATTCTTCTGTATTATGTGCATTGTTTTTGATGTCTGTAAAGCGCCTTGAGTCCTGTTGGAGAAAGAGCGCTATATAAATAACATTATTATTATAATAATCAAGGGTTAAAGTGGGCCGGAACGGCGTGGAACTGCGTTCCGTCAGTTGTAATTGGAGGCGGAACCAGTTCCGCCTCCGCCCGCCCACCTTACCCAAGCAAGTATAGAGAAGGCAACATGGCTGGAGGGATGGCTTTATTTCTGCTGTTCGCAGCATCCATATCCAGGTGCATTATGTGTCGGGCCACGGGCGGCGCTACAAGCAGCTTTGAAGAAAGAGTAGGAACTGGCGCTAGGTGTTTCCCCAATAATAAAAACTGTGGATGAATTTCAATAAAATAACATACAATTTATTAATGAACTAGACATCACATGCTAAAAGCAGGAATGAATTCCAATAAACACATGCAGTTAAGGGCATTGATGGAGCTCAAAAAAATATTCAATAATGGCTGCTAGTGAGTGTCCACAAAGGATCCCGGACTGAAATATTAGGCAGAGTTCCCTGGGGAGAAGAAATGCAAACAGCTGGTGTTACCCTTTTCGATGGAGGCTTCCAGAGAATTGAAATTGCCAGCAGGCAAGCTGTGCTGTTAGTGTGAGCACTGGGTCTCTCCAATCGGTGCTGTATAAAAGGAATCCCACAGAGGAAACTTTTCAAAGTAGCTTGTTCAAAAGTCCATATCTGGATCCATTTGAAGAACAGGACACTGATGTAGTAGCAGCATACACACTTAACGCGTTTCCCTAGGCTCGGTCACCTAGCTTCATCAGAAGTGCCTACTCTTTCTTCACAATTTTTATTGGGACTGACAATCCCTACTGGCAGCTGTGACAGCGCGTCTGGGCTTGTTTCTTTGTTCTACAAGCAGCTTTGCCTGCCTCCTTCTATGTCTATCTTGCCTCCTAAAGTACCCCCTTGTATGGCTGCACTGTATCAGCAGCGGCGCCGCATCGGCGGGAACAAGAAGGCAGGGTGTCTTTTTAAATTGATCCTAGGGACTGTATTTATTTATTTATTTATTATTTATTAGCAGTTGCTTATATAGTGCAGCATATTCCGTTGCGCTTTACAATTAGAACAACAGTTATAGAACAAAACTCTGCAAAAACAGACAGACATAGAGGTAGGAAGGCCCTGCTCGCAAGCTGACAATCTATAGGAAAATAGGCATTGATACACAAGGATAGATGCTACCTGTTGCATAATGGTCCACCAGATTGCTAGGTTCTTAATGGGTTGTATGATATGATCACCCAGCAATGTTGGAAGACAAAATGGCCCTCATTCCGAGTTGTTCGCTCGCTAGCTGCCTTTAGCAGCATTGCACACGCTAAGCCGCCGCCCTCTGGGAGTGAATCTTAGCTTTGCAGAATTGCGAACGAAAGATTCGCATAATTGCGAATAGAAATTTCTTTGCAGTTTCTGAGTAGCTCGGGACTTACTCTGCCACTGCGATCAGTTCAGTCAGTTTCGTTCCTGGTTTGACGTCACAAACACACCCAGCGTTCGCCCAGACACTCCCCCGTTTCTCCAGCCACTCCCGCGTTTTTCCCAGAAACGGCAGCATTTTTCCGCACACACCCATAAAACGGCCAGTTTCCACCCAGAAACACCCACTTCCTGTCACTCACACTCCGATCACCAGAACGATGAAAAATCCTCGTTATGCCGTGAGTAAAATACCTAACTTTTGTGTAAAATAACTAAGCGCATGCGCTCTGCGAACCTTGCGCATGCGCAGTAAGCGACTAATCGCAATATAGCGAAACTCGGCAACGAGCAAACAACTCGGAATGAGGGCCAATATGTGAGGTTATGTGGACTGTACAGAGAGGATTTAATTGGATAGGGAAGCATTGAAGGTTATTTGTGACGTCGGTTGCTTCCCCACACTTTCCTCTCCAGTAGTCTGCAGTGCAGCCGAGGGCAGTCATGTCTGGAAACCCCTCCCCCCCTTCCCACTCCGAGCTTATCTGCACTCATATCAGTGCAGCCGTGGGCAGTCATATCAGTGCCTCCGTGGATCAGTGCAGCGCCGCGGGCAGTCATGTCTGAAACTCTCATCCCCTCCTCTGAGCCTGAACTGCACTGTAGCTGCAGGCAATTATGGTCGACCCCATCCATCTCCTAACCCAGAGGTTCCCAAACTGTGTGCTGTGGCTCCCTGGGGTGCCTCGGGACACTTGCAGGGGTGCCCTGGGTTGGTGGTCCAGGACCAATTAAAATTATTCATGGTCAATATAATAGGCAAAACCAGTGCTGGTGGCTGCCAGTCATAAAATATGTGGCCGAACAGAAGCAAATCTTGTCCCTCACAACAAAACTGACCCTAAGGATGACATATAAACACAATCTACTTAATGTAATATTTCTTTAAAAAATTCTCAATAAGAAATTTTTGGCCTAGGGGTGCCGTGAAAAAAATTCTGATATTCTAGGGCGCCGTAATTCAAAAAAGTGTGGAAACCACTGTCCTAACCAAATAACCTCTGTTTGCCCATACTATCCTCTAAACTTTAATGGCTGGCTGATGTACCCCCTATTGCCAGAGAATAAAAAGTACAGGTAGTAAGCCAGTGTTTGGATATGGGGGCACAGTAAGACAAAGTGATGAACTAGAAGTCCCAGCATGGCTGGGGGCCAGTAATGTTGTAGCAATCTAGAACTTGTACTGCAGAATTAGGCAGTAATGCCTGACCCTCCCCCCCAGCTTACAGCCACGGATTTGGCAGCCTGGAACACGACATTCATATGTGCCCCCTCCCCCTCCTCTTTCAGGTTAAGGTGGTTGTGGGCAGGGGTTAAAGTGGGCCAGAACAGGGTGGAATGCAGTTCCATCAGTTATAACTGGAGGCGGCACTCGTTCAGCCTCTGCTCACACCCCTTGCCGGGCTGCAGCAACAAAATATATACTGCACTCGGCACCTCACACACCTGCCCCGTACCCGGCCCTATAGTATAGACCACGCCTAGCACCTCACGCACCCCTCTGGTACCTCATACACCTGCTGACCTGAACAGACACCCACTACCCAGAAACCTAATACTCCCTGAACCTTAAACACCCTGGAGGAGGAGGACATATGCTTGGAGCAGTATATATGGCTAGGCACTGCTCTGCTCCCTATTCCACAGCTGTCTCAGCCCCAGCTCCCTGCCATGACTAATTACATGCACGTCCCACCAGGGTCATCCCGAAGTGCACTGTATGGAGCTGACCGTGCTGGAGAGAAGCTACTAGGAGCTGCTGCGTGAGCTTCGGCCTGACTGGAAGATGGAGGAGGTCAATACCCAGGAGCAGGGAGGGTGGGATATGGGGTGTTTATGTGGTGAGACATGGGAAAAACAGTGTGTGGCATTATGTGTATAAGGGACACTTCTGTGGACATTGAGTATAAGGGACACTACTGTGGGCATTGAGTATAAGGGACACTACTACTGCGTGTTGAAACATGAGTAAGGGGCTTTACGTGCGGTGTAATGTGAATAAGATTGTACTAATGTGTGGCTTCATTTCAATTGGGGGTACTATTATGTGGCCCTGCCCCCTTCCTTGTGAAACCATATCACTTTTTTGCGGGACCCTCGCCTTTGGCGTGCAGTTTCTTTATAAAGTATGGGAGGTAGGGCACAAGTTTATAGTTTGCAGGGGAGCACTGAACACCATACCATTGGCCCTGGCTTCACCTGATTGAGTAGGGGGATGGGGGGTTTGGTAGCGGAAGGAATGAGTTCCACCACCTCTCCAGAACCACTTCAAGCCCTGATTATAATACACCTGTGCACCTGCAGGGTGACCTGGAAAACTTGAACTGTGTGGGGTCCAGAGGACCAAGTTTGAGAACCAAAGGTCTAAACAACGGGTTCTTAAACTTGTTGACCCCAAATAGGTCTAATTTTCCAGGCCCTCTAGCAGGTGCACAGGTGTATTCATTATTTACTGACACATTGTAAAAGATCCAAATTATTTCACTTGTGTGTTTATGAGGAGAACTGGAAAGCATGAACTGTTTGAGGTCCAGAGGAATGATTTTGAGAACCTATGGTCTAAACCAGAAGTTCCCAAACTAAGGGCCTAATTCAGACCTGACCGCAGCAGCAAATTTGTTAGATAATGGGCAAAACCATGTGCACTGCAGGTGCGGCAGATATAACATGTGCAGGAGAGTTAGATTTGGGTAGGTTATTTTGTTTCTGTGCAGGGTAAATAATGGCTGCTTTATTTTTACACTGCAATTTAGATTTCAGTTTGAACACACACCACCCAAATCTAACTCTCTCTGTTATATTTGCCCCCCCCCTCCCCCCTGCAGTGCACATGGTTTTGCCCATTAGCTAACAAATTTACTGCTGCGATCAGATCTGAATTAGGCCCTATGACATTAGAGTCCAGGTTTTAAGGATATCCATGCTTGAGCACAGGTGACTTAATTAGTACCTCAGGCAGTTTGATTTAACAATCTGGACTCAAGCTTGGATATCCTTAAAATCTGGACTGTAATGGCAGAGTTTGGTCTTAAATGACTTACCTAGATGCCTAGTAACAACTACAAAATTGCAAACAAAGTTGTTGCCAGGCATCAGAAAATATAGAGCAGAGGGATTTTGAATCTTAAAATATATGTTACAATTGTGCTTTAAAGGGCTATAATAATGTATTTGTGCAATACAGGCATATGTATATCTAATGGATTAGTCGCAGTTTACAGGTTTCTCAAAAGTTAGACTGCTTTAGCAAAAGAGGCTTTTTTACAAGTGTATTCCCACATGCACTGATGAAGTTATAACATTTGGCAGGACCAGCAGGGAGTTCAAGACGCTGCCATGAAAAATGGGCCCCGTCAAAGAAAACTGATTTGTAATCATAAAAATGCACACCAGGCTGAGTGTTGTGCAGTCTGTTACTTGTCCATTTGCAGATATACCTGGCATTGCATAGGAGATGTTTCTGATGGAATAAATCTATGAACTTTAATCTGTCAGCTATTGCTCAATGACAATTCACTTTGGAGCATTTGGTGTCAGAACACATATTCAGTGATACCCATTGATAGTAGATCTCCTTGGATGGGAAGCTGTTTCTGTAGGTCACTTTCTCAAACATCTGTCTTCTTTTTCTGTGTTCTCTTCTTACTTTTTTAATTTACTGCTACACATCAGGGATTTGGTTGCATACTTAAAATGTAACTGCATTTACAAGTTTTTTTAAGCGACACTAAATTGTGACATACAACAGCCTTCCTCCATTTTTTTTCCAGTGGTTGCTCCCTACTGCACACTATGGGTCTGATGCAGAGCCCAACATAACTCAGCCGTAGATGTGCCTGCTTTGTGTACAAATACAAATCTTCAACTTTATGCACAGTTGTGGACTTCTTTGCAAGCAGGTAGGCCCTGTCTGAGTGCTCAGTTTTATACTTGTTATCACCATCAGTGCACAACTGCACTAGCTTATACTTGGTGGAAACATCTGAAAGCAGGCACATGTACGCTTTTGTACAGCTCGGTGAGAATGCCCCTTACAGCATAGTTGTGCCAGGTCCGTGGCAAGTGGAGATGCACCTGAAATGCATACGTCTCTGCATTGCCCATAGTTGCATACACTTGGTTCTGCAGTATGTGCAATTACACGCAAGGTACGCACCGCATTTGGTTGTATGTTCAACTCTGCATAAGGTTCTTCCTCTTGTATTCTTTGCCCTAAAACATGAGCCCATTATATGTCCTATAAATTGATTAAACCCACAACACTTTGTATGTTGATCATGACCAGCGGCGGCTGCAGAGCCGACCGCATAGTGCTTAGCACATATAAACATACTGGAATCGTGCTCTGCGGCACCCGGGCATTAGGCTTAACTCTCCTTCTATGCCCACAGCCAAACTCCTATTGGCTATTTTCACAGGAGTCTGGAGGTGGGCTTAGAAGGAGAAGAGAAGTCTAATACTGAGTCCCGAGTGCCGCACGGCATCTTAATACACACAGTGCTGACAATCCCCGGGATAACCAGCCACTACACATATTACATACAGGGGATGTAGTTACAAGACCTGCTGTCAGTATCCTGAAGCTGGGATCCCGATCACCAGAATGCCGGTAGGGGGCTGAAGGTAATTCCCACTTGTGGGTCTCCACCGAGCCTGCAAGGGTCTTCATTGCGCTTGGCCCCCTTGTCAGCATTCTGGGAGTCGGGATCCCAATGTCCGTATGCTGACCGCCAGGATCCCCACCGCCGGTTTTGCATACCCAACGCACATATGGCATAATGTGTATATTTGTATGTGCTAAGCGGCCACCCCCCGCCGCTGAACATGACCATACATCTAACGGCTTTAACGGTCTTGCAGCCCGGTAATATTAGCACTGCAAAGCATTCTTTAGAGATTAACTTTTTTTCAATTCATATCTTTTTTGTACAATATGTTTCATGTTTATTAAATGAAAAATTCTACAAATAACATAACATACAATAAATTAAGCTCATAAATGCGCAATGAAGCACTTTGCAGTATACTGTATAAATCAGTAGTAAAGAGAAAGATCTGGATTTCATTTTGAAGAAAAAAATTAATGTTACAAGTTTATGTTACAAGGATAATCAGTAGATTGATCAGGATGATCAGCTGCGATAAATATCTAACTGGGTGGCCATCCAGGGCCCTGTGTGGACAGCTTCATGGCCACTCGCCCTTGCCTAAGCAATCCACCTCCATCAGGGACCACCTGCCTGCATACCTTTCCTCTGCCAGTGCCCCTTGCCGCTCGTCAACACCACAGATATACTGTAAGATGTCGCAATGTTTCCTATGGCTGCTTGTGGAGATCCATGCTGGAGTGAGACTGCAGCTTCTGCTGGAGTGAGAGTGGACTGTATATATATATATATATATATATATATATTTATTTATATACAGCAGTATAGTTCAATAAAAATGGAACATTCAAAAGATGTAAAAATCAGTTATGGGTTGAATCTTCCATATCCGGAATGCTCGGGACCAGCCGCATTCCCAAGGTTGGATTTTTCCAGAGTTTGGAATACCTATTGGTGGTGGGCTTGGTGTGTCGGCAGTGGGTCTGGTGTGGTGGTTGGCGGGTCCAGTGTGTGCTGGGGGTGGTCAGTGGTGTGCTGAAGGGGTTGGTGGCAGGTCTGGGGCGGTGGTTAGTGGGTCTGGTGTGTGTTGTGGTGGTTGGCGATGTGCTAGGGGGGAGGGGTGGAAGACCAGTATGACCTACCCACAAGACTAGAGCCCTCTCTTTAGTTTGTTGTACTTTTCCATCTGGATGGTACTTTGAAGCCACAGCGATCACTTTCGGAAGAGTTGTCTGTTGTTTATCCTTTTCTCTGCCTTCGGTACAGCAATAGTCTTTGGAATCTATGTTTTATATTATTTGTACAACCTATTGAATTACTTTGTAATCAGTCTATGTGGATAGTGTTCCTCAACAGATTTATTCTGACCATCTGTATTGATCCGTGTCAATGAATGCCTGAACTGAGCTGTTAACTCTACTATAAACCCCACAAGCTCGCTGCCTAGGTGGTGTTATCCTTGACTCTAAACTGTTCTTTTGTTCCCCACATTCAATACGTTTCTACTCAAAATCATGTTACAGTCACAGATTGCATCTAAAAAAGATATCTAAAATACGGCCATATTTACAAGATACTGAAAAACTGTAATCCACACGCACAATAAGACTCTACTACTAGTCTCCAAACCTTCAAGTTCAAGCATTCCCTGAAAATACACCTCTTCAGGCAAGCTTAGTAAATTCTGGAACCACCCACATAGCCTTCATAAAATATCTAATTGCATCCCCTGTGCAGTCCAAGCAACTCCACACAAAACGTCACATATTTTATTTTTCTTCACTTCCACATCCTCCTCCTGACCCATGCTGTGTGACTAGATCACAGTACATATAGCCTGCCTTTGTCATTAGGACAGTTTGCCTTGGGCAATGTTATGTCATTGAATTAATCAACACACAAGTCATATTTACATTAGCAAACACTGTAGTATGACGTGTCTTTAAGTGCTTCTTCAAATTTGTAGTGGTTTTTTTCCAGCCATCTAAACCCTGCGCAGCACTCCATTCTCACTGGAAATGATGCACAGTTTTACAGTAAATGAAGTGTGTCCATAAATCATCTTTCTGCTTCCTTCCCACTGCCAGTGCAGCAGCCGCAGGTGAAGTTGAGGAACTTTCATCATTTAACAATATTTAGTATGTTATGCTGCCTCTGACGATGACCAGGTTGTTGATATCAGCTAGTCCCAAGGCTATAACTGTAAAAAAAAGTCTCATAATAAACATTGTTAATGGTAATAGTGAGTGATATACAGTATGACAAACAAAACAGTGTATGTATGTAAAGTAGAAAAATAACAATTTATTCAGTCACTCATTGTTACAAATAATGTGCTCAACAACATACTGTGCACTAAAACATGAGAAATAAATACACACACACACACACACACACACACACACACACACACACACACACACACACACACACACACACACACACACACACACACAGCCTTATCCTACACTGAAAAAGTTAGAAGCACCTCTTGTTAGTGCAACAACCCCTGTTAGTAGGACCAAGAAAATACATATACAAAAAAGAAATTCCAGAGGGCGCTAGTCTAGTAAACAGTTCTTATATGGAGGTGGTGGTTGCTTGAAGAATTGTAGATAATATACTTCAACATTGTTAACGATGAAAAAGTCCAATATGAGAGGTGGAGTGAATTCTGTAGAGATACCCTCTCACCGAATAAAATCACCCAAAAAGAGACTAATTAATAAAAGATACCAGATGCTTTATTCTTAAAATGAAGAAGTAATTTTCAATAAAACAGCAGATGTTGCTTATATGTAAAATTAGAATGATGTCAATAGACCATGGTCATTTCAGGAAAGATAACATTAAATCCCACCTTCACCTTATAAAGGTGTGATCTTCAGATGGGATCCTCACAGGATTGAACAATGAGCATTGAAATGATACAACCCTATGTGCTTCGTCTCTACAAGGACTTCCTCAGGGGTAAGTATCTAAATAATGGATGAAAATCCATAGTAGAATGGAGGAATACATATGTCATGACATTGGCAAAGTAGAATTAAACTGGTACATGCCATATATAGCAGCACATCAAGGGACAATCCTATGATGTCTCACAGCTTTTACAAAGCAGCTTCACTCAAAACAGTTATTTGCACACAGAGTAGAAGAGATAAACTTTACAATGGACTCCAAGTAGCCTAATGGAGAAAACAGGATTTTGATACCTACCGGTAAATCCTTTTCTCCTAGTCCGTAGAGGATGCTGGGGTCCACTTCATGACCATGGGGTATAGATGGTTCCGCAGGAGCCATGGGCACTCTTAAGAGTTTTCAATGGGCGTGAACTGGCTCCTCCCTCTTTGCCCCTCCTCCAGACCTCAGTTATAGGAACCGTGCCCAGGGAGACGGACATTTCGAGGAAAGGATTTACTTTAAACTAGTGGTGAGATACATACCAGCTCACACCTCAACCATGCCGCACAACATGGCATTCAACAGAACACACGCCAACAGGTATGAACCAATTACAGCAACATGCCAAAACTAATATAACACAACTTGTGTAACTCTAATAACAAAACTGCAAGTAAAGTACACACTGGGACGGGCACCCAGCATCCTCTACGGACTAGGAGAAAAGGATTTACTGGTAGGTATCAAAATCCTGTTTTCTCATACGTCCTAGAGGATGCTGGGGTCCACTTCATGACCATGGGGTTTATACCAAAGCTCCAGTACGGGCGGGAAAGTGCGGATGACCCTGCAGCACCGATTGACCGAACTTGAGGTCTTCATCGGCCAAGGTGTCAAACTTGTAGAATTTTGCAAATGTGTTTGACCCCGACCAAGTAACTGCAAAGTTGCAATGCCGAGACCCCCCGGGCAGCCGCCCAGGATGAGCCCACCTTCCTAGTGGAATGGGCCTTCACCGATGTCGGTAACGGCAATCCAGCCGTAGTATGAGCGTGCTGAATCGTACTTCTGATCCAAAGCGCAATAGTCGTGCATAGGAGACCACAAATAGGTTGAACTCGATGGACAATTGTCTTTTTTCAACGTTAGATACTATGTTACTATGTATGTTACTCCCATTTTTTCCTGTCCTCCACCGGGAAAGGATAAGCTATCTGAATTCTCTTGGGAATACGAAATTTATTTTCGGGATTCATCCACAACCCTTCAAAGAGTGTATTAAGCTCGTGGGAAGGAGGGAAAGTGACCTTAGATTTCTTTTCTTTATAGAAATAAGCCTTCTCCTGAGGTACAGGAGTACCTTCTTTGACTTCCAGAACTTCCCTTATAGCCACAATCATATATTGTATATTTTTTGCCAATTTATGATCTATTTCTCTGGAGTCACTATCGTCGACACAAGAATCAGTGTCCGTGTCGGTATCAGTATTCACAATATTCGCAAATGGTCTCTTATGTGACCCAGAGGGGTTGCCTGCGGATGGAAGAACAGAGCCCTGAAAAATCACATCCTCCACAGATTTTCTCCAGCACTCAGCATGAGATTCAGACTTATCTAATCTCCTATTGATATGATGCATACTATCACGTATTTCTTTCACCCATGCAGGCTCTTGGTGTGCCAGCAGCGCCACCACATTACACTTCTGTGTCCCTAAAATGGTTTCCTCCGGGGAGGAACTCCCTGCCTCTGACATGTCTTACACACGTGTACAACACACACACAGACACACTGGGACTTATAGGGGACAGACCCACAGTAAAATCTGTCAGAGGGACACAGTTTAGGAGCAGCCAGTTCACAACCCCAGCGCCAGTATCTAATGCCTGTGAACACAGAATGCCCACTGACATGCAGCGCTTTTTACACAGTAAAACACACTTGTAAGGCACCAAATTCGATTGTGCCCCCCCCTGTTTTGCACCCTGATACTTGTAGTCAGAAGTGAAGGAGGACCAGTGATGTCTCTGCAGCCTGAGGAGAGAGAACATGGCACTGAGCAGTGTGACGGCTGCCTGAGGAAGAAGCTCAGAAACTTTTCATAATATTTATACTGGCGGGGGTAGGGCTGTGCCTGGGCATCTTATGCCCCCTTTTTGCAGTTTATAGAGGTGTTTTTGCTGCCCAGGGCGACCCCCTGCAGTGCCTGTGTGTGTGGGCAGCAATGGCTCGCTGCGCTCCCGCCAGCCGCGCTGTACCTCAGCCGTCACTTTTCTTGATAGAAGATGTGTCTTCTTCTACTCACCTGTCTTCTGGCTCTGTGAGGGGGGTGACGGCGTGCTGTGGGAGTTAGCATCTAGACACGGCTAGCATTCAGTGCCCTTCAGGAGCTAATGGTGTCCTGTCAGCCAGAAGCAGAGCCATGAAACTCTTCAGGAAGTTGGTTCCTACTTCTGCCCCCTCAGTCCCATGAAGCAGGGAGTCTGTTGCCAGCATTTCTCCCTGAAAATAAAAAACCTAACATAAGTCTTTTCAGAGAAACTCAGTAGAGCTCCTCAGAGTGCGACAAAAAAAGTAGAGAATCCCTGCTATATGGCGCTAAAACAGATCAGAGCTGCCCTAGGTGGTCTACCTTCCTAGATGTCACCAAACATCTGAATACATAGACAGATACAACAAGATTTTTTGGAAGGTGTGCCGCCCTGGGCGCTTAAATAAAATGGTAAAACAATACAATGTAGTGCAGTCACTTATTCAAAAAGACTTCAGTGTTGTTCCATTTGTTGATGGTTTGCTTGATTTCAATTTCCAAAACGATGCAGTGCATGAAATAAAGAAAAAAAAATATATAGTGTAACACAGTTTAAAGTGAACAAAAGTTTATACGTGATTATATAACGTGATCTGGCAATTGTGAGTGATATAGTATCCAGAATTTAGCCAAGGCGTACCCCACTCACTATGTGAAAAATGCAGTATAAGCACATCAAGGTATCTTTGATCAAGGAAGAATGGCGTACCCAACTCACAATGTCACAAATGGTTTGAAGCTCATCAAGGTATCTTTCTTGTGGATTTAGGACCTTTATCCTCCGACCCAAGTTGTTTTAATCCACGTATACCCAAAACAGACAAGAACAAATTCTCCAATGTGTAGTAGTGCTTTCAAAACCATATGAAGTACATACTAACAGCAACAACCACGTACTTTTTTAGATTAATGTTTAGAAGAAATAAGCGTACCCCACTCACAAAAATGGAGTAATTTCTGTACACATCAAGGTATCTTTAACTACATCAAGGTATCTTGTGTTCAAGAGTATAGAATGCGTACCCTACTCACAGAATTATGCGTGGTTTGCAAAGCCCATCAATGTTTCTTTGATTTTCAATCTCCTCTCAAAAAAAAGGCTGGATATTTCTTAAAAACCATAAAAATTTATTGTACAAAAAAGCCCAATCGGTAGGGGAAAGTTCCAGTAATACAATAGGTACAGTAAAAATGCCAAACAAAACTAACAAAGTTAAAAACATAAACCATCCATGCTGAAACTCTGGAGGTATCTCTCCAAAAAGAAAAAAAAACAATGATTTCCTCAAGAGATTACCTGGTCCAGAGTTCAGCGGTATGTCGTGGATGGATGGAAAAAAGGCTGGCTGTCCACACTCCTGTTTGTCAGTCAATGCATTTCGGTCTAAAGGACCTTTTTCAAGACATGGGTGGAGTGTGGAATACCCAGCTATTTGAATGGAGGACAGCCAATCACATCTAGAGGAAGTGACCTCATCTTAATTAAATGTTTGATTCATATATTTATGTTTTTCCTTACAGAATCATCTACATATTTCACATAATTACAAGTGTGGATAATACAACATATTTATAAGTCTCAATATGCATAAATTGGGAATTATATTCCAAAACTTTGCAGTCTCTGTGCTTGTAAACATTTCCTCGGCTGGTTGCCATGGTTACAAATGACCACTAAATGGAAGGGGCACTTATGGGAACAATGATACTCTGCATGGATTTAATTTACATGGGTTCCAATCAGACACACCATCAGCAGGATCCCCTTATTGGTGTTTTACTGTGTGTGATGAGAGGATTTAGATTAAATCCGTCTGTGTTGTCATGGTGACCGTCCCGGAAATGACGTTTGCGGAACGGACTGGTCTGAACTCGGGATCTTCCTACTAGAGGTGTCACGCCTGCATGTCCGGATGACACCCCCGTCGTCATGGAAACCACGTCCGGAAATGACGTCCATGGCGCGGACCTCTTGGTGTCCAAGTCCTAGATTGTGGATGCGCTGCGTGTGTGGCACCGGGTTCACTCCCCCGGAAGTGACGCTCCTGACCAGGCAACCCCTTCTGGCACGCACTCCCGGAAGTGACCACAGTGAACCGCACACATGGGCCAATCGTGACGATTGTAAAGACATGACAATTTCCCAGTATGTAACCATGGCAACCGTCCATCACAATCTATTCTTTTCTGTAAAAAACAAATACAACAAGAGTTATTTGACAAAATAAATCTCACATCTTTCCAATAATTCATGATTTCAATAGAGACAACTTCACCCATATATGTCTATTATAAAAACCACTTCAATTCAAAGTCGCTATTGAGACCTCCAGGTATAAGGGTTTTACATTTATAAATATAGGACATTTCTGATTTTGCTAATTGTATGGCACTGTCTCTATATCTTTTACTGGGTTTAATTGCCTTTATTCCACAAAAGCTAGAAATTTCCATGAGGGAACAGTTATGATCCTTTTTGAAATGAGATGAAAGGGCATGAGTGTCAACCCCTTTTTTATATTCCGTGTATGTTCCCCCAAACGGACCTTCAGAGCACGTGATGTTCTCCCGATGTAATGTTTATTACATTTGCATTGGATCACATATATTACATTTTTAGTATTACAAGTTATGAACTCTTTTATTTTGATTTCCGTACCATTGATGTTTATCGACTCAATTTTTTTATGACCCCCCCTGGGATATTTTTGCAACCTATACAGTCGCCGCATCTGTAAAAACCAGTGGAGGTAATTGATGATTTAGGCAATGAAGGAGCATACATGCTTGACACCAAAGAGGATTTAAGGTTAGGTGCCCTTCTATATATGCATC
This sequence comes from Pseudophryne corroboree, assembly GCF_028390025.1. Classification (NCBI taxonomy): domain Eukaryota; kingdom Metazoa; phylum Chordata; class Amphibia; order Anura; family Myobatrachidae; genus Pseudophryne; species Pseudophryne corroboree. The sequence goes on along the minus strand of NC_086447.1, from coordinate 434,838,933 downwards.
GGGGGGTTTCAGGCAATAAGGGACCCAAGACCGTGTCCTTTTTTAAAATATGCCAATGTTTACGCAATATTTTTTCCACACCTTTGTGTTCTTTAGTGTATTGTGTGATAAAAGCAAATTCTGAGTTGCCCTTATATTTCGTTTTTTTAAAAGGAACAGTACTTTCCCCAATTTTTGCCTGTTCACAAGCTCTTTGTATCACATTTTCATTATATCCACTTTTGGAAAACTGATCACTCATGATAGTCGCCTGTTCCGCAAACACTGACTCTTTTGAGCAATTTCTGTGTAGCCGTTTAAACTGTCCCTTAGGGATGGAACTTAACCAGTTGTCATGGTGGCAGCTAGAAATGGGAATGTAACTTCCCGAATCTGTGGGTTTAGTGAAATTTTTAAATTGTATGGTGTTATCTTCAATATACACTGTTATGTCAAGAAAATTAATTATTAAATCTTGAATATCAAAAGTAAGTATGATATTTTTACTATTATCTTTTAATGAATTGCAAATTTTTTTTTGAGGGTTTCTCGTCCCCCTCTCCATACAAAGAATATATCATCGATATATCTAGCGTAGGACACCAGGTTCACTCCGTGGGGGTTGTGGGTCCAGATATTATCTAGTTCCCACAACCCCAAAAATAAGTTGGCATAACTTGGAGCGAACCTGGTACCCATCGCCGTGCCCTTCTTTTGTAGAAAAAAGTCATCCTTGAAAAGAAAACAATTATTATGTAATATGAACATGATACCGTCTACCAAGAATTCCTGAAGGTCCTTGGACAATGACGATAAATTCAGGAAATGTTTGGATGCCTCTACACCATCATTATGGTCAATGACGGTGTAGAGGGAACTGACATCCGCCGTTACCAACAGATCCCCCTGCCTCCAATTTATATTTTGTATGACTTTCACCTCAGAGTGCATCCAGTCTGCCTGGGCACATTTCTAAAACTGAGGTCTGGAGGAGGGGCATAGAGGGAGGAGCCAGTTCACACCCATTGAAAAGTCTTAAGAGTGCCCATGGCTCCTGCGGAACCATCTATACCCCATGGTCATGAAGTGGCCCCAGCATCCTCTAGGACGTATGAGAAAGATATCTATTCTTAGGGCATATGGAGATATTTTACTGAATAAAATTTAGACTATACATATTTATTGGTGGAAATAAAAACCAACTGATATTGCACACAGAGTAGAAGAGATAAAATTTACAATGGACTCTAAGTAGCCTAATGGAAAAAGATATCTATTTTTAGGGCATACAGAGATATTTTACGGAATAAAATTTAGACTATACATAGTTAATGGTGGAAACAAAAAACCCGATATTGCAATACATATACATATAAGTAAAAGTATTAAAATAAAATTTAATATAACAAGTACATACCATAAATAACAGCACATCAAGGGACAATTTTATGATGTCATATAGTCTTTATAGGGCAGTTTAATTCTGGGCAGTTGTTTGTAGAAAATGGATAAACTTCACAGTGAACCCAAAATAACCCAATTAAAAAAATACTTATTTTCAGGGATAGTGGATAAAACCCTTTGCAGTGTTTTTCCAGCCACCTAAATCTGCACAGCACTCCATCCTCACTGGCAATGATATGCTCCGTGTCTTTTTTTCAGTTTTACAGTAACTGAAGTGTGTCCATAAATCATCTTTCTGCTTCCTTCCCACTGCCAGTGCTGCAGCCGCAGGTGAAGTTGAGGAACTGTCCAAATGCAATAGATCCAGCTACTTGTCTCATCATTATTCATCAGGGCATCATGACCACATTTTGTCGTACTTTTAGTCTAAATTAACACTGATGGAAACATGTAGCATTCAAATGTCATGAGTGTGTCAATTTTTATGTCTTGGTGGTCATTTTATTGACCACGGAAAGGGTATGAAATATATTCGACATCACTTAGCCTATCATAGTTGTTTTATTTATTTCATCAAATGTCCATACAAACTGATCTACATTGGCAAGACTATCAGATGGCTCAAGGAGAGGTTTGCATTACATCAGAGGTTCCCAAACTCTGCCATTACAGGTCAGCTTTTGAGGATATCCATGCTTGAGCACAGGTGACTTAATTAGTACATCAGTCAATTTAATTTACCCATCTGGACTCAAGCATGGATATCTTTAAACCCTGCATTACATCATTCCTCCATAAAGAAAACAATGCATTTAGTCGACTCCACCTGTGGCAAAACTTTTAGCACAGTTCAAACATCCAAATTATGATTTCCGTTTCATGCCTATTGACCACATTCAAGAGAATGCTTATGGATTACCCATGGCAGTAGTGTTATACCACATGGGCTTAATGAAGGGTTATCATAATATATGGTGATCTTTATTAAATATTTGTGTCTTAGTTTGTACAGATGTGTCCTCGTATAACTATCCTCAATGCCCCATACATCATGAAATGCACAGCACAATTGGGCCATTCCAGGAGGTGTAGCATACGGTCATTTTCTTTATATAATGCATCTTATTTGCATTGCAGATTCAGCTGCACACCACTTGAAGTATACTACAGACACTGAGCTGCAACTTTAATGGCACAAAAATCAGTTTCATATATATTTGCTGTGAGAAAAGCCTGCAGCAGTTGTATCATAGCACTTTGCACACAGACGTATAAACGTTGCACAAGTTAATCAACGTAATCTAGCACAGTAGTTGTGTTACTTCCAATTGTTTTAGTTGTGCGAATAAGATGAACATTTTGAGCACAAAACGCGCCCGGTACAGCCGTGGTGCCCGAGAGCTGTTTGCTGCGACTGAAGCTACAGTTTCTGAGGACACAACTGTATTTGCCATTTTGGCTATTTGGCCAATGCTTTCACTTTTCTGTTTCATGATCTATTCCGTTTTTTTTGTCTGTTTGTGTCTTATTTTGTATTTATTGTCAAAAGCCATATATACCTATTCTTTTGCTGTGTGAGTTTATGTAACACCCCTTTTAACATGCTTATGGGTAGGGCCGTGCAGTAGTGGTGTCAATACTGTAACACTCTTCTTACCATTGTTTAATTTAGGGCAGTGCCTCCACTCGAATCTGTACAGGCCACACTGATAATGAATTGGTCTTCTGTCTACCAGGGATCGATTCTGGAAACCTCGGCCCCAACACTACTGACCTTTTGTACGCAACAAGTACAACTAGAAACCATACCAAGTTTGTTGCAAAAACCACCATGCTTTATTCAAATCTGTATCATACAGGATTGTCCCAGATTTCAAAGTGAAATGCTATGTTCTACTGCATATTGATTCAATACAGCACACAAGTTGTCCCGTATTCCATCTCTAACCACTGCGGGTCCTGCTGCAATGATCAGTAGGGTACAGGAATTGGTATTAGTAAAGTATGTCAACATCCCAGGAGGAGAAAGAAATATAAAACCATAACATGACTGACATAGGCAAGTAAGAGGAAAGGGGTCAAGAGCATGTCACATGTGCCGGGTCATGTTCGTGGCAGGGGAAGTGACAGATGGAAGGCGGAGTAGCAGTTTGTCAGGCTAGGGTGGGGGAGTAGACAGTGACATTTTGTTACATTATGCAGTAGGAAATATGAGATCGCAAAATATCCTGCGTGGTATTAATTACCAATATCCATTCAGCTTTTGAACATTGATTTTCCCTTGGGTGCTTATCTTTGAAGATTGTTGAAAAGTTGTTGAATAAAAAATTGGTTTCCCTGGGGCGCTGACATGCTTTAGTAATACCGCAGGCATGTATTAGGTCCGGGGAGCTGCGGAAGCTTAAACTTCTACAATTTTCTTTGTGTATTACAGCTCACTTACTGCTGAAACGCAAAAGAACCGCGGCATGAAGAGAATCTGGAGCTGGAGAGACACTTAGGGGCTGGAGTGACAGAAGGGGGTGGGACTTCTGCTTGAGATACGTACAGTGGGGGATCTGTAGAGACACAAGTGGGCTTGAGCTGGAGAGACACTGGGACCCAGGATTACTAGAGGGGGTCCTGTTTACCTGTGCTTGTTGGATGGGTTCACCGGGAGGCCTGGTTCAGTTGCCGAGGAGGACATTGTTCCGTTTCTCTTTGCAGCACTGCTGAGGAGGACAAATGCCTCTGTATGCCACCTGCCTTTACATAGTGTTTTTTTGGGAGAGGACACAGCCATGCCTCCCATATTAGGCCATGTCACCATCCAGTATTTTGCCAGGACAAAATCGCAAACCTACTCCATGCCTCAATTTTCCACTGTGCTACTATGAACTAACAGTGGTAGTGGGAAAGAGAGAAGTATTATGCCCCCTCACCATCCCAGATTAGCCCTGGTAGAGACACAGATATGCACAAAGCCATAGAGTCAGGCATAATCACACTAAAACAGAGCATATTTACCTACAATCCTGGAGCACTTGGGTGACACTTAATTGTTTAGTGAGACCCCTGGGCCCCCAGAAGTGTGGATGATCCTCCTGCATCCTTCATGCAGTATAATTGTATAATTTATGGGTCTACAGGTTGACAGTATTATGTCATTCCACCCCCACTGCATAGATCTGTGATTCACTGGTCTAATGACAAGTGGAACCAAACCGTGCCCCATCACCAGTTGGCAGCATTTCCCCATCGGGTTTCTCCATGATGGAAAAAAGTCAGCGGCAGCTTTCTAGATTTGAAAAAAAAAAAAAAAAAAAAAAAAAAAAAAAAAATATATATATATATATATATATATATATATATATATGTATATATATACATATAGTTACAATATTATGGAAGGGCACTCTCATCAGAGTGAATCTTTTTAAAGACAAGCCTTCATAACAATCATTAGTGATGCATCCAGAATACAACAGAGAATTATAGCACTATACCAGCGGCTCCTCAACACATGGGCAAACATCATAAAGATATTCACAAAAGGGGTATCATTCAAGTGGGCAAAAATAGAAAGCCAATATATACCATCTAGTTTATACCATGATTAATTGATCACAAGGAGTATCTATGCCACCATGTTCACCTTGCAGGCAGAATTTATTCAGTGGGGGTTTCCACGGGTATGTATGTACACACACATATATATATATATATATATATATACACACACACACACACACACACACACACACACACACACACACACACACACACACACACACACACACACACATATATATGGGATGCAGTAAAAATGCCGGATGTCAAGATCCCGGCGTTCAGGAGGCCGACGCCGGAATCCCGGCAGCCAGTGAAATCCTGACTAATGGAATCCCGACACCCGCCTGAAGAGGATAAGCACAGGGAGCCCGCGAGGGGACTCACTTCTGACAGATGGTATGCCGCTATTGGTATACTGACAGCCGGCATCCTGTGTGCTGGTAAAACATACCTATTCTATATATATATATATATATATATATATATATAAGGAATAGGTACGTATACACACACATATACATCCATACATATACATACAACATACAGATGCACACATACATACCTACAAAAATATACAGTACATATATGGTGGTATACATACCACCAGGGTAGCATCTAGTTACCCTTACACCAGGGGCAGGGAGGTGGGAGCAGACTGGCGGTCCTGCGAGGAGGGAGCTGCAGCGGCTGAGCATGCGCAGCCAACAGCTTCCCCCGGACTTTCTCTGTGTGATCGCGACATTTGCTGAGACGGAGATACTGCTGTCTCAGTCTCAAAAATGAAACATTTGGCTCATCGGGGGGAGGGGTGTTTCCAGGTACTCTGAACCCCTGCCTGCGTGCGCAACTGCTTGCAGGAGCCACTGATATATATTAGGGCTGACTAGTATTCAACTCTTATTCAACTCCATACCACCCCCCTAACTGAGCAAATATTAAATGCAAAATTATATATATAAAAACCCAGGAAATTCCTGGAAATTGGGCTTTTATGGTTTCACATGGCAGCTTTGCAGTCCTCTGGAATATGGGGGTAATTCAGACTGGATCGCTGCAGCGGCAGAGATCGCAGTCTGAATTCCTTTGTGGAGTGCGCACGTGAACCCCGGGAGCCCAGTGGGATGCTAAAAGCATCTCAGGGCTGCGATTGCCTCTGCCTGATAGGCAGAGTAGGTCGCAGGGCTGGAGAGGGCATGCCAACGGCATTACAACGCCGTTAGCGGGGCACGGTTCGGACAACGCAGGCGTGTCCGGACCACTGTGGGGGTGGGCCGCGGCGGCTGTGTGACGTCACACGCAGCTGCTGCGACCCGGGACGTGGCGGGTAGCCGGCTGCCAGCACAGCAGGGAGCTTCTCGCTGGGTGCGAAAGCATCGCCGCTGTGTAATGCTTTTTCACCCTTACGGGTGTGGGGGGGGGGGGTAAGGCCTGACATGTGGGGCGGACTATCCCTGTGCTGGGCATCCCCCCCCACACATGTCAGAGAAACACATCGTAGACATTTGTCAGAAAACGTTTGCTTGTCACTATTTTTCCATGCTTTATAAATGCAAGAGTAGGAAAAAATATTAGTAATCATAATAAACAATCAATACATCTACAGCATTAATATGGTAGTTGTTTAGCCTGAAAATTCAGAATACATGTGCTAAATAATATTACTTTCATAAATTATAAATGGTGTAGACTGCAGGCCCCTGGAGAAAATCCATTAAAACAATTTCCTTCGCTAAACAACTCATTGCTGATAAAGGTCTACACGAGCAAATATTAAATGATTAATGAGCTATTTCTTCAGCGTCTTCACTACATTGACTGCTTGCCTTCGTCTTTTTTGTTTGACTGTAAGTGAAATACTTTATTAGAACACGGGGAGGGCTTAAATAACAAATAGTGCAAAAGTTATGGCATGTGCGCGTGGATGGATGTATACTTTTAATTGGGAAACAAATTGGAACTGACACATATTATTACTTTCCAAATAGCTTCTGTCACCACCTGTCTGGCTCATGGCACTAATGTAACATTTCAGTTTAGAAGCCAATAAAAAAAATATATGATGAACAGTATAAATTTATAGATTATTTTCTGCAACCAGCTAAACATAATTCCATTACATATATCTATCTTCACTTTTCTATCTAGCACCCTGTGACAGTCACTGTTATTGAAGAATAATTATTATTGTTAGAAGTAAAAGATGCAATGATTTGTTGGAAGGCAGAGAGTGAATTACTGGTTAACCTTTTAATTTTTATTATCTATTTTGCCATTTATTGAACCTGTTTTCTCATATTTAATCTTATATATATTTAAATTAGGTACTATTTGCTATTAGCCATTGCTCACATTCAGCAATCCAACATAAACATTGCAAATTGTTAGTTTGAGTAATAATAGATAGCCCTTTATTATATTAAGAAGAAACATGTATAGTAAAATATTAAAACATAACTTAAATAAATATATCATTAAAATAGGTTTTAGAAACAATCGATCACTGAGTTGACTGTAAATTTGTATCAGAGCTGTCTTGGAATATTACAAGAGAAAACTGGAATAGAGGAATTGTAATTCCAATGGGGAATACAGGAATTGTAATTTTAATAAGGAATACACTGCAAACACAGCTGTATCACCTAGAAAAATCTAGTACTCCATTAAGAAATAACCAAATCTAATTCCCCCCACCAATACCTAGAGCTGCTGTGCTTTCATTAATGTTACTCACCCCAGTAACTTGGTCAATTATCTAACCATCATTTCCTCCAAATTGATCTTAGAAGATCATGCTACTGTAGATGAGGTAATGGCAGATGTGAGTAGGGATTGACAATTGAAGGGATTAGATTGATGTTTAGAACGATCTGGGATTGGCCTCTGTTTATCTATAGGGTACATTTATCAGCAGAATGATTTATTGCTATTAATATAAAAAAAAATAATAATAATAATAATAAATAAATAATTAGAGATGTGCTGCGGACACTTTTCGTGTTTTGGTTTTGTATCTGGTTCCATGCTCATGTTTTGGATCGGGATTGGTTTTGCCAAAACCACCCTTTCGGGTTTTGGTTTTGGATCTGGATGATTTTTATACAGAGAAAAAAATATGTGTAGCATGCATTGGCGCTCAAAATTTAAAGATGAATCCCTGAAATCAATAGGGATATGTGAATCCACAAATTCAATGAACCAGATGGTTTTATTTCATGGATAAAAATATATTTATTTAAACAGGTAAAAATGACTGACATATAACATACATATAGGGTGCAATTCTGGACCTGGCAGCAGTGGCTGGTAAAAGTGACCGTGCAATTTGTAAACAAAGATCTCTCACCATGTGATAGGGCTGCGGTGGGCTAGCTTGTAGTAAGCAGTAGGGTCCAAGGCTGAAAATAGCCCGGCACCACCGCAGTAGGCTTAATTCAGCATGTTAATCCTTCCACTGGCGTCACTGCTCCTTGTCCACTTAATCCTCTGTCCAAAAACAACGTGTTTCGGTCAATTTCCTATGACCTTTTTCAAGTATTGGATGATTTTTAAAAAACCCCATAAAAAACTGCTAAAATCACAGAATTTTGGGGTCATTTTGATCCTATGGTATTATTAACCTCAATAACATTTATTTCCGCTCATTTCCAGTCTATTCTGAACACCTCACAATATTGTTTTTAAGGCCAAAAGGTTGCACCGAGGTCGCTGGATGACTAAGCTAAGCGACACAAGTGGACGGCACAAACACCTGGCCTATCTAGGAGTGGCACTGCAGTTGCAGACAGGATGGCAGTTTTAAAAACTAGTCCCCTAAAGAGCACATAATGCAAAGAAATAAAAAGAAGTGCAAGATGGAATTGTCTTGGGCCCTCCCACCCACCCATATGTTGTTTAAACAGGACAGTTTAATAAACCCATCATTTCAGCGACAGGTGGTTCCCCTTAAAAAAAGCTTGCCACGTTCTTCAAATCATAGCTAGCTACAAACATACCACCTGCTTCTTTGATGACTTTTCACATTATGAGAATAGGCAAGAGGAAGAGGATAGTGTCAAGAAGGTGATTAAAAATTAGAAAGGCACACGCAATCAGGAACAACACACAGGTGTCACAACTGAGGGCCTGAGCTGACGGGAGGCAGCCTCAGTTGTAGGGGCTGAGATGTAACGGAACCTGGGAGGTTGTATCAGACCCCTAGACATGTAAGTAACATGTAGAATAACTGCCCGAAGGCGTGACCACGACAACCAGGATAAAAGTCAATGATGTTTATTATGACAAACTCCGTAACACAGCAGCAGTAAAGGAAACATAAAAGTCAACAGAGGATAAATACAATTCCTGGGTACTACAGGGTGGCAAGGGCCACAGGCACTGGTAGAGTGAGACAGTTCTTATAATCTTCTAGTTGGAAAGTCCTTACCAGACCTGACTGTAGCAATGGAGAGAACCCAGGATCGTACCAGCTGGTGTTCCAGGAAAGGCTGGGTTGCTGAAGATAAAACGGCTGCTGTGGATACTGGCTGGAACCAGACTGTTGTTGGTACGGAGTGGATACTGGCTGGAACCAGTTAAATAATAAACGAACTTGAGAGCGATGAAATAATAATGAAGTTTGGAGTTTGAGAGCGGTGAAATAATAATACCGGTGGAGAGTGGTAAACTGCAGAAAGGACACCGGCCCTTTAAGAGAAGCTGTACACTGCTGGAAGCTGGGCTGGAAGCAGGTGATTGTTGTAACTGGAAACAGGTGAGTCCAGAATGGATCGGAGAGTCAGGCTACACCGCAGATGGAATGCTGGTGCGGGTCTCTATAGCAGAAGTCTGGAGACAGGAGCTGGAACCTGGAAGACAACCACAGGAGAGAGACAAACTGGAACTAGGTTAGACAACCAAAGCACTGACGCCTTCCTTGCTCAGGCACAGCTTACTTATACCTGCAGCAAGGAAGGGGTTGGCTAGGCAATTATGCAAATCAACAATACAGACAGCAGATTGGTGGAAATGCTCAGATGACAAAATCCAAGATGGCTGCGCCCATGCAGACACTTGGAGGGAAGTTTGGTTTGTAATCCATGTGAGAATTGAAACAGTAATGGCGACGCCGGCCACAGGAGACAGGAGACGCCAGACTGACAAGCGCACATTTAACCACGCGGGCACAGCGGAGGCCGCGGCTGATGAAATCACCACTCTGACATTCTGCATGTGGAAACTCAGGAACAGCGGGATCCGGTCCTGGAACGCTGAGCCAGCCTTAGGAGGCATCTGAAGGGTAAGTAATGGCGTCCAGATACCCGGATCGTGACAGCACCCCCCCCTTTAGGAGTGGCCCCAGGACACTTCTTAGGCTTTAAAGGAAACTTTGCGTGGAAATTTCGGACCAAGGCAGGAGCATGGACGTCTGAGGCATTGGTCCAAGAGCGTTCTTCAGGACCATAGCCCTTCCAGTCAATGAGGTATTGTAACTGACCGTAACGGAAACGTGAGTCCAAAATCTTGGCCACCTCGTACTCGACTCCCCGTTGAGTCTGAACTTTGGGAGCTGGAGGAAGTGCGGAATGAAACCGATTCAGGATCAGCGGTTTCAACAAAGAAACATGAAATGTCCTGGGTATTTTCAAGAAGGATGGTAACTGTAACCTGTAGGCAACAGGATTGATGACTTGTTCAATCTTGAAGGGTCCGATGTAGCGAGGTGCAAATTTCATGCTGGGAACTCTCAACCTCAAATTCTTCGTGGACAGCCACACACGATCACCCACCTTGAGAGCAGGAACCGCTCTACGCTTTCTATCGGCAAACTTCTTATACCTGAATGAGGCTTTAAGCAGGGCTGCGCGGACGTTCCTCCAGTTATTTGAAAACTGACGCAAGGTGACATCCACTGCTGGAACAGAAGTTGCGGGAAGCGGTTGGAATTCTGGGACTTTAGGGTGGAATCCATAATTAATGAAGAATGGTGTAGAAGAAGATGAGGAATGGTATTGATTGTTGTGGCTGAACTCGGCCCAAGGAAGGAGTTGAACCCAGTCATCTTGAGAGGAAGACACATATATACGGAGGAAGGCCTCCAAGTCCTGATTCACCCTCTCGGTTTGACCATTGGTCTGAGGATGGTAAGCCATGGAAAACTTTAACTTGACTTGGAGGGCTTGACACAAACTTCGCCAAAATTTGGCTACAAATTGTACTCCACGATCTGAGATGATCTTTTCAGGAAGACCGTGAAGTCGGAAGATCTCTTGTATAAACACTTGAGCCAACTTGGAAGCTGACGGAAGACCGGTGAGAGGGATGAAATGTGCCATCTTGGTGAACCGGTCAACTACCACCCAAATGGTATTAAACTTGTTGCAGATAGGTAGATCGGAAACAAAGTCCATCGACAAATGGGTCCAAGGTCGACGGGGAACAGATAATGGAACCAGTTGCCCCGCAGGCGACTGGCGGGAGACTTTGTGTTGGGCACACTTTGGGCAGGAGGCAATAAATTCCATAACGTCCTTCTTCAGAGTTGGCCACCAGTAGGACCTAGAAATAAATTCAAGGGTTTTCTGAATGCCTGTATGTCCAGCAAAATGGGAAGCATGGGCCCAATGCATGAGCTTCTTCCTTAGAACTGGCTTAACAAAACTTTTCCCTGGTGGAGGCGTAGAGTCCATCCCTACCGTGGAGAATGCCAACGGATTAATAATAGGATGCTTGTCTGCAGACTCGGACTCATTTTCTTGCTCCCATGAGCGGGAAAGGGCATCGGCCTTACGATTCTGAGAACCCGGACAGAACTGGAGTTTAAAGTCAAACCTAGAGAAGAAAAGTGCCCATCTGGCCTGACGAGGATTCAGACATTGTGCGCCTTTGAGATATAAAAGATTTTTGTGGTCGGTAAGAATGGTGATTGAGTGGGAAGCTCCCTCCAACAGGTATCTCCACTCCTCCAGAGCGAGCTTGATGGCTAGCAACTCCTGATCGCCAATGGCATAGTTGCGCTCAGCTGGGGAGAACTTCCGGGAGAAGAAACTGCAAGGATGTAGATGTCCATCTTTGGCCCTCTGGGATAACACTGCTCCTACTCCAACGGAGGAGGCATCTACCTCTAAGATAAAAGGAGAGTCGGTGTCGGGCTGTTTCAGAACTGGTGCAGAGATGAACCGTTGCTTCAGAAGGTGAAAGGCCTGTGTAGCTTCCTCGGACCACTTGGACGGATTAGCACCTTTCTTGGTTAATGCAGTGATAGGCGCCACAATGGTGGAAAAGTCTCGTATAAAATTTCTATAATAATTGGCGAACCCTAAGAACCTCTGGACCCCTTTGAGGCTTAAGGGTATAGGCCAATTCTGGATTGCTTGGAGTTTCTCAGGATCCATCTCTAGTCCGGAACCGGACACAATGTAACCTAGAAACGGAATGGTTTTAACTTCAAACACACACTTCTCCAATTTACAATAGAGTTGATTGACACGGAGACGGGAAAGAACCTCTTTTACCCAGAAACGATGATCTTCGAGATTATTAGCAAAGATGAGGATGTCGTCTAGATAAACCACAACATGGCGGCACAAGATGTCCCTGAAAATCTCATTCACGAAGTGCTGGAAGACTGCTGGAGCATTGCTCAATCCGAAGGGCATGACGAGGTACTCATAATGTCCGTCACGGGTGTTAAAGGCGGTCTTCCACTCGTCACCCTCACGGATTCGGATGAGATTGTAGGCACCCCTCAAGTCCAGCTTTGTTAAAATAGTTGCACCACTAACTCTATCAAAGAGCTCGGTAATCAGGGGTAAAGGGTATCGGTTCTTGACGGTAATGTCGTTCAGACCTCTGTAGTCGATGCACGGATGCAGACCACCGTCTTTCTTCTTAACGAAGAAGAAGCCTGCGCCGGCTGGAGAAGAAGATGGTCGGATGAAACCCTTCGCCAGGTTCTCTTTGATGTACTCTTCCATGGAGTGTGTCTCAGGCAGAGACAACGGATAAGTTCGGCCTCGCGGTGGAACCTTCCCTGGAATGAGGTCGATTGGGCAGTCCCATTCTCTATGAGGAGGAAGGATATCAGCAGAGGCTTTACTGAACACGTCCGTGAAGTCTTGATATGGAGGAGGCGGAACATCAGATGACCTGGGGAAGGAAGAACAAACAGGAAGAACTTTGGCTAAACAAGTCTCAGCACAGGAGGGACCCCATGCCAGTATTTGCGTAGTCGTCCAGTCAATTGATGGGTTGTGGAGACGGAGCCATGGAAGGCCTAAAACCACTGGATGTGTGGCTCTTGGAATCACTAAAAAAGAAATATACTCAGAATGAAGAACTCCCACTCTCAGACGAACTGGAAGAGTCCTTAAGGAAATGACTGCGTCAAAAATCTTGCTGCCATCCACGGCAGTGAAAGAGATGGACGAGGACAGTCTCTCGGTGGGTAGGGACCACCGTTTAACATAAGCTTCGGTTATGAAATTCCCAGCTGCTCCGGAATCAAGGAGGGCAATGACGTTCCTGTAACGTTGAGCAATTTGGAGCGACACTGGGAGGTTACAGTCATGAGGAGATGGAGAGGAGATCATTACTCCTAGCCGGCCCTCTCCTTGGCGAGCTAGGATCTGGAGTTTCCCGGACGTTTGGGACAGGCATTGATAGTGTGCGACGGAGCTGCACAGTAGAGACAGAGAGACTCAGAGAGACGTCTTCGGCGCTCAGCGGGAGATAGACGAGAACGACTAATTTGCATAGGCTCATCCTTAGATGGAGATGGTTGACGAGGAGGAGGAGCAGAAGATTTAGGAGTAGATGATCTTCCTCGCTCAGTTGCTCTCTCTCTGAAACGTAGATCAACCCTCGTGCAAAGAGAAATTAGCTCATCCAACTTAGAGGGCAAGTCTCTGGTAGCTAACTCATCCTTGATGCGTTCTGATAAGCCATGCCAGAATGCAGCATACGGTGCCTCGTCGTTCCATGCCAGTTCGGATGCCAGGATTTTAAACTGTATAAGATACTGTCCCACAGTACGTGTTCCCTGGCGTAAACGGAGAATCTCAGATGAAGCAGATGTTATCCGGCCTGGCTCGTCGAAGATGCGCCTGAATGTAGCTACAAAGTCAGTATAGGAGGATAGCAGGGGATCAGACTTCTCCCATAAAGGTGATGCCCAGTCAAGGGCTGAGCCACTGAGAAGGGAGATGATATAGGCAATTTTGGTACGGTCACTGAAGAAATTGCCAGGTAGAAGCTCAAAGTGGATTTCACATTGATTGAGAAATCCCCTGCAGAACCTTGGAGATCCATCAAATTTTGCTGGCGTTGGAAGATGAAGATGTGGACTGGAAATGGGTAAGGTGGGTGGGGTTACAGCTGGTGTCACTGTAGTGGACGCACCGGATGTGCCAGGTCCACGGAGGGTCGTTTGAATCCCATCCAGCCATGTAGAGAGATCCTGGAGACAGCGGATGATGTGGCCCTGTGCAGCCTCCTGATGTTCAAGTCGGGCTGCCAGTTCTTGCATTGGCCTGGCCGCTTGATCCTGGTCTCCGGCTGGATTCATTAGGTCAGTGCTTACTGTCACAACTGAGGGCCTGAGCTGACGGGAGGCAGCCTCAGTTGTAGGGGCTGAGATGTAACGGAACCTGGGAGGTTGTATCAGACCCCTAGACATGTAAGTAACATGTAGAATAACTGCCCGAAGGCGTGACCACGACAACCAGGATAAAAGTCAATGATGTTTATTATGACAAACTCTGTAACACAGCAGCAGTAAAGGAAACATAAAAGTCAACAGAGGATAAATACAATTCCTGGGTACTACAGGGTGGCAAGGGCCACAGGCACTGGTAGAGTGAGACAGTTCTTATAATCTTCTAGTTGGAAAGTCCTTACCAGACCTGACTGTAGCAATGGAGAGAACCCAGGATCGTACCAGCTGGTGTTCCAGGAAAGGCTGGGTTGCTGAAGATAAAACGGCTGCTGTGGATACTGGCTGGAACCAGACTGTTGTTGGTACGGAGTGGATACTGGCTGGAACCAGTTAAATAATAAACGAACTTGAGAGCGATGAAATAATAATGAAGTTTGGAGTTTGAGAGCGGTGAAATAATAATACCGGTGGAGAGTGGTAAACTGCAGAAAGGACACCGGCCCTTTAAGAGAAGCTGTACACTGCTGGAAGCTGGGCTGGAAGCAGGTGATTGTTGTAACTGGAAACAGGTGAGTCCAGAATGGATCGGAGAGTCAGGCTACACCGCAGATGGAATGCTGGTGCGGGTCTCTATAGCAGAAGTCTGGAGACAGGAGCTGGAACCTGGAAGACAACCACAGGAGAGAGACAAACTGGAACTAGGTTAGACAACCAAAGCACTGACGCCTTCCTTGCTCAGGCACAGCTTACTTATACCTGCAGCAAGGAAGGGGTTGGCTAGGCAATTATGCAAATCAACAATACAGACAGCAGATTGGTGGAAATGCTCAGATGACAAAATCCAAGATGGCTGCGCCCATGCAGACACTTGGAGGGAAGTTTGGTTTGTAATCCATGTGAGAATTGAAACAGTAATGGCGACGCCGGCCACAGGAGACAGGAGACGCCAGACTGACAAGCGCACATTTAACCACGCGGGCACAGCGGAGGCCGCGGCTGATGAAATCACCACTCTGACATTCTGCATGTGGAAACTCAGGAACAGCGGGATCCGGTCCTGGAACGCTGAGCCAGCCTTAGGAGGCATCTGAAGGGTAAGTAATGGCGTCCAGATACCCGGATCGTGACAACAGGCTTTCACCTCCACTCCTATATTAGTGTGGAACAGAAAGGACTTCAACCAAGCAAATATATAATTATTAATCACCACATTACTGGACAAACTGAAAAACTAAGGGACAAAGCCTCCAAAATTGTACCCCCTTTTCCATGTTCAGGGATTAAGATAATCTCAGATTTATTGCTGGGATGCAAATAAACTGGTGTATACCACAGGATCAAAATATTTTCCCCTCCACGGAGTCTGGAGACTTATTTTGTGGAAATCTCGTGAGTTTCTTTTTCCCCCCATTTTTTTAATTGCATTTTTATTTACATATTTTGTGGCAGATACCTTATTTTTGGTTTCACAGCTCCCAGTTACACGCATGTGAACATATCTGTGTGTCCCAGTTACAGGCATGTGAGTATACCTGTGTGTCTTGTTTATTTTATTCCTATTTTATTTTTAAATAAAACAGGCCCTTAGATGTTTTAGCAGCCCCTCCTGAGCCCCCACAGCAGCCCCGAATGGGGCAAATTGAGTTCGGGTGGGTTCGGTAAAGTACTAAGCAGGACTGTGCAGTGAATTTTTTTGTTATTGAGCCCCTGCCCTAGTGGAGCTTACCACTACAGCGAAACTCATTTCATACTATAAGTAGGACTGTGGGAGGAAGCAATGCTAACCTCTGTGCCCACAGCATGCCTCAGTCTGGCAAGCCAGACATCTTCCTGGTTGTAAGCCACCGTGAGACTCCATACTAGGCCTTATTCAGTAACTGTTTGTTCCTCACAGGAGCTCCTGGCCCATCTAGTGCTGCAGTGCAACGGAAAGCTGATGCAATGCAAGAGCACTGAAACGCTGTTCTTCTAACACCACGAGGTCTTGCTATAACCCCACGCAGCCCTTAGGAAAAGAAGATCCCTGTACAACAAATGCGCATCTTCTAAATAAATAATCCCAAAATGTGGAATATCAATAATAAATCAAAATTAAGGTTGACCTATTGGAGCCATTCATTTGAGTGAGTCTCTAACATGAAAGAATTGAGAAGAACCTCTCTCTAATGCTCCAGCAGAAAATATCACTTTTACCCCCCCCCTTGCAGTTGCGCTGGATTATGATTCAGTCGCTTCTGAGTCACACTGACTTTGGCCACAAATGTGGTCTCTCCCCACTTTATTTAAAAACACTTTGTCAATTTCCATTTCCACATTTTGCAGCTAGTTTTCACAAATCTGTTTGTGATGTTGAAACTTGTTTCATATCTACTGTAGGCTTTCATTTAAACCTAGGATCAAGTAAAGCAGCACCCCTGGAATTATACGGCAGCACCCCTTGACTTATACAGCATAGTCAGCACCCCTGGGGAATTACACAGCAGACAGGCAACAGCACCCCTGGACTTAAACAGCAGCGGGGCAGCACGTCTGGACTGATAGGGCAGAGGGTCAGCAGCCCATATAGGGCAGCACCCCTGGAATGATGTGACAAAGAAAAGACGTGCAAGATGGAATTGTTCTTTGGCCCTGCCCCCCACCCTCATGTTGCATAAACAGGACATGCACACTTTAACAAACCAATCATTTCAGCAACAGGATCTGCCACACGACTGTGGCTGAAATGATTGATTTGTTTGGGCCCCCACCAAAAAAGAAGCAATTAATCTCTCCTTGCACAAATTGGCTCTTCAGTGGCAAGATCTCATCCTCATCTCCCCCCTTCAGTGTTTACATCCTCATCCTCACAGAGAAATAATATTCAAACAAACAAACCACATCATTTAGGTGTCAGTGGGCTGCTTATGCTATTACCCACAGTTTCTGAACTTGACAATGACTTATGATGAATGTGCTGCAGGTGACGTATAAGGGAGGATGTTCCTAGGTGGTTAACGTCCTTACCCCTACTTATTATGGATTGACAAAGGTAACAGATGGCTTGACACCTGTTGTCCAGATTTGTGGAGAAATAATTCCACACCGTTGAGGTGTCTTTTTTGGTATTTTTCTCAGGCATGACAATGGGCTTCTTCATCCCATGGCCAACAACTGTCTCCACTGGTACCTTATTCACATCACCATCAGCATCACCATCGTCACCTTCCTCCACAGTGCTAGCTACAACTATATCCTCCTCATTCTGGTGTACTTCTACAGTTACATCCTCAATCTCCATATCAGCAACTAGACTGGCGGTGCTCCTCCCAGCACTTGCAGGGGGTGTGCAAATGGTGGTAGGAACCTCCTCTTCCAATACAGTCTTGTGAATGACAGGCCTAGACAGTGCAACCGCAGACAGTGCCAGTACTCCTGTATTTTCACAACACCCCTGTAATTTTACAGCATACAAGACAGGGCCAGTGTACATTGATTTTAACTGCACCCTAGAATTATTACAGCATACAAGACATGGCCAGTGTACATTGATTTTCACTGCACCCTAGAATTATTACAGCATACAAGACAGGGCCAGTGCCAGAGCTGGATTAAGGGAGGGGCCCAGGTGGTAAGTACTCCATGGCCCCCACTGTGACAGGGCCCCCCACCACCCACCACAGATCAGATCTTATCACCAATCTGCAGAGCTGCACTGGTGGTCACTGATCACATCGCTGGGCTGTCGGTGCATCACCACACAGCACAGCGGCGGCAGTCATTCATAATGAAGGATGCAAAGTGAAAGCCTGCATCTGCACAATGTGCAGGCTTTCAATGTAACCTGCTTGACTGGGTGCCTCGTGGGCTGAAGGGAGGAGCTGGGGGAGGCAGCAGGCACATGAAGGGGTAATGTTGGCAGAGTTACATATACGGTGCCAGTCAAAAGTTTGGACACACTTTCTCATTCAATTGAATGAGAAAGTGTGTCCAAACCTTTGACTGTTATTGTGTATATATATATATATATATATCTATCTATCTATCTATCTATCTATCTATCTATCTATCTATCTATCTATCTATCTATCTATACAGACACATACATACATACATAAGCGTACATATATTTACACACACATATATATTGGATACATCAGTTGGATACGGTCACCCCCAGAGGGCTCAATTAGTCCAATCCATTCAATGTTTTCTGTAATACACATTTGGGATAATATATGTTGCTTTTATAGTGACGTTTTACCCTGGGTCAGCACCTATAATACATTGTATATATTTGGCAGTTCAAGTTATGTACTGCAATAATATATTATGTCATTTGAAAAACAATGTTAACTATTTTTACTTTTTGTCATTGTGTATATATGAATTAGGTGTATACATTGGTGGCCCAGTGGTATAAGTACCAACTGTCCTGATAGGTATATCAGAAATTGTCCCTATATTGTGTCTTTTGCCTTATAGACTCCCTCCCAGGCCTAGGCATCCGATTTTAGTCAATTAACTTTTTACCATCTATGGTTGTAATATCTAATATAATTGAATGTTGTCCTGTTTTGACTTTAGACATGGAACGCAAGCCACGCCCCTTTTTCGGTATGTGTGGAACGCACACTCCACCTTGTGAATTTGTCTATTTTCAGTAATACCTAATTGGCCTCTTTATGCACCTTCTCTGATGAGCTTGTTTGGAGGGGGAATCTAATTTGCCTGCATCTAGACCGATTGTCCTATGGTCAAATATGGACTTCTGTGTAGTGTTTGGTGTATTTTCGCGTCACTTCCGGCCAGGTGGAACGCATATCCGGCGGGTGGAACGCAAGCCACTCGTATCCGGGAAGTGCAGTGCCGGTGGCGCGTTTTGCCGCTGCGGCGAGCGCGGCGCCTGACAGTCTAGCTTGGCGAATTGTGGGTGCACCGCTCTGCGGAGTGTGTGTGGTGCAGGTTGATTGATCCCTTGTAGTGTCTCACCTATAGTAGGATGGTCATGTATGATGCGCCCGGGACTTCCGGTTACTTCCGGTCCGGGACGCTTAAATAGCAGTCCCTGTGCTGTCAGTTGGGATGCAGCACAGGGATGAATCGCTCCACCTCTGATAATTGTAAGTGACGTTTGAACTTTTTGAATTTAACATAGTGACCTATTTGGGTTGCATTTAGATGTTTATTTTTTCCTTGTTATTGTTTATACAGCGCCCTATGTTTTTCTATGGCCCTGTAGCTGCATCGTAGTAGCAGCGTCTGTGTGATCAGGTATGTTCAGAGAGACCCTTCTATGAACTTTGGTGGGCGGCTCATGTGGACGGTTTTTATGACCCCTTGTTTGATTTGATCTTATAGAGACATGTCAATTATCGTCTATATGTACGACCCTCATTTTGGTGTCCAGACCTGCTACCTTTCTTTGTCTAATATACATGATGATGAACTGATCTTAGGTGAGCTTTTCATACTGTATGGTGTATAGGTGGTGACACTATAGGTGGAGGTGGTGCGTTCACCCATAATAGTGGTCCCCGTCACATATGTCTTTCCTTGGTGATGGGCTGAGCTGCTATTGTTGTATTTATTCTAAGAGTTAGCTGGATGTCTCATGGCCTGGGAGGCACAGTCCCCTAATATGTATATATGTTTTTGTTTTTGTTTTAGACACACTACTAATTACTTGATGAATGATGTCAACTTAACTATGATGTGTTATTGGTCTTGAGAAAGGTTCGGTAAACGGACCGAAACGTCGACAACAAGGCTTTTTGACAACCTCAATAAAAGTCTTTTTTACGAATGGACTAAACTTATTTAAGCGAGAGTGCACCTTCCACTTTGTGGAAACACTGTTATATATATATGTATACATACAGTACATATATATATGACTCACCTTGACAAAGGGGCTTATTTGGCCCAAAACGTTGGAAGTTTATGGAGTGATTTTTTAATTACATTATCTCGTTTTGGAAGTCTCCGAGTGCCGCTGCATTTTTTCCATTTACCTAGCCTATTTTAGCCAGAGGGCACCAGAGCATTATTACTCTACCAGTGGGAGTGCCGGTCCATGCAACAATCCTTATATATATATATATATATATATATATATACTATATTTAGTCCTTATGGCCCCTTGTTTTATGTACCCCAGGCCCCCCAAAGCCTTAATCTGGCTCTGGGCAGTGTACATTAATTTTCGCTGCACCCTAGAATTATTGCAGCATACAAGACAGTATACATTGATTTTTAATGCACCCCTGAATTTTTATAGTATACAGGGCCAGTGTAATGTAATTTGAACAGCAACACCCCTATATTTTTCAGCATACAGCAGTGTGCTTTTAATTTTTAACAACTGCGCCCCTGAATTTTTATAGCATACAGGGCCAGTGTAATGTTATTTGAACAGCAACACCCCTACATTTTACAGCATACAGCAGTGTGCTTTTAATTTTTAACAACTGTACCCCTGAATTTTAATAGCATACAGGGCCAGTGTAATGTTATTTGAACAGCAACACCCCTATATTTTACAGCATACAGCAGTGTGCTTTTAATTTTTAACAACTGCACCCCTGAATTTTTCTAGCATACAATGCCAGTGTAATTTTATTTGAACATCAACACCCCTATATTTTACAGCATACAGCAGTGTGCTTTTAATTTTTAACAACTGCACCTCTGAATTTTGACAACATACAGGGTCAGCAGCACCCCCATACTTTACAGCATACAGGAGCAGTGTGCTTTTAATTTTTAACAACTGCACCTCTGAATTTTTACAACATATAGGGCCAGCAGCACCCATATATTTTACAGCATATAGGAGGACAACACAGTGACACCCAGGACAGCAACACCCACGTACAGCTGCAGCACCTGACCGTAACACCACATGAAACACCAGTGACAGCAAGGACAGCACCCCTAACACAGCACAGGTACACCACAGTGACTGCAGCAGCACCCTTACAGAGCACACAATAACCCCACCCAACGCCACCACCCACTGCAAGAGATAGAGGTCTGTCTCCCTCACTCTCCAAGTCCGGAGTGAAAATGGCAGTGACGCGTGGCTGTTTATATGGGATCTAAAACCCGCGAGAATCCGACAGCGGGATTATGACGTTTTGCCTTTTTCTGGTTTCTGAGTCTGGCGGGAAGTCCCGAGCTGGACTCGGATCCGGGCTCAGAATGGGATGTTCAGGGGGGGTTCGGTTCTCGGGGAACTGAACCCGCTCATCTCTAATAATAATAATAATAATAATAATAATAATAATAATAATAATAATAATTTACATTTGCATTTAAAACACAAGATGCCAAATAAGCAGACAGAAAACAAGACTAAGTATTTGGTTTGTATATTTTTTAGGAACTACAGAGACATAAGTAAAATGTTTGAGTCTGTTTTTGAAGGATTCTAGAGTCACAGCCAACTTGCACTCGTCCACTCCTGGAGCTCAGCTGGACAGCCATTTAAGGTTGCTATTGGGTTCTCAGTATCCGGAGCAGAAGGACAGGTACAGTTGTCTTTCATCTGAATAGCGGTTGTGGACCAGGCAATGACATCTGATTATTTCACCCAGTGGCAGCATGCATACTGCAAAAAGCATGGGCAATAGTGTTGTCAGTCACTATCATGGTGCAGAGATCTACTAGACTGGCACTACAGTATTCTGTTTAGATGGTTCATCACATCTCATTCCCATGATGACACCAGGAAGACAGCAGAACAAAAATAAAAATAAAACAATGATTCCATTGGGCTGTTACAATGTGCAGTAGTCTGTATTCCCACCATCTGATAGAAAGATGCAGCAATAACACAATACAATAGTCTGGTTGACATAAAATAATAATATAAAATGTCAAATCTGTGGGTAACTCTACAGCGTTACCAAAAGTATTACACTTTACAAAGCTTATGCAGAAAAACAATGTCTGCAGGTGATTATTTTAAAGGCAATGTGACAAAGAAGCTGTGCAGTGGAAGCACACACTATCTCTGGACTTTTCCATTACATTTTATTTTATCAGGATAACCGCAGTATATGTTCATGGCCCTATCACTAGCTAACAGAGATCCACTCCCTAGTCACTGGCCAGCTTTCCCGGGGTCTATCAAACAGGTAAATGGCTCCCCCTCCTAGAATGCCAGGCAAGGGGCACACCCAACCTGCCTTCATAAGGAAGCGCCCTACAGCTGCTTCATCTACTTTGATCAGTGACATGCCTTCAGCTGTGTCAGGCAACAGTGGAAACACACTGAAATCAACAAGCAGGTAAGACACACACCTCTTTATCCTCCAAATGCATGTTATTGCCACAGTAGATATATATATATATATATATATATGTAACCCATAATAACTGCAAAGTATCAATAGCAATAGTAAATTAGGCCAGACCATGGGCAACCCCAGTTACTACATTTCTCAGTAGCTGTTGATGCATGTACTGAGAGACAACAGAGAATAGATTTAAATCTTACTGTATGGCAAGGCCACCCAGCATGCTAACTCCCGCCAGTGATGCAATCGCAATTCAATTGCAATCGCATTGCAGACCTGCCAAAATAAGAGTAGCTCCTGCATACGTAGACATGCTGCATATGCAGGCGCACCACCACCATTTTTTCCTTCACAGTGGGAGTGTGTGACGTCATGTGGCCACCCCTAAAACAGTCTGGACACACCTTTGTTGTCCGGACCACTCCCCCCACAATGCCGATATTGTGTGCAGCGGGTCCCAGTGGGCTGTCAACATTGGCAACTGCATACACACTTGCCAATGCCGCAAATGACGAGTGATGGTGGGTGTGGGATGTTGCTTGCTGGCGATATCACCTGTCCGGCACACATGCATAGCTGATGAGCGATCTTGTATGGTCCAGAGACAAAGTGTATACACACTGGACGATATCATGATGCAACATGCCGCAGCGCAGTAAGATGAGCATGGCTACATCTTTACACTGAAACTGGAGGGAGGTACGATCAGGGGAAATTTAAGGAAAAATTACTTCACAGAAATGGTAGTGGATAAGTGGAATAGCCTCCCATCAGAGGTGGTAGAGGCTAAGACAGCATAGCAATTTACTGTAAACATACTTGGGATAGGCATATGAATATCCTTACAAAGAACTAAGGATCAAATAGGGTTACCTAAAGGATAAAAAAAAATCTTATCTACCATCAAATTCTGTTTTTACAGATGTTGCTATGCTCGTTGTTGCTGAGAGGTGTACACATGTGTGCATGCAGAGTGGTATAACGTGAAAAGGCACCACACTGCAACTGGCCGCAGCGGGCGTTCGCTCTGTAGGATTTAATGTGTGCGCGTGTGTACAAATGCTTGCGGGCACCCTAGCCGCACCATCGCGTGGCTACATCTGTATGTATGATTACAGGGTGTGCGATGCACACAGGCCCCTGGATCCAGTGGCACCCACAGCATAGCATGCACCCATATATTATATTACCTCTTTGGAGACTGGTGCTGCAGAAGTCACAGAAAAAATGGCATGCTCTCCCATTTCCCCAAGTTTTGCATGTGCGCAGAAGGAAAATCACTGGGCGCCATGTTCCCAGAAACCTGCACATCCACAGTGGGGACGCGCGGTGAGGTGAATGGCTGGGGAGACACACATGAGGATGGGTCTGAATGCTCGGAGCCTGCTATCTCAATCCCTACTCACTGTAACTCTCCCCTCGCTACTGTGTCCATTAAGTCTCTTACCTGCATCTCTGTGTCTTCTCTTGCTGCTGCTGACTGAGCTCCAACTACCACATTAAATGTTCCCTAGTCACTGGCCAGCTTTCCCGGGGTCTATCACACAGGTTTTTTCCTTCACAGTAGGCACGTGTGATGTCACGTGGCCACCCCTAAAACAGTTTGGACACCCCCCAGTGCCACTCCCCCCCAATGTCGATATTGTGTGCAGCGGATCCCAGTTGGCTGGCAGCATCGGCAAGTGCAAACACACTTGCCAATGCCGCAAATAATTCACAGTGGTGACGTGCGGTGAGGTGAATGCCCCCTTCCTCCCTGCACCCAGCTCCAGCCCCTAAAGTGTATAGGTAGTTACTGTGGGCTGGCCCCTCCTCTGGGGCCAGCCCTGTGCCCTTCTCACATCCTACTTCATTTGTTCTTCCGCTATTCCCCCTAACCTCCCCTTTCAGTTTTTGTCCCCCCCTCCCTTGACCTCAAATGCTCCCACCTTTCCCCTCGCAGCACTGATACTGTAGATAGAGGTAACTTTAAAAATATAGATAGATATATCTCTGTCATCAGGTAGATGGTGTGGTGAGTAACTTGACTACCCTTGAGGAGGCGGCATACAAAGATTTTGGGGGGCCAAAATTAAATGATATCTTGGCCCAACCAACCTAAAAACTGATGTGAAGGGATATACAGATGTAATTTGAGGTTTTTATAATGCCATTTTAGGAAGCACATGATTTTTTTTTAGATGCACTAGTAATATTCCCTCCTGTGTATCTTCTTTATGGTTAGATAATGATTACGTTGGTAAAATCCTAGTGACAAGGATGTTGTATATAATGTGGATATAATCTAACTAATATCAGATTTATTTTGGTTTGGGTGCAATGCTGACAGTACTGAAACTAACTAATTACTGTATAATGAAGGCCATGAGCTCAGAAGGTCAGCAAAGAGGACTTCAATATATGCCCCTAAGTAAGAGTGAGGCATATTGAGCTGGCATTCATTAAAACACCATACCATGTTAAAAAAATCCATGTTTTTCGTTAAAACACTTTGCTTTCCCCATTTCTATTAGCAGGTCCTATATAGTATATTATACATAGTGTATTATGTCTGCACCAGATCCAGCCAGGAATGTATAGAGGAGCACAGGTGTTGTGTAACAGGTAGGAGCACACACCTGTGTCTGTACTGTACATGTCAGTGGGGTATGCATGCTGGCTCTGTACATATATAGATATAGCAGTGGTGGTACAATAGAACTACTATGACTATGGGTTACTGACCTCTGTAACGCAGTCTCTACTGAGGTATACAGGTAGTTGGATCAGGGGCGGAACTCTGGGAGGCAATGGAGTCGGCTGCCGCCGGGCTCCTGGCCTCTAGGGGGCCCCTCACCTCCTTTGTCTCTAGTTCCGTGCTGGCCGCAATGAGTCAGACTGACTCATGTCTGTGTAAGCCCCTCCACCCAGTGAGTGTGGCTGCACTGCAGTGATTGTAGAACACCTACAAGAGGAGGTGCTGCTGCGGGGGGGGACACTCACGTGTGAGGCGGCACACGCGCAAGCAGAGAGGGGGTGTTTTGAGTAACTAGAAACACTCCACCCCCCTACGACCACCCACCCGCCGATCCGTTGGCACAGCCGATTTTGTTATTGTTTGGTTTTCTGAACGGAGTTCCATTGAGCTGCCACACATGAACAGCAGCTCCTCATGTAGCTGGCTAAATCTACTGCAGGCATATGCAGAGTAGAGATGAGCGCCTGAAATTTTTCGGGTTTTGTGTTTTGGTTTTGGGTTCGGTTCCGCGGCCGTGTTTTGGGTTCGAACGCGTTTTGGCAAAACCTCACCGAATTTTTTTTGTCGGATTCGGGTGTGTTTTGGATTCGGGTGTTTTTTTCAAAAAACACTAAAAAACAGCTTAAATCATAGAATTTGGGGGTCATTTTGATCCCAAAGTATTATTAACCTCAAAAACCATAATTTACACTCATTTTCAGTCTATTCTGAATACCTCACACCTCACAATATTATTTTTAGTCCTAAAATTTGCACCGAGGTCGCTGTGTGAGTAAGATAAGCGACCCTAGTGGCCGACACAAACACCGGGCCCATCTAGGAGTGGCACTGCAGTGTCACGCAGGATGTCCCTTCCAAAAAACCCTCCCCAAACAGCACATGACGCAAAGAAAAAAAGAGGCGCAATGAGGTAGCTGTGTGAGTAAGATTAGCGACCCTAGTGGCCGACACAAACACCGGGCCCATCTAGGAGTGGCACTGCAGTGTCACGCAGGATGACCCTTCTAAAAAACCCTCCCCAAACAGCACATGACGCAAAGAAAAAAAGAGGCGCAATGAGGTAGCTGTGTGAGTAAGATTAGCGACCCTAGTGGCCGACACAAACACCGGGCCCATCTAGGAGTGGCACTGCAGTGTCACGCAGGATGTCCCTTCCAAAAAACCCTCCCCAAACAGCACATGACGCAAAGAAAAAAAGAGGCGCAATGAGGTAGCTGTGTGAGTAAGATTAGCGACCCTAGTGGCCAACACAAACACCGGGCCCATCTAGGAGTGGCACTGCAGTGTCACGCAGGATGTCCCTTCCAAAAAACCCTCCCCAAACAGCACATGACGCAAAGAAAAAAAGAGGCGCAATGAGGTAGCTGACTGTGTGAGTAAGATTAGCGACCCTAGTGGCCGACACAAACACCGGGCCCATTTAGGAGTGGCACTGCAGTGTCACGCAGGATGTCCCTTCCAAAAAACCCTCCCCAATCAGCACATGATGCAAAGAAAAAGAAAAGAAAAAAGAGGTGCAAGATGGAATTGTCCTTGGGCCCTCCCACCCACCCTTATGTTGTATAAACAAAACAGGACATGCACACTTTAACCAACCCATCATTTCAGTGACAGGGTCTGCCACACGACTGTGACTGATATGACGGGTTGGTTTGGACCCCCCCCAAAAAAGAAGCAATTAATCTCTCCTTGCACAAACTGGCTCTACAGAGGCAAGATGTCCACCTCATCATCACCCTCCGATATATCACCATGTACATCCCCCTCCTCACAGATTATCAATTCGTCCCCACTGGAATCCACCATCTCAGCTCCCTGTGTACTTTGTGGAGGCAATTGCTGCTGGTCAATGTCTCCGCGGAGGAATTGATTATAATTCATTTTAATGAACATCATCTTCTCCACATTTTCTGGATGTAACCTCGTACGCCGATTGCTGACAAGGTGAGCGGCGGCACTAAACACTCTTTCGGAGTACACACTTGTGGGAGGGCAACTTAGGTAGAATAAAGCCAGTTTGTGCAAGGGCCTCCAAATTGCCTCTTTTTCCTGCCAGTATAAGTACGGACTGTGTGACGTGCCTACTTGGATGCGGTCACTCATATAATCCTCCACCATTCTATCAATGTTGAGAGAATCATATGCAGTGACAGTAGATGACATGTCCGTAATCGTTGTCAGGTCCTTCAGTCCGGACCAGATGTCAGCATCAGCAGTCGCTCCAGACTGCCCTGCATCACCGCCAGCGGGTGGGCTCGGAATTCTGAGCCTTTTCCTCGCACCCCCAGTTGCGGGAGAATGTGAAGGAGGAGATGTTGACAGGTCGCGTTCCGCTTGACTTGACAATTTTGTCACCAGCAGGTCTTTCAACCCCAGCAGACTTGTGTCTGCCGGAAAGAGAGATCCAAGGTAGGCTTTAAATCTAGGATCGAGCACGGTGGCCAAAATGTAGTGCTCTGATTTCAACAGATTGACCACCCGTGAATCCTTGTTAAGCGAATTAAGGGCTCCATCCACAAGTCCCACATGCCTAGCGGAATCGCTCCGTGTTAGCTCCTCCTTCAATGTCTCCAGCTTCTTCTGCAAAAGCCTGATGAGGGGAATGACCTGACTCAGGCTGGCAGTGTCTGAACTGACTTCACGTGTGGCAAGTTCAAAGGGCATCAGAACCTTGCACAACGTTGAAATCATTCTCCACTGCGCCTGAGACAGGTGCATTCCACCTACTATATCGTGCTCAATTGTATAGGCTTGAATGGCCTTTTGCTGCTCCTCCAACCTCTGAAGCATATAGAGGGTTGAATTCCACCTCGTTACCACTTCTTGCTTCAGATGATGGCAGGGCAGGTTCAGTAGTTTTTGGTGGTGCTCCAGTCTTCTGTACGTGGTGCCTGTACGCCGAAAGTGTCCCGCAATTCTTCTGGCCACCGACAGCATCTCTTGCACGCCCCTGTCGTTTTTTAAAAAATTCTGCACCACCAAATTCAAGGTATGTGCAAAACATGGGACGTGCTGGAATTTGCCCATATTTAATGCACACACAATATTGCTGGCGTTGTCCGATGCCACAAATCCACAGGAGAGTCCAATTGGGGTAAGCCATTCCGCGATGATCTTCCTCAGTTGCCGTAAGAGGTTTTCAGCTGTGTGCGTATTCTGGAAACCGGTGATACAAAGCGTAGCCTGCCTAGGAAAGAGTTGGCGTTTGCGAGATGCTGCTACTGGTGCCGCCGCTGCTGTTCTTGCGGCGGGAGTCCATACATCTACCCAGTGGGCTGTCACAGTCATATAGTCCTGACCCTGCCCTGCTCCACTTGTCCACATGTCCGTGGTTAAGTGGACATTGGGTACAGCTGCATTTTTTAGGACACTGGTGACTCTTTTTCTGAGGTCTGTGTACATTTTCGGTATCGCCTGCCTAGAGAAATGGAACCTAGATGGTATTTGGTACCGGGGACACAGTACCTCCAACAAGTCTCTAGTTGGCTCTGCAGTAATGATGGATACCGGAACCACGTTTCTCACCACCCAGGATGTCAAGGCCTCAGTTATCCGCTTTGCAGTAGGATGACTGCTGTGATATTTCATCTTCCTCGCAAAGGACTGTTGGACAGTCAATTGCTTGGTGGAAGTAGTAAAAGTGGTCTTACGACTTCCCCTCTGGGATGACCATCGACTCCCAGCAGCAACAACAGCAGCGCCAGCAGCAGTAGGCGTTACACGCAAGGATGCATCGGAGGAATCCCAGGCAGGAGAGGACTCGTCAGAATTGCCAGTGACATGGCCTGCAGGACTATTGGCATTCCTGGGGAAGGAGGAAATTGACACTGAGGGAGTTGG
The DNA here is from genome assembly GCF_028390025.1 of Pseudophryne corroboree. Taxonomy (NCBI): domain Eukaryota; kingdom Metazoa; phylum Chordata; class Amphibia; order Anura; family Myobatrachidae; genus Pseudophryne; species Pseudophryne corroboree. The sequence continues at coordinate 434,809,511 of NC_086447.1, read as the reverse complement.
TGGGGTGGTTTGCGTGAGCTTGGTTACAAGAGGAAGGGATTTACTGGTCAGTGGACTGCTTCCGCTGTCGGCCCAAGTTTTTGAACTTGTCACTGACTTATTATGAATGCGCTGCAGGTGACGTATAAGGGAGGATGTTCCGAGGTGGTTAACGTCCTTACCCCTACTTATTACAGCTTGACAAAGGGAACACACGGCTTGACACCTGTTGTCCGCATTTCTGGTGAAATACTTCCACACCGAAGAGCTGATTTTTTTGGTATTTTCACCAGGCATGTCAACGGCCATATTCCTACCACGGACAACAGGTGTCTCCCCGGGTGCCTGACTTAAACAAACCACCTCACCATCAGAATCCTCCTGGTCAATTTCCTCCCCAGCGCCAGCAACACCCATATCCTCCTCATCCTGGTGTACTTCAACACTGACATCTTCAATCTGACTATCAGGAACTGGACTGCGGGTGCTCCTTCCATCACTTGCAGGGGGCGTGCAAATGGTGGAAGGCGCATGCTCTTCACGTCCAGTGTTGGGAAGGTCAGGCATCGCAACCGACACAATTGGAGTCGGACTCTCCTTGTGGATTTGGGATTTCGAAGAACGCACAGTTCTTTGCGGTGCTACTGCTTTTGCCAGCTTTAGTCTTTTCATTTTTCTAGCGAGAGGCTGAGTGCTTCCATCCTCATGTGAAGCTGAACCACTAGCCATGAACATAGGCCAGGGCCCCAGCCGTTCCTTGCCACTCCGTGTGGTAAATGGCATATTGGCAAGTTTACGCTTCTCCTCCGACAATTTTATTTTAGGTTTTGGAGTCCTTTTTTTACTGATATTTGGTGTTTTGGATTTGACATGCTCTGTACTATGACATTGGGCATCGGCCTTGGCAGACGACGTTGCTGGCATTTCATCGTCTCGGCCATGACTAGTGGCAGCAGCTTCAGCACGAGGTGGAAGTGGATCTTGATCTTTCCCTAATTTTGGAACCTCAACATTTTTGTTCTCCATATTTTAATAGGCACAACTAAAAGGCACCTCAGGTAAACAATGGAGATGGATGGATTGGATACTAGTATACAATTATGGACGGGCTGCCGAGTGCCGACACAGAGGTAGCCACAGCCGTGAACTACCGCACTGTACTGTGTCTGCTGCTAATATAGACTGGTTGATAAAGAGATAGTATACTCGTAACTAGTATGTATGTATAAAGAAAGAAAAAAAAACCACGGTTAGGTGGTATATACAATTATGGACGGGCTGCCGAGTGCCGACACAGAGGTAGCCACAGCCGTGAACTACCGCACTGTACTGTGTCTGCTGCTAATATAGACTGGTTGATAAAGAGATAGTATACTCGTAACTAGTATGTATGTATAAAGAAAGAAAAAAAAACCACGGTTAGGTGGTATATACAATTATGGACGGGCTGCCGAGTGCCGACACAGAGGTAGCCACAGCCGTGAACTACCGCACTGTACTGTGTCTGCTGCTAATATATAGACTGGTTGATAAAGAGATAGTATACTCGTAACTAGTATGTATGTATAAAGAAAGAAAAAAAAACCACGGTTAGGTGGTATATACAATTATGGACGGGCTGCCGAGTGCCGACACAGAGGTAGCCACAGCCGTGAACTACCGCACTGTACTGTGTCTGCTGCTAATATATAGACTGGTTGATAAAGAGATAGTATACTCGTAACTAGTATGTATGTATAAAGAAAGAAAAAAAAACCACGGTTAGGTGGTATATACAATTATGGACGGGCTGCCGATGCCGACACAGAGGTAGCCACAGCCGTGAACTACCGCACTGTACTGTGTCTGCTGCTAATATAGACTGGTTGATAAAGAGATAGTATACTCGTAACTAGTATGTATGTATAAAGAAAGAAAAAAAAAACCACGGTTAGGTGGTATATACAATTATGGACGGGCTGCCGAGTGCCGACACAGAGGTAGCCACAGCCGTGAACTACCGCACTGTACTGTGTCTGCTGCTAATATAGACTGGTTGATAAAGAGATAGTATACTCGTAACTAGTATGACTATAAAGAAAGAAAAAAAAACCACGGTTAGGTGGTATATACAATTATGGACGGGCTGCCGAGTGCCGACACAGAGGTAGCCACAGCCGTGAACTACCGCACTGTACTGTGTCTGCTGCTAATATAGACTGGTTGATAAAGAGATAGTATACTACTAATATTATATATACTGGTGGTCAGGTCACTGGTCACTAGTCACACTGGCAGTGGCACTTCTGCAGCAAAAGTGTGCACTGTTTAATTTTAATATAATATTATGTACTCCTGGCTCCTGCTATAACCTATAACTGGCACTGCAGTGCTCCCCAGTCTCCCCCACAATTATAAGCTGTGTGAGCTGAGCACAGTCAGATATATATATACATTGATGCAGCACACTGGGCTGAGCAGTGCACACAGATATGGTATGTGACTGAGTCACTGTGTGTATCGTTTTTTCCAGGCAGAGAACGGATATATTAAATAAAACAAACAACTGCACTGTCTGGTGGTCACTGTGGTCGTCATTCACTAAACTCTGCACTCTCTTCTACAGTATCACAGCCTCAGGTCAATCTCTCTCTCTCTCTCTCAACCCTAATCTAAATGGAGAGGACGCCAGCCACGTCCTCTCCCTATCAATCTCAATGCACGTGTGAAAATGGCGGCGACGCGCGGCTCCTTATATAGAATCCGAGTCTCGCGATAGAATCCGAGCCTCGCGAGAATCCGACAGCGTCATGATGACGTTCGGGCGCGCTCGGGTTAACCGAGCAAGGCGGGAAGATCCGAGTCGCTCGGACCCGTGAAAAAAAACATGAAGTTCGGGCGGGTTCGGATTCAGAGAAACCGAACCCGCTCATCTCTAATGCAGAGGTGCCGTTATTTGCTAGGGGAAGGAGGGGTATGGGTGGGTAAGTATGTATATGGAGCGGTGGGGTCTACAATAGATGACTACACAGGCCAATGTTTTCGGGGGGGGGGGGGGGAGGGGCTATAATGATTGCAGCAGCCTATATTTTCTGTGGTGCATATGTATGTGGAGGACATATGCATGTGGTGTGTGTGTGTATATATATATATATACTGCATACATAATCACACACATACACACAGAAAAATCCTGCGTTTGCCCCTGCGAGGCGGTGTTGTGATTAGAAGAGGCGGGACAGCGCTCGCCTCAGATTCCACTCACTACTGTATTTGCGCTCTGCCTCTAGTAATTGGAGAGAGAAGAGCCTTCTTTCTCTAGGTGAGAGGAGAAGTAGAAGGAGGTGAGGAATGAGGTGTCACTAAAGATGATAATAATTACAATGTGATATACTGTGTGTGTGTGTGTGTATATATATATATGTGTGTGTGTATATATATATATACATAGTATATGTACACAGTATATGTATGTTTGTGTGTATATATATATATATATGTATGTATATATATATATATACACACACACACACACACACACACACACACACACACACACACACACACACACTATATATATATATATATATATACACATTATTCACCAACGAACCCCTTTCTGCCTCACCCCATCCTCTCCACTCTGGCCTTCCCCCCGCCCCCGCTGTTCTGACCTCCGTTGCTCCATCTGCACCCCCCTTTGCTCAGACCTTCTGCCCAATTGGATCTCTCCCAGCACCCCCCCAGCAGTGTGCGTCAGCCCATGCATACGCAGATAGGACTTCTGGGTTAATGACCCATAATCCTATCATCGCAAAGAAAAGCTATTACCACAAGAAATGCCCTTTGGAATTTTCTTCAAGTATACGCCGTTATGCTCTCGAAGAATGGCGGTACATATATATAGTTGGCAAGATCACTATTGGTGCTCCCCACCCCTATAATGCACTGTATGCATTAAAAATATACTGAATTATCCAGCCTCCTGGGTGCCACCTATAACCTTCTTTCTCTCGTTCTCTCTCTCTCTCTCATATATATATATATATATATATATATATATTTTTTTTTTTGTCTAAATATAGGGGTGGGGGGATACCAATATTTATCTTGCCTCCGGGCATCTGGGACGAACTTACGCCACTGAGTTGGATACTCTCAGGAGCGCATCTTTCCAGAATGTAAGATGGAGCTGAAGATGCATTGGCACGCCGCACATGTGCAGTATCTTACAAAGTTAGAGGTTCCACCTCCAGCAGTCTGGGGGTCAGGGCCTCCTCCAGGCCTACTACCGCCCTGTGTGAGAATTTCTGAAGCACCCCTCTCAATAAGTGTCTGTGGATGCAGCGGTAGATCCAGAACAATATGAAAAGGGTGCACCGTGCACCATGACAAGGGAAGAGTGCACACTCCTTGAAAAGTGGGCATGGCCTCGCAATAAGGGCGTGGCCTTGCAAAAAGGAGAGTGGTCTCAAAGGGAAAGCCATATCCATATGATGGGCAGAGGCAGAGGATGACATCTGTTCTAGAGCCCGAGCATGAGCATTGTCCAGCTGATTGGAAAGCAGCAGTAGCCAGAGGCTTACAACACTCACGACTTCTAAGTCTCAACTGCCCCTGCCGCTATGACCCATCCCAGAGGCTATGTATTATTCTCAGTGGCAACTGCTGCACTGAACCCTCTATAGGGTGGTATCCGTGTTCCATCGTGCTTGTTGAACAGTCCTTGAGCCGGCCCGGCTGGGTGTCCAAATGACCAGAAAGAGCGGTCTATTCATGAAGCAGTGAAAAGGGTGGAGCAGTGAGCCAGTGGAGAAGTTACCCATGGCAACCAATCAGCATTGAAGCAACATTTATAATTTGCATACTATAAAATTGTACGGAGCAGCTGATTGGTTGCCATGGGCAACTTCTCCACAGGCTCACTTCTCCACTCTTTTCACTTCTTCATGAAGGGATCCCAGACATTGCAGGGTGCTCTCTTCTTACAATGTCATCCTCAGAAGTAGTCATGAAGAAATGTATTATTTTCAATAATACTGTACTGAAAGCCTTCACAACATGTTTCTAACAACTACTGTTACAATCAGTTATGTCTCACAGTGGATTGCACCAGCTGACACCCTTCTACAGTATTCCTCTTAATACAGCTACAGTCAGCCCACCTGTCATGGCATTAACAATTCTCAGAACAAACACTTGACTGTAGTTTATGGGACACAGCCAAATAACATTTTGCTCATGATACAAAGCATGAGGTATACTTGGAAATGTAATTTTTCTGGTGCCATGCCCAGGGCTGTAGAGAGGATCCCCGGGCCCCGTTACGGAAAGTGGGTGTGACCTACTCATGGAGGTGTCACCACACCCCCTTTTAAATGTGCCCCTCATCCAGGGTCAGATCCAGGGAGGGGGCACAATCAATACAATCACTCACCCTCCTTCCAGCCAGAGCAGACTGCTGCATTTAGCGGCACCAGTCTCCCTGGATCTACTACAGCCCAGCACAAAGCAATATACAGTATGCTGGGCTGGACAAAGAGGCTGCCAGCTGACAAGTAAGGGGAGGGGAGGCAGCAGGGGTACAGGGACCCTGGGCAGTTAATACCCTCTTGTTGCCGCTGGCTATGTCTCCAGAACTTGCTGGCAGTTGCATTGATGTACAGTAGAAGCTAGTTGGTCCCTTAGGACACAGTCCTACACAAGGAATCCTCAGTCATTGAGATCTCTAACATACAACATGGAAAATTATTTTTGAGTGAGTACAGCTCTTTGTAACATCATGTTATTAACAGTGCATTGTGTTAATTACATCTATTTCTTCCTGTGGGGATACTTCCTTTATCAATGACAGGTTGTTTGGTTTTGCTCTTACACAGAGAGCTGCAATTTTTATTGTGTTTTATAAATAGAGTACATTAATATTAAAATCTCAGGACAAAATGTTATTTACATAAGAATTTTGTTGTAAATTGCAGCCTATGTGGAAAAATGTGAAATATAAATAGGGCTAGCGTCGATAGATTAGGCATTATAATTATGGCCTGTTAATTACTTGGTAAAATGAAAGCATATGAAATGGAAAAGCCACATTACCATTAGACTCATAACCCAGAAATCTGACTGCTTGCCATAGCTCCCAGAAGACGCTCTTAGCGTACCACTGAGCAGTGACAAACAGTGATTAATTACTGGTATGAAAACCAATTTGCTTTAAATAGTGCGAACACTTTGAATTTCATTTCTTTCACATTTGCTCTTTTAGAAGGTAGTCCTTATCTACTAATATAGCGAATATTTTTTTTCTGTGTCTCTCCAAGTCCTGCATTTGACTGTTGATATACTACACTCCAGGATATTTTATCTTTGTCCTCAGAAAAATAAATTGGGAGTGTCATATATTTCTAATGTACAGTTTCTCCAAGGTTCTCTTGGAACTACATAATAAAATATGAAGACAGCTGTGAGTAAATGAATTTGATACAAAACTGACCTTAAGCAAACAAGGCTGGACTAGAATCAAGTTTTACAAGAAAAGTGCCGTTTAACCACATCTTTATGCTACTGGAACTCACATGTTATTAATTGGTCTTTAATAAACAATTATTATTGACTGTGCAGTGATTATTTGCAACATGTGCATATTTAACTATCTCAAAATGAATGTAATATCACTAACATGAATATACAGTATAGGGTGGTAATCAATTATTTCTGCCCCTTTCACACCTGTTCTGTTTCTGCTGATGGGTGTGGTATCATCATTTCAGCTCGTTACCCCTGGGGTAGCGAGGCGCCCATCCCTTTACGCAGCTAAACCTAAAATTACTATGGGCGCGATATACGCAATAACGGGGATCACTTTAGAAAGGAGATTGGGTGTGATATGTAATTTGAATACCGCCCACTGAGCGTTGTGACCTACAAGTGTAACAAAAACCAAAAGAAGCTAGATGCTTTCTCTTAATGATGGATTTTATTAAGGACAGCATGAATTGGAAGGGCAAATATTGGAATAATTACTGAGAATTAATTACATGCAATGCTAATGATTTCTAAAATAAAGATTCAGCAAAATGTAGTGTAATTATGATTATCTTACTCAAATTGTTGGATAAAGTAATCTCTGTAGTTTCACTCTAGGGGGTTTATTTACAAAAGTCCCGTTTTTTTCCGAATTAGTTTTTTTTTCTAAGTGTCAACATGGGAATTTACTAAATTCAAATCTCGGCAGTGTTTGGGCTATTCGTAATGGTTTTCACGGCAGAGATCAGAAATACGAATGAATAGACCATCGGTCAAACGCGGCTGTTTGTTCATACAACACGGTAATTTACTATTCATTCGTATTTGGATGTTTGTCCGTGAATGCTCAATTGCGGTCGTATTTTTTTGCGAATTGTAAAAAAAAAGCAGCAAAAAAATAGACCTGCTATTTCCTGGCGTGTTTACATGTGTGGCAACTTCCACATCAATCACACCTGAATTAGGATGCCTATAAAAGGACTCTAGGTTCATTTCAATTAACCCACACTCAGAAATGGCTGCTGGACTATGGTGCAGTGATGTTTTGTGTGCTGTGGGATTCCTGAGACTCAGACAACCAGGGCCAGGAAACTGAACATGGTCAGCAGGTTGTACAGGTTCCGCGGAGGCTGCGCAGGCCTAATTTTTTTAGGGAGCATTTAAACTTAAACTTATTGGCCGATGACAAGGTCATACAGATGTTCCATCTAAATCGTTCAAACATTTTCCGTCAGTATGACCTTGTCAAACTGGACCTAGACCCTGAGACAGCACGCTCTCGCCCTGTCTCAGGCCTGCACAAACTCCTGGCTGTGTTGCACTTTATGGATACTGGGAGCTTTCAGGCTGTGTCTAGCAATGTCATTAGGATCTCACAGCCCTCCTTTTCCAGAATCCTAACACAGGTGATGTATACCTAACATCCTCCTCTGTTAATTTGTTGGTTTTAGTAATGTCAGTGCACAGTGATGATGTTATGTAATTTAATCTCAGTACCTTTTTTCACAAATATACACACAGGTGTTGGATGTTTTGCAGCCCCACATCGATGCCTCAGTCTGCTTCCCTACCCAGGAGTCTCAGTTGCATGCCATTAGGGTAGCTTTCTATGGCCTTGCTGGCATGCCCAATGTGCTGGGAGCCATAGATTGCACACATGTTCAGCTGAGACCACCTAGGGGCAGGCAGCATATATATACCAATAGACATCTTGACCACTCTACAAATGTCCAGGTGGTTTGTGATGCAAAACTCAAAATCATGAGTGTTGTTGTTGCTTACCCTGGTGGCTGCCATGACTCCTTCATCCTCAGTCAATCATCCCTCTTTGATAAATTTGAGGATGGACAAATGCCAGATGGATGACTGCTGGGTATGTGTAGGACTTTATATACTGCGCCCAAATCCACTGTGTTAGTTATGTGTTGCTATATATGTACTTTACACACGTTACTATATATGTTTTTCAGGTGATGGAGGATATGGCTGTTTCTCTTGGCTTCTGACTCCATTGTCCTGCCCTGATTCCTCTGCTGAACACAATTAAAATAATGCACATAAGTCCATGCAGAATGTGATAGAAACTTTAGCAAAGCCAACTTTGAAATGATGAGGGAAGCTTTAAGGGTTATTGAATGGAATGATTTGTTTCTAGGATTAAATACTACAGAGAAATGGGATGTATTAAAATCACTACTTGCTAAAAATACTCTCAAATTTATCCCTACGAGCAGCAAAAAAAAGATTAAAAAGCATAAACCGATGTTGCTTAACAAAAAGATAAAGGTAATTATGGGCAAGAAAAGGTGAGCATTTAAAAAATACAAATCTGATGGGAATGTGGAGTCATTTCAGCACTATAAGGACTGTAACAAAATATGCAAAAAAGAAATGAGCGGCTAAAGTACAAACTAAAAAACTAGTAGCAAAGGAAAGCAAAGAGAATCCTCCAAAAATCTTTAAATATATCAATAGCAAGAGATTAAAGAAGGAGAATATAGGCCCTTTAAAAGACAAGTTGAGAGTCTTAATCAAAAATAATAATGACATAGCAGACACACTAAATGAGTTTGTTTCAATAGTATTTACAAGAGAGGACCCAATTCAGGGAATAAATCACAATCTCAATAATGAAATATTCCACTGATAGGTGCTTATTTAAGTGAGGAGTTAGTCTGCAACCGATTAAAACATTTAAAGATTGATAAGTCACCGGGTCCTGCTGGAATTCACCCAAGGGTTCTAATGGAGCTTCACTCTGAACTTGCAAAAACGCTATTTTTGATCTTTAAAGATTCAGTTATATCTGGTATGGTTCCCAAAGACTAGCGTATAGCGGAAGTAGTGCCCATATTCAAAAAGGGAAGTAAAGCTGAACCGGGTAATTATAGACCAGTTAAGCTTACATCTATAGTGGGGAAAGTATTGGAAGGTATTCTAAGGGATAGAATTCAAAAGTTCCTTGAAGCCAATAAGGTCATTTAAAGGAATCAACATGGATTTGTGAAGGACAGATCCTGTCAAACCAACTTACTTGGCTTTAACGAAACAGTAAGTGCAAACCTCGATCAGGGTAAGGAGGTGGATGTAATCTTTTTAGACTTTGCCAAGGCTTTCGACACAGTACCACACATGCGACTTATCTACAAGCTACAAGAAATAGGGCTAGGGAGCACAATATGCACTTGGGTCAAAAATTGGTTAGATAATAGAGAGCAGCGCATTGTGGTTAATGGGTCCTTTTCAAATTGGACTAAAGTACTAAGTGGTGTGCCTCAAGGTTTGGTACTAGGACCACTATTGTTCAACATTTTCATTAACGACCTAACAGAAGGTCTAGAGAGCATGGTTTCAATTTTTGCAGATGATACCAAATTGTGTAAGGCTATAAATACCGAGGAGGATGCGGAGTCTCTTCAGAACGACTTAGTTAAATTAGAAGCATGGGCAGCCAAATGGAGAGTGCGCTCCAATACAGACAAGTTTAAGGTAATGCACTGTGGTAGCAAGAACAAAAATAACACCTACATACTAAATGGGGTAAAATTAGAGGATTCTGTACTGGAAAAGGTTCTCATAGATAGCAAACTAAGCAGCAGTACCTAATGTAGGATTGCTGCAAAGAAGGCTAATAAGATATTAGCATGCATAAAACAGGGAATTGATGCAAGGGATGAGAGTGTTATACTCCCGTTATATAAATCACTAGTGAGGCCACACCCTGAATACTGTGTACAATTCTGGGCACCATACTACAAAAAGGATATCATAGGGCTTGAAAAGGTTCAGAGGAGGGCAACCAAACTAATTAAGGGCATGGAGTCGCTGGAATACGAGGAAAGGCTTGCAAGGCTAGGCATGTTTACACTGGAAAAGAGGAGACTGAGAGGGGACATGATCAACATCTACAAATATATAAGGGGACAATACACAGAGCTGGCACGGGACCTGTTTTTGGTTAGATCAACACAGAAGACTCAAGGACACTCGCTTAGGTTAGAGGAGAGGAGATTCCACACATCACGGCACAGAGGCTTTTTCACAGTAAGAACAATACGTGTTTGGAACTCCCTGCCTGAGGTAGTTGTAATGGCGGACTCAGTAAACACCTTTAAGAATGGGTTAGATAAATTCCTAATGGAAAAGGATATCCAGGGTTATGGTGCATAGTCACGCACTATAGATACTACAAAAAGAGGGTACAACGCAATGGCTGAAATCAGCATCAGTCAAAACTTTAGACCAAATAAACCTGCTCAGGAGACCGCAAATAGGTTGAACTCGATGGACAAATTGTCTTTTTTCAACCTCAGATACTATGTAACTATGTTTTGGTGTGCTGAAATCTAGGTTTCGGTGTCTGGATAAGTCTGGTGGGCTTTTGTTGTATAGTCCCTTAAAGGTGACCAGAATTGTGTTCTGCTGCTGTTTTCTTCATAACGTGTTTGCGACACAATCTGCCACATGTTGATGAGGAGGAGGAGGATGAAGAAAGCAGTCAGCAAGTAGAGGAGTAAGATACATCTGGCGACACTTGGAGTACAGATGTAGGGAGGCAGGTAAGGCAAGAGCTTATATATCTACATTTTTAAGGTAAGTATTTGTGTATCAGTATTTTTTGTATTTTTACTTTGTAACATAATTTTTATTTTAAACCAACTCAAGCATGTTACTTCGTCAGAATGTGTATGGTTCCAAAGACATACAAACATACACTGGCTTAGTGGCACACAAATGCAGCATGTGTATTGTTTGTTTCTGTTTTGAGTACACATCATATTATGATGCACATGTATTAAGACTGGAGAAGTCATTAAGCAGTGATAACTGAAAGGTGATAAACCACTACGTAATCCTGATTGTTTTAGAAAATGCTAGTTACTATCTGAATGTCTGCTACGTATTAACTTTACACTTCGCCATGTTTTTTATTTTCTCCATGCTGAATACACGTGGCCCTATGTGTGGTGTTCCATGGTATTTAAGGGACACAAACTTCGTATCATCCAAAATGTTTTATTTGTTTCTGATTGCTTGTTCAATTCTGTATGTTTTCTAGACACAACACAAGAAACAATATGTATCCATTATTGCACACATTACTTTTGCAGTAGCAAGGAAAAGTGTGATTTCTTTGAAGCTTCAAAACAAATGCTCCCATAACTCCTTTTTAGCACACACAAACATGGCAGGACATTAATGACAAACCACAAAAAAAAAAAACATTATTGTTTGCACATATTCGGACACTTGCTTATTGAGCAATACTGTTATTGTCCTAATGGCGTAAAGTATTAAACAATTAACCACACAAAGACAAAAATTAGGTTGTATGGGTCATGTGTTAATCTGCATGGCTGTGCAGTAGGGGTGGTCTTCTGTTTGCCGGCGGTCGGCCTCCCGGCGCTCAGTATACCGGCGCCGGGAGCCCGACAGCCAGCATACCGACAATTATTTTCCCTCGTGGGGGTCCACGACCCCCATAGAGGGAGAATAAAATAGTGTGGCGCGCGTAGCGCGCCACCGTGCCCGTAGCGTGGCGAGCGCAGCGAGCCCGCAAGGGGCTCATTTGCGCTCGCCAAGCTGTCGGTAAGCCGGCGGTCGGGCTCCCGGCGCCGGGATGCTGGTCGCCGGGAGCCCGACCGCCGGCCAGCCGTAGTGAACCCGTGCAGTAGTCAGGCTGCTATATATGAGACTGATTAGAATCTGGTAATAATAATTATTATATAATCAAACACTGTTGGCTCATTAATGCATATACCTCAGAATCTGCCTGTGCAGTAGACTGGCTGCTATATACGAGACTGATTAGAATCTGGTAATAATAATTAGATAATCAAAGACTGTTGGCTCATTAATGCATATACAGGTTGAGTATCCCATATCCAAATATTCCGAAATACGGAATATTCCGAAATACGGACTTTTCTGAGTGAGAGTGAGTTAGTGAAACCTTTGATTTTTGATGGCTCAATGTACACAAACTTTGTTTAATACACAAAGTTATTATAAATATTGTATTAAATGACCTTCAGGCTGTGTGTATAAGGTGTATATGAAACATAAATGAATTGTGTGAATGTACACACACTTTGTTTAATGCACAAAGTTATACAAAATATTGTCTAAAATGACCTTCAGGCTGTGTGTATAAGGTGTATATGTAACATAAATGCTTTCTGTGCTTAGACTTGGGTCCCATCACCATGATATCTCATTATGGTATGCAATTATTCCAAAATACGGAAAAATCCGATATCCAAAATACCTCTGGTCCCAAGCATTTTGGATAAGGGATACTCAACCTGTACCTCAGAATGTACATGCCTGTGCAGTAGACTAGCTGCTATATATGAGACTGATTAGAATCTGGTAATAATAATTAGATAATCAAAGACTGTTGGCTCATTAATGCATACACCTAAGATTGTGCATGCCTGTGAAGTAGTCAGGCTGCTATATATGAGACTGATTAGAATCTGGTAATAATAATTATTATATAATCAAACACTGTTGGCTCATTAATGCATATACCTCAGAATCTTCATGCCTGTGCAGTAGACTGGCTGCTATATATGAGACTGATTAGAATCTGGTCATAATAATTAGATAAACAAAGACTGTTGGCTCATTAATGCATACACATCAGAATGTGCATCCCTGTGCAGTAGACTGGCTGCTATATATGAGACTGAGTAGAATCTGGTAATAATAATTAGAGATGAGCGGGTTCGGTTCTCAGAGAACCGAAACCTACCAAACTTTGCCTTCCGAGCCCGGATCCGAGTCCTGCTCAGGTTTTCCCGCCTGACTCGGAAAGCCGAACGCGGCAAAATGTCATCATCCCGCTGTCGGATTCTCGCGGGATTTGGATTCCATATAAGGAGCCACGCGTCACAGCCATTTTCACTTCAGTCTCGGAGAGTGTATAGAGAGGACGTGTCCTCAGTGTTCAGTGTTTGTGTGTTGGGGCGGGAAAGTGGGGTGGTAAGTGTTGTGCTTCTCAGTCCAGTCCAGTGTAGTCACTCAGCGTAATGTGCTGCATCAGTCCAGGCAGTCACAGTATTGGTGTTCTCAGCTGCCATATATCCAGTGTAGCTGTATAAAGTGGTGTTGTGTTGTGCAGACCAGTCCAGTGTAGTCAGTGTATTGTGCTGCATCAGTCCAGCCATTCACAGTGTTGGTGTTCTCTACTGCCATATATCCAGTGTAGCTGTATAAAGTGGTGCTGTGTTGTGCAGACCAGTGGTAGTGTCCTGTGTCATCAGTAATTCCAGTGATGATATACGCTGCTGCTATATGTCCACTGCTGCAGTATAACAATTATAACAACAACCTGTTGTGCTGCATCAGACCAGTGGTAGTGTCCTGTGTCATCAGTAATTCCAGTGACGATATACGCAGCTGCTATATGTCCACTGCTGCAGTATAACAATTATACCAATAACCTGTTGTGCTGCATCAGACCAGTGGTAGTGTCCTGTGTTATCGGTAATTCCAGTGACGATATACGCTGCTGCTATATGTCCACTGCTGCAGTATAATAATTATAACAACAACAACAACAACAACAACAACAACAACAACAACAACAACAACAACAACAACCTGTTGAGCTGCATTAGACCAGTGGTAGTGTCCTGTGTCATCAGTAATTCCAGTGACGATATACACTGCTGCTATATGTCCACTGCTGCATTATAACAATTATAACAACAACCTGTTGTGCTGCATCAGACCAGTGGTAGTGTCCTGTGTCATCAGTAATTCCAGTGACGATATACGCTGCTGCTATATGTCCACTGCTGCAGTATAATAATTCTAACAACAACCTGTTGTGCTGCACCAGACCAGTGGTAGTGTCCTTTCTCATCAGTCATTCCAGTCATTCCTGTGCCGCATATTGTCTCATAAAACTCCCAAAAAATAATGGAGAACAAAACTTGTGAGGAGAAAATAAGGAAAGATCAAGAAGAACCACTTCATCCTAGTGCTGAAGCTGCTGCCACTAGCCTTGACATAGATGATGAAATGCCATCAACGTCGTCTGCCAAGACCAATGCCCAATGTGATAGTAGAGGGCATGTAAAATCCAAAAAGCCAAAGTTCTGTAAAAAGAACCACAAAAAGAAATTTAAATCGTCTGAGGAGAAACGTAAACTTGCCAATATGCCATTTACGACATGGAGTGGCAAAGAACGACTGAGGCCCTGACCTATGTTCATGGCTAGTGGTTCAGCTTTAGAAAAATTAAAAGAGTTAAGCTGGAAAGAGCACAGAAAAGAACTGTGCACTCTGAGATGGTATCACAAATCCCCAAGGAGAGTCCAAGTGTGTCGGCGGTTGCGAAGCCTGACCTTCCCAACACTGGACGGGGAGAGGTGGCTCCTTCCACCATTTGCACGCCTCCTGCAAGTGCTGGAAGGAGCACACACAGTCCAGTTCCTGATATTCAAATTGAAGATGTCACTGTTGAAGTACACCAGGATGAGGATATGGGTGTTGCTGGCGCTGAGGAGGAAGTTCACGATGAGGATTCTGATGGTGATGTGGTTTGTTTAAGTCAGGCACCGGGGGGAGACACCTGTTGTCCTTGGGACGAAGAAGCCCATTGTGATGCCTGGGCAAACTACCAAAAAAGCCACCTCTTCGGTGTGGAATTATTACTCCACAAATCCGGACAATAGGTGTCAAGCCATATGTTGCCTCTGTCAATCTGTAATAAGTAGGGGTAAGGATGTTAACCACCTAGGAACACCCTCCCTTATATGTCACCTGCTGTGCATTCATCAGAAGTCAGTGTCAAGTTGTGAAACTTTGGGTAAGAGCATAAGCAGTCCACTGACACCTAAATCCCTTCTTCCTCCTGTACCCAAGCTCCTGCAAGCCACACCACCAACTCCCTCAAGGTCAACTTCCTCTTCAGGCAGGAACATCCGTAGTACTGCAGGCCATGTAACTGTCAAGACTGAGGAGTCCTCTCCTAACCGGGATTCCTCCGTAGGATCCTTGAGTGGTACGCCTGCTGTCGCTGTTGCTGCTGTTGTTGCTGCTGGGAGTCAATCGTCATCCCAGAGGGACCAGTAGCAGCATCTCGCAAACGCCAACTCGTTCCTAGGCAGGCTACGCTATGTATCACCGCTTTCCATAAGAGGCACACAGCTGACAACCTCTTACGGAAACTGAGGAACATTATCGCAGAATGACTTACCCCAATAGGACTCTCCTGGGGATTTGTGATATCGGACAACGCCACCAATATTGTGCGTGCATTACATCTGAGCAAATTCCAACATGTCCCATGTTTTGCACATACAATTAATTTGGTGGTGCAGATTTTTTTGAAAAATGAGGGGGGTGTAAAGGAAATGCTGTTGGTGGCCCGAAAAATTGTGGGCCACTTTCGGCATTCTGCCAATGCGTGCCGAAGACTGGAGCACCAGCAAACACTCCTGAACATGCCCCGCCATCAACTGAAGCAAGAGGTGGTAACGAGGTGGAATTCAACACTCTATATGCTTCAGAGGATGGAGGAGCAGCAAAAGGCTATTCAAGCCTATACATCCACCCACGATATAGGCAAAGGAGGGGTAATGCACCTGACTCAAGTGCACTGGAGAATGATTTCTGTCTTGTGCAAGGTTCTCCAACCCTTCAAACTTGCCACACGTGAAGTAAGTTCAGACACTGCCAGTTTGAGTCAGGTCATTCCCCTCATCAGGCTTTTGCAGAAGCAGCTAGATAAATTGAAGGAGGAGCTAAGACGGAGCAATTCCGCAAAGTATGTGGGACTTGTGGATGGAGCCCTTCATTCGCTTTGCCAGGATTCAAGGGTGGTCAATCTGTTGAAATCAGAGCACTACATTTTGGCCACCATGCTCGATCCTAGGTTTAAAGCCTACATTGTATCTCTCTTTCCAGCAGACACAAGTGTGCAGTGGTGCAAAGACCTGCTGGTTAGTAAATTGTCAACTCAAGCGGAATGTGACCTGTCAACAGCTCCTCCTTCAATTTCTCCCGCCACTGGCACTGCAAGGAAAAGGATATAATTTCCTAGCCCACCCACTGGTGGTGATGCAGGGAAGCCAGGAGCGATAGTTAACATCTGGTCCGGACTGAAGGACCTGCCAATGATTACTGACATGTCTACTGTCACTGCATATGATTCTGTCACCATTGAAAGAATGGTGGAGGATTATATGAGTGACAGCATCCAAGTAGGCATGTCAGACAGTCCGTACGTATACTGGCAGGAAAAAGAGGCAATATGGAGGCTCTTGCCCAACTGGCTTTATTTTACCTAAGTTGCCCCCCCTCCAGTGTGTACTCCGAAAGAGTGTTTATTGCAGCCGGTAACCTTGTCAGCGATCGGCGTAGGAGGTTACTTCCACTAAATGTGGAGAAGATGATGTTCATCAAAATGAATTATAAATTCCTCCGGGAAGACCTTTACCAGCAATTGCCTCCAGAAAGTACACAGGAACCTGTGATGGTGGATTCCAGTGGGGACAAATTAATACTCAGTGAGGAGGATGTACACAGTGAAAGGGGTGAGGAATTGGAGGATGATGATGAGGTCGACATCTTGCCTCTGTAGAGCCAGTTTGTGCAAGGAGAGATTGATTGCTTATTTTTTGGTGGGGGCCCAAACAAACCAGTCATTTCAGCCACAGTCATGTGGCAGACCCTGTCACTGAAATGATTGGCTTGTTAAAGTGTGCATGTCCTGTTTATACAACATAAGGGTGGGTGGGAGGGCCCAAGGACAATTCCATCTTGCACCTCTTTTTCTTCTTTGCATCATGTGCTGTTTGGGGCCTATTTTTTAATCTGCCATCCTGTCTGCCACTGCAGTGCCACTCCTTGATTGGCCAGGTGTTTGTGACGCACACTTGTGTCGCTTAGCTTAGTCATACAGCTACCTCATTGCACCTCTTTTTCTTCTTTGCATCATGTGCTGTCTGGGGCCTATTTTTTAAATCTGCCATCCTGTCTGTAACTGCAGTTCCACTCCTAGATGGGCCAGGTGTTTGTGCCGCACACTTGTGTCGCTTAGCTTGGCCATCCAGCTACCTAATTGCACCTCTTTTTCTTTTTGCATCATGTGCTGTTTGGGAACTAGTTTTTGAATAGTGCCATCTTGTCTGCAACTGCAGTGCCACTCCTAGATGGGCCAGGTGTTTGTGCCGCACACTTGTGTTGCTTAGCTTAGTCATACAGCCACCTCGGTGTAACTTTTAGGCCTAAAAACAATATTGTGAGGTGTTCAGAATAGACTGGAAATGAGTGGAAATGATTGTTATTGAGGTTAATAATACCGTAGGAGCAAAATTACCCCCAATTTCTGTGATGTTAGCTGTTTTTATGTTTTTTTTTCAAAAATCATCCTGATCCAAAACCAATCCAAAACCAAAACACGAAAAGTGGAATTAGAACCAAAACCAAAACACAAAACACGAAAAGTGCTCGCCGCACATCTCTAAGAATAATTAGATAATCAAAGACTGTTGGCTCATTAATGTATGCAACTCACAATGGTGGTCATTCCGAGTTGTTCACTCGCTGCCGTTTTTAGCAGAATTGCGATCAGGCTAAAAACCGGCAATTCGGCGCATGCGTATGGGCCGCAGGGCGCACGCGCAAAGTACTTTCACACAAAACTATGCAATTTTACACAGGGCTGTGCGATGCTTTTCAGTCGCCCTGCTGATCGGTGAGTGATTGACAGGAAGTGGGTGCAGGATTTGAGGGGGTGCCAAGGAGTTACAGAGGAACAGGGTTTTTTTTTGTTTTGTTTTTTTACCGGCAGTGAGGCAGCAGACAGCACCCTAGGCATTGTCTCTGACCCACCTGTCTGCCCACAGCTGGCTCCAATGCTGTGCAGGTGAGCTCCAGTACCTGGGATCTCTCCTATGCCGGCTACTGTCTTAAACTCTCTTCTTTGCCACGCAGTGGTGCAACTAGCGTGCGGTGCACTGTGCAAGCTATAGAAGCACACTGTGTTCTCAGTTAGCAGTATCAAGCTCCGCTTTGCCTCCCAGATGGGGTGATTTGGTGTAGCTTATAGGGGGATGTAGTGTAGTGATGTAGTGTACCATATAGGGTATGTAGTGTAGTAATGTATTGCAGTATATAGGGGCATGTAGTGCACTGATGTGGTGAAGCATATAAGGTGATGTAGTGTAGTGATGTAGGGTAGCATATAGGGTATGCAGTGCAGTGCATAGGGGCATGTAGTGTAGTGATGTAGTTCAGCGTGTAGGGGATGTAGTATAGTGATGTAGTGCAGTGGATAGGGGAATGTAGTGCAGTGATGAAGTGTTATGATATAGGTGGTCATTCCGAGTTGTTCGCTCGGTAATTTTCTTCGCATCGCAGCGATTTTCTGCTAATTGCGCATGCGCAATGTTCGCACTGCGACTGCGCCAAGTAAATTTGCTAAGAAGTTTGGTATTTTACTCACGGCATTACGAGGTTTTTTTTTTCGTTCTGTGATCGTAATTTCGTAATGTGATTGACAGGAAGTGGGTGTTTCTGGGCGGAAACTGGCCGTTTTATGGGAGTGTGTGAAAAAACGCTACCGTTTCTGGGAAAAACGCGGGAGTGGCTGGAGAAACGGAGGAGTGTCTGGGCGAACGCTGGGTGTGTTTGTGACGTCAAACCAGGAACGACAAGCACTGAACTGATCGCAGTGGCAGAGTAAGTCTCGAGCTATTCAGAAACTGCACAGAGAAGTCTTTTCGCAATATTGCGAATCTTTCGTTCGCAATTTTGATAAGCTAAGATTCACTCCCAGTAGGCGGCGGCTTAGCGTGTGCAATGCTGCTAAAAGCAGCTTGCGAGCGAACAACTCGGAATGAGGGCCATAGTGCAATGTATGGGGACACACAGTGGAGCATGTAGTTGAACACACTGGCAGGGCATGTGACGCATACTGTAGGGCATTTGCGGCACATAGGGGAATATTGGCCCTCATTCCGAGTTGTTCGCTCGCAAGGCGATTTTAGCAGAGTTACACACGCTAAGCCGCCGCCTACTGGGAGTGAATCTTAGCTTCTTAAAATTGCGAACGATGTATTCGCAATATTGCGATTACAAACTACTTAGCAGTTTCAGAGTAGCTTCAGACTTACTCGGCATCTGCGATCAGTTCAGTGCTTGTCGTTCCTGGTTTGACGTCACAAACACACCCAGCATTCGCCCAGACACTCCTCCGTTTCTCCAGCCACTCCTGCGTTTTTTCCGGAAACGGTAGCGTTTTCATCCACACGCCCATAAAACGCCGTGTTTCCGCCCAGTAACACCCATTTTCTGTCAATCACATTACGTTCGCCGGAGCGAAGAAAAAGCCGTGAGTAAGCAAAATTACTTGGCGCAGTCGCAGTGCGAACATTGCGCATGCGTACTAAGCAGAAAAACGCTGCGATGCGAAGAAAATTACCAAGCGAACGACTCGGAATGAGGGCCATTGTCCCATAGTATCCCCTTTTTTCAAATTTCCTGGTAATCTGATATTTTAGTCTGACAGAGTTTGTTATACTCTAGTTGTTTTTTGTTTTTTTTTGGGAGGGGGGACGCAAACTATAGCCTTGCCCCGGGTGACGAAAATCCTAGTTTCGGCCCTGCATAAGCCACTGATAAAGCAGTGTTGGCGAAGGTGACAAATACCGGAGGCAAGTGCGTAAAAATATGGTGGCTTATTTTTAAACCAGATTAAATGATGCTTCAATTAGCTGGCACATGTCACTGGTTTAAAATTTACTTAGGCCTACTCCAGCCTATAACATCTGAACCACTGTTTGGGAAACCTTGCACATGGCTAACTGCATCAAAATACAGAGTACAATGCATTTTGTGGCAAATGTGATGAAGGGCAAGCTTGGTGTTTACAAATGAAATGCTGGACAAACTAACAACTTCACAATAAAAAAAAATTATATATTTTAAAACACATTTCACATACAGTACTGTTATGTGCTATATTGGCTTTTGGATTAGCCATTAAAAATGCCAAGGGTTTTGCTGACGTGTAGTTGAAGATGCTAGTAACGCGCTAGGTCACATGACACACATTATCCAAAACAAAATGAAATACACAAAAAATAAGAATTTACTTACCGATAATTCTATTTCTCGGAGTCCGTAGTGGATGCTGGGGTTCCTGAAAGGACCATGGGGAATAGCGGCTCCGCAGGAGACAGGGCACAAAAAGTAAAGCTTTAGGATCAGGTGGTGTGCACTGGCTCCTCCCCCTATGACCCTCCTCCAAGCCTCAGTTAGGTACTGTGCCCGGACGAGCGTACACAATAAGGAAGGATTTATGAATCCCGGGTAAGATTCATACCAGCCACACCAATCACACTGTACAACCTGTGATCTGAACCCAGTTAACAGTATGATAACAGCGGAGCCTCTGAAAAGATGGCTCACAACAATAATAACCCGATTTTTGTAACTATGTACAAGTAATGCAGATAATCCGCACTTGGGATGGGCGCCCAGCATCCACTACGGACTCCGAGAAATAGAATTATCGGTAAGTAAATTCTTATTTTCTCTATCGTCCTAGTGGATGCTGGGGTTCCTGAAAGGACCATGGGGATTATACCAAAGCTCCCAAACGGGCGGGAGAGTGCGGATGACTCTGCAGCACCGAATGAGAGAACTCCAGGTCCTCCTTAGCCAGGGTATCAAATTTGTAGGATTTTACAAACGTGTTTGCCCCTGACTAAATAGCCGCTCGGCAAAGTTGTAAAGCCGAGACCCCTCGGGCAGCCGCCCAAGATGAGCCCACCTTCCTTGTGGAATGGGCATTTACATATTTTGGCTGTGGCAGGCCTGCCACAGAATGTGCAAGCTGAATTGTATTACACATCCAACTAGCAAAAGTCTGCTTAAAAGCAAGAGCACCCAGTTTGTTGGGTGCATACAGGATAACAGCAAGTCAGTTTTCCTGACTCCAGCCGTCCTGGAACCTATATTTTCAGGGCCTTGACCACATCTAGCAACTTGGAGTCCTCCAAGTCCCTAGTAGGCGCAAGACACCACAATAAGCTGGTTCAGGTGAAACACTGACACCACTTTAGGGAGAGAACTGGGGACGAGTCCGCAGCTCTGCCCTGTCCGAATGGACAAACAGATATGGGCTTTTTTGAGAAAAAAAACCACCAATTTGACACTCGCCTGGTCCAGGCCAGGTCCAAGAGCATGTTCACTTTTCATGTGAGATGCTTCAAATCCACAGATTTGACTGGTTTTAAACCAATGTGTTTTGAGGAATCCCAGAACTACGTTGAGATCCCACAGTGCCACTGGAGGCACAAAAGGGGGTTGTATATGCAATACTCCCTTGACAAACTTCTGGACTTCAGGAACTGAAGCCAATTCTTTCTGGAAGAAAAATCGACAGGGCCGAAATTTGAACCTTAATGGACCCCAATTTGAGGCCCATAGACACTCCTGTTTGCAAGAAATGCAGGAATCGACCGAGTTGAAATTTCTTCGTGGGGCCTTCCTGGCCTCACACCACGCAACATATTTTCGCCACATGTGGTGATAATGTTGTGCGGTCACCTCCTTTCTGGCTTTGACCAGGGTAGGAATGACCTCTTCCTGAATGCCTTTTCCCTTAGGATCCGGCGTTCCACCGCCATGCCGTCAAACGCAGCTGCGGTAAGTCTTGGAACAGACATGGTACTTGCTGAAACAAGTCCCTTCTTAGGGGCAGAGGCCATAAGTCCTCTGTGAGCATCTCTTGAAGTTCCGGGTACCAAGTCCTTCTTGGCCAATCCGGAGCCATGAGTATAGTTCTTACTCCTCTACGTCTTATAATTCTCAGTACCTTAGGTATGAAAAGCAGAGGATGGAACACATACACCGACTGGTACACCCACGGTGTTACCAGAACGTCCACAGCTATTGCCTGAGGGTCTCTTAACCTGGCGCAATACCTGTCCCGTTTTTTGTTCAGACGGGACGCCATCATGTCCACCTTTGGTAATTCCCAACGGTTTACAATTATGTGGAAAACTTCCCCATGAAGTTCCCACTCTGCCGGGTGGAGGTCGTGCCTACTGAGGAAGTCTGCTTCCCAGTTTCCATTCCCGGAATGAAACACTGCTGACAGTGCTATCACATGATTTTCCGCCCAGCGAAAAGTCCTTGCAGTTTTTGCCACTGCCCTCCTGCTTCTTGTGCCGCCCTGTCTATTTACGTGGGCGACTGCCGTGATGTTTTATCCCACTGGATCAATACCGGCTAACCTTGAAGCAGAGGTCTTGCTAAGCTTAGAGCATTATAAATTTACCCTTAGCTATATTTATGTGGAGAAAAATCTCCAGACTTGATCACACTCCCTGGAAATTTTTTCCTTGTGTGACTGCTCCCCAGCCTCTCGGGCTGGCCTCCGTGGTCACCAACATCCAAAACTGAATGCCGAATCTGCGGCCCTCTAGAAGATGAGCACTCTGTAACCACCACAGGAGAGACACCCTTGTCCTTGGATATAGGGTTATCCGCTGATGCATCTGAAGATGCGATCCGGACCATTTGTCCAGCAGATCCCACTGAAAAGTTCTTGCATGAAATCTGCCGACTGGAATTGCTTCGAAGGAAGTCACCATTTTTTTTACCATGGCCCTTGTGCAATGATGCACTGATTTTAGGAGGTTCCTGACTAGCTCGGATAACTCCCTGGCTTTCTCTTCCGGGAGAAACACCTTTTTCTGGACTGTGTCCAGAATCATCCCTAAGCACAGGAGACTTGTTGTCGGGATCAGCTGCGATTTTGGAATCTTTAGAATCCACCCCTGCTGTTGTAACAGTATCCGAGATAGTGCTACTCCGACCTCCAACTGTTCCCTGGACTTTGCCCTTATCAGGAGATCGTCCAAGTAAGGGATAATTAAGACGCCTTTTCTTCGAAGAAGAACCATCATTTCGGCCATTACCTTGGTAAAGACCCGGGGTGCCGTAGACAATCCAAACGGCAGCGTCTGAAACTGATAGTGACAGTTCTGTACCACGAACCTGAGGTACCCTTAGTGATAAGGGCAAATTTGGGACATGGAGGTAAGCATCCCTGATGTCTCGGGACACCAGATAGTCCCCTTCTTCCCGGTTCGTTGTCACTGCTCTGAGTGACTCCATCTTGATTTGAACCTTTGTAAGTGTTCAAATTTTTTTAGATTTAGAATAGGTCTCACCTAGCCTTCTGGCTTCAGTACCACAATATAGTGTGGAATAATACCCCTTTTCTTGTTGTAGGAGGGGTAATTTAATTATCACCTGCTGGGAATACAGCTCGTGAATTTTTTCCCATACTGCCTCCTTGTCGGAGGGAGACCTTGGTAAAGCAGCCTTCAGGAGCCTGCGCAGGGGAAACGTCTCGACATTCCAAACTGTACCCCTGGGATACTACTTGTAGGATCCAGGGGTCCTGTACGGTCTCAGCGTCATGCTGAGAGCTTGTCAGAAGCGGTGGAACGCTTCTGTTCCTGGGAATGGGCTGCCTGCTGCAGTCTTCTTCCCTTTCCTCTATCCCTGGGCAGATATGACTCTTATAGGGACGAAAGGACTGAAGCTGAAAAGACGGTGTCTTTTTCTGCAGAGATGTGACTTAGGGTAAAAACGGTGGATTTTCCAGCAGTTGCCGTGGCCACCAGGTCCGATGGACCGACCCCAAATAACTCCTCTTCCTTTATACGGCAATACACCTTTGTGCCGTTTGGAATCTGCATCACCTGACCACTGTCGTGTCCATAAACATCTTCTGGCAGATATGGACATCGCACTTACTCTTGATGCCAGAGTGCAAATATCCCTCTGTGCATCTCGCATATATAGAAATACATCCTTTAAATGCTCTATAGTCAATAAAATACTGTCCCTGTCAAGGGTATCAATATTTTTAGTCAGGGAATCCGACCAAGCCACCCCAGCTCTGCACATCCAGGCTGAGGCGATCGCTGGTCGCAGTATAACACCAGTATGTGTGTATATACTTTTTATGATATTTTTCCAGCCTCCTGTCAGCTGGCTCCTTGAGGACGGCCCTATCTATAGACGGTACCGCCACTTGTTCTGATAAGCGTGTGAGCGCCTTATCCACCCTAAGGGGTGTTTCCCAACGCGCCCTAACTTCTGGCGGGAAAGGGTATACCGCCCATATTTTCTATCGGGGGGAACCCACGCATCATCACACACTTCATTTAATTTATCTGATTAAGGAAAAACTACGGTAGTTTTTTCACATCCCACATAATACCCTCTTTTGTGGTACTTGTAGTATCAGAAATATGTAACACCTCCTTCATTGCCCTTAACGTGTGGCCCTAATAAGGAATACGTTTGTTTATTCACCGTCGACACTGGATTCAGTGTCCCTGTCTGTGTCTGTGTCGACCGACTAAAGTAAACGGGCGTTTTAAAACCCCTGACGGTGTTTTTGAGACGTCTGGACCGGTACTAATTGTTTGTCGGCCGTCTCATGTCGTCAACCGACCTTGGCGCATGTTGACATTATCACGTAATTCCCTAAATAAGCCATCCATTCCGGTGTCGACTCCCTAGAGAGTGACATCACCATTACAGGCAATTGCTCCGCCTCCTCACCAACATCGTCCTCATACATGTCGACACACACGTACCGACACACAGCACACACACAGGGAATGCTCTGATAGAGGACAGGACCCACTAGCCCTTTGGAGAGACAGAGGGAGAGTTTGCCAGCACACACCAAAAACGCTATAATTATATAGGGATAACCTTATATAAGTGTTTTCCCTTATAGCATCTTTTTTATATATTTCTAACGCCAAATTAGTGCCCCCCCTCTCTGTTTTAACCCTGTTTCTGTAGTGCAGTGCAGGGGAGAGCCTGGGAGCCTTCCCTCCAGCCTTTCTGTGAGGGAAAATGGCGCTGTGTGCTGAGGAGATAGGCCCCGCCCCTTTTTCGGCGGCCTCGTCTCCCGCTCTTAACGGATTCTGGCAGGGGTTAAATATCTCCATATAGCCCCCGGAGGCTATATGTGAGGTATTTTTAGCCAAAAAAGGTTTTCATTTGCCTCCCAGGGCGCCCCCCTCCCAGCGCCCTGCACCCTCAGTGACTGCCGTGTGAAGTGTGCTGAGAGGAAAATGGCGCACAGCTGCAGTGCTGTGCGCTACCTTAAGAAGACTGAGGAGTCTTCTGCCGCCGATTCTGGACCTCTTCTCGTTTCAGCATCTGCAAGGGGTCCGGCGGCGAGGCTCCGGTGACCATCCAGGCTGTACCTGTGATCGTCCCTCTGGAGCTAATGTCCAGTAGCCAAGAAGCCAATCCATCCTGCACGCAGGTGAGTTCACTTCTTCTCCCCTAAGTCCCTCGTTGCAGTGATCCTGTTGCCAGCAGGACTCACTGTAAAATAAAAAACCTAAGCTAAACTTTTCTAAGCAGCTCTTTAGGAGAGCCACCTAGATTGCACCCTTCTCGGCCGGGCACAAAAATCTAACTGAGGCTTGGAGGAGGGTCATAGGGGGAGGAGCCAGTGCACACCACCTGATCCTAAAGCTTTACTTTTTGTGCCCTGTCTCCTGCGGAGCCGCTATTCCCCATGGTCCTTTCAGGAACCCCAGCATCCACTAGGACGATAGAGAAATACAGAGTATGTTATTAAGAAAAAACATGCTCATCATTCTTCCTGGGCACATCGGAATCACGGACATGGGTTGCTGACACAACTTCAGGAGGTATTAAGCTCAGCATGGGCTCCTCGTAGTTCAGATATCTAGCAAAGAAGAGCTGACCCCCACCGGTCTGGCGAGCCAACTTCGCCTCCTTGGCCATTTTGGACTTCACACGGCGCTTTATATCATAGTGCCGTTTGCAGCACATGTCCTCCGTCCGCTTGACCACCCCCTCACTATTTACAGCAGCAACAACTTTAGCCCACAACACCGTCTTCTTCCGTGATGTCACCTTTGCGGCCTTCATTAGCTCACGCACCAAAGCCACATTCTTAGTAGTGGTGCGTAGCTGCTTCACTGTCACTATCACTAGAGGCTGCAGCACCAACCTCACCCACCTCCTCAACCTCACTAACCTCCTCCCTCTCACTCACCTCCTCCACCTCACCCACCTCCTCCACCTCACTCACACCCTCCACCTCACTCACCTCCCCACCTCACCCACCTCTGAGTCAGACATAATTAGTATAAACAACAATTAACACTGAAAAAAAGAACAAGCAACACACTCCTCCACTACCACCACACACACACACACACACACACACACACACACACACACACACACACACACACACACACACACAATAAAAATAACAAGGACAAAAATTAAGACAAGCCAAAAAGAAGCAAGACTACAAGAATGACAAGACTACTCTCAAACACAATACAGCACTCAGAATTCGCCAAAAATATTACTCCAAATCACACCTACTCACCAAACTCCAGAGCACAACCTCTCTTCTCACCACTAACTAAACCCACAAGCAGGGCCGGTGCTAGGGTGTTCGGCGCCCCCCTGCAAACTATAAATTTGCGCCCTCCCTCCGCCACACAAAAGGGGTGTGGTATCTCAAGGAAGGGGAGTGGCCACACAATAGTACCCCCAATTCAGATTACATCACATAGCTCAATCTTATTTACATAACACCGAACATAGTGTCCCTGATTCACATTACACCACACAGTAGTGCCTCATTTTCACTTTATGACACACAACAGTCACACATAATGCCCACAGTAGTAGTGCAGCTTACACACACATAATACCTACAGTAGTAGTGCCGCTTACACACGCACAATGCCAACAGTAGTAGTGCGGTGTACACACACACACAATGCCCACAGTAGTAGTGCGGCGCACAATGCCCACAGTAGTAGTGCGGTGTACACACACACAATGCCCACAGTAGTAGTGCGGTGTACACACACACACAATCCCCACAGTAGTAGTGCCGCTTACACACGCACAATGCCGACAATAGTAGTGCGGTGTACACACACACACAATGCCCACAGTAGTAGTGCGGCGCACAATGCCCACAGTAGTAGTGCGGCGCACAATGCCCACAGTAGTAGTGCGTTGTACACACACACACAATCCCCACAGTAGTAGTGCCTCTTATGCACATAGGGGCTAATTCAGAGTTGATCTCAGTTTAAGCAAAATTACTTCTCACATGCTGGGGGCTGCCTAGAACAGGGCAAAGCCACGCAGCATGTATGGCGCAACCCCGTGATGCGATCACTTCATGAAAATCTCAAATAGAGTACCGCCACCATGTTTCCACTTGCAGGAAACTCAGGCGTCTCATTGCCATTTTCAGGGCCTGCTGATGAGTGGAAACATGACGGCGGTACCCCTGCGTACGCAGCCATGCTGCATAGGCAGAGGTCAAACTCTATTTGAGGTTTTCGCGATGCATCAGCCTGCCCCGAAAAGGCCATGACACGCCTGCGTTTCCTGCTGTCCTCCCCTGTTGCTGTCCCTGGACGCTTGTCGCCTGTCAATCACTACACAATTGCATCCATCCGGGATGCAATCGCATAGTGAAGGGTTGCGCATGCACACTACAGTCGCGGTGTGTGCGCAGACCTTTTGGATGTGGCTGTGCGTGCAAAACGCAACCGCTGCGTCCAACTCTGAATAAGGCCCATAGGTGGTCATTCCGAGTTGATCGCAGCCAGCAACTTTTTGCTGCTGCTGCGATCAACTAGTACACGCCCATGGGGGAGTGTATTTTAGCTTAGTAGGGCTGCGATCGCTTGTGCAGCCCTGCTAAGCTTAAACATTTTAAAGCAGAACAAGACTAGCCCTAGACATACTTACCCTGTGCGACGATCTGCGATGCTGGAGCCAGCTTTGACGTCAGACATCCGCTTTCCGTTCTCCTGGACACGCCTGCGTTTTCCTTACCACTCCCCGAAAACGGCCTGGAGACGCCCAGGAACGCCTTCTTTCTGTCAATCTTCTTGCGGTCTCCTCTGCGACCGCTTTCTTCGTTCTCCGCGACATAACCCGCAACGACGCACGTGCGCAGTGCGGTATTCCAGACCCGTTTGCACCGCAGCGACAAAACGCTGCGTGCGAACGGGTCGGAATGACCCCCATAGTGCAATAGTAGTGCCCCTTACACACATAATAACCATACACATCATAACCATACACATAATAACTACAATATGAGAATTAAGGAGACATGAACAGAAAACTGCAGTGTGGAGCTGACAGTCGAGAAAGGAGTGGAAGATTTGGTGCACAGAGGAAACTGGTGGGAAGCAGTGGATCATAAAGGGGTTAAGCAAAGAGAAGAAAGCGCAGAGATTGGAAAAGGGGATATTAAAGAAGCAGCTTTCCTCAACTTACCCTATCCACGGGGAGCCGTGGGCCGTGGAGGGGGCGGGGCTTGCGGGAAGGGGCGGAGCTTAGACTACTCGACGGATAGTCTGAGTCTGCTGTAGCAGGAAAACACCTATCTACAGCAGCAGCAACAGCACTAGGGGATCGGCGCTGAGGCGCCTTGATGCTGTTGCTCTGCTGCTGCCTGTCAGTTTGACAGGCGCAGCAGAAGCGGATGCTGTAGCACAACATCTGAGTGGGGAGAGCGCCTCGGTAGTTCGGCGCCTCCCTGCATTGCGGACCTCGCTGAGCGATTTGTGCCGTCTCTGCCCACGAGGTGCGGACGGTTTGGGGCGTATTTGTATGGTTGTGCACAGACACTCCTACATCTGAAACACAACCAATCACGAACGAAGGTTAAAATCAAAAGTAAAAGTGGAAATGCAGCCGTAGTTGCCAAAAAACACTGCTGCGTTTAAAATAGTCCCAATTCGTTGAAAAAACACAGACTCCCGACCGAACAAGTGATTTGCGGCCTCAAAAAAAAAAACATGAAAAACATCGCCATCGGAAAATGCGAAAACAACAAAGTCGACAGCATAGTAAATTAGTGTAGATGGTTTCAAAAAGTTGCAGGAAAACACGTCTGATAAATTTTGAGTTTAAAATCAACACAAATCGACACAAACACGAATATTAGTTGTTAAACGCCTTGAACTTTGCTAAAGTTTATGTATGAAATGAAATGCGTTAGAATTCCTGCTTTCCAGTGACACGATAAGAGTTTAAAACATCCATGAAACTTCCTTTGTATCCTAACTGGCCATTCATGTAGCCACCCATTCATTAAACTGGATGGAGATATCCATCAGAGACGAGTCAGAGTATAGGATATGTGCTGCATTTAGCTCTGGTTCTTACACAGCCATGGAGATAACCTTTATTACCTGGAGTCGTGAGAGTATAAATGGAGCTACAGTATATGCTCATTGCATTGTTATTAAAGACCTTCCTGAGTCGGTTCAGTCGGTAGTTCGGCGCCTCCCTGCATTGCGGACCTCGCTGAGCGATTTGTGCCGTCTCTGCCCACGAGGTGCGGACGGTTTGGGGCGTATTTATATGGTTGTGCACAGACACTCCTACATCTGAAACACAACCAATCACGAACGAAGGTCAAAATCAAAAGTAAAAGTGGAAATGCAGCCGTAGTTGCCAAAAAACACTGCTGCGTTTAAAATAGTCCCAATTCGTTGAAAAAACACAGACTCCCGACCGAACAAGTGATTTGCGGCCTCAAAAAAAAAAAACATGAAAAACATCGCCATCGGAAAATGCGAAAACAACAAAGTCGACAGCATAGTAAATTAGTGTAGATGGTTTCAAAAAGTTGCAGGAAAACACGTCTGATAAATTTTGAGTTTAAAATCAACACAAATCGACACAAACACGAATATTAGTTGTTAAACGCCTTGAACTTTGCTAAAGTTTATGTATGAAATGAAATGCGTTAGAATTCCTGCTTTCCAGTGACACGATAAGAGTTTAAAACATCCATGAAACTTCCTTTGTATCCTAACTGGCCATTCATGTAGCCACCCATTCATTAAACTGGATGGAGATATCCATCAGAGACGAGTCAGAGTATAGGATATGTGCTGCATTTAGCTCTGGTTCTTACACAGCCATGGAGATAACCTTTATTACCTGGAGTCGTGAGAGTATAAATGGAGCTACAGTATATGCTCATTGCATTGTTATTAAAGACCTTCCTGAGTCGGTTCAGTATGAAATGCCAGTGGACGGAATCATGATCCTGACAGCAGGATCCTGTTTGCCAGAATGCCGGCAGCAGGGTGAGCACAAGAAAGCTCCTTGTGGGCTGGGTGGGCATACCACCCAAACCCAACTCTCATTTTTCTTCTTCAATGTCAATTTAATATGTCTCACCTTTGTGTTATTGTTTTCAACCACCCCCAGGCCCATTTACCCACTTCAGTGATAACTTTGTGGTTGGTTTCTCCACTTCCTTTCCCCTGACTTTCTTCCTTCCAGATTTCAACATCCCCACTGACAACCCCTCGAGATCATTCTCCACATACATCCTCAGTCACTCCCTTGATTTTTTCTGCACCCATTCCTGCAACATTTCTAGTTTCTTTATCCTTTCCCACCACCACCACCTACACTTCTTCACCTTCTCCTTACATTCTGTTCTCACCTATGCTCCCAAAACCTCTGCCATCAAGTGCAATCTAGAATAACTTGACCCTGCTTTGCACCCTACTGCTCAAATTCCTCCTCACTCTTATCTATGAACTGGCCTGCCCAAATCTCGCGTTTCAACCCATTCAGCCCACCTACTTTGGTCTGTCTCTGGTACTCCAAATTGATCAGATTCCTCCAAAAATTCTCCAGCACTGCAGAAGGAAGTTTCAGTCTGTCTCTGACTTCCTTCACCTCAGATTTATTCTCTCTTCCTTATGGTTGCACCCTCCAACTAGTTAAACATTACTTAAAAATCTCTTATCAGCCCAATCACCCAACCCCTGGCAGATCTTTGGCACCTTCCAACTGCTTTCCCTGTCATACTCCCCCTCCTGCCCCTCTTTCCTTTCCACTTATTACTTTGCCTCTTTCTTCACCTCTACAATTAAATCTATCCTTCAGGGAATCTTATTCTGCCAGGCTTCCCCAATCTTCTCTCTCTCTTCTCCATCTACCTGCTACATTGATTCCATTCTCTCTCACCCGCCCAGCTTCTTCTGCCTCAATATTTTTGTATATCTTACCCACCTTTTCATGTTTTTCCTCTCTGCTGGCACTTTCTTCTCCTCCTTCAAACATGCCCTATTGTCTCTTATTTCTCAAAAAAATAAAATAAACCCTCTCTTGACCCCAACTGTCTGTCAAACTACTGTCCATATTCTGTCCTCCTCTTCACTCTTAAAACTGTCCGATGTCTTGTCTACACATTCATCTCCACCTTCCTCTCAGGTATCTTCATCCTTGACCCTTTCTGGCTTTTGCCCATTCACTATTCAGTTACTACCAAACTCTAGTCAACAATGCCCTCCTCTATTCTAAATCTAAGGGTCACTTCTCTATCATCATTCTTCTTGACCTTTCTGCAACTTTTGACATATGTGACAATGCATGTCTTCTTCATTCTCTTCACTCACGTGGTCTTAGTGACACAGTCTACCCCCTTTTCACCCCACTCTGCAGTTTCCTATAGAGGTTCCAGAAGTCCTAGAACCCCTACAGGGAGCTTTACACTTCCTCATTTTGTGAATCTGAGCTCAACCCTTCTAAACTTTCACACATTTCAAACTTTATATTTGTTATTTTCTCTTGGATGCATCAACATTTTCTCAAGCTCGGTATGCCAATCAGCTTATTGTCTTCCATCCTTCTTGTGTCTTTACCCCTCCTCATCTATCCTGCACCATCCCCAAAACCACAATCTGTTTAGATTATCAAGAACATTGCCTGGGTGTTGCATCTGACTATGTTCTCATTCACTTCTCACACAATTCCCATCCTCTCTTGACACTGTCTAAAATCTTATCAACTCCCTCATCATCTCTCCTTTTGACTATTTCCCCCTTCTTCTCTCTGGTCTTCCCCTCAACTGCTTGTCTTCTGTTTAGTCTCTCCTGTACACTGATGCTAGACTTATCTTTCTGCTATGCATCTCTGTCTCTACCTCTACTTTTTGCCAATTCAACCACTGGCTTCTCACCCTCACCTACAAACCTCTCTCACTCTCCTCTCCCTTCTATTTCTTCAACCACAATTCCCTCCACATTCCCCCAGCCCTCTTCAGTCAACTGTAACTGCTCCTCTAAATTCTGCCTCCTAAACTTCTACTCTGCCTGTAATCTATGTAATGCTCTCCTTCACTTTATGATGGGTCTCCCCCACCCTTTGCCTCCATTGCTTGAAACGCTCAATCAAAACTCACCTATTAACATTAGCCTACAAGATTTCTGTCTGCGATATTATTTCCATCATACAACTTTAACCCCACACTGTCTTCCCAATACATCCAATCCTTACTCTTATCTATTAGAATGCAAGCTCTTGTGATCACAGGCCTCCCCTCCTCTTGTTTCATAGGCTCACAAACTTAGCCAACTGGTATAAAGTGTAGCGACACATGTAATTATGCATGTATGTTATTATGTTAGGTTGTTTACTCTGTTTTGTATCTTTGCTCTGTGGATTTGTGACACCTTATAAATAAATGGCAATAAGAATAGTGGGCCCATCCGCTCCTACCGCCTGCCCACCTGCCCAATCACCAGCTTCTACAGCCGTGTCCAACTGTAGTGCATTCAAGTATTGTGTTTCTTTGAACCAGTGCACTTGATGTCATACCGCACAGCTGAAAGTTAGAGGAGCTATGGTGCATAAGGACTAGAGCTGCCAGAACAGGATAAGAAGGTAATGGTAAGTGTCATGTCACATGGGTGAGGGGACTGGCTGGGGCTGCTGAGACAAAGGGGGGTGGGCTGGCTGTTGAGAC
Organism: Pseudophryne corroboree; assembly: GCF_028390025.1. NCBI lineage: Eukaryota > Metazoa > Chordata > Amphibia > Anura > Myobatrachidae > Pseudophryne > Pseudophryne corroboree. Next base: position 434,776,156 of record NC_086447.1, on the reverse strand, counting down.
AGAAGGGAGAGCTGGCTATTGAGACAGAAGGGGGCTAATCTGCTGAGACAGAAAAAGGGGGGAGACCGGCCAGGCCTTCTTTACAGCATAGTAGACACTGGGAAAGGCAATGCACTGGGGCTCCTACCCACCCATTCATGGGAACCAATTATAAAAATCATAGCTTGCCCATCCTGCAGTTCCATACCTTCTTGCTATATGCTTCCATATAGTAATTGATTACCAGCACTCTGATTGATTGATTAATTGATGGATGGCTGGAGCTAGCTACCAATCAATCAATCAATCAATCAATCAATCAATCAATCAACATGCTGACAGCCATTCATGGTCTGGCTGCAGGCTGGGAGGTAGGTAGAGAATGCTGCCTTACCACTCTGTGTGACTACTACCTGTCCCTACTCCACCCCTAGAATTGTGGGGACCTAGACAGCTGCCCAGTGTGTCTATACTTTAAGATGTCCCTGGGTATGGCTGCTGAGACAGAAGGGGGATGCTCCAGCTGCTGAGAGAGAAGGAGGGGTCCATCTGCTTCGACAGAAGGTGGGGGGGGGGAGGTCCAGCTGCTGAGATAGATGGGCTGGTTGGAGCTGGAGAGATTCTGCGGGCTGTAGCTGCAGGAGCAGAGGGTATGAGGCAGAAGATAACTGGGGGGGGAAGGGCAGGGATGGTGGCCCTGATTATTTCAGTAGTCCATGGCCCCACAGTTTCTGATGGTAGCCCTGACTCTATCTGATGGGTAGTGGCGTGCTGTCTAATTAGAAGGGAGGGCCATGATTGATTGGTTTGGGCCAATCACATATTGGAATCTCATGAGACAAAACTTCTCCCATTTTATCTTCTCCCAGACCTGGACCACAGCCAGAAACATCAAATATATATTACAGGTGGGTAGAGAAAAGCAGAATCTACTCAAGTTAGCACATATCTAGAAATTGGAAAGGAACTCCTTTTTCTTATAAGAAGAAGTCTGTTTTATTTTAAAGGTAACTTTTCTTGTTTTTATTTCATGTTGGGTACACACACAGTGTGTTCTACAAATATAATGAACACTGAATTAACTGTGACTGTAGCATCCTAGCAGCTAAATTACTTTATCCTGGGATGATTTTGAGTTAGATGCTGCTGCTCCCACGTGTGTGTGTGTAACTGCATGTGCAAGGACAAAAACACCAACTTTTAGCGTACACCATCGGTCACACCATCCAGACTTTCACCAGCCCCATGCTAGGTCCAGATTCTCCGTCAGAGTATCGTGGTGTGTGCTGAGCGGGACAGAGATGAGTGCTGAGCATTCTGTGCTAGATTGCTCAGCACGCACCTCTGTACACATCGGTACATGTGTACGCCCCTTATGGCCTCCAGTGTGAGCAATTAATCATCTGAGTTCGCAACCAGTTCAGTGACACACTTGAGACACTTCCTTAACACACCCATAAGGTAACCCATGAATAGCCACCTCTCAATCACTGCGCAGCACATTTTTAAGACTTTTTGGATACTGTTTGTCTCAATCACGGCTTTGCCTCTGTGCGTACGCATCATGGGATGTATATGCAGCTTGAGTTTTTAGAAGTTTAGAATCATGCACAAATGAAAAACATGGACTATATGAATGAATATTGTGTGTCGCTTAGAATCAGGGCCAAAGTGCACTGATTATACAGCCTGTATGTTTTTATGGTCTCTTTGATTAGTGTCAGAGCACTATATTGTTACTCTGTTTACAGGTACAGGGTGTATCTTATGTGTTACAGAAGTCATTGAGTGACAGCCGGTATACCACAGTACGCCATCCAGGAATGTGCATGGTGTGTGGAACATTATTTCCAAGGTTATGGGACAGGACGGTATGGCAGCAGGGGCAAACGCAGGATTTAGTGCAGCAGAAAAGGGATTGATTGTGCACAGTGCTGAGCCAAGGGTGATAATGTGAAAACGCAGGATTTGTAAGGGGGGTTTTCATGTATACAGTATGTGTGTGTGTGTGTGTGTGTGTGTGTGTGTGTGTATATATATTTATGCCCAAATCCACCTATTCATCCAAGAGATTATACATAGGTGCTAGCTCCAATTTGGGAACTGTCTCAATAAAAACACTATGGGCCTCAAGCAGAGCCCGATTTGCACATGTAATATGTACTCTTATTAAAAAAGGCTGCAAGTGCATTGATATGCAAATCTGCAACTATTTAAAAGCAAGGTAGGTTAGCACCAGTTTGCGCTGGTTTTGCTAAATAATTGCAAAACAGGCTTTGCTTTCAAATTTTAATTTCTCTTGAAATACCTGTGTAATAGACCTGCAGCAGATACAAATCTTCATCTTGCGTATAAAAAAAAAAGATTAAATATGCACAAAAAAACCCTATAATATATACAAGAGCAATAAAGAAAGCACTATCTGTGCCAATAGTGCACTATCAAACAATCGCCTTGATCATTGTGCATTTGCTACCTGCACTCCCGGGATTTCGCTGATGGGATCCCGGCGTCGGTATGCTGACCGGCGGTCTCCTGACTGCTGGTAACACATACTACACCCTTCTGGTATAAGCTGCCCCAGGCCAGTAAATGATTCACTCATTAGTCTGCTACTTAGTGGGCCATGCCCTCCCCTGAGCTTGTATATATGACCACTGAGTTGGGGGGAGTGGGTACTAATCACCCGTGCCTGGGCCTGATGGAGGGGCCTGGTGGCGGCCCAAGTTCACATCCACACCACCTCTTATCCTCAGATGCTGGGCTGCAATGTGGCCAGGGAGGCTTTTGCCCTGAGAAGTAGCAGCAGTCTCCACTGCCTGTGTGGGTAGGCGATACAATGACAGTCATCATGAGACCCCCTCTTGGCTTTGCTCCTAGCTAAGGGACTTACTGTGCCCCTCTGTCCAGCACTTTGTGGCGCTTAAAACACTTTTTTTTTCTATATTTTTTTAAGGGGGAATGGCCACACCTCCCATGTTTTGGCCATGCCCTTAAAGTACCTTAAAGACCCACTCCTAGCATGGCCAAGCATGTTGTGTACAATTGCAACAGAGCTGGCCAGAGGCAAAATTTACTAAGGTTCAATTTTGTAGTTTCAAGGGATTCGGCATTCAATTTCCATTCAATTTTGATGGAAGAGATTTACTAAAGTCCAGATCGATTTTAAGACCAAATTCAACTCAAATCCCAATAGAAATTAATTTTTTTAAATATTGATATTTTTCCATAGCCCAACATAGAAGCTCCTCATTTACTAAACTTCAATTTGAAATTGAACTCAAAATCGAACTCAAAATTAGACGTCAAATCCCCAAATGTTTAGAATGATGTTAGACCTTCGATTTTGGCTTCTAAACCCAATCTAATGGTAGGACATTGATAATGATGACTTTTTAAGTACCCAAAGCATGTACTGTAGTGCAGTGTGAAAGTAGTAATAATGGATGTCCAAGGTTATAGTATGTTGTGCACCTACCTGCACAATGCAAATCACCATCTAACTGATATAATCAGAGCTCCATCAGCAGCTTCATGAGTTCAATAGTGCATATTCCATGATAGGTGCAATAGATCGCACCAGAGCACAATATTGGGCAATTTGACTGGATGAAATAATATTTTTTTAAATCATGAGTGTTATAACTGGCTATCCTGATTTGTCTGATGATACCTACATCCTCAGCAACTCATCACTGTCTGCAAAAATTCTTGTGGGACAAATGCAGGAGGTATGGTTGTTGTGTAAGATACCAGTATGTGCTAATAAATCAGCTAATAGTAAGTTTTTAGTATATTGTTCTAATTTGTTCTCCTGCCACCAAAAAAAGGTTATTTTGGCTATGGCTGTTGCTCCTGGCTTCTGACTTCTGACTGCTAAGCATAAGTACAAAGAGGCACATATAGCAGAGTGCACCTTTGGTTTATTAAAAAAAAATATTCGTAAGACATATTATTATATCATTTTGCAAAACTGTTCAATATTGTGCTCTGCTGCCATCTATTGCATAATTGCACATTAAATAAACCACTCCCCCACATTATTCAATAAACATGGAGCAGGCAGAGATTTGATTTTTTTTTTAGCAACAACTGACTATGGGCCTAATTCAGACCTGATCGTAGCCGCACAGCTACAATCAGCCACCCTGACATGCGGGGGGACGCCCAGCACAGAGCTAGTCCGCCCCGCATGCCTGGCCCTCCCCCCCACTGCACGGGTGCGATAACATTGCACGGCGGCAATGCTAGCGCACCCTGCGAGTAAGTCCCTAACCGCCCAGCATTGCTGCACTAGTAGGCGACTTTTCGCTGCATCCCAGGTCGCAGCGGCTGCGTGTGACATCATGCAGTCACCACAGCCTGCCCCCCGCATGGTCCGGGCATGCCTGCATTGCCTGGACCGCACCCCCGAAACAGCGGCTGAACGCCGCCGGCCCGCCCCCTCCCGCCCAGTGAACATGCAGGCAGAGGTGATTGCTGGGCTGAGATGCCGATCGTATCTCTGGCATGCACATGCGCACTGCGGCTCATGCGCAGTTCAGACTTGATCGCCCGCTGTGCAAAAATGAACAGCAGCGATCAGGTCTGAATTAGCCCCAGTGTGTGCACAGATAGTGGAAAACAGGCAGGAAGGCAGATTAGGTCTAAGCTTATTGTCAACTATTTCAGCTGTATTTTTTTTTAAATCATCACTTAGGTTTTCATGTATAAAACAGTGTAAAGAGAGAGCTTCCCCTTTAATTAGTGTACATGTGATATATTTGGACCAATAGGAAGCAATGAGGAAGTTCTGTTTGATTTTGCATTTGATTTTGCTGGGGATATTAATGGTAATTTGAGGTTTGATTTGGTAAGGGATTTCATAGTCAACTCAAAATCCTTTCCCAAAACTGATCAACATCGAATTCGATTTGAAAATCGAATGCAAAATCTATTTTCGTAAATGAGGGATTTTTCAAAAAAATGTAGAAACTCTAAAGGAATCAATTTCAATCTATTTTGAAGATTCATAAAGTTGTTTTCAAAATCAAATTTTAGTAAATATACCCCCAGGAAGCAACTGCACTTACGATAATAGTAATCTGGTAACTCTGCCCCTGGCCAGCATTGAAGGATTGTAAACTAAAGTGTCACCACTCTGCTGCTCTGTATGTCAGCCCCCTCCTCCCCGAACTTATAGCATCACCCACTTTAGCAGGTGGGGCCAAGACTGAGGGGCGCCATCCACAACCTAGCTAACAGAGAAGCAGCAGCGGCTCATACACTGATAGTGGGCAGCTTATATAAACATTGGTCTAATGTTTATTGCAGTCTGACTCTCACTCTGTGTGGGATATACTAAAGCTTAAAATGCAGCCAAAAGTCTGAAAATGCTGTTTTATGAGTGTTGGCTACATTGCCATATGTACAAAGATATAAGAAAAAAAGGTGTGAGGAGAAAGCCAGGGGGAGGGGGTTGAATCAGGTGTGAGTAATCAGGAGGAGGAGGGGCTGATTAAAGCAGCTGGCTGAGCCTATATAATCAGTGATCAGACTCATTGGAGCTTGCTCATTGTAAGGGAGCTTGTATTTCAAAGTGTAGCTTGGATTTGTAAGTGTATGTGAGTTGGAATCAGCAGATGGTGAGTTAGAATACAGAAAAAGGTGAGTTTTATAATACGCAATCAGGAACACACATATTTGCAATACCATTAAACTTCTGGTGAGGCTGCAAGGGGCTGATCTTGTGAGTGAGTGAGAGGGTCTCTTACTTGGAGTAGCAGAGGGGCTGGGATTGTGCGTGTGTGAGGGGCATTTTTTTTTTAGCAGGAGCTGGAAGCCAAGTGAAAAGGAGGTGCAGTGAGCTGGAACAACTGCAACTGCTAGGTGGAGTATCGGTCCCGCAGGAGAGGTCCCACTCAGATAAGTATTGATTACTTACTTATTGTGTATTGATTGTATTGGTTAGTTTGTTTTTATTCTCTTTATTGTACTTTCAAAAGGTAATAGGGAGTTGAGTTCTCAAACAATGGGAGGGGCCGTGATTGAGAGTCTCACTCAGTGCGTGTCGTGCAAGATGTATGTGCACCTGGAGCAGCCGACCCAGGGCGAATACATATGCATGAGATGTGAACGAACGGTTGCCCTGGAAGCCCAAGTAACTGATCTAGAGCAGACCGTTACGCGACTGAGGGATATTTACAATCTCGAGCGAAGTTTAGATAGAACGGTGGAAGAGTTGCAGCAGGGGTCACTGGTAGATGAGGAAAATCAGGTAGGCAGTTGGGTCACTGTTAGAAGGGAGAAAAAGAGGGGGGGGGGCACAACATCTCGGATCTATCAAACCCGAACAAATTTGCCCGATTGGACGAAGATTCGGTGGATGATAGCGACAAAATGACGGAGCCGGTCGGCGTACGGTCTGTTGTCTCCTGGGTGCTCGGGTACGGCACATCGCGGACCGGGTAGATAGATTGTTGGGAGGGGCTGGGAAAGACCCGGCGGTCTTGGTGCACGTTGGCACCAACGACAAAGTTAGTGGTAGGTGGGATGTCCTTAAGAAAGATTATAGTCAGGCGCCATCTTTTTTCTCATGACGGATTGCACCTGAATGAGGAAGGGGCTGCGGTGCTGGGGGGGTAGGATGGTTAGTAGGTTGGAGGAGCTTTTAATCTAGGAGCCTGGGGGGAGGGTTTAGCTAGAAACTATGGGTCATGCAGCGAGTATAGTAGGGATGGTGGTAGTGAGATAAATGGGGTGGAGAAGGGGGGAGGGAAAGTGCAGCTGGTAAGGGTATTTACATGGGTTCTATTAAGGGTGTTAAGAAAGGTATTGCTAAAGCATTAAATAGTAACAATTATGTGTCATCATTACAGACTATACAAAATGTTGTACGGGACTTAAGGGAAAATACTTATGTCAGGGCGGTGATTTTAGATGGGAACATTGAGTTGACCAAAGAGAAAAGTAAGGTGGGCAATACTAAGTACGGTGGGGTTGGAGAGGGAGCGAGAAGGACAGTCTGTATCAGTAACGCTATGGATGCACTAGTTAACCAGGATGGGAAAACTTTAGGAAAACAAACAAGTATAGGAACCGATAAACTAAAATGTATGCTTGCAAACGCAAGAAGTCTAGCAGGTAAAATGGGGGAATTGGAATTGTTAGCATCAAAGGCTGAGTATGACATTATAGGTATTACGGAAACATGGTGGGACAACTCTCACGACTGGGTTGCTAACTTGGAGGGGTATTCTCTTTTTAGGAGGCACAGGGCTAACAAAAGAGGAGGAGGTGTATGTCTTTATGTTAAACCATCACTTAAACCATACCTAAAGGAGGTTATCTATGAGGAGACTGGCGATAATGTGGAGTCACTATGGGTAGAAATCTCAAGTGGGGGAATTGATGCAAAAAAACTAGTCATAAGCACGTGCTACAAACAGCCGGATATTAGCATACATGAGGAAGAACAACTATTGCAGCAAATCAAAATGGCTGCGGGATTGGGGGACATCCTTGTCATTGGGGATTTTAATTACCCGGATATAAACTGGAGTAACGATTCATGTGCTAATGCGAGGGGCAGCAGGTTCTTAAATATGATTAGGGATCAATACTTGTCTCAGGATCTAGTAATTACTAATAATGTGGACATTATATCAAACACTAAAGTTGGGGAGACTTTGGGTAACAGTGATCACTATATGATCACATTCGACATCAGTTTCAGGAAACATAGCTACAGGGGTTCCACCAAAACTTTTAACTTTATGAAGGCTAATTTCAGTATCCTTAGATGTGCACTTAACGACATAGAGTGGGAGGTTCTGTTTAATAACACTTCGGAAATGTGGGATGTTTTAAAAGGGTTGCTGGATAGCAATATTCATAACTTTATTACCATGGGCAGTAAACGCAGGAGTATTAAACTCAAACCGATGTGGCTTAACAAGAAGGTTAAGGCAGGAATGGATAAAAAAAAGCGGGCTTTCAAAGCATTTAAATCTAATGGAAAGGAGGAGTCTTTCAAGCATTACAAGGAGTATAATAAGAAATGCAAAAAAGCAATAAGAGCAGCTAAAATGGAAAATGAAAAGCAAATCGCTATAGAGAGTAAAATCAATCCTAAAAAGTTTTTTAAATACATAAACGGTAAAAGGTTGAAAAAGGAGAATATAGGTCCATTAAAAGATGAAATAGGAGAATTGATAAATGATGACGAAATAAAAGCGGAAATACTGAACAAATTCTTTTCATCAGTATTCACCAGTGAAGAACTGATGGTGGGAGTAGAGCATAACAATTGTGACAGTAATGATTCATGGTTAGATACTTGTTTAAGCGAAGAAGTAGTCCGGGAGAGACTAAGCAAAATTAAGATTAATAAATCACCTGGTCCTGATGGACTTCATCCAAGGGTTCTTATGGAGCTTGGTTCACAACTAGCACGACCCCTATACTTGATTTTCAATAGTTCAATTAGATCAGGCATGGTACCGAAGGATTGGCGTATAGCTGAGGTAGTGCCATTATTTAAAAAGGGATCCAAAAATCTTCCGGGAAACTACAGACCAGTTAGTTTAACATCTATAGTGGGGAAAATATTGAAAGGAATTCTAAGGGATGTCATACAGGAGTATATAAAGTCCGCTAGGATTATTAGCAAGAACCAGCATGGGTATGTGAGGGACAGGTCATGTCAGACTAACTTTATTAGCTTCTACGAGGAAGTGAGCAATAATCTTGATCAAGGAAAAGCAGTGGATGTGGTCTTCCTAGATTTTGCAAAAGCCTTCGATACAGTTCCTCACAGGAGACTGATGATCAAATTAAAGGAGATTGGCCTAGGAAAAACTATTTGCACATGGATAAGCAGCTGGTTGGATAGCAGGGTACAGCGAGTAGTGGTCAATGGGAAGTCCTCAACCTGGTCCCCAGTAGTCAGCGGAAAACCACAAGGGTCCATACTCGGACCACTACTGTTCAACATATTTATCAATGACCTAGAAATAGGCCTCGAAAGCACAGTGTCAATCTTTGCAGATGATACTAAACTGTGTAAGGTAATTAGTTCAGAATTGGATGTGGAGTCCTTGCAGAATGATCTATCTAAACTTAAACTCTGGGCGTCTAAATGGAAAATGAGGTTCAATACAGACAAATGCAAGGTTATGCATTTTGGGACTAAAAACAAACTTGCATCCTACATATTAAATGGGGAACGCCTAGGGGAAACAGAGTTGAAAAAACATTTGTGGGGTATTCATTGATAATAGGCTTAATAACTGTACACAATGTCAAAACACAGTAAAGAAGGCAAGTAAGGTGCTAGCGTGCATAAAAAGTGGAATTGAGACAAGGGACTCGGATGTAAACATGCCGCTGTATAAGGCATTGGTCCGCACCTGGAATATTGTGTTCAGTTTTGGGCACCATTGTATAAAAAAGACATCAGTGAACTCGAAAGTGTTCAAAGGCGAGCTACTAAATTGATTAAAGGCCTAGAAGGACTGGACTATAGGGAAAGACTTACTAGGCTGAATATGTATACACTAGAAAAGAGGCGCCTAAGAGGAGATATTATTAATATCTTCAAATATGTAAAGGGACATCCCAAAGAGTTATCAGAGGAATTATTTATTAAAAGAACACAGTTTAGGACATGTGGGCACTCGCTGCGACTGGAGGAGAGAAAGTTCCGAACACAATGTAGGAAAGGGTTCTTCACTGTTAGGGCAATCAGGATGTGGAATTCCCTGCCAGGGAAGGTGGTAATGGCGGACTCTGTAATTGGATTTAAAAAAGGAATGGATAAATTTCTGAATGAAAAAGCTATCCAAGGTTATAATACTTAAAATATCAACGTGGTTAATTCGGGGGTAACATGAGTTATAGTAGCTAACTAGTCATAAAACATTATTTAGCAAGTATGTAGAATCATCACAACTTAAAACAGGTTGAACACGATGGGCAATTTGCCTCTATTCAACCTCAAATACTATGTTACTATGTAGGCAACACCATCTTTAGATGACGTAGCCTAATGGTATCCGGACTCCAGGTCGACATTACAAAGATCGACACACCTTAGGTCGACGCCAATTGGTCGACACACCTTAGGTCGACATGGACAAAAGGTCGGCGTGGACAAAAGGTCGACAGGAACAAGGTCGACGTGGAAAAAGGTCGACATGAATATTTAACGATTTTTTCTTTTTTTGAACCTTTTCATACTTAACGATCCACGTGGACTACGATTGGAACGGTAAAGTGTGCCGAGCGAAGCGGTAGCGGAGCGAAGGCACCATGCCCGAAGCATGGCGAGCGAAGCGAGCCATGCGAGGGGACGCGGTGCACTAATTGGGGTTCCCGGTCACTCTACGAAGAAAACAACACCAAAAAAACATAAAAAACTCATGTCGACCTTTTTCCATGTCGACCTTGTTCCTGTCGACCTTTTGTCCATGTTGACCTAAGGTGTGTCGACCAATTGGCGTCGACCTAAGGTGTGTCGACCTTTGCGCTGTCGACCCTCAGTCCCAGACCCGCCCCAATAGGAGCCTATGGGCTTTTTTGATGTTCTACACTGAGAGAACCAATCAGATCCCTCCCATTGTCCCCCGCTGCGTGTATGTCATACGACTCATGACCAGAATATCTCTCGGATCATAAGCCTAGAAGTCCTTCTATCTAATAGGACAGCTCTTATCTGGAGAGCTGTCCTTTGCACACTTCACTGCAAACTCCTTACCATGTGTACCTCTGTACTGCCAAATGTGCAAGATCCCCACTTTTAGCTCCTGTACACGCTATAATACTGATTGGTGTGCCTTTATACACCACCGTCGGTCACACCATTCATACCATAATGCTCCTATAATGAATGGCCAGTCCTCTTCTCTCCCCTTCCAGGGACTGGGCACATCCCTTAGTGAGCCTCTATGATTGCATTCCCCTGGTGGGCCCATCACACCACAGTCCGACACTGGGAGTCATTCCGACCCGTTCGCACGCTGCTGTTTCGCAGTGGTGCGAACGGGTTGGTTCTGCGCATGCGCAGCGGCCGCAATGTGCAGGTGCTTCATTGCACAGCGACAAGAAGTATGAAGAAAGCTATCGCTGCCGCGATCGCAAGAAGATTGACGGGAGGAAGGCGTTCCGGGGCGTCAACTGACCGTTTAATGTGAGTGGTGCGGCGAACGCAGGCGTGTTCAGGCGTTTGCTGGGCGGGTGTCTGATGTCAATTCAGGGACCTGACAGGCTGAAGACATCGCAGCGGGTAAGTAACTCCAGAGCTACTCAGAAACTGCACAAACGTTCGCAGCCTTGCTATTCAAAAAAACCCCTCCCCCATAGGCGGCGTCTAGTTGATCGCATGGGCAGCAAAAAGTTGCTACGTGCGATCAACTCGGAATGACCCCCATTGTGTATGACTCTGTATACTGTTGTGTACGGGATCACTGGCATTAGGAATGGCGAGGCAAAACTATAGCCGTATATTGCATTATTTGCAAGATAAGAGTAGTAAACATCATCTAGAAGATACATTGCCTATGTAAAGCATTCTCATTCAGCCATGTACTTTTACGTGGTCACATAAATCCTCAGTGACTTCTAATTCCTTCTAATAGCATTATATATCATAGTAGGCATGTAGAATCTCATATCTCTAGAACATAAATGAACAGTATTAGGGAAAGATTTAATTTTCTGTTCATTGAGTTTAGTTATGCCACATACAACCATTTGGTATAACTAGACATTTTGACTTTGGGGGTAATTCAGAGTTGATCGTAGCAGCAAATTTGTTAGCCGTTGGGCAAAACCATGTGCACTGCAGGGGGAAGGGGGAGGGGGGCAGATATAACATGTGCAGAGAGAGTTAGGTTTGGGTGGGGTGTGTTCAAATTGAAATCTAAGTTGCAGTGTAAAAATAAAGCAGCCAGTGTTTACCCTGCACAGAAACAAAATACCGTATATACTCGAGTATAAGTCGACCCGAATATAAGCCGAGGCACCTAATTTTACCACAAAAAACTGGGAAAACTTATTGACTCGAGTATAAGCCTAGGGTGGGAAATGCAGCAGCTACTGGAAAATTAAAAAATAAAAATAGATACCAATAAAATTACATTAATTGAGTCATCAGTAGGTTAAATGTTTTTGAATATTTATTTCAAAGAAAAACAGTAAACTAGCTCTGTAAGTGGAAAAGAGAGTCAACAAAACCAATATGGTATCAACAATAACTTTAAAAGTACAAAAACCTTAGCTCAATCAGCAACCAAGCTAAAACACAAGAGTTAAAATCCTTCAAAACTGGATTCCTCCTCATCATCTGTATGTCCAAACAGAGCTTCAACTTTATCTGGTGTGAGGCTATCAGCATAGACATTGTCGTCATCATGGAGTTCGCAGTCATCACCATCACTGCTGTCGTTCTCATACAAAGCGCTGTCTTCACTGCCATCCATAGCATTACTAATGCCACATTTCTTGAAGGCACGTTGCACCATGTCCTCTGGAATCTCTTCCCATGCATCACGAACCCACTTAGCTACCAATTCTATGTCGGGTTTCGTCAGATTTCCAACTTTTGTCAATCGGGCTTGACCAGATGACATCCATTCATGCCACATTTTCCGCACACGGTCTTTGAAAGGTTTGTTTAAACACACATCTAGGGGCTGCAATACAGATGTAAGCCCACCTGGAATAACGGCCAAAGTAACTTGAGAAGACTTAGCCAATTTTTTTATGTCATCAGATGTGTGGGCTCTGAACATATCCCAAACTAGCAATGATGGTTTTTTCTTTAAGGCTGTTCCTGGACGTCCGTTCCAAACTTCTTCCAGCCATTTTTTTGTTCCGTCTTCATCCATCCAGCCTTTAATATGTGCACGCACTGTTATTCGTGGTGGGAATTTGACCTTTTTAGGCAAGGTCTTTCTTTTAAAAATAATGACAGGCCGCAGCTTAGTTCCATTAGCCAAACATGACAGAACGACTGTGAAATGGTTTTTTTCATTTCCTGTGGTTCTGAGTAAAATAGTTTTTTCTCCCAAACTTGCCACAGTTCTGTTGCTAGGAAGATCAAAGGTCATAGGTGTTTCATCCATATTCCCAATATCTCCCAGGTCAAAATTATGGATCCTTCTTTGTTTTATGATGAATGAATGGAATGACATCACTTTCTCATCAAGGTCTTTTGGCAACTTCTGTGAAATCTTTGTTCTTTGCCGCAAACATAAGGCAAACCTATTCATAAAGCGGGTACACCATCCTGCTGACGCAACAAAATTTTCAATGCCTGGTGCTTTTAATTTGTCATCTCTAGCCATTTGAAGGGCACGTAAGCGAATTCCCATACGTGTCACGCAGTAACCATTTTGACGACACTCCATAACCCATTTATGCAATTCAGTCTCTAGAGCGTCATATGAAGTCGTTAAACCACGTCGAGCTTTTTTTGCCTTTGGAATCTTTTCCAAGTCAGCTTTCATTTTCCGCCACTCCCTCACTTGTTTTTCGTCAACACAAAATTCCCTACTTGCAATACTGTTATTGCTCTCTTCTGCTCTTGACACAACCTTAAGTTTGAAACCAGCTTCGTATGACCTGCGTTTTTGTTTTGGTCCAGGATTAGAAGTATTGGGATCCATTTCTAACAGGATAAAAAAAAAAGACTTTGAAAACTTTTGAACAGTACGCATGCACTAGGTCGTGCAGCGTTGAAAGCCTGCTACAGTACTTCTTCTATTTGCTCTCTGGCCCTCATTCCGAGTTGATCGCTCGCTAGCTGCTTTTAGCAGCAGTGCACACGCTAGGCTGCCGCCCTCTGGGAGTGTATCTTAGCTTAGCAGAAGTGCGAGCGAAAGGTTAGTAGAACTGCTCGTAAAAATTTTCATGCAATTTCTGAGCAGCTCCAAACCTACTCCTACCTTGCGATCACTTCAGTCAGTTTTAGTTCCTGGTTTGACGTCACAAACACGCCCTGCGTTCGGCCAGCCACTCCCCCATTTCCCCAGGCACGTCGGCGTTTTTATCTGACACGCCTGCGTTTTTTTTTAAGCACACCCGGAAAACGCTGTTACCTCCCAGAAATGCCCCATTCATGTCAATCACTCACCGATCAACAGAGCGACAAAAAAACGTTGCTCGCCCTTGTATAAAACTGCATAGTTGTGTGAAAGTACTTTGCGCGTGCGTACTGCGGCCCGTATGCATGCGTAGAAATGCTGATTTTTAGCCTGATCGATGTGCTGCGAACAACGACAGCTAGCGATCAACTCGGAATGAGGGCCTCTGTTTGCCAGCTCTAGCCGTACACATCTATTCGCACAGCGAGCACGTTGATGCGCAAGGCAAGATTTCACTCTAGCTGGGCAGCGGCTTAACTGAATACTGGCCCCTCCATCTGCTTACTGTGGTGCGCAGTGCCAGGGTTAAGACCCGTACACACAGGGTGACTGAGCTGATAGCCACTCATACTTGGTGTTTTGTACGGCCCCGGCGATGAGCGGTGTATCATCGCCGGCAAAGCTGTTCATCTGCTGGTGTTTGCATAGCGCTGTGCTATGGGCGCCGCTCAGGGACAGATCCAGGATGAGGACATACCCTCCAAAATTTTACACATAAAAACCGGTACAAATTAGGGAAGGGGGTGTGGCCACAGGTAAAGGGGGAATGGCCACACCCTCTTTCCCATACTTTCAATGTACATTAGGAGAGTCAAAAATCGGTACAAAGCCCTTTTTGGCAGGTACAGACCATTTGAAAAGGTACTGTACCTGCCAAAAAGGTACAGTTGGAGGGTATGTGAGGACAGGGACTTCTGCTCTGGGGTGAGGACAGGTTTATCTGCTGTGGGGTGAGGACAGGGTGTGGGATGAGAACAGGACATAGAACTGGTGAGATATAAAGGAAATGTATTCTGGGGAATAGTGTAGGGCTGGCACCATGACACTGTCTGGAGGAGTCACACAGTCAGTGTAAGCTGCAGGGATCTAACACCCCACAGGCGCCCCCCTCCCGCACCCAACCACATCAGAAGCAGAAATTGAGGATAATAATATGACATACACCACAGGCGCCCCCCTCCCGTTCCCAACCACATCAGAAATTGAGGATGATATTAATAATATGACATACACAGGCAGGTGGCCGTGAGACCGAGCATGCACTTCTTCTACACACTGTGCTGCTGCTGGAGCGCCTCCCCGCCGCTGCCCTCCTCAGCCCTGGCCCCCACCGCCGGAGACCCTCCTCCACCCAATATCGTCAGCAGCAGCAGCCAGGATCTTAGTGGCTGTTGCAGACACGACAGGGGGCAGTCCCTTCCTCTACACACTACTGCTGCTGCTGCTGGGGCGCGTCCCCGCCGCTGCCCTCCTCAGCCCTCTCCCCCGCCGCCGGAGATTAGTCACTTCTAATCAAAACTACTGCTGCCCTCTCCCCCGCCGCCGGAGATCCTCCTGCACGCATCGTCAGCAGCAGCAGCCAAGATCTCAGCACGGCGGCTGCTGCAGACACTACAACTACTGCTGCCCTCTCCCCCGCCGCCGGAGATCCTCCTGCACGCATCATCAGAGCAGCAGCAGCAGGCAGGATCTTCGCGCTTCTGCAGACATGACACGGATCCTCCGGGATAGCTCACACTGCTGCCGCCAGACACTACAACTACTGCTGCCCTCTCCCCCGCCGCCGGAGATCCTCCTGCACGCATCATCAGAGCAGCAGCAGCAGGCAGGATCTTCGCGCTTCTGCAGACATGACACGGATCCTCCGGGATAGCTCACACTGCTGCCGCCGGCCACAGCAAGCAGGTAACTTTGCATCACTCGAGTATAAGCCGAGGGGGGCCTTTTTCAGCAAAAAAAATGTGCTGAAAAACTCGGCTTATACTCGAGTATATACGGTAACCCACCCAAATCTAACTCTCTCTGCAAATGTTATATCTGCCCCCCCTGCAGTGCACATGGGGGTTCATTCCGACCTGATCGCACGCTAGTTTTTTTTGTTGCTGCGCTGCGATCAGGTCAGAACTGCCCATGCGTATGCACCGCAATGCGCAGGCACGTCGTACGGGTACAAAGCGGATCGTTGCTGTGCGATGGATTTAATGAAGAGTCCATTCACACAGCCAATTGCAAGGAGATTGACTGGAAGAAGACGTTTATGGGTGGCACTGACTGTTTTCTGGGAGTGTTTGTAAAAACGCAGGCGTGTCCATGCGTTTGCTGGGAGGGTTCCTGATGTCAATTCCGGTCCCGGACAGGCTGAAGTGATCGCAGCGGCTGAGTAAGTTCTGAGCTACTCAGAAACTGCACAAATCTTTTTTGCACCAGACAGCTGCACAGGCGTTCGCACACTTGCAAAGCAAAAATACACACCCCTATAGGCGGCGACTATCTGATCGCAGCGCTGCAAAAAATAGCTAGTGTGTGATCAGATTGGAATGACCCCCATGGTTTTGCTCAACTGCTTACAAATTTGCTGCTGCAATCAACTTTGAATTACCCCCTTTGCCCGTTAAATGAAATTCTTGTTTTCAGAAGTAAAATATGTAATATGTTGTGGCAGCAGCACAGCAAATTCTGTAAAATGAATTTATATCTAATAGCAATCTGTGTGAACAGCTGTAGCATAATTACATTCTGCAATTTGTTCTGTAGTACATCTAATTAAAAGGTGGAAAGGATATTGGATTTAATACGAACATAGTGTGTTAATCACTTGATATTCTGGATACAAATTCTGTCCTTTCATAGGGACATAGCATGCACTGTGTCAGCCTGTAGAACAGAAGCAGCGATTATGTGATATACTGTAAAAATATCTGAATTATCATTATTCTGTACAGTGATGCTGAATTCACAAGTATATGTTAAAGCAAACAAATGTAATATTTTATATTATTCTGGAAAGCTATGAATCTTATTTAAAAAGTGAGTCCAACAATTAAAATTTTCATATGTGGGGTTAGGCGTGCTGTGACTGAAGGGAGGTAAGGGGCAGATGAAGGTACACCAAGTAGAGTAAAGTAATTGTGAACAGATACAGACCCGTACAAATAGGTTTGACAAAGCCATACCATTAACAGGTGTCTGAGAGCTAGTACAAGTCATGCTATGTATGGTCATCAGCAGAGCCGTAACTACGTGTGTGCCAGGTGTGCCTGGCACACAGCGCAGTCGCCCTGAGGGCGCAACGGCCAGCATTCCATGTCAGCGGCTTTTAATGACTCAAATTAACTCATTACAAGCTGCCTGGGCTGTGTGCGCCGGAGGAGAAGAGGAGAGGAGCAGCTCCGGCGTCAGGGGAGGACCCGGAGGAGGAGGTGGGAGGGGGACTGGAGCCGTAGCTGTGCTATGTAATTGGTAGTGGCGCCACTGCAGCTGTCCCTCTCCTTCCGCAATGGCTGGCCGGCGCTGCTGGGAATGCTGGAAAGCGCTTCTCTCATCCCAGCATTCACAGCGGCGGCGGCCAGCCAATGTGGAAGGAGAGGGACTGCTGCAGCAGCGCCACCACCAATTACACTGCGCTGCTGCAGCTCCCGAGTCTCCCTCCATCCTCCTTCTCCCCTGCCTGGGATCTGCCTAACTGCATGCACCGAGGAGCCTGACTGTCTGAGCCAGCTGTGAAAGATGGAAAGTATCTATCTATCTATCTATCTATCTATCTATCTATCTATCTATCTATCTATCTCTCTATTCCGTCTGCCGTAATGTGTAAAAAGGGGATGCTGTCTGCCGTACTGTGTAAAAAGGGGGACGCTGTCTGCCATAATGTGTAAAAAGGGGGACGCTGTCTGCCGTAATGTGTAGAATGGGGGACGCTGTCTGCCGTAATGTGTAAAAAGGGGACGCTGTCTGTCGTAATGTGTAAAAAGGGAACGCTGTCGTAATGTGTAAAAGGTGGACTCTATCTGCTGTAATTTGTAAAAAGAGGACTCTGTTTGCCGTAATGTGTAAAAGGGGCTCTAACTGGTATACTGGCGCTACTGTGCGGCGTAATTTGAATAATGAAGACTACTGTGCACCATAGTATGAATTGGTATTATTTTGTGGCCACACCCCTTCCCCTTGAAGCCACGTCCCTATATTTTTTGCGCGCGCATACAGCGCGCACTGCCCCTGTTTTGCATATTGGGGGCGCCAATGCCATTTCTTGCACACAGCGCTAAAATGCCTATTTACGGCACTGGTCATCAGCACTACATAACCGCTACTGTGATTGGCTAATAATGAATTCACGGTGGAAGTTGCAACAGTATGTGCTTTCTTCACTTATGCTTGTATTATATGATTTTGAAGGCTAATTTTTTTCGCACATGAAAAGGAGAGTCGTTCTTTTATATTTGAGACGTTGATGGAAATCTATCTATCTATCTAGATGTAGATATATATTTATATTTATATATATCTATATATACACACACAGTATATATATATATATATATATATATATATATTGTGACAAGAACTCTGGGATAGTGTTTGAGGGCAGGTATGTTTGTCCCAGGTTCTTGTCTTACATGTTTTAGAAAATGAAAACTTCTAGGAAAATGCTTTTGTTTTGTTAGAACCTTTTCAGTTTGCTGGAAAAGCTGGATAAGGGCCCTGAGAGAGAGATAGGGCGAGTTCCAGACATTGGGCCCAGTTCGGATCTTTGGCCTCACAGAGGGCTAATCAGGGCTTTCAGCTGTGCAAGAGTCTTATAGGGCTTCTAGCCTGATTAATGTGTGCAGACTGCCTGGGAAGACTGCAGGATCTCTGTGAGAGAAACACGCTTCCTGATACAAGTGAGCTATACAGTGTTTACTGGAGAACTCTGTGTTTTTGTTTAGTGATAGTTAGGAACATCTTGTGTTTAGTTAGTGCCGGACAGGCAAGGTATTTTCTTTTTGCTGTTTGTTTTATTTTCTGTATAATAAAACTGGCTGGGGCCAGTTGTACCGGAAACTGGACTTGTGTGGTTCCTCAGCTGCTGCGTGCTGCCATTTATCCCAGGAAACGGCACCTTGTACCCTTACAGTGTTACAACTTGGTGGAGAATGTGAGCATGCCGTTCTGCGCATAAGTGAAAGCAGCAGCTTTGTGAGGCCTGCAGAAAAAGGTGGTTTATGCAGACACAGCCCAGTGTGAAGTTATTGAGACTCGCCCTGAGGATTTGATATATGTCCTGGGTGAAAGCAGCTACAAAGCCGCCTGAAAAATCTTTCGACATGGAGGAACTGCTTAAAGCCTTGCTGCAAGCTACAGCGGCTCAGCAGGAGGCCAACAGACAGCAGCAGGTAGCAATGGAGGAAAATAGGAGACAGCAGCAGGTGGCAATGGAGGAAAATAGGAGACAGCAGCAGGTGGCAATGGAGGAAAATTGGAGACTACAGCAGGAGGCCAACAGACAGCAGCAGGTGGCAATGGAGGAAAATCGGAGACAACAGCAGGCAGCTGTTGACGAACTTTACAGGCAACAGCATCAGGATAGAGAGGCCTTAACAGAAGTGGTGCAGAGCCTTGCAGCCCGGATTGGAGATGTGGCCGTCAGTGCTCCGACCAGCTCTAGTTCTATACGGGCCAGTCACTTCCTGCAGAAAATGACAGAGGCTGATGATGTTAAGGCCTACCTGACCACGTTTGAAAGGACTGCCGAGCGTGAGAACTGTCCGAAAGCACAGTGGGCCAGTCTGCTGGCACCTTTTCTGTCAGGTGAGCCCCAAAAAGTGTACTTTGATTTAAGCCCTGCTGAGGCTCGGGACTATGATAAACTAAAGACTGAGATCCTGACCCGCCTGGGAGTCACGCTGTCAGTACGAGCACAACGGGTGCACCGTTGGGTGTACGCCATGGAGAAGCCTCGTCGCTCCCAGATGCACGACCTTATTCAGCTAACAAAAAAATGGTTACAGCCAGAGACATTAACTGGTCCCCAGATGGTTGGACCGCTACTTGAGATCTTTGCCCATGGTCCTGCGCAAGTGGGTGAGCCATGGAAACCCGGGTACTGCTGACCAATTAGTGGACATGGTAGAGAGGTATTTGGCAGCAGAGGAACTACTGATGACCACCCAGCAACCCATAGATCCTCGACAGCGCCCTTCAGTAAAGACTAGTAAGACTGTTCCTGGGAAAATGTTGCTGGGCGGTTAAGAGAATGCAAGGCTGGAGAGACTGTAAACACTGGCCCTGGAGACAGGCCAATGGGGTTAGAACGGTCTATGCTGCCCAAACGGGTTGATAATCGTGTGGATAAATGTTTTAGGTGTGGTATGCCAGGTCATGTTATTGCCATTTGCCCAGTCACGCAAGAACCCATGCAATGTGATGCTGCCTTTGAATGTCGCAGAAAGTCTTTCTTTGCTAGGTTAGCCTGTACTGTGGTACCTTCACATGAGCTGGAAAAACAAATGTGTGATGTGTTCTTAGAGGGTAACCGGGTAGAGGCCTTGCTAGATTCAGGAAGTTTAGTTACATTCATGAAAGCGGGGTTGGTGAACCCCTTAAAGGTCCAGCAAATACCTATTGGGGTAACTTGCATACATGGGGATACCCAACATTATGTCACTGCTGAAGTGAATATAGAAACTTGTTGTGGGTCAGCAATTGTTAAAGTAGGACTGGTCCCCACCTTGGTGCATGAGGCCATAATAGGGAGGGACTTTCCTCATTTTTGGAAACTGTGGGAATCACGTTTATCAACAGATGTGAGAAGTAAGGAGCCAGTTGATAATACCGGTGATTTCATGGATGTACGTGTGTCTTCGGAACTTTCTGACCCTTTGCCTTTTGCTAGTTTGGTTGGGGAAGGGAGAGGTGGGGAATCCAGTGAAGACCCTCTTGCTGGGAACAGAGGCATAGTAGTTAGAACTGAAAGCGTGCCTGACCTGGAGGTAAAGAAGGATCTGTTTGCGTCTGAACAGTTAAAGGATCCTACCTTGATAAAGGCTAGAGAGAATGTTAAGATTGTTAATGGGGAACCTGTGGTACCAGGTGACAGGGTTACGTATCCCCACATGGCCATCTGTAATGAGCTCTTGTACCACATTGTCAAAAGGGGTGAGGATGTGGTGGAAAAGCTGGTAGTTCTCCAGCCTTATCGGAGAACGGTACTAGATTTAGCTCATAGTCACGTTACCGCAGGACATTTAGGGGCAGAAAAAAACACTGAAAGAGTTTTACAAAGGTTCTTTTGGCCAGGGGTTTATAAAGAAGTGTCTGAATATTGTTCTTCCTGTCCTGAATGCCAGTATCATGCCCCTAGACCCCATTTCAGGATCCCACTAGTTCCCATGCCTATTATAGAGGTCCCGTTTGACAGAATAGCCATGGATCTCGTGGGACCCTTGTTAAAGTCTGCTCGGGGCCATCAGTATATCCTGGACTATGCCACTCGCTATCCTGAGGCTGTCCCTTTACGCACTATCACAACCAAGGCGATAGCTAGGGAGCTGGTGCAGGTTTTTAGTAGAGTGGGAATACCAAAAGAAATTTTGACTGACCAAGGTAATCCATTTATGTCAAGGATCATGAAAGAATTGTGCAAATTATTTAAGGTCACTCACCTCAGGACGTCCATCTACCATCCCCAAACTGATGGGTTGGAGGAAAGGTTTAATAAAACATTAAAAAGTATGTTAAAAAAAGGTTGTTGAGAGAGATGGGAAAAACTGGGATTGTTTGTTGCCCTACTTGTTAATGGCCATCAGAGAAGTTCCTCAGTCCTCTACGGGGTTTTCTCCATTTGATTTGTTGTATGGTAGACACCCCAGAGGGCTGTTGGACATTGCCAAAGAGATGTGGGAAGGACAGCCCACTCCTTACAGAAGCATTATTGAACATGTAACACAAATGCAGGATAGGATTGCAGCCGTGGTACCTATTGTCAGAGAGCACATGGAACAGGCCCAAAGTGCTCAACGGAGGGTCTATAACCGGAGTGCCAAGGTACGGGAATTTGCTCCTGGAGATAGAGTTCTTGTTTTGGTACCCACTGTGGAAAGCAAATTCCTAGCTAAATGGCAGGGTCCATTTGAGATTAGGGAAAAAGTGAATGAGGTTAATTACAAAGTATACCAGCCGGGAAAGAGAAAGCCCGAACAAATCTACCATGTTAACTTAATCAAACCCTGGAAAGATAGGTTGACTCTGTCAGCGGAGCCTTGCCCGTCGGTGTCTTCACCCCGATTACGTCCCGCAGTAAAGGTGTCAGAGACATTATCAGCTGATCAGAACAATCAGGTTAAAGAATTTCTCATCCAAAATAGGGAGATATTTTCAGAGCTGCCTGGCCGAACGACCATAATAAAACATGACATTGTCACAGAACCAGGGGTCAGGGTTCATTTAAAGCCATATAGGATTCCTGAAGCTCAGCGAGAAGCTGTTTCTAAAGAAGTTAAAACCATGTTAGAACTTGGAGTCATAGAGGAATCTAACAGTGAGTGGTCCAGTCCCATAGTGCTCATCCCGAAGCCCGACGGTAGCATACGCTTCTGTAATGACTTTCGTAAGTTAAATGAGGTGTCCAAGTTTGACGCATACCCCATGCCCCGTGTGGATGAGCTTATAGAAAGGCTGGGAACAGCCAGGTTTCTCACCACGTTGGACCTGACCAAAGGTTACTGGCAAATACCTTTATCTGATAGCGCCAAAGAAAAAACAGCCTTTTCGGTTCCGGAAGGGCTGTACCAGTATAAGATGTTACCCTTTGGGTTGCATGGGGCTCCAGCAACCTTTAAACGGGCGATGGATAAAATTTTGAGGCTCCATAGAAAATATGCAGCTGCCTATTTGGATGATGTGGTAATTCACAGTACAGACTGGGGGTCCCATTTGGTTAAAGTACAAGCAGTAGTAGACTCAATCAGAGAGGCAGGGTTAACTGCTACCCAAAGAAGTGCTGCCTCGCAATGGAGGAGGTCAAATACTTGGGCTTCACCATAGGCAGAGGTCTGATTAGGCCCCAATTGAATAAAATTGATGCTATTCAAAACTGGCCTCGTCCAGTGAATAAAAAACAGGTAAGGGCTTTTTTGGGAATAACTGGGTACTATAGACGGTTTATTCCCAATTTTGCGGCCACAGCGGTGCCGTTGTCAGACCTTACCAAAGGGAAGCAGTCAAATATGGTGAAATGGAACCCTGATGCAGAAAAAGCGTTCCAAGCGTTAAAAGTGGCTTTGTGTTCACACACCGGTATTGATAACACCAGATTTTTCAAAAGAATTTGTGGTACAGACAGATGCCTCAGAGGTAGGGATAGGGGCTGTGTTGTCCCAAACCAGAGATGGGGACGAACACCCTATCATTTATTTGAGTAGGAAACTCAATGAGCATGAAAAAAGGTATGCCATTGTGGAAAAGGAGGCTTTGGCCATTAAGTGGGCACTAGATACCTTGAGATATTACCTCTTGGGTAGACAATTCAGACTAGTGACAGATCATTCCCCTTTAAAATGGATGTATGTAAATAGAGGCAAGAATGCTCGTGTAACTAGATGGTTTCTAGCGTTGCAGGATTTTAAGTTTACTGTCGAACATAGACCGGGTACACAATTGGCCAACGCAGATGCATTGTCCCGCATCTTCTGTTTGGGGGCTACAAGAGTTCCGGCCCCTAGGTCGAAACAGGGGAGGGGGATATGTGACAAGAACACTGGGATAGTGTTTGAGGGCAGGTATGTTTGTTCCAGGTTCTTGTCTTACATGTTTTAGAAAATGAAAACTTCTAGGAAAATGCTTTTGTTTTGTTAGAACCTTTTCAGTTTGCTGGAAAAGCTGGATAAGGGCCCTGAGAGAGAGATAGGGCGAGTTCCAGACATTGGGCCCAGTTCGGATCTTTGGCCTCACAGAGGGCTAATCAGGGCTTTCAGCTGTGCAAGAGTCTTATAGGGCTTCTAGCCTGATTAATGTGTGCAGACTGCCTGGGAAGACTGCAGGATCTCTGTGAGAGAAACACGCTTCCTGATACAAGTGAGCTATACAGTGTTTACTGGAGAACTCTGTGTTTTTGTTTAGTGATAGTTAGGAACATCTTGTGTTTAGTTAGTGCCGGACAGGCAAGGTATTTTCTTTTTGCTGTTTGTTTTATTTTCTGTATAATAAAACTGGCTGGGGCCAGTTGTACCGGAAACTGGACTTGTGTGGTTCCTCAGCTGCTGCGTGCTGCCATTTATCCCAGGAAACGGCACCTTGTACCCTTACAGTGTTACAATATATATATATATATATATATATATATATATACTGTGTGTGTATATATATATATATATATATATATATACGTACACTATATCTTACTGTATCATCATTTTCCCATACCTCCTGTACTTGAGAGGTGTTCCTGAATACTGGACCCGGCCTCTACATCTGGGGATGAAGAGACCCTTTATGGGTGAAATATGGCTTACATAAGGCATATTGTTGCCTTAATATTTGGTATGTGTGCAATTTTGGAACTACTGTGAATTTTACATGTATACAGCAGTGAAAAGAGTGGAGAAGTATGCCACTGGAGAAGTTGCCCATGGCAACCAATCAGCTGCTATGTATAATTTTAATAGACTAATAGATTGCACTTGATAAATGTTACTTCAATGCTGACTGGTTGCCACTGGCAACTTCTCCACTGGCTCACTTCATCACTCATTTCACTGATTCATACATCTCCCCAAAGTGAAAAAATAATATATATACTGTGTGTGTATATCTATCTATCTATCTATCTATCTATCTATCTATCTATCTATCTATCTATCTATCTATCTATCTATTCTTGTTCAGCAGTGCAATATAACCTGCCTCACTGAAAAAAAAAGTTCAGGAATGTTTTGAGGAAGAGGACAAAGAGTTTAGGGTGTTGACTTGGCCTCCAAATACTCAATCCAATTGAGCAACTTACCGTACTTAAAAGATCAGCCTCTAACATCTTGCTGTCAGATACCTCAAGACACCTTCAAAGGTCTTGTGGAAGCTGAGCCTCAATGGGTCACAGCTTTTTTAGCGGTATGAGGGGGACCTACACAATATTAAGCAGATGGTCTTTATGTTGTGGCTGATGGAGATATATATCAACTTAACCAGGTGATGCTTTTTTAAATCTGTTAGAAACATGAATAGATCAACACAGGGTTAACAGCAGGTACAGGATATCATGATTACTCAGTTGCAGCCAGGAGCATTAGGGGTGCTGGACATTGTGGTGCATCAGTAGTACACACTGTGTGGAGATTAATATCAGTGATAGCTATCGGAATGATAAAATATATGCTGTGGTGGTGGCACAGTGGATATTGGGTTCTCTGTATAGTCTCCACAGATCAGAGAAACTGTACTTTAGGGCACGTCTGTAGTACAGGATGGATGGAGAGGAAGACATGCAGTGTAGCCATGCACAGTAGTGCAGGTGGGAGGTCACACCTGTGGCGTGTCCAAATGCTGGCAGATGTGGTAAACAGAAGCAGCAAAGGACTCTCCTCTCTAACAGTACCCAGTATGGTGGCCTGCATGTTTTTTTAAGCCCTACACCTCTGTGGAGACCAGCCCTTGTGTCAACTGGCCTAGTGCTGGTGGTATCATGGTGTTGGGACTTCACCTCTGTGGTTCCACTATCCCTGGATACTCAAGGCTAGTACTGGTAACGTAAAAATTCGGGGCACCCCTCCCTCTTTGTCCTCCCATTTTTCCCATACCAGCCTAAGGAGAAGCGCTGGTTCTGCATGAGTGCGGGCTACACGTCTTGTTTCTTATAAATTATTTAATGAAACATAATTACTGTAGAACAGGTGGAGCTCAGAGAGATAGCTGCATTAGCTTAAACCCATGCCCTCAGACCTGTCTAATGTTTAGCAGGTTGTCCTGGCTTATTTCTAATGACTTTCAACTTGCTTTGCATTACCTATGGTGGCTTGTGTTTGTAACATTAAAGACACCTGGAGGCTGAGATGTGTGGTAATGAGATTGATAGTGATGCGTTTCTATTACATTGGCGACTTGAACTCACCAGAAACACCCTTGGTTTGAAAATATGGAGCCTATTACATTTCCCTCATAAACTTCTAATCTTCTATCACTCCAACATACTGAATAATTTATGATGTTAACTTTTAGAGGTACTGACAAAAGGAATACAACAAAATCCTTGTTTTTAGCAAAGATTATTAAAGTCCTCTTATTATGGTAATAAATATTACTGGAAACTTCATCCTGTTAAATTTGTATTGACAGACTGATAATTTCACAGTGGGTAATGATGAATGACAGTGATTAAATATAGCTAGACACAACAGGCTTAGCATTTCATAATTACCGACATACTATATTAGTAATAATAAATACCTTATACTGTAGTTGTGGCATTCCTAATTGCATAAAATAGATCTGCTCTTTACTTCTTTTAAATACTTTCAAGATGTATACATACATTCTCATACTAACTTGTTGCTTCTCTGGAATAATATAGTTTACAAAGAAAATATGATGTGAAATATATATATATATATATATCTATCCAGGTTGTAGCCGGCACTCAGTGATCCAAATGAATAATGCCCAGGTGCCCTCCGCGGTCACTGTGTGGGACCCAATATGCAGAAAGGGGTAGCGGCGGCACTCTCAGGACTTCCACACCACTGTATAACAATCAGGCGTCAAACACCATGGTGGTCATTCCGAATTGATCGCACGCTGACAATTTTCACAGCTCAGCGATCAGGTTACTACTGCACATGCGTATGCACCGCAAAGCGCACGTGCGTCGTACGGGTACAAACAGCATTGTTGGTGTGCATTGTTTCTAGTGACGAATCCATTGCACAACCGATCGCAAGGAGATTGACAGAAAGAGGGCGTTCATGGGTGTCAACTGACCGTTTTCTGGGAGTGGTAGGGAAACGCAGGCGTGTCCAGGTGTTTGCAGGGCAGCCGTCTGACGTCAGTTCCGGGACCGGACAGGCTGAAGTGATCGCAAGGGCTGAGTAAGTTCAGACCTACTCAGAAACTGCAAAAAACATTTTTGACCCACTCGTCTGTACAAGCGGACGCACACTTGCTAAGTGAAAATACACTCCCCCATGGGCGGCGACTATACGTTTGCACAGCTGTAAAAATTAGCTAGCGAGCGATCAACTCGGAATTTGGCCCCATATCCAGTGGTCAACGATTCGGTTTTATTTGCCTTCATCAGGACAAAGGTTTTGAATGAATAAAACCGAAACGTTGACCACTGGCAGGGGCGTCGGAACTGGTGGGGCAAGGGGGCAGCTCGCCTCCCCAAACATAGAGAGGCGCCGGTCTGAATGGGAGGAGCGATGTGCGGTCAGAGGAAAGACCGCACATTGCATCCTCCGCTCCGTGCAGTGTATATGAATAGTAGCCGCAGCCACAGCATTGTGACCCTCCTCCTACTCCCTGGTGGTCCCGGCGCCAGGCTTACCTAGAACGCGATGCACTGCTGCTGTGCATCGCTCCCAGGTTCCTCCTCCTGCCATCCACTCACAGAGAGGCGCCGGTCATGTACGGGACGGGAGGAGCGGAGGAGCGATGTGCGGTCCGGTGAAAGACCGCACATTGCATCCTCTGCTCATTAAGTCAGTGGCAGTGTAGGGATTCGGAATGTGTAGCCGGCACCGCACCATCATTGTGCCCCTCCTACTTCCTGTTATCCCGGCAGCAGCCTCACCTATAATGCTGCGTCGCACCCAAGCTCCTCCTCCCGCTCCCGCCACCACACTGCTTCAGACTCCATCCCTTGGACCCCCAATCTCTTCTCCATTATGCCACCAGCCACCTTCTTCTCTTATCCTGGTACCGCCTCCGCTTCCTCGGTGGATCTGCCCCCAGGTCAGTTTGAGGACAAGGCACTACAAAGACAGGGCAGATGCTAGATCCAAGTGGCCTAAAGGACCTTTGACATCAGGGGGAGGAGCCACGACACCAGGGGGAGGAGCTAGGCCAGCGGGATATGTCCTCTGCTATCCACGCCACCAACTATTACCTTTAGTAACCCGGTGGCGAACGAAGCGAGCCTGCGAGGGTACTTTTCGGGTACCCTGTTCGTCCGTAGCTCCACCACTGGTGACGTGGCTCCTCCCCTAGTGACATCAGAGGTCCCTTCTCTTACACGGATTTAGACCCAACCCTAAAGGCAGGTACCACTGCCCTTGGCTGCAGCAGGAGCACCATAGCAACACCACAGAAAGAAGATATTCTGACCCATGCTGTCCCAACAACAGGTATGTTGAAAGGGTGGTTGGTTAAAGGATAATAAATATAAATCAACATAAGGGGCTTATTAGTATTATTCGTATTATTATTATTATGGGGGGGTAATGAGGGGGTTAATATATTAATTAAATTAATTGATTAATGAGGGCTAATGTTAGTAATGAGACGGGATGTAGTTAATATCCCGGCTCTCGGGATCCAGGCATTAAGGATCCAGTTGCCGAAATCCCGACAGCCGGGAATGCCAACAGCGCTCACCACGGGTATTCCCACTTGTGGGTGTCCATGACACCCATAGAGTGGGAATAAAAAATGTGGACTCTTTGCGCTTGCCCGGTATTCTGGCAGCCGGAATGCTGCTGTCGGTATATTGACAGCCGGCGTCTCATCCGCCAGGATATCCTTACCATCCCAATGAGATAACTAGTTAAGAAGTTAAAAAAATCATCTATTATATGGTGGTTCCACTACTGCTCTTTAAGGGGGTGATAAGGATATACAGATGTACACACACACATTAATCATTGCCGCAATGCGTACGCGCTGAACTGTGACTAAGTGCAGTCGGCAATAACACGATTGAAGTCTATGGCATGTGCGTGCGTACGCACACGTGCGCCATAGACGTGGGCACACTAGTCGCACCACACATCACGGCAACGATGAGCGTGGCTACATCTGTAGGGTAATGATTGCTCAGGTTCTTTCAAAAAAGTGTAGTGCAAAATATATGTTTATGTATATGCTGTGATGAAAGAAAAAAAGGTGCGGCAACTTACAGTAGCTGTTCAGTGCCGCTCGTTTTCCCCACCAGTCCTCATACCAGCAAAAACAGGTGGTGACACTAGCCATAGCTGACCTTACCTCATGTGGTAGTTTGAGAGAGTTAGCCCCCGTCTTAGGTGACCGGTAGCTAATTCAAGTATTTGCGCAACTAGCCCCGTGCCAGATCACAGTGGCAGTATTCATTTCAGGAAATTAGCTGCGTTAAGCGACTTCTCTCTTCTAAGTGATGGACATTCTGCAGTTACAGCACACCCAGCAGTTTGCGCAAGTCTAACCAGCCGTGGCCGCTACTGTCAGTCAACTCGGCGCCAGCACTGCACTGGTCACTGCCAGTGCTTGATCTACTCTCCCTGCTACATGGGGCACATGGTGGGAAACTAGAGTGACATCAAACAACCATATATTCAGCTAGCGATTGCACAATTGAAGTCAAGGCCGTGCACACCATAGATGCAGGTATACTAGTCATGCCACCCATGTTGTGATGATGAGCGTGGCTAAATTTGTACATGAGGCAGCCAAAAAAATAGTATGTACTGTATTCGGCTTTTCTGGGTGTGGGAATTTAAGGGTAAATGTATTACCTTGCGATATGGGGGAGAAGCGGTATAGCGCACATTATGCGCTATACGACCTTGTCCATATCGGCACTGCCATCTGAAAGATAGCAGGCCGATATGCGCGGGCTGGGCGATGCTGACCGTTCCGACACCTGCAGCTGTCGATTTTGACAGCTGCATGTGGTGATGCCCATAGACCACAGCAGGGACAGAGCTGTCCCTGACTGTGGCGGGTGCCGACTCCGGAGTACGCTGGGGATCCCGTGCGAGTAGCAAGAGGAGTCATCTGGGAAGGAGATACAGCATACGCAGAGGAGTCATCTGGGAAGGAGATACAGGGCGTCAGCTCTGAGCTGATTAGGTGTGAGCTCAGGGGGACATCGCCGGACGCGTGAGCTTCACTCCCCTGCTTCGTCAGACAAGATGTTCATACATCTTGTTGATGTCTCTTCCTGCTTTGCCTCTGTAATGAGGTGAAGCAGGAAATATTATAGCGGCACGATGCATGCCGCTATAATACATTTACCTATTAGTGTGGATCTGGCATTTTCAATGTATTTTGTGTGGACCTGGCCTAATGTCCTAATAGCAAAATGATGGCAGGGCATGCTGGGATCTGTAGCTCCCCAACAGCTGGAGGGCCACATGTGGAATACCCCTGCTGTATTGTATGTCAGTATGAAACTTTACCTATATTTACCTATACTTAATTTTGTATGGCAGTCTCCCAAAGGCACTCTTGGGGGGAAGGGGGGGGGGTGGTGACATTTAGCGATTCAGCAATTTAGGGGCGCCGAAATGAGATTATATCTTGCCCCCCCAACCTAAAAATGTTCTGACGCCCCTGACCACTGGATATGGTGTTTGAGGCCTGATTGCTATACCGTGGTGTGGAAGTCCTGAGAGTGCCGCCGCTACCCCTTTCTGTGTATGTATATACACTGCTCAAAAAAATAAAGGGAACACTTAAACAACACAATGTATCTCCAAGTCAATCACACTTCTGTGAAATCAAACTGTCCACTTAGGAAGCAACACTGATTGACAATCAATTTCACATGCTGTTGTGCAAATGGAATAGACAACAGGTGGAAATTATAGGCAATTAGCAAGACACCCCCAATAAAGGAGTTGTTCTGCAGGTGGTGACCACAGACCACTTCTCAGCTCCTATGCTTTCTGGCTGATGTTTTGGTCACTTTTGAAAGCTGGCGGTGCTTTCACTCTAGTGGTAGCATGAGACGGAGTCTACAACCCACACAAGTGGCTCAGGTAGTGCAGCTCATCCAGGATGGCACATCGATGCAAGCTGTGGCAAGAAGGTTTGCTGTGTCTGTCAGCATAGTGTTCAGAGCATGGAGGCGCTACCAGGAGACAGGCCAGTACATCAGGAGACATGGAGGAAGCAGTAGGAGGGCAACAGCCCAGCAGCAGGACCGCTACCTCCGCCTTTGTGCAAGGAGGAACAGGAGGAGCACTGATAGAGCCCTGCAAAATGACCTCCAGCAAGCCACAATGTGCATGTGTCTACTCAAACGATCAGAAACAGACTCCATGATGGTGGTATGAGGGCTCGACGTCCACAGGTGGGAGCTGTGCTTACAGCCCAACACCGTGCAGAACATTTGGCATTTGCCAGAGAACACCAAGATTGGCAAATTCGCCACTGGCGCCCTGTGCTCTTCACAGATGGAAGCAGGTTCTCACTGAGCACATGTGACAGACGTGACAGAGTCTGGAGACACCAAGGAGAACATTCTGCTGCCTGCAACATCCTCCATCATGACCGGTTTGGCAGTGGGTCAGTAATGGTGTGGGGTGGCATTTCTTTGGGGGGCCGCACAGCCCTCCATGTGCTCGCCAGAGGTAGCCTGACTGCCATTAGGTACCGAGATGAGATCCTCAGACCCCTTGTGAGACCATATGCTGGTGCGGTTGGCCCTGGGTTCCTCCTATTACAAGACAATGCTAGACCTCATGTGGCTGGAGTGTGTCAGCAGTTCCTGCAAGACGAAGGCATTGATGCTATGGACTGGCCCACCTGTTCCCCAGACCTGAATCCAATTGAGCACATCTGGGACATCATGTCTCGCTCCATCCACCAACGCCACGTTGCACCACAGACTGTCCAGGAGTTGGCGGATGCTTTAGTCCAGGTCTGGGAGGAGATCCCTCAGGAGACCATCCGCCACCTCATCAGGAGCATGCCCAGGCATTGTAGGGAGGTCATACAGGCACGTGGAGGCCACACACACTACTGAGCCTCATTTTGACTTGTTTTAAGGACATTACATCATAGTTGGATCAGCCTGTAGTGTGTTTTTCCACTTTAATTTTGAGTGTGACTCCAAATCCAGACCTCCATGGGTTGATAAATTTGATTTCCATTGATCATTTTTGTGTGATTTTGTTGTCAGCACATTTAACTATGTAAAGAACAAAGTATTTAATAAGAATATTTCATTCATTTGGATCTAGGATATGTTATTTTAGTGTTCCCATTATTTTTTTGAGCAGTGTATATATATATATATATATATATATATACAGTATATATGCGAAAGCCCTCACTTACTCACTGATTCTCTTACTTCCCGATATGTTAAGAAGCTGAAATTTAACATAGGTATTCTTCAGGTGGGAAATGGGAAAACTATGTAATTCAAATTTTAATAAACCTCCCCTAAGGGGATGAAAAGGGGGTTGACATAATGATGTCATTGCCGATGCGTGGCTTGCATTGCGTTAACAATAAAGCCCAAATGAACAATCGGGTCAAAATTTGGATTGCACCCCCAGTGTGTAGAATTGAATAAACTACAAAAATGTGAAAGACCTTAACTGACTGACTGACTGACTGACTCATCACTGATTCTCACTTCCTGATATGTTAAGAAGATTAAATTTAACATAGGTATTCTGGATGATGCTTGGCTTGCATTGCTTGAACGCTAACACCCTAATGGACAATCTGATCAAAATTTGGATTGCACCTCCTGTATGTAGAATTTAAGAAACTACAAAAATGATCCTGTCACTTTTTACTGTATCTGCTATGGGAGCTCCTCGGGTAATGCCAAGAACCATGGATTAATATTTACTTACATTAAGACATCTCAAATTTACATCTCTTTAGATTGAGGAAGAGAGATGCAGATGCACACTCCTAGCACTAAGAACACTGATAGTAAAAATAATTTAAATAAACTCTCACAATTAAAATGGAGTATAATTGAAGTTCTTAGCACACATTTGCGCAAATATGCGGTCCCATGTACCGCGGCTAGGTGACTTCATCACATGGGTCCCTAACATTCCTAATACTATCACATTATATACATTTATACAGGACTTACCTCTAAATAGTGCCCTTTCAATGTGTGATCTGAAATGCAGGAACCTAGCTAATTAAAACACCTGAGGGTAAATGGGAGGGGTGCCAATACCAGAGGAAGGAAGCCTGGCCTTCCAGTGTACAATATATACACAAATATAGAGGAAAAAGGGAGGCCTGGACTGCACACCCTAATACTAGAGATTTCAAGAGGTGCTATCATGCTGAGGCTTCTAATACTATGCTGGAGTAAGAGAGATGCAGATGCACACTCCTAGCACTAAGAACACTGATAGTAAAAATTATTTAAATAAACTCTCACAATTAAAATGGAGTATAATTGAAGTTGAAGTATCACAGCATGCCTAGCTCATCCTTATTTGCTTAATGAATAAAGTGTTATAATAATGTCTCTAATTGGAGATACAGATGTTCTAGACAACTGATCTACTGTAACTGCTGCAATAAAGATGGCTACATCTGACTACTTCATTATAGTAAGTGATGGGGGCACATTGCAGATAGTGTGTGGAAGGCAACACAGCCAGTTACAATATGAAGTATGAGTTGGCCATGTATCACTTTTTGAATTTCTATATTGTAGATAAATGTTAGCAGGAAGGAAAAAAAGTCATCACATTTTCACTGGAAGTCAGGATGAGTTTCTCCAAGGAAAAGTAGCATTTACTGTACAGTATAAGATGTCTGTCTTAGTCCTCTGCTTAATAGTAGTAGCCTTGTACTGTAGATCTAACAGTAGTGTAACATTGCACAGTGGTAGATTCAGGTGACTTTAAACAGGAAGACTTGACTGTCTGGATTCCGATCTCCAGTCTCCTTCTTCCATCAGCGGCCAGAAGCATATGAAAATGTTTTCTGTGATCTGCTCCCTTACCTGTGCAGTAGCACATCTGTGCATGTAGGATACCAATTCCATGGAATTTGGTCAAGTCAGAGGCTAGTGCTGTGCAATAAGACCCTGCAGTTGGCCTTTGAAATTGAGTGTTAACAATGACTTGTGTTACCTGCCTTCACTTGGCAGTGAAAAGGGTGTAGAGGAAACCTCCTGAAGAAAGAAGACAGTGCAGAAGAAACACCACTGTCAAGAAGAAAGAAGATGCTGGAAAGAAGACAGGAGATGACACGTCAAGAAGAGAAGACTTCAAAGTCCTGGCAGTAAGGAGGCCTTTTGCTCCTCTAGTGAAAACTAGCTGTGATAAATATGGGAGAGGGGGGAAGCCCTGTGTTAGTAGAGAATTATTTTGCAAAAGAGCTTACTCTTTTTCTCTGCTGTCCAGGTGAAGGCACCTACAGCCAAGCTGATAAGAGGCCCAGACATTAAGGCGATAGCCTAGAAGCAAAAACAGTTAAGGCACTCACATTTACCTCTTTTTTATATTAAGGGCTCAACTGGCAAGTAATGTACCCTGGGTCACTATACCATTTATATTGCAAGAGGATATAGGCACTAAGGCCTAGTGAGGCCAGCCACTGCCATGCCCCACTAACCCACCAACATGTATTTCATGTAGTATAGTAGGCACTAGTCCTAATACACTTATAAAGACCTAGACCTGGGTCATGTTTGGAGGTTGGGTCTTAGTTGATTTAGTCTGGGAACTAAGTTCAGCCCACTTTGGTCTGGGAACTAAGTTCAGCCCACTCTAGATCACCTTAGAGGCCTTAGACAATGAACCACACCCAATACAGTATTCCCACCACTGGGTTGTAATTTGTAAATAAGCTCAGTAATGTAGTTTGCTTAATAAATCCATCCTGCAAGTAAATTTCCCTAATAAAGCCTGGGGACATTATTAACAAGGGAAATTATAGGTTAGAGAAATTATTGTCTAATTGTACCTGACTGTTTTACTGATTGCTTTGTATTGTCACCTGTATTGTTGTATTGTCACTAAGGAACTTAGGGGGTAATTCAGAGTTGATCGCAGCAGCAAATTTGTTAGCAGTTGGCAGTGTTGGACTGGGGCATGTAGGGCCCACCAGGGGAATGCAATGGTAGGGGACCATGTGTAGGGGTGTGGCCTCTCACCTCATTGGTTTGACTAACCATTAGATAGTGCAATGTCTGGGCCCCTTCATAAATATATACAGTAAATTCAGCTGCTGCATGCATGATAATGTACCAGATTAATAACAGATTAATAACAGCAATGCACTGTAGAAAATACACCATAGTCCAGTATAAGGTAACATATGTATAATGTATAATTTCAAGTGCACAGTCTGGAACCTGATCCTTAAAGCAGGAGGTGGGCCCCCAGGCAGTGGGGCCCACCGGTGGTTTCCCCTGTACCCTTGTGGGCCAGTCCAAGCCTGGCAGTTGGACAACACCATGTGCACTGCAGGGGGGGCCAGATATAACATGTGCAGAGAGAGTTAGATTTGGGTGTGGTGTGTTCAAACTGAAATCTAAATTGTAGTGTAAAAATAAAGCAGGCAGTATTTACATTCACAGAAACAATATAACCCACCCAAATATAATTCTCTCTGCAAATATTATATCTGCCCCCCCCTGCAGTGCACATGGTTTTGCCCAACTGCTAACAAATTTGCTACTGTGATCTACTCTGAATTACCCACTTATTCAGGTCACATTGCTAATGTGATACAGCTGCATTCTCCCATTTTTGAGGCCACTGCGCACGAGCAGGTCCCGTTTTGTGTGTGTGCAGCCAAGAGAATGCGATCACATTGCATTGCCATGAACACCATTGTCTCATTGACAGGAAGAGGGATTCGCGGGGTGGACCGGGGTGGCAATACAGTGTTGCAAGGGCATCGACTTGGTAAAGGGCGGCCCGCGTGACATCACACGCAGTTGCTGCATTCCGAACAATGCCTGCTCTGCTCCTGCCTTCGCAGCCTGGTGTCAAAGTCAAAAATATCACATACACACAACATGTAAACTCCAAACAGAGTGGTGTTTTGCGCATATACGGTAGCATACACATTTGCACATAGAAGCCACAAAGACATATACAACATTCATACAACACAAAGACAAAACATGTTTAGCACCATTTTTGTATAACATCAGATATTTGTATTATTGGAATGGAACAAGTTAATTATATCATGCATAGTGTCAAAATGATCAGGAGAATGTGTGGAGTAATTTGATAGCTATGGGTAGATTGTAGCACATTGCAACGATTAGTTATGATTAAATGTATGAAATCTAAAGTCACTCTTATTAGAACAAAGAACTTCCCGAAGACAGCATGTGTGCAGCAAAAACCAGTGGCTAACCCCTATAATTGCATCTTCAAACTGGACGTTGCTTGCATAGGAACTGACCAATAACACATCATGAATGAGAGACCTCCTTCCTCCTTTGGACCAATAGCAGAAGACTCAGCCCCAGACATGTACCTCCCCAATATACAGTATATAGGTATTTCCCCTCACCCAGGGAGCTCTGTTGGTGCAGATTAAAAAATGGAGATGACTGTTCACTGAGCATGGGGTGACGTATGCTGGCTGTAACTGATTCTTTTGTAACTGTAACTGCTTCTTGTGTAATTGTAACTCTGTAACCATATATATACATGTTATACCTAATGATATACTGTACATGTGTTATCTTGTATGCATACCCCTTTAATATCAAATATATACATCTCTGAGGGTTGGACCTCAGTAATACCATGTGTGCGACTGCTTGCTTTCTCTTAAGGGATATAGTGCTGCAACGTTCAGCGCACTTTTATAGTATATTGTAATAAGATGCGCCTTGCGTCCGCAGTATATATTAACGCTGGCATTGAAATGTTTATTTAAAATAATGGAAATTCGCACTGGCTGTGGAGTCAGGGGGGCTTCCACAAATTTTATTGCTATCGCATCACTGCCAGGTATTTGCATGCTGGATAGCTGTGCCCTGTGCTAGGCGGCCCCCAGCATGCGATCACAGCCAGTTGCAGTTTTGCTAAAATAGCAAAACTGCAAATGAAGCTGAATAAGGTCCTGTATATATATAAAATACTGTATGATTGCATAGCTAAATAGGGTAGTACATGGCAACCACTCGTTGTAAAATTGCTGACTACATTGGGCTTGATTCATAGTTGTACTCCATTTGCAGTTGTAATTGTGCTTGCAATGTATGTGCGAAAAATATGCATAAGCTTGCCTACATAGTTCCTGCCTGAAATATTGTGTGACGGACTATGCAAATGTTGCTACACCCACTAACACTACCTGCATTGTTTGTAAATCCGCTGGGAGTTGAGAACACACCACCACTAACCCATTGGTGCACACTGGTGTCAATTTATTTTGTACTGCCCGTAGCATTATCCCCACCAGTTGCACTGGTGCTGTAACTGCCCAGATCTCCTAATACAGGGGAAGCATTAACCCTTGGTGAATACTGTTTTTTTTGTTACTGTCTGCAGTGCAGCATTAACCCTTCACTGGTGCACGCTGGTGCCGGCAAAAACATTTTGTTGTTTGCCACCATTACTATAATATAAATGCATTGATTCGCACGAGTGTACACAGATAAATATAAAAAACAAAAATAATAAACAAAAACTTGTTTGTATACAGGGCCAGACCATGCCCCGTGTTAATATTATAAGAGATGTGAGCCGCAGTGTGAAGTTGTTGTCATTTGTTTTATATATATATATATATATATAAATATATAAATATATATATATATATATATATATGTAAAGTGTGTGTATTCAGGGCCAAGCGGTGCCACCATGTTAATAATACAAGCGCTGTGAGTTAATATGGGTCACGATCAGTCAATAGAATAGCAGGAGCAACAATCAAGTACTAGTGCTGTAGCTGCTGACAGTCATGGTGATCGTGAATTTAGTACTTCAAAATCTAGTAAAGCCAGTGCATAGAGGGTTTAAGAAAGGGCACCTGAAATCAAAACAATACTACACAATACAGGTAAAGTTTACTGCCAAAAAAAACATAAAATTGCCAACATGCCGTTCCCAATATACCATTCCAAACATGCCATGGCATGGAAAGGCTCAGTCCTTGGCCTTTATCTGTGACTGGTGGTTCTAGAACTGCTTTCAGTCAGACATCTTCTTCTGTAACCTCACATGATGATGCAGCACCTTCTCACTCAGAGTCTACAAGAGGCATCAAATGTAAAATAGACAAATCAGTGCAGAAAAAAACGCTAAGGCTGAAGAACGGACCGTGTGTTCATAAACGTCACAAATCCCTGAGTCTAAGGGCATTAATGTTAGCTATGTGACATTTCTGATACTGTACTCATAGAGAACCCCCCTTCCACTATTTCTGCACATTCTTCAATTGTGGGTATGTGCAGCACAAGTATAGATGGTGACATAGAAACTGAGGATGCCACTGTGGAAGTATAGCAGAATGAGGAGGATATTTGTGGAGCTGATGATGATGATGATGCAGTTTGTGTAAGTCAGTCACCAGTGGTAGCAGTTCTTGCCTGTGATATAAAAAAAAAGAAGGCAAAAAATCCACCTCATGGGCCGGTCTCAAAGAATTGCCCAACATTAGTGACACTACTAGCATGACTCAATGTGATATGGACCATGCATAGAATGGTGGATGATTATTTTAATGACAAATGTACAAGTACAATGTACAAATGCCTACCCGTCAGTGTGTGTGAAAGAGTTTTCAGCACATCTGGGAAACCTTGTGAGTGATCGGTGAAGGAGACTAGTTCCTCAAAATGTGGAAAAGATGATGTTCATAAGAATAAACTGCAAATTCTGTATAGAAGATGTTTACAGCCATTTTGATGTCATCAAGCCCCACCCCCATTCCTAAAAAAGGTGCAATTTGCGGGTCTTTGAAAATGCGGAGGGGCACAACTTATGCGATTTGCATAACTGTAGCCCTGCCACCTACTCGTGGAACCACATCACTAGAATGCAGGCGGGATGCAGGGGATCTACTGCTCTTCCAGGGGTTCGGGGAGACTCCCAAAAAATCAGGAGTCTCCCACAACTTCCGGGAGAGTAGGCAAGTATGGGAAAAAGTAGGCAGGTAAGACAGTACCTTACTTTGTAGCCCAGAGTTTTGACTACAAATATTATTAGAATAATACAAAGAAGCTATTTCTAATATATTCTTTGTATTTTTCATATACTTTATAGTCAAAACTCTAGTGTGTATATATAGTTGTTAGTATGTCAAGAAAGGCTCTGTCTCAACTGCTTCACCGCATGTCACTGCTGGCTACCCTGTGAACCCCCCCCCCCCCCCCCCC
Organism: Pseudophryne corroboree; assembly: GCF_028390025.1. Taxonomy (NCBI): domain Eukaryota; kingdom Metazoa; phylum Chordata; class Amphibia; order Anura; family Myobatrachidae; genus Pseudophryne; species Pseudophryne corroboree. The sequence goes on along the minus strand of NC_086447.1, from coordinate 434,737,039 downwards.
CAGCCCCTCTTTTCTTTTTCTTGTTCCCCTACCCTTTTTCTTTTTTTGTATTCCTGTTTCATTTAACATTATATTTCAACAAATATTGTTGATGGATAGAACAATGACAAAGACATTAAGGGTGTCCTTAAATATTATAGAAAGTTAACATTAGCTCATGTCACTGGGCCTGCTGTCTACTTTTTTAGGTGTTCAGCATCCATGGACATGCTGGCTTCCCCCAGAGACTGGCCTGTGTGTAGTGCCGGCTCGTCATCTGTGGCAGGAGCCGGGTACTGTAGGAGAATCTCACAATGCAGCACCCGGCTCCTGTCACTGCAGAAGAGCTGGTACTTTGGTGTCACCCTTTGCGACGGTGACACCACCCCATTCCCCCTTCACTACTGGTTACTTGTAATCTGTTTTATACTTAGGGACACACAGATTGTAATGATTATGTGGCCATGAAGTGTATGGCACACATTCATTTGTGCTGGCTAGAAATTACATTGCAGTTTGCTGGTATAAACTTAAATAAATCACTCACCCACTCATAGGTTATTAAAGTGGTTCCTGCAGTTCAGAAGAAAACTCTGAATTGTCTCTTGATCTGACCTTATCCCAGGGACCTCTCAACAGACCATACTGCTGTTCTTTCTCCATGTCCTAAACCTTCCTCCTCCATACTCCATATGTTACAGAACAGGCAAACCCACCACACCTACTATTTCCAAACTCATCATCATGTTCTCACACCCAAAGTAACAAAAACGATTTGCGTAATCTCCCCTATCAGAGTCATATCTAAAATATCTGCCATTTTTTACAATATGAAGTGAGGTTTGGGAAACCACGGCCTACTACACTGTACAAGTTATATACTCTCTATGGAGAAAATTAGGATTATGGATTTTGATCAGACTTTTTGTATTTTTTTGCCTTAAGTTAATAGTATGATTTAAAAAAATGCACATATAAACACCAACAGCCCCAATCACCACAACTTGCTGTGACATAGGGAATGATGCAGAGTTAAACACTCAATGTGGAGAGAATCTTGTGTGGTTCAACTCTACGTTCGCTATAACCATGCAAAGGCAAATTAAATCCTGTAATTGATAAAGGCCTGGTGCATGGAACTAAATATGTATATTCACAGAATTGTATGAATCACTGTAGGCAGACAGACTGCCCCTAACCGCATGCTTAGTTTGATAGCTGTCATCATCATCATCTGCAGCACTGACCAAACATTGCATGGGGAGGCGGTTAACACATATAAACAAACATGTAATGTTGTATGTAATATATGTGCTTGCTACCTTACCCCGGGGATTGGCAGTACTGTCATCGCCTCCCCCCTCACCACCATACAATGTATGGTCAGTGCTCCAGCCCACGGGCAGCAGCTGCCACTGTCATCAGGGCATGTTTCCTCACACATTACAGCTAGAAAAGTGCTTTTTGCCGAAAGCAGAGGGATATTAGATGTGCCTGCTTGGATGGACATTCCCCTGAGCTAAAAGATACCAGCCACCAACATGCCAGATATACAGTACAGCATACAATAACTCCCAACATCGATAGATGTTAAGGAGGAATGGCTAGTGTGGCGAAGCTCCCAGCAGAAAAGGGGGCGTATCCTATGGAAAAGGGGGCATGGTTTTACGAGAGTACTGCGATCGCGAGCCACGCCCCCATTTTTCGTCACTGTGGGAGCATCCTCAGCACTCTGTGAGATGCTGGCATACTCCTAGTCCTTCTGACTCCTGTGAATAGATGCATGCGCACAGCGTCTATTCACAGTTGCTCAGCTAGGCAGAGCATTGACTAACGGGAGCTTCCCAACTAAGCCCCCTCCCCGCCCCCCCCCCCCTCTCCCCCCCACCACCACGGGACACTGTGGCCCATGGGTGGAACAGCGGCACAGTCCCACAAAAACTGGACAGTTGGGGGGTATTGTATAGTAGTTGTCCCAATAGGTATATACTGTAAGCACATATTTTTCTCAGACTTACCTAATTGTAGGACTTCGGTACTGTTGGCAAAGAATCCTCTGACAATCTGAATTGGCAGTCCTACACATGTTATTAATTAGTGAGTCTTCAAAAAAAATATATTTTATTGGATTATTTGTTTTGTATTTATTAATTAAGGTGGAAAAATCCACCCAAACTCCTGGCGCAAATATAATCAATGTATAAAAAAGTCAGGCAACCATCAGCTGCATGTAATTAGGGCTTTTGCAAAGCCCAAAAATTTACAACAGAAACAAAAAATTACTGCGCTTGATGTACTGACATTAATATTAGATATATAAATTTGTAAATTATATACTTGTGTTTGGAATCAATCAATTAATACACGGGAAACTTGCTTAAAATAATAACAGTTTTTACTATATTATCATGTTACATGCATCTAAAAAACATATCCAAAATACGACCATATCTTACACAAGACGCTGCTAAAACTCTAATCCATGCTCTCATTATCTCCTGCATTGATTATTGTAATAGTCTCCTAACTGGTCTTCCCAAAAAGAGACTCTCACCATTACAATCCATTCTGAATGCAGCTGCGAGGCTAATCTTCCTTGCTAGATGTTCATCGTCTGCAGATCCACTCTGTCAGTCCCTCCATTGGTTACCTGTATTCTACCGCATTCAATATAAAATACTTTTACTCACACACAAGGCCATTAACCAAACTACACCAATGTACATCTCTTTGCTTATCTCAAAATATCTCCCAATCCGACCTCTCCGCTCTTCACAAGATCTGCGTCTCTCATCCACACTCATTACTCGCTCCCACTCACGATTGCAGGACTTTCATCGGGCTGCACCCACTCTGTGGAATGCTCTACCACGTACAATAAGACTCTCCTCTAGTCTCCAAACCTTCAAGCTTTCCCTGAAAACTCACCTCTTCTGGCAAGCGTATCAAATTCCAGAACCAAAATTGCATCCACTCTGCACAGTCCACACATATCCTCACATGTCTTCTCTTCCTTCCTCTCGACCCCGGTTCATCATTGCTGTATGACCATATCATACAGCACACCAAGAACCTTTGCAATCTGGTGGACAACTATGCAATAGATAGCACCTACCCTTGTGTATCCATGCCTATTTCCCTATAGATTGTAAGCTTGCGAGCAGGGTCTTCCTACCTCTATGACTGTTTGTTATTACCAAGTTTTGTTATATCATTGTTATTTCCAATTATAAAGCGCAACAGAATTTGCTGCGCTATATAAGAAACTGGTGATAAATAAATAAATAAATAATATATTTCAGTTAAAAATGATACACTATTCAATAATTAATAACCGCAATTATTAAACAACAGAGCTGGTCAGATGGTGAAGATGTTGAACTGCAGCCAAATATATAATACTGAAGTCTCCACAAGCTGAATACTTAATAGCAACAATGTGTCTCTTTTTCATAAGAAGCAGACAAGTTCCAGTTGTTATATAGCAATAGTAGCACCACAAGTATATATCCAAGTGCTTGGCAATAAGTGCACACTCAATAGTGTAATCCCGCAATATAAAATAATACCAGTCCACCCGCTACTGGAGTCAGATTTAGTTGGGATTAGCATTGGAGGAAGAGAGGGTTAAAGAAAAGGAAGTGCAGTCATAGGAACAAGCGATTGTGGGGAGAGAATTGTAGAGTAGGGAGAGTGAAGCATGGGCAACTGGGACAGCCATCAACCCTCAACAATAAAGGAACCTTAAATACACCAGCATTTAAGGAGAACTGTCCAAGACCTCAGGTGTAAGCAAATAGATTACTCGGATTCTCAAAGCACCTTACAGGAACAGGCAAGTGAACTTGCTAAAACCCCCCAAAACAAAACATACAGTAATTTACCCTTGCTACTGCATGCCAGAAGTAAGCCAGGCGGACATACTTAAATAGTCTCATACAGACTAGGGGCTGAGGATAATATGGTTAAAAATATAAATCCTACCCAGAGCTGCCCCTAATCAATATGATGCCCTAGGCAAGATTTTGGCTGGTGCCCCTTAGCACCGCTGCTAGTTCTGCCTCTGACCATGCACCCCTTTCCCATCACCATCACCCCTCAGTTATAGCAGTCCTCATTTTGGTGCTCCTACCCCCTATATTTTAAATAGGAACAGGGCGCACATTCCACACGCTGCCCAGAAAGGGGCGTGTTCTTTTGGGAAGGGGCATGGACACACAATAGTCACCCCAAATTCAAATTACACCACACCATATTGCTCTTTAGTCACATTACGCCACATAGTAGTGCCTTTTCTATACATCACGCCACACAGTAGAGCACCTTATACACATAATGCCACACATTGGTAATGCCTTTCTACACATAATACCACACAGTATTTCCCTTACACATATGACACACATTATTAATGTCCTTATAAACATAATACACCTTACACATTGTGCCAACCTTTATTAATGTCCTTATACACATAATGACACACACAATGCCCCTTACACTTATGTCGCACATTATTAATGCATTTATGCACCTGACACACATATGCCGAACACTATTGCACAACCAACCCACCCACACACATGGCCGCTAACACTGTGACCTCTTCCTCTGCTTGGATACAGATGTGTCCTCATACATCTTGCCTCAATATGCCATGCAGCTCCCGTCCAGCTCTGCTAAAGTTAAGCACCTTTTTTTCTTCAGAAAATGCATCAAATTTTCACTGATATGTGACTAGAACGTACAAGCAGCTTCTACTGATTAAAGTGATATGTAGCATGCCTATATTCTGTGTGCCACTGTGGCTGTATCTGCATACTAAATGCTACGTTACAGTGATTTCCAGGAATAAACTGTAATGTAGCATTTCATATGCAGATACAGCCACAGTCACACACAGAATATTAACATGCTGCATATCATTTTAATCATCAGAATCTGCTTGTGCCTCATGGCATTCCAAATGCCCTAGACATTTGCCTAGTTTGCCTATGCTTAGGGCCGCCTCTGATCCTACTCACTACCGCTCTGTCGGAACTACTACTGGGTCTAAGGAAACGCCTGTGTAACATGACTAATCATTTCATGACAGAGAATCTTTCTTTATAGTAGCTAAATGAAAATAACTGGGTATACTGTACATGATTAATTTTGTTTTTAGAGTGATTGGAATTAATGTCACAACTGATGTTTTATAACAACAATGTATAAAACATTCTTGAAGCTACTAATGAAAGGATTTGTCTAGAGAGCATTAAATTAATAGATTCATATTTGCTGCCATTTATCAACAAAATTGGAGTAATTTATATTGTATTCCATCAGCTTTACAGTACTTGTCAGGTTAATTTAGTCATGAAATTTCTCACAATCCTTTTCCATAGCATTTCCTTCCATGTTATACCTGACAATAAGTCAGTCCTTCAAAGGGATCAAGTGTTACGTTATTGGTAACTTGTCTGCGGCTGGATACTTGCCTTTCCCTACATAAGTGTTGGCGACACTCTGCGAAAAGTAAAAGATCATCGCTTTCTAATTCTGATTATACCACCATAATAGTGTATCTTACATTAGGCACTCAGTATAATGGGGGTCATTCCGAGTTGATCGTAGCTGTGCTAAATTTAGCACAGCTACGATCAGGCACTCAGACATGCGGGGGACGCCCAGCACAGGGCTAGTCCGCCCCGCATGTCAGTGCTGGCCCCCCCCTGCAGAAGTGCAAAAGCATTGCGCAGAGGCAACGCTTTTGCATTTCAGGTGTACCTCCCGGCTAGCGCAGCTCCTGCGTCTGGCCGGGAGAACCTCTTTGCTGCCCGGGTCGCAGCAGCTGCGTGTGATGTCACTCAGCCACCGCGCCCCACCCCCCAATGGTCCAGCCACACCTGCGTTGGCCGGACTGCGCCTCCTAAACAGCGGCTTAACGTCGCCTTCCAGCCCCCTCCCGTCCATCGACCGCCTCTGCCTGTCAATCAGGCAGAGGTGATCGCTAAGCAACGACGGCCTTCGGCCGTCTGGCAAGCGCCGGCGCACTGCGGCACTGGCGCATGCGCAGTACTGACTCGATCGCACCGCTGCGATAAACTGCAGAGTGCGATCGGGTCAGAATGACCCCCAATGTACGTACATTGATCAAATTTCTGCAAAACAATTAACGCAATTTGCATGTAGAATCAGCCTATCCAGTACTGAGAAAGCAAGATACCCATAGTAATGGTGGATGCCTTGCAGCACGTATAAAGCTAATATTAAATATTGCTCTTTGGACAAGCCCCTGGTGTATCTATAATGGGTGCAAGATGTGCGGTGCACATGGGCCCCTGTATCCAGTGGGCACCCCACACCCTGCACCCATTTAATTATACTTACGCTGGCTGCAGAAATCACTGGGATAATGGAACCTGCCAATACCAGTGTCTATTGCACCGCTGTTTTTCTTGTCAAGCCAAAGCCAGTGGCTCTATCCCCGAGTGCAGCTTCACTCGCCCCGGCAGTGTCATTTAGCCATATATGATCTGAGGGTTACTCAGATGTCTTATTTTCACGCTGTTGTTCCAATTCTGCACCCTTGGATGTAGCAGCAGATTAAGGTGCCTCTTGCAGTTTTAGCATAATTTTGTACTGCCACTTCTTACAAAGACGCAACTGCTGTGCTACAGCGTCCATCTCTGAATCAGCCCCTTAGTCACTATGTAGTCACTATGGAGTTATTACCCAGTGAAGAGCATTATGAGGCCATTCTCCAATGTCAGAATGACCTTGGGGGCGATACAGATGTGGATGGAAAGAGCTTTGCTGCTCCTTACTTGGAAACAGCAGCGATGCTAATAAATGGTAATGCAGCAGGAGGCATCTGGTCAGTGGTGCAAGTAGAAAAAATGTCATACAGGTACTGTGTGCGCGCGCCGAAGGCATGCGCGCCAAAAATGGGTGTGGCCAAATGCCGTATGGGGTGTCGCCAATGAAAATGTGGGTGAGATACACATATGGGGGAGGGGCAGATACACATATAACCCCCACAGTGCCAGATACACATTGCCCCACAGTGCCAGATACACGTTGCCCCACAGTGCCAGATACACGAATGCCCCACAGTGCCAGATACACGAATGCCCCCCACAGTGCCAGATACACGAATGCCCCCCACAGTGCCAGATACACGAATGCCCCCCACAGTGCCAGATATACATTGCCCCCCACAGTGCCAGATATACATTGCCCCCCACAGTGCCAGATATACATTGCCCCCCACAGTGCCAGGTATACATTGCCCACAACAGTGCCAGATATACATTGCCCACAACAGTGCCAGATATACATTGCCCGCCACAGTGCCAGATATACATTGCCCGCCACAGTGCCAGGTATACATTGCCCCCCACAGTGCCAGGTATACATTGCCCGCCACAGTGCCAGGTATACATTGCCCCCCACAGTGCCAGGTATACATTACCCCCCACAGTGCCAGGTATACATTGCCTCCCACAGTGCCAGGTATACATTGCCCGCCACAGTGCCAGGTATACATTGCCCCCCACAGTGCCAGGTATACATTGCCCCCCACAGTGCCAGGTATACATTGCCTCCCACAGTGCCAGGTATACATTGCCCGCCACAGTGCCAGGTATACATTGCCCCCCACAGTGCCAGGTATACATTGCCCCCCACAGTGCCAGGTATACATTGCCTCCCACAGTGCCAGGTATACATTGCCCCCCACAGTGCCAGATATACATTGCCCCCCACAGTGCTGCCTCCCCCCCCTTCCCCAGCTCACCGCTGCTGCTGTTGTGTTGTCTCCCGTGTGTGAGGGGAGGAGAGCGCAGCCTGCGCCTCTCCTTCCCCTCAGTCTCCGGCGGGTGAGTTCAATATTCAGCGCCGATCCGTGATCATGGGCGGTGCTGATTTGAACGAAGACACTGAGGGCAGGAGAGGCGCAGGCTGCGCTCTCCTCCCCTCATATCAGCGGTAGCAAGCGGCGGCCCGTTGGTGTGGGTACGGCGTACCCACGGCTAAATTCTTAAAGGTACGCCGTACCCACCCGTACCCGCATACTTGCACCGCTGCATCTGGTATAAGTAGGCGACTACTGCTTGCACGTGTGATCCCCTGCTGTGTCCGAAGATGCAGCATCGGATCACATGCAACACCATCGGCCAGCTGAGTAACCCATGGGATTACGCTGCCCGGCTGCCGCAGCAGCTGTGACTCTAAGGCCAGGTAATCTCTGTTGCAAGATGGAGATCCTGGCCTGGACACTCCCACAAAATGAAGCAGGACCTGTACTGCAGATGTGCAGTACAGGTCCGGCACATTCACAATGTACCAAAAAAGCAGTACATTGCAACATTACCACTAGAGCGACTGGACCTGAAACAGGCATTTATCAAGAGTAAAGAATACTGCTGAGGATAAAACAGTGGTCTGGGTAATTTGCAATGTGTGTATAATTTACTTTGAAATACTTGTATACAGTATGTAATTCTTTATAATTTTTCCTGCCTAAATCCATCAGCCAATACGAGGAAACAGAGCAGCTGGGAGAGTGCAGTCATAGAGGCTACCTAGTAATAACTCCAATACATGTTGGACTCACTGAACCAAACCAAACACAATTTAGAGAAAACATGAGGGTCGCCGGATTTTACGAAACAGCAGGACATATTTGCTAGGAAGAATTCGCAAAATGCGTATTACTAATTAATCTCACAGATTAACAGTGTTATGAATTTATTTTATTTTCTACAATCTTTTCCTTTGAGTGACCATTTCCAATAATCAATATTCGGATCATGTACCAGTCGTGTCTTCCACTGGTAACTTACAGAGACATGTTTGTGAATAGAACTCGAGGAGAAGCAAAATGTCATGTAATACATTGGGAAGCGGAAGCAAAAGGTTAGCTAAGCTGTAAAACAGCACAATATATGCACTCTGATTGGTAATTGTCTTTTTGTTACACTGCAGATCTTCTTAATTGCAGTTAGTGACACGTAGACCACAAGCTGATATTGATCAATTGCTAAAATCTTTGAATAAATGTGTAATAGCATGAAGCATTGTGAAGCCATTTTGCATTGTGCATGCTAGAATCAATTCACTCTTTAAAATGCTCATTATTCAAGATACACTAGGAAAGATTATACATTTTATCACAGTGACCATGTCAGTGGTGGCAGAAAGCAGTCATACAGTTAAACTATAAAATGATTCTCCTCTTTTTAACAGGCTGCATTTATTAATTATTAGAACTTCTATTTATATCATCTAATATTTCATTAGTCAAAATTCTAATTATCATAGATGGATATTTTGGTCGCTGAGCAAGGAAATGAGATTTAACACGCAAGCCTTTATATAGCATCTTGTCAGCTACTTTGTGACAGTAAATGTAATATTTCCTGTGATGACCTCTAGTGGTCACAATATTAAAGAATAATTATACGGAGCTACTGCTTGGGTGCCAGTACGATTTGTAAATTCTCTATGACAGCTAAGTTACCCAAGGAATATTTATACACGCTATATGTTTTTAAACGTATGCTTGTAGTAATTAACTGTCTGAGTCAGTGATTTTGTATGTCAGTGGTGCACTTACAGTATCTGCAAACCAAGGAGCTGATTTTACTACCATAGGTTCATTTGATTAAAATGACTAATGTTTTGCCACTAATGGATGCTCAATTACACAGCTGGAAGAGATATGATAGTTGCCTGGTTCACCTTGCAAGAGTTGTTTAGGGTGGGATGGAGAGAGCATTAGCTGAAGCTCCCAGCATCCACTTGGTCCTTATTGCGAGCAGCTTGCATATGTGATCCCAGAGCCGGCCATAGGCATAGGCAAACTAGGCAATTGCCTAGGGCATTTGGTATGCCTAGGGGCATCAGCAACTTCTGCTGATTAAAATGATATGCGGCATGCCTATATTCTGTGTGTAGCATTTCATATGCAGATACAGCCACAGTCTCACACTGTATATAGGCATGCTGTATATCATTTTAATCAGTAGAAGCTGCTTGTGCATCCTAGCCACACAGCAATGCAAATAAGATGCATTTTCATTAAAAAAATGTGCCCGACGTTAGCATTGAGGCAAGCTTTATGAGGACACACCTGTATCCAAGCAGAGGTCACAGTTTTAGTGGCAGTGTGAGTGCTGTGTGCATGTGAGTGGGTTGGTTGTGCAGTAGTGTTTAGAATATTTGTAAGGAGCATTATGTGTGTCATGTAAAAATGCATTAATAATGTGCAACATGTGTGTAAGGGGCACTATGTGTGTCATTATGTGTATAAGGGCATTAATAATGTGCGGCATATGTGTAACAGGGTACTACTGTATGTGTGTCATTATGTGTATAGGGGCACTAATAATGTGCAGCAAATGTGTAGGGGGCACTATGTGTGTCATTATGTGTATAAGGGCATTAATAATGTGCAGCATATGTGAAAGGGGCATTATGTGTAAAAGGGCATTAATAAAGGTTGTCATAATGTGTAAGGCGCATTATGTTTATAAGGACATTAATAATGTGTCTCATATGTGTAAGCGGCATTACTGTGTGGCATTAAGTGTATAAGGTGCTCTACTATGTGGCATTGTGTATAGAAAGGGCACTATGTGTCGTCTAATGTGACTAAAGAGCAATAGGGTGTGGTATAATGTGAATAAGGAGAAATTCAGTGTGATATAATGTGAATAAGGGGCTCTGCTGTGAGGAGTAACGTTTATAAGGTAAAGTGATACTACTGTGGGATGTAATATGAATTCTGGTCACTATCGCATGATCAAATGTGAATAAAGTTGCAGTACTGTGTGGCGTAATTGGAATTGGGGTTACTATTGTGTGGCCATGCCCTTGCCAGCAAAAACACACCCCTTTTTGGGCTGTGCGCCAAATGTGCGAACTGTTCCTATTTAAAATATAGGGGGTACAAACACCTGGGAAAGAGGTGCAAGGTCAGAGGCGGAACCAGCGGTGATGCTAGGGGGCACCAGCCAAAATCTTGCCTAGGGCATCATATTGGTTAGGGCCAGCTCTGTGTGATCCATACTGAATGAGGGGCTAAGTACTAATTCTGAGTTGAGAGCAAGCAAAAAAAGAAAGAAAAGAAGTGATTATGTATCTTGAAGACACCATGTTGGCAATGCAAGTGGTGCAAATAATTTTTCTTGTATGCAGAATTAATAATTTTACATGTAGCCCGAAGTTTAGATATGAGAATGCGGCATGCCCCTCCCAAATCTAATTCTGGGGGTGATTCAGACCTGATCATAGATATGCTAAATTTAGCACATCTTCAATCAGTTTCTCTGACATGCGGGGGGATGCCCAGCACAGAGCTAGTCCACCCAGCATGCCAGGCCCTACCCCCCCACAGGTGCGAAAGCATCGCACTGCGACGATGCTTTCACACCCGCCAATAGCTCCATGCCTGTGCAGCCTAGGTGCGCTGGCAGGCGGCTACCCGCCATGTTCTTGGTCACAGTACCTGCGTGTGATGTCATGCAGTGGACCACAGTCCACCCCAGCAACGGTCCTAACGCCGTTCTATCCATTCTAATGCCATTTTCACGCGCCTTCCAACCCCGCGACTGCCTTTGCCTGTCACAGTGTACGCGGGCGCACAACCAAAAGGACTTCAGGTTGCGATTGCTGTTGTAGCAGAGCTCGTGTCTGAATTAGGCTCTCTATCTGCACATTTGAAATCTGCCCACCTGCAGTGCAACATGGTTCTGCCAATGAGCAAAGATGTTTGCTCTTTTTTTTTTTTTACTTTGCTCCCATCTCAGAATCAGCAACATAAGGAAAGTCTGGTTTCTGGCTGCAGTTCTTGAACTGTGCATTAATCACTTTTACAGTGTACAGGTTGGTTTATTAGGTAATCTTAGTTGACTAGGGTGGCTTTTACTTTATTTAGTTACAGTAAAATGTTATTAGACCCCCTTTTAACTAGAGATGAGCAGGTAAACCTCCCCGAACATCCCATTCCGAGCCCAGATCCGAGTCCAGCTTGGGACTTCCTGTCAGACTCAGGAAAAAGCAAAACATCATCATCCCACTGTTGGATTCTTCTGGGTTTTGGATTCCGTATAACCAGCCGCGCATCGCCGCCATTTTCACTCCAGACTTGGAGAGTGAGGGAGACCTTGTCTCTTTTTGGGTGGTGACATTGTGTGGGGTTATTGTGTGCTCTGTAGGGGTGCTGCTGCAGTCACTGTCATGTACCTGTGCTGTGTTAAGGGTGCTGTCCTGGCTGTCACTGGTGTTTCATGTGCTGTTACGGGTGTTGCAGCTGTACATGGGTGTAGCTGTCCTCCTGTATGCTGTAAAATATAGGTGTGCTGCTGTTAAAATAACATTACACTGACCCTGTATCCTGTAAAAATTCAGGGGTGTGGTTGTAAAAAATTAAAAGCACACTGGTCCTGTATGCTGTAAACATATAGGGGTGCTGCTGTTAAAATAACATTACTTTGGCCCTGTATGCTGTAGAAATTCAGGGGTGCAGTTGTTAAAATAACATTACACTGGTCCTGTATGCTGTAAAAATATAGGGGTGCTGCTGTTAAAATAACATTAGACTGTCCCTGTATGCTGTAAAAATTCAGGGGTGCAGTTAAAAATTAAAAGCACACTGCTCCTGTATGTTGTAAAAATATATGGGTGCTGCTGTTAAAATAACATTACATTGGCACTGTATGCTGTAAAAATATAGGGGCGCTGCTGTTAAAATAACATTACACTGGCCCTGTATGCTGTAAAAAAAATCAGGGGTGCAGTTGTTAAAAATTAAAATCACACTGGTCCTGTATGCTGTAACAATATAGGGGTGCTACTGTTAAAATAACATTACACTGGCCCTGTATGCTGTAAAAATTCAGGGGTGCAGTTGTTAAAAATAAAAAGCACATTGGTCCTGTATGCTGCAAAAATATAGGGGTGCTGTTGTGAAAATAACATTACACTGACCCTGTATGTTGTAAAAATTCAGGGGTGCAGTTGTTAAAAATTAAAAGCACACTGGTCCTGTATGCTGTAAAAATATAGGGGTGCTGCTGTTAAAATAACAATAAACTGGCTCTGTATGTTGTAAAAATGCAAGGGTGCAGTTGTTAAATTTAAAAGCTCACTGGTCCTGTATACTGTAAAAATATAGGGGTGCTGCTGTTAAAATAATGTTACACTGGCCCTGTATGCTGTAGAAATTCAGAGGTGCAGTTGTTAAAATAACATTACACTGGTCCTGTATGCTGTAAAAAAATGAGGGGTGCAGTTAATAATTAAAAGCACACTGCTCCTGTATGCTGTAAAAATATAGGGGTGCTGCTGTTAAAATAACATTACATTGGCCCTGTATGCTGTAAAAATATAGGGGTGCTGCTGTTAAAATAACATTACACTGGCCCTGCATGCTGTCAAAATATAGGGGTGCTGCTGTTAAAATATCATTACACTGACCCTGTATGCTGTAAAAATGTAGGGATGCAGTTGTTATAAATCAAAAGCACACTGGTCCTGTATGCTGTAAAAATATAGGGGTGCTGCTGTTAAAATAACATTACACTGTCCCTGTATGCTGTAAAAATTCAGGGATGCAGTTGTTAAAAATCAAAAGCACACTGGTCCTGTATGCTGTAAAAATTCAGGGGCGCAGTTGTTAAAAATTAAAAGCACACTGGTCCTGTATGCTGTAAAAATATAGGGGTGCTGCTGTTAAAATAACATTATACTGGCCCTGTATGCTGTAGAAATTCTGGGATGCAGTTGTTAAAATAAAATTACACTGGTCCTGTATGCTGTAAAAATATAGGGGTGCTGCTGTTAAAAGAACATTACACTGGCTCTGAATGCTGTAAAATGTCAGGGGTTCCGTTTAAAAATTAAAAGCACATTGCTCCTATATGCTGTCAAAATATAGAGGTGCTGCTGTTGAAATAAAATTTCATTGGCCCTGTATGCTGTACAAATATAGGGGTGCTGCTGTTAAAATAACATTACACTGGCCCTGTATGCTGTAAAAATTCAAGGGTGCAGTTGTTAAAATAACATTACACTGGCCGTGTATCCTGTAAAAATTCAGGGATGCAGTTGTTAAAATAACATTACACTGGTCCTGTATGCTGTAAAAATATTGGGTTGCTGCTGTTAAAATAACATTACACTGGCCCTGTATACTGTAAAAATTCAAGGGTGCAGTTGTTAAAATAACATTACACTGGCCGTTTATCCTGTAAAAATTCAGGGATGCAGTTGTTAAAATAACATTACACTGGTCCTTAATGCTGTAAAAATATTGGGGTGCTGCTGTTAAAATAACATTACACTGGCCCTGTATGCTGTAAAAATTCAAGGGTGAGTTGTAAAAATAACATTACACTGGGCGTGTATCCTGGAAAAATTCAGGGATGCAGTTGTTAAAATAACATTACACTGGTCCTATATGCTGTAAAAATATTGGGGTGCTGCTGTTAAAATAACATTACACTGGCCCTGTATGCTGTAAAAATATATGGGTGCTGCTGTTAAAATGACATTACACTGGCCATGAATGCTGTAAAATGTCAGGGGTGCAGTTAAAAATTAAAAGCACATTGGTTCTGTATGCTGTAAAAATATAGGGGTGCTGTTGTGAAAATAACATTACACTGGCCCTGTATGCTGTAAAAATATTGGGGTGCTGCTGTTAAGATAACATTAAACTGATTAAACTGGCCCGTTATCCTGTAAAAATTCAGGGATGCAGTTGTTAAAAATTAAAAGCACACTGCTCCTGTATGTTGTAAAATATAGGGGTGCTGCTGTGATAATAACATTACACAGTCCCTGTATGCTGTAAAAATTCAGAGGTGCAGTTGTTAAAAATTAAAACCACTGGTCCTGTATGCTGTCAAAATATAGGGGTGCTGTTAAAATAACATTACACTGGCCCTGTATGCTGTCAAAATTCAGGGGTGCAGGAAAAAATGTAAAGCACACTGCTCCTGTATGCTGTTTAAATATAGGGGTGCTGCTGTTAAAATAACATTACACTGGCCCTGTATGCTGTAAAAATATAGGGTTGCTGCTGTTAAAATACTATTACACTGGCCCTATATGCTGTAAAAATGTAGGGGTGTAGTAAGATCAATGTACACTGGCCCTGTCTTGTATGCTGTAAAAAAATCTGTGGTGCAGTGAAAATAAATGTTCACTGGCTCTAATTTATATGCTGTAATAATTCTAGGATGCAGTGAAAATCAATGTACACCGGCCCTGTCTTGTATGCTGTAATAATTCTAGGGTGCAGTGAAAATCAATGTACACTGGCACTGTCTTGTATGCTGTAATAATTCTAGGGTGCAGTGAAAATCAATGTACACTGGCACTGTCTTGTATGCTGTAAAAATTCAGTGGTGCTGAGAAAATAAATGTACACTGGCCCTGTATGCTGTAAAAAATCAGGGGTGCTGTTGTTAAAATAAAAGTACACTGGTCCTGTATTCTGTAAAAATACAGGGGTGCAGTGAAAATAAATGTACACTGGCCTTGTCTTGTATGCTGTAAAATTACAGGGGTGTTGTAAAAATACAGGGGTGCTGGCACTTTCCACGGTTGCGATGTCTAGGCCTGACCTTCACAACACTGTATGGGAAGAGGAGGCTCCTTCCACCATTTGCTCACCCCCTGTAAGTGCTGGGAAGAGCACCGCCAGTACAATTGCTGATATTGAAATTGAGGATGTCACTGTAGAAGTAAACCAGGATGAGGAGGATATGGGTGTAGCTGGCACTGCAGAGGAAGTTGATGATGAGGATTCTGATGGTGATGTGGTTTGTTTGAATAAGGCACCAGCAGAGACAGTTGTTGGCCATGTGATGAAAAAGCCCATTGTCATGCCTGGGCAAAATACCAAAAAAGTCACCTCTTCGGTGGGGAATTATTTCTCCACATATCCGGACAACAGGTGACAAGCCACCTGTTGCCTTTGTCAATCCATAATAAGTAGGGGCAGGGGCGGATTGGGACGCCAGGACATCGGATGAGTTCCTGGTTGGCAGTCGAGTCGGCCGGCTCCCACTACTGCAGGGCCGGCTGCTGTGATTAGAGACAAGCTCACTCAGCTCCACCTCTGATCTGAGCAGTTCCTACCATGGGCCTTTGTGAAGGCGGAGCTAATGTGTCAGCTCCAGCCTCCATGCTCCGTCCAGCAGGCAGCAGCGCAGCTGTTCAGGTGACCGAAGAGCATGAAGGAAGCTCAGCAGCCGCATGTGGTGCAGATCGGGTAAGTGAAAGGGAGTGCTGGAGCTGGGTAATCCCTATTGTCACCTCCTCTGTATGGCCGGTCCCATAGCTCCCTTGGCCGTCCGGCAGCCACACACTACCAATTCCCGCTAGCAGGAAGTTGCAGAAGGCAGCTATAGCCTGGCTCCGATGGTTACAGGGAGTACGGGACTCACAGAGGGTGGGGCTACATGGGACTCACAGGGGGTGGGGCTACATGGGCCTTAGTAAGAGCAAGGAGGGAAAACCTGCTACAGAAGTCAAGTCAGGGCCGGGCTGGACCATGCAACGAGACTGCAGTGCACTTTGACTTTGCTCAGTGTTTGTATGGTAAGAGGGAGTGGAGGGAAATATGTGTGTGTGTGTGTGTGTGTGACAGTAACTTGCATGTGAGCTTGTGTGTGTGTGTCTTGCTTGTGTGGGTGAGTGACTTGCATGTGAGCTTCTGTGTGTGTGTCCGTGTGAGATAATGCATGTGAGCTTGTGTTTGTGTGACTTGCATGCAGTGGCGGGCTGGGGGCAGAATGCCACATGTTCCCCGTGCCGCTACCAATTTTCTTTAGGGCTAGTGGCTAGCTTCAGCAGCATCATGTGGGTGCAATGGGTGTGCTTGCTATAGGGTCTGCACAGTATGCTACCAAACTGCACCATTTTTCCCCTTTATTAACACTTTGCGGTGGAAGGTGGGGGCGGGCGGGGTGACAACTCCACATGTGCAAGCGGCATGGGGCCGGGTATGTTTGCTGATTGGGCCATGCAGCAGGAGCACAGTCTGTATGGCCACAGCACACAGTCCTTTCCTTCCTCACTGTTGGCTCCTCCTCACAGGCTCACAGTGCAGCAGAAGCAGGCTGCTGCGGGTCCCGGTCCTCCTCCATTGCGTCCACCATGCTCAGCTGTGACTGGGAAACTTGAGCAATGAACAGCACCGCAACCCTTACTTACAAGCTTGGTAATTGCTGCCTCTCTCTGTCCCTGCTGTCTTTCTCTGTCCCTGCTGCCACTCACTCTAGCTACAGTATGTCCCTGATGCCTCTCTCTCTGTCCCTGTGTCTCTGTGTCCCTGCTGCCTCTATGTCCCTGCTGCCTCTCCGTCTCTATGTCCCTGCTGCTCCTTCTCTCTGCCTTTGTTCCTGCTTCCTCCATCTCTATGTCCCTGTTGCCTCTCTGTCCCTGCTGCCACTCTGTGTCTCTGCTCTCTCTGTCCCTGATGCTTCTCTCTGCCTCTATGTCCCTGCCGCCCCTCTCTCTATGTCCCTGCTGCCTCTTTGTCTGTCTCTGTTCCTGCTGCCTCTCTCTCCGTCTCTATGTGCCTGCTGCCCCTCTCTATGCCTCTTTGTCCTTGCTACCTCCGTCTCTATGTCCCTGCTGCCACTCTGTGTCCCTGCTGCCTCTCTCGGCCTCTGTTTCCCTGCTGCCTCTCTCTGCCTCTTTGTCCCTGCTGGCTCTCTCTGTCCCTGCCGCCCCTCTCTGCCTATATGTCCCTGCAGCCTCTCTCTCCATCTCTATGTCCCTGCTGCCCCTCTCTACGCCTCTTTGTCCTTGCTACCTCTGTCTCCATGTCCCTGCTGCCACTCTGTGTCCCTGCTGCCTCTCTCTGCCTCTATGTCCTTGCTGCCTCTCTCTGCCTCTATGTCCCTGCTGCCTCTCTCTGTATCTCTTTCCCTGCTGCCCCTCTCTGCCTCTATGTCCCTGCAGCTTCCCTCTCCATCGCTATGTCCATGCTACCTCTCCCTTCGTCTCTATATGCCTGCTGCCTCTCTTTCCAACTCTATCTCCCTGCTAACTTTCTCTCCATCTCTATGTCCGTTTTGCCTCTCTCTGTCCCTGCTGCCACTCTGTGTCCCTGCTGTCTCTCTTTGCCTCTTTGTCCCTGCTGCCCCTTTCTGCCTCTATGTCCCTGCTGCCACTTTCTAAGTCTCTATGTCCCTGCTACCTCTCTCTCCATGTCTATGTCTCTCTCTGTCCTTGCTGCCCCTCTCTGTCTCTGTCACTGCTGACTCTCTGTCTCTATGTCCCTGCTACCTCTCTCTCTGTCTTTATGTCCCTGTTGCCTCTCTCTGTCCCAGCTGTCTCTCTCTCTGTCCCAGCTGTCTCTCTCTGCCTCTATTTCCCTGCTGCCTCTCTCTGTCCCTGTTGCCCCTCTTTTCCTCTATGTCCCTGCTGTCTCTATTTGTCCCTGCGGCCTCTCTCTTTATCTATGTGCCTAGTGCTGCCATCTCTATGTCCCTACTGCCTCTATTTCTATGCCCCTCTTCTTCACTCCATCTCTGTTTCCCTGTTGCCTCACTCAGTCTCTGTATCTAGTACCTCTTCCTCACTCCATCTCTGTTTCCCTGTTGCCTCACTCAGTCTCTGTATCTACTACCTCTCTCTATGTCCCTGCTATCTCTCTCTCTATATGCCTGCTGCCTCTACTCATTACAGACAAACATTATGCATTGATTCATGTCCGTTTTCATTCTTGTGGTAAATATACAAATGATGCAAACATTTAGGTGACACGCCTGTTGGCGATTTATTCACCCCAAATAGGTGTTCATTGTGTGCTAATTGCACTAGAGATTGCCTTATGTATAATAGTTTGTGCTATGCACTGACCTCCATTATGGTAACATGAAGTCCACAAAATTACTGTAGTTGTGTATAGGGTACCACCTACTAGCGCAGTCACTCACCCATGCAATTTTGGCAGATAAAGTCTAATGGTACAGTGCTGTGCACTAACCTCCGATGTGACATGGAGCAGAGAGCAAAGTGTCTGCTGGTAGATTTAGGTACAGTCCAAGCATGTATGGCAAACACAAGTCGGGACTTTAATCGATATCTCCGCAGTCAAGTTTCGCCTGACTCTGCAGGCCTCATCAGAATCAGCACTGCACCATTTGACTTTTGTGTGTGTAGGGGTAAGGGTGTTGAAGAAGTGGGGAAAAATGGATTGGCATACTGGGAGAAGTCAAGGGCGTGAGAGGAACATTGAAGAGGCACGAGGGGAGAAGTGTGATCTGTCAGCTCCAGGCCCATGCATACCTTAATCTGGAACTGGGCATTAGCATAAAGGTGCAGACACAACTTCAGCAAAAGATATAAAGGAAGGCCCAACTGCATCCACCTCAGAATCAGGCTTTATGAGAAGGCATCCCGTCCCTATCAACAGACCCCACCCTCTATACAGACCACACCCCCATTAGGGCTGCTTCCCTAAATTTTACAGGCTGGTTGTCCATCCTAATCCACCCCTGAGTAGGGGTAAGGACGTTAGCCACCTAGAAACATCCTCCCTTATACATCACCTGCAGCGCATTCATCATAAGTCATTGTCAAGTTCAGAAACTTTGGGTAATAGCATAAGCAGTCCACTGACACCTAAATTATGTGATTTGTTTGTTTGAATAGTATTTCTCTGTGTGGATGAGGATGTAAGCACTGAAGGGGGGGGGATCTGAAGATGAGGATGACATCTTGCCACTGTAGAGCCAATTTGTGCAAGGAGATATTAATTGCTTCTTTTTTGTGGGGGCCCAAACAAACCAATCATTTCAGGCACAGTTGTGTGGCAGACCCTGTCGCTGAAATGATTGGTTTGTTAAAGTGTGCATGTCCTGTTTATACAACATAAGGTTGAGTGGGAGGGCTCAAGGACAATTCAATCTTGCACATCTTTTCTTTGCCACATTCCAGGGGTGCTGCCCTATATGGGTTGCTGCACCTCTGCCGTATCAGTCCAGTAGTGCTGCCCCACTGCCATTTAAGTCCAGGGGTGCTGTTGCCTGTCTGCTGTGCTGTGTAATTCTCCAGGGGTGCTGCTTATGCTGTAAAAGTCTGGGGGTGCTGCCGTATAATTCCAGGGGTGCAGCTGTACTTGATCCTAGGCTTAAATGAAAGCCTAGAGCAAATATGAAACAAGCTTCAACATCACAAACAGTTTTGTGAAAACTAGTCGCAAACGTGGAATTGAAATTGCCGAAGTGTTTTTAAATAAAGTGGGTAGAGACCACATTTGTGTCCAAAGTCAGTGTGACTCAGAAGAGACTGAATCATAATCCAGCGCAACTGCCGGAGAGGTACAGTAAAAGTGATATTTTCTGCCGGAGCATTAGAGAGATGTTCTTCTCAATTCTTTCATGTTAGGGACTCACTCCAATGAATGGCTCCAATTAGTCAACCTTAATTTTGATTTATTATTGATGTTCCACATTTTGGGATTATTTATTTAGAAGATGCGCATTTGTTGTACAGGGATCTTCTTTTCCTAAGGGCTGTGTAGGGTTATCGCAAGACCTCGGGGTGTTAGAAGAACAGAGTTTAAGTGATCTTGCATTGCATCAGCTTTCCATTGCATTCAGTGTCGGACTGGGGCATGGAGGGCCCACTGGGGAAATGCAGTGATAGGGGCCCATGCTTAGAGGCTTGGCTAACCAGTAGTGCATGTTCTGGGCCCCTTGATACATATATATAGAAAATACCGCTAGTGCATGCATGATAATGTACCAGATAATAATAACACTGTAGAAAGTACACCACAGTCCTGTGCAGTATAATGTAATTTATGCATAATGTGTAAGTCAAGTTCAAAATATGATCCCTAGAGGAGGGGGTGGGGGCCTCGGGCAGTGGGGCCCACCGGTGGTTTCCCCAGTACCAGACCCTCCAACATGACCCGCCCCACTAGGTACAAAATGCTCTGTTCCTGGACTTCCCTCTTAATTTATGATTTCCATCACCTGTGTTGAACTAGTTAAATGATAAGAAAGCTGTTTCTTCACAGGGGATGGCAATAATAAATTAAGAGGGAAGTCCAGAAACAGAGCATTTTGTACCTAGTGGGGCGGGTCATGTTGGAGGGTATGCAGTACCCCTATTGGCCAGTCCGACCCTGATTGCATTGCAGCACTAGATGGGCCAGGAGCTCCTGTGAGACACAACAGTTACTGAATAAGGCCCAGTATGGAGTCTCATGGTGGCTTACAGCCAGGAAAATGTCTGGCTTGCCAGTCTGAGGCATGCTGTGGGCACAAAGGTTAGCATTGCTTCCTCCTACAGTCCTACTTATAGTATGAAATTAGTTTGGACTGTATATTGGTATGATCCACTGGGGCAGGCACTCAATAACAAAAAAAATTACTGCACAGTCGTGCTTATTATTCTACCGAACTCATCCGAACTCAACTTGCCCCATCCGGGGCTGCTGTGGGGGCTCAGGAGGGGCTTCTAAAACATCTAAGGAGCTGCTTTATTTAAGAATAAAATATGAATAAAATAAACAAGACATACAGGTATGCTCACATGCGTGTAACTGGGACACACAGGTATGCTCACATGCATGTAACTGGGACACACAGGTATGCTCACATGCATGTAACTGGGACACACAGGTATGCTCACATGTGTGTAACTGGGAGCTGTGAAAAACAAAAATAAGGCATTTCCCACAAAATATGTAAATAAAAATGCAATAAAAAAATAAAAAGTAAAAAAAGAAACCCACAAGATTTTTACAAAATAAGTCTCCAGACTCCGTGGAGGGGAAAATATCCAATCTTGATCCTGTGGTATACACCAGTTTATTTGCATCACAACATTAAATCCGAGATTATCTTAATCCCTGAAAATGGAGAAGGGGGTACAAATTTGGAGGCTTTGGCTCCTAGTTTTTCAGTTTGTCCAGTAATGTGGTAATTAGTAATTATATATTTGCTTGGTTGAAGTCCTTTCTATTCCACACCAATATAGGAGTGGAGTTGAAAGCCTTCTTGACACTGTCCTCTTCCTCTTGCCTCTTCTCATAATGTGAAACGTCATCAAATATGGAGGTGGTACTGTATGTTTGTAGCTAGCTATGATTCTGAGAACTTGGCGAGCTTTTTCCAGGAGGACCACCTGTCGCTGAAATTATGGGTTTATTAAACTGTGCATGTCCTGTGCATGGGAAGGCCCAAGACAATTCCATCTTGCACCTCTTTTTTTCTTTGCATTATGTGCTCTTTGGGGCCTAGTTTTTAAAACTGCCATCCTGTCTGCCACTGCAGTGACACTCCTAAATGAGAAAAGAAAGAGAGGCGCCCGTGACTTACAACCTCGGTGAACTTCCTGGTGCCGCACAGTGTGGAAAAATGGGGAAGCTGTCAACCCCCAAAAATAGCATTAACAAGAAAAAAGAACCAAAACATGCGCAAAAGGAAGAGCCAAAAAAATAATATTTGTATTTATTTTTTATTTTTATTTGTATTTTTATTAAGTATTTATTTAATTGTAGTTAATACCAAATAAATAAATTATAGATATAATCCTTAGAGTGACCACAATAAGATAATGAAAATAATATTAAAATGAATAAAACAACACAATCATGAAATATATAACCATCTAATTAATTTCTCATATATGGTTAGTATTCCAAAAGACCAATAATAGATACAAATGTATAAAATCCTGAAGAATAAATGGTTCCTAAAACAGGTAATACTGTATCACTTAGGATACATATTTAGATCACAATGATGCAAAAGAAAAAATATTAATAAATAGACTAAGAAGTCCACATTGGCTGGCCAGCCTTAATTAATACTTATTATATTGTGCACAAATAAAAATTTATCCAAGATCAATAAAGTAAATAAATGAAAGATGTATTGCCTGTAAGATATCATGGAATTGAATAAACAATAAGGGATCAAAATTCTTCCAATAACGATCTAAACTAGTAATAATTATCCGTTATACATGTATCCAAAAGTCTTGTGCGGCTCATTAGCTCCTAACCTCGTACGGCTGCTGATGTAAATGTTAAATGTTGGAGCAAATGGATAGAAGCCAGTCCCGTCCCTTTGACCAATGCTATTTGAAAGTCTCGATATAGGCACCTAGCTTTATGCGGCCGTAAGTGTGGGCAGCCAATGCCGTAATGTTACAGTCCCGTAATATGATGATTGTTATGAATAAATAAAAAAACTACTAATACACAGTCCCGAATGGCTCAAATAGCCCCTAGCCTAATAAGGCCATTGATGTGGGTGGCTATAATGACGGGATAATGTATTGATAAATAAACCCCGTCTCACTCGTAGCAATCTCACCCGTGCCAGTAAATGCATTTACTGGCACGGGTGAGATTGCTACGAGTGAGACGGGGTTTATTTATCAATACATTATCCCGTCATTATAGCCACCCACATCAATGGCCTTATTAGGCTAGGGGCTATTTGAGCCATTCGGGACTGTGTATTAGTAGTTTTTTTATTTATTCATAACAATCATCATATTACGGGACTGTAACATTACGGCATTGGCTGCCCACACTTACGGCCGCATAAAGCTAGGTGCCTATATCGAGACTTTCAAATAGCATTGGTCAAAGGGACGGGACTGGCTTCTATCCATTTGCTCCAACATTTAACATTTACATCAGCAGCCGTATGAGGTTAGGAGCTAATGAGCCGCACAAGACTTTTGGATACATGTATAACGGATAATTATTACTAGTTTAGATCGTTATTGGAAGAATTTTGATCCCTTATTGTTTATTCAATTCCATGATATCTTACAGGCAATACATCTTTCATTTATTTACTTTATTGATCTTGGATAAATTTTTATTTGTGCACAATATAATAAGTATTAATTAAGGCTGGCCAGCCAATGTGGACTTCTTAGTCTATTTATTAATATTTTTTCTTTTGCATCATTGTGATCTAAATATGTATCCTAAGTGATACAGTATTACCTGTTTTAGGAACCATTTATTCTTCAGGATTTTATACATTTGTATCTATTATTGCTCTTTTGGAATACTAACCATATATGAGAAATTAATTAGATGGTTATATATTTCATGATTGTGTTGTTTTATTCATTTTAATATTATTTTCATTATCTTATTGTGGTCACTCTAAGGATTATATCTATAATTTATTTATTTGGTATTAACTACAATTAAATAAATACTTAATAAAAATACAAATAAAAATAAATCCAAATATTATTTTTTTGGCTCTTCCTTTTGCGCACGTTTTGGTTCTTTTTTCTTGTTAACACTCCTAAATGGGCCAGGTGTTTGTGCCGCCCACTTGTGCCGGTTAGCTTAGTCATCCAGCGACCTCGTTGCAACCTTTTGGCCTAAAAACAATATTGTGAGGTGTTCAGAATAGACTGGAAATGAGTGGAAATGAATGTTATTGAGGTTAATAATACCGTAGGATCAAAATTACCCCCAAATTCTGTGATTTTAGCTGTTTTTATGTTTTTTTCAAAAATCATCCGGATCCAAAACCAAAACCCGAAAGGGTGGTTTTAGCAAAACCAATCCAGATCCAAAAAATGAGCGGGGATCCAGATCCAAAACCAAAACACAAAACCCGAAAAGTGTCCGCAGCACATCTCTACTTTTAACCCACATAACCTGTCCTGAACCTTAATGGTTGCATATATGGGCTTGTGCACTGCATAAGCCATTGGTTCCCAAATACGTCCCTCAAGGCACCCCAACAGTCCAGGTTTTACGGATGGTTTAATCAAACTGACTAAGGTACTAATGAAGTCACCTGTGCCCAGTGCGGTTTTTTGTAAAAAGATAGTTTCAGGAACTCCTAGGGGTGAGCAGTGGCAGGCTGAGCTGTGGGTAATGTGGGAGGAGCTACAGTGGCACACCGTTGTAAGACTATAGAATTTTCCTTGTTAAGAATAAAATAATTTGCGCATGCCAAAAAGGGGGTGGCCTTAAAGGAAAATACTACCTTATACCCCATTTTTGCAACCTGCATGCCCAGACATTGGCCACCACAGGAAAAAAAAAATCCTCATTCATTCCCCTTACATTATTTGCCATTTTCCCTCCATATACAATATGACACACACTGTAATACCCATTACACATTATACCACACACCGTAATGCCAATTATACAATATGCCACACACCAAAATGCCCATTTCATATTATGCCAGACACCGTAATGCACATTACACAATATACCACACACCCTAATGCCCATTGCATAATCTGCCACACACCACAATGGCCATTACACAATATACCACACACCATAATACTCATTTCACATTATGCCACACACTGTAATGCCCATTACACAATATGCCACACACCGTAATGCCCATTACACATTATGCCAGACACCATAATGCCCATTACACAATGACACACACCGTAATACCCACTACACATTATGGCACACATAGTTATGCCCCTAATTACTTTTAAATTACTTGCTCATTGTCAGGGGTCTCATGTTCGTTGCCAACGGTTTCATGCTCGTAAGAGGTTTCATGCTCTGGTTTCCATGCTCATTGCCAGGGTTCTTATGTCATGCTCATTGCTAGTGGTCTTTTGCTAGTTGACAGAAGTTTCCTGCTTATTGCTAGGGTCCTCCTGCTCATTGCCAGAGGTCTCATGCTCTTTGCCAAGGGTTTCATGTGAGAAGATGCATTTCTGCATCTTCTTCCGGAGGAGCCTATTTTCCCTGCACTTTCTGCATCTCACTGACAGACGCTAGAGGTCAAGTATGACCTCTAGCATAAGTCTCCAGCTATGTGGTGGCCCTTTTTGGTGGGCCTTTTGTACACAGGCTACAGGCGGGCACCTTTACTGCCACCGATGCTCCAAAAAGACTTTGGGGGAAGCAGGGGCTAGGAACACTTTGTGTTCCTCCCTCATTCCCGCACCTGTGACCTGACCACCGTAAAAAAAATAAAAAAATTGCTGGCACCAGCAGGAGGTGCCAAAACGCTGTTCCGGACAGTTCCGCCACAAAAATAGCCCTGCCTGTACCTAAGCATGGATATCCTTAAAACATACACTTTTTTTTCTTTTGTGAGGAATTAATATTTTACATTGTTGCTAAAAATTGTTTCCAGGGAAGCTACTGCTTATTTTGAATAGCTTCGTTATAGAGGCCAAAAATACAATTATATAATGAAAATAGCTTTTTCCATACACCAGTGTTTCCCAAACGTGGTGCCCAAGGCACCCCAACAGTCCAGATTTTAGGGATACCCCTGCTTGTGCACAGATGGTACAATCAAATTGACTGAGGTACTAATTAAGTCACTTGTGTGTAAGCATGGATATCCTTAAAACCTGGACCATTGGGCTGCATTGAGGACCGCATATGGGAACCACTGCCACACATTGTAAACTGAACAATTGAGCAGTATTTTTAAAAATAGGAAATTTTTAATGATAATTTCCTGGGACAAATCTATAAAATGTTAAATTTTGCTTGCAATTTGTAACATTTGGCACCTATGATTGTAGCAAGTGACATGAGTATTTTTCTGTTTTTACTTCGTTTAATGTACGGGAGAGGATTTTTAGGGGTATATGCAATTACCGGCGAATCGCGGCAATTTTTCGCCCGTTTTTTAATTCGACCTTCGAATTCCGGCAAGTGGGTGCCGGAATTCAACATATTCAATAAAAAACGGATTCTACAGTCCCGCTGTCGAAAAACGGCCGATTTGACGGATTTTGATTAGACTTGTAAAAATGTAAAAAAAATTGGGAAAAACGTGAAAAACCACGAAAAAAAATTGCGTGGGGTCCCCCCTCCTAAGCATAACCAGCCTCGGGCTCTTCGAGCCGGTCCTGGTTCTAAAAATCCGGGGGAAAAACTGACAGGGGATCCCCCGTATTTTTAAAACCAGCACCGGGCTCTGCGCCTGGTGCAAAAAATACGGGGGACAAAAAGCGTAGGGGTCCCCCGTATTTTTTACACCAGCATCGGGCTCCACTAGCTGGACAGATAATGTCACAGCCGGGGGTCACTTTTATACAGCGCCCTGCGGCCGTGGCATTAAATATCCATCTAGTCACCCCTGGCCGGGGTACCCTGGGGGAGTGGGGACCCCTTCAATCAAGGGGTCCCCCCCAGCCACCCAAGGGCCAGGGGTGAAGCCCGAGGCTGTCCCCCCCATCCAAGGGCTGCGGATGGGGGGCTGATAGCCTTGAGAAAATTGAAAAAATATTGTTTTTTCCAGTAGTACTACAAGTCCCAGCAAGCCTCCCCCGCAAGCTGGTACTTGGAGAACCATAAGTACCAGCATGCGGGTGGAAAAACGGGCCCGCTGGTACCTGTAGTTCTACTGGGAAAAAAATACCCAAATAAAAACAGGAGACACACACCTTGAAAGTAAAAGTTTATTTCATACATGCCGACACATACATACTTACCTATGTTGACCAGCCGACTGCCACGCCCCCCTCGTCACTGAAGAATCCGGGGTACCTGTGAATAAAATTATACTCACCTGATCCAGTGTCCGGATCTTTTTAAATAATCCTCGTACTTGGCAAAACAACAAAACGGCAACCCGGACCAAACGGACTGAAAGGGGTCCCATGTGACCCCACGTGACTCCTGTCACAGAGGGTCCCTTCAGCCAATCAGCGAGCGCAACGTCGTGGCACTCTGCTGATAGGCTATGCGCGTCTGATCTGTCAGACAGCGCATCGCAAAGCCTTACCATTATATTCAATGGTGGGAACTTTGCGGTCAGAGGTGAGGTCACCCGTGGTCAGCGGCTGACCGCGGGTAACCCCACCGCTGACCGCAAAGTTCCCACCATTGAATATAATGGAGGGAGCTGTGCGATGCGCTGTCTGCCAGCAGACGCGCATACAGCCAATCAGGAGAGTGCCACGAAGTGGCGCTTCCTGATTGGCTGAAGAGACCTTTCTGTGACAGGAGTCACGGGGGAATCTCTGCATTCGTGGAAAGGGGTCCCATGTGTAAACATGGGACCCCTTTCAGTCCGCCTGGTCCGGGTGTTAATTTTTTTGTTGTTGCCAAGTACGTGGATTATAATAAAAGACCACAGGACACTGGATCAGGTGAGTATAATTTTATTTTCAGGTACACCGTGGATTCTACTTGGACAAGTGGACAGAGGTCGGCGTGTGAACATAGGTAAGTATGTGTGTGTCGACATGTGTGAAATAAAGCTTTACTCTCACGGTGTGCGTGTCCTGTTTTTATTTGGGTATTTTATTCCCAGTAGAACTACAGGTACCAGCAGGCCCGTTTTTCTCCCGCATGCTGGTACTTGTGGTTCTCCAAGTATCAGCTTGCGGGGGAGGCTTGCTGGGACTTGTAGTACTACTGGAAAAACAATATTCTTTCAATTTTCTCAAGGCTATCAGCCCCCCATCTGCAGCCCTTGGATGGGGGGGACAGCCTCGGGCTTCACCCCTGGCCCTTGGGTGGCTGGGGGTGGGGTCCCTTGATTGAAGGGGTCCCCACTCCCCCAGGGTACCCCGGCCAGGTGTGACTAGTTGGATATTTAATACCACGGCCGCAGGGCGCTGTATAAAAGTGACCCCCGGCTGTGACATTATCTGTCCAGCTAGTGGAGCCCGATGCTGGTGTAAAAAATACGGGGGACCCCTACGCTTTTTGTCCCCCGTATTTTTTGCACCAGCACCAGGCGCAGAGCCCGGTGCTGGTTTTAAAAATACGGGGGATCCCCTGTCAGTTTTTCTCCCGGATTTTTAGAACCAGGATCGGCTCTAAGAGCCCGAGGCTGGTTATGCTTAGAAGGGGGGACCCCACGAATTTTTTTTTTCCGATTTTTAACATTCCATTAAAAAAAAATATATATATAAAAAAATATATATATTTTGTAAAATATATAAATAATACTTGTGCCTCCAAAATAGACAAACCAAGTACCTAATCCCTTCTAATATAAATAGATATGCTATTACCAATAAAAAAAAACACAAAAAAAAACATGTTTTAAAATTTTTTTATTAGATTCCGCCAGCAAAGTGTGGCGGATTGAAAATGACGAATTTACTGTCTAAAAGCACTGTTGTCGAATTTACAAACTTCAATTGAATATACTTTTGTCGAATTGCCGCATTTGTACCATTGCAGAAATGTCGAATTTGACAAATGTCGAATTTCAAAAAGTCGAATTTGGAAAGTCAGTTTTTTTGACGAAAAGTACTGAATTGCATTGTCGAATTTTTTTTTGGGGCGAAAATGTCCCGTTTTTCGACATTTTCGGGATTTCAACCGCAATTGCATATTCCCCTTAGTCTATTAAATCCTTAGTAGTTTGTTCTATAGCCTATTTATTGCTGCTTTTATTATGGAGGTGTCATATGAAAATACAAACACGCTGACTTGTGTGGAAATGTTGTGATCCAGAATAACACCCCAGGATGACAGAAATACAATAGTACATTTTGTTAAGTAGAAAAAATAGCATTAATAGTAATCGCAACATTTTACATACAGTACCCTGCTAAGGGGTCTCATGTTAAAGGTCTTACATCTGACATGCAGTACTAGATAATTAAGGGGAATTACATCAACGGGTGCTGTGACAGCTCTCCACTGTGAAGTCTAGATTATAACTTATGGCTGGAAACATATCAAGGAAAATAAAAATATTATAATATTACCCATTATAAGTAGAGATGAGCGGGTTCGGTTCCTCGGAATCCGAACCCGCCCGAACTTCATGTTTTTTTACACGGGTCCGAGCGACTCGGATCTTCCCGCCTTGCTCGGTTAACCCGAGCGCGCCCGAACGTCATCATCCCGCTGTCGGATTCTCGCGAGGCTCGGATTCTATCGCGAGACTCGGATTCTATATAAGGAGCCGCGCGTCGCCGCCATTTTCACACGTGCATTGAGAGTCATAGGGAGAGGACGTGGCTGGCGTCCTCTCCGTTTAGAGAAGAGAGAGACACAGTAGAGACGAGAGAGACACAGTAGTAGTAATTTTGGGGAGCATTATTAGGAGGAGTACTACTATACTACTATACTACTTGCTGAAGTGATATAGATAGATTAGATAGTGTGACTGTAAGTGTATTGTATTCATTATCTGACTTGTGGGGGAGACACTGACAGTGGGGAGCAGTTAGAGTCTGAGAGCAGGACTCAGGAGTACATATAACGTACAGTGCACACTTTTGCTGCCAGAGTCAGTGCCACACTGCCATTGTTGTGACCACACTGACCACCAGTATAATAATATATTTTGTGATTGTCTGCTTAGGACTCGGAGTACTAGTTGCAAGTTGCAACGTGACCTGACCACCAGTTTAATAATCAATCACCACCAGTTTAATATATATATATATATATATATATATATATATAATTGTATATAATATATATATATGTATATATAATATTGTATACCACCTACCCGTGGTTTTTTTTTTTCATTCTTCTTTATACATACTACTATAGTAGCTTACTGTAGCAGTCTGTGGTGCTGCTGACCTGACAGTGTCCAGCAGGTCCGTCATCAGTCATTACATAATAAATATATATAGTACCTGTCCGGCTGCAGTACTAGTGATATTATATTGATTTCATCTCATTATCAATAATTTATCATCCAGTCTAGACTCTATATTAGCAGCAGACACAGTACGTTAGTCCACGGCTGTAGCTACCTCTGTGTCGGCACTCGGCAGTCCATCCATAATTGTATACCACCTACCCGTGTTTTTTTTTTCTTTCTTCTTTGTACATACTACTATAGTATAGTAGCTTACTGTAGCAGTCTGCGGTGCTGCTGAGCTGACAGTGTCCAGCAGGTCCGTCATCAGTCATCATTACCTAATAAATATATTATCTACCTGTCCGGCTGCAGTACTAGTGATATTATATATACATACATATATATATTGATTTCATATCATTATCATCCAGTCTATATTAGCAGCAGACACAGTACGTTAGTCCACGGCTGTAGCTACCTCTGTGTCGGCACTCGGCAGTCCATCCATAATTGTATACCACCTACCCGTGGTTTTTTTTTTCTTTCTTCTTTGTACATACTACTATAGTATAGTAGCTTACTGTAGCAGTCTGCGGTGCTGCTGAGCTGACAGTGTCCAGCAGGTCCGTCATCAGTCATCATTACCTAATAAATATATTATCTACCTGTCCGGCTGCAGTACTAGTGATATTATATATACATACATATATATATTGATTTCATATCATTATCATCCAGTCTATATTAGCAGCAGACACAGTACGTTAGTCCACGGCTGTAGCTACCTCTGTGTCGGCACTCGGCAGTCCATCCATAATTGTATACCACCTACCCGTGGTTTTTTTTTTCTTTCTTCTTTGTACATACTACTATAGTATAGTAGCTTACTGTAGCAGTCTGCGGTGCTGCTGAGCTGACAGTGTCCAGCAGGTCCGTCATCAGTCATCATTACCTAATAAATATATTATCTACCTGTCCAGCTGCAGTACTAGTGATATTATATATACATACATATATATATTGATTTCATATCATTATCATCCAGTCTATATTAGCAGCAGACACAGTACGTTAGTCCACGGCTGTAGCTACCTCTGTGTCGGCACTCGGCAGTCCATCCATAATTGTATACCACCTACCCGTGTTTTTTTTTTTCTTTCTTCTTTGTACATACTACTATAGTATAGTAGCTTACTGTAGCAGTCTGCGGTGCTGCTGAGCTGACAGTGTCCAGCAGGTCCGTCATCAGTCATCATTACCTAATAAATATATTATCTACCTGTCCGGCTGCAGTACTAGTGATATTATATATACAATTATACATACATATATATATTGATTTCATATCATTATCATCCAGTCTATATTAGCAGCAGACACAGTACGTTAGTCCACGGCTGTAGCTACCTCTGTGTCGGCACTCGGCAGTCCATCCATAATTGTATACCACCTACCCGTGGTTTTTTTTTTTTCTTTCTTCTTTGTACATACTACTATAGTATAGTAGCTTACTGTAGCAGTCTGCGGTGCTGCTGAGCTGACAGTGTCCAGCAGGTCCGTCATCAGTCATCATTACCTAATAAATATATTATCTACCTGTCCGGCTGCAGTACTAGTGATATTATATATACATACATATATATATTGATTTCATATCATTATCATCCAGTCTATATTAGCAGCAGACACAGTACGGTAGTCCACGGCTGTAGCTACCTCTGTGTCGGCACTCGGCAGTCCATCCATAATTGTATACCACCTACCCGTGGTTTTTTTTTTCTTTCTTCTTTGTACATACTTCTATAGTATAGTAGCTTACTGTAGCAGTCTGCGGTGCTGCTGAGCTGACAGTGTCCAGCAGGTCCGTCATCAGTCATTACATAATAAATATATATAGTACCTGTCCGGCTGCAGTACTAGTGATATTATATTGATTTCATCTCATTATCAATAATTTATCATCCAGTCTAGACTCTATATTAGCAGCAGACACAGTACGTTAGTCCACGGCTGTAGCTACCTCTGTGTCGGCACTCGGCAGTCCATCCATAATTGTATACCACCTACCCGTGGTTTTTTTTTTCTTTCTTCTTTGTACATACTACTATAGTATAGTAGCTTACTGTAGCAGTCTGCGGTGCTGCTGAGCTGACAGTGTCCAGCAGGTCCGTCATCAGTCATCATTACCTAATAAATATATTATCTACCTGTCCGGCTGCAGTACTAGTGATATTATATATACATACATATATATATTGATTTCATATCATTATCATCCAGTCTATATTAGCAGCAGACACAGTACGGTAGTCCACGGCTGTAGCTACCTCTGTGTCGGCACTCGGCAGTCCATCCATAATTGTATACCACCTACCCGTGGTTTTTTTTTTCTTTCTTCTTTGTACATACTACTATAGTATAGTAGCTTACTGTAGCAGTCTGCGGTGCTGCTGAGCTGACAGTGTCCAGCAGGTCCGTCATCAGTCATCATTACCTAATAAATATATTATCTACCTGTCCGGCTGCAGTACTAGTGATATTATATATACATACATATATATATTGATTTCATATCATTATCATCCAGTCTATATTAGCAGCAGACACAGTACGTTAGTCCACGGCTGTAGCTACCTCTGTGTCGGCACTCGGCAGTCCATCCATAATTGTATACCACCTACCCGTGGTTTTTTTCTTTTCTTTCTTCTTTGTACATACTACTATAGTATAGTAGCTTACTGTAGCAGTCTGCGGTGCTGCTGAGCTGACAGTGTCTAGCAGGTCCGTCATCAGTCATCATTACCTAATAAATATATTATCTACCTGTCCGGCTGCAGTACTAGTGATATTATATATACATACATATA
This sequence comes from Pseudophryne corroboree, assembly GCF_028390025.1. NCBI lineage: Eukaryota > Metazoa > Chordata > Amphibia > Anura > Myobatrachidae > Pseudophryne > Pseudophryne corroboree. The sequence goes on along the minus strand of NC_086447.1, from coordinate 434,703,669 downwards.
TATATTGATTTCATATCATTATCATCCAGTCTATATTAGCAGCAGACACAGTACGGTAGTCCACGGCTGTAGCTACCTCTGTGTCGGCACTCGGCAGTCCATCCATAAGTATACTAGTATCCATCCATCTCCATTGTTTACCTGAGGTGCCTTTTAGTTGTGCCTATTAAAATATGGAAAACAAAAATGTTGAGGTTCCAAAATTAGGGAAAGATCAAGATCCACTTCCACCTCGTGCTGAAGCTGCTGCCACTAGTCATGGCCGAGACGATGAAATGCCAGCAACGTCGTCTGCCAAGGCCGATGCCCAATGTCATAGTACAGAGCATGTCAAATCCAAAACACCAAATATCAGTAAAAAAAGGACTCCAAAACCTAAAATAAAATTGTCGGAGGAGAAGCGTAAACTTGCCAATATGCCATTTACCACACGGAGTGGCAAGGAACGGCTGAGGCCCTGGCCTATGTTCATGGCTAGTGGTTCAGCTTCACATGAGGATGGAAGCACTCAGCCTCTCGCTAGAAAAATGAAAAGACTCAAGCTGGCAAAAGCAGTAGCACCGCAAAGAACTGTGCGTTCTTCGAAATCCCAAATCCACAAGGAGAGTCCGACTCCAATTGTGTCGGTTGCGATGCCTGACCTTCCCAACACTGGACGTGAAGAGCATGCGCCTTCCACCATTTGCACGCCCCCTGCAAGTGCTGGAAGGAGCACCCGCAGTCCAGTTCCTGATAGTCAGATTGAAGATGTCAGTGTTGAAGTACACCAGGATGAGGAGGATATGGGTGTTGCTGGCGCTGGGGAGGAAATTGACCAGGAGGATTCTGATGGTGAGGTGGTTTGTTTAAGTCAGGCACCCGGGGAGACACCTGTTGTCCGTGGGAGGAATATGGCCACTGACATGCCTGGTGAAAATACCAAAAAAATCAGCTCTTCGGTGTGGAAGTATTTCAACAGAAATGCGGACAACAGGTGTCAAGCCGTGTGTTGCCTTTGTCAAGCTGTAATAAGTAGGGGTAAGGACGTTAACCACCTCGGAACATCCTCCCTTATACGTCACCTGCAGCGCATTCATAATAAGTCAGTGACAAGTTCAAAAACTTTGGGTGACAGCGGAAGCAGTCCACTGACCAGTAAATCCCTTCCTCTTGTAACCAAGCTCACGCAAACCACCCCACCAACTCCCTCAGTGTCAATTTCCTCCTTACCCAGGAATGCCAATAGTCCTGCAGGCCATGTCACTGGCAATTCTGACGAGTCCTCTCCTGCCTGGGATTCCTCCGATGCATCCTTGAGTGTAATGCCTACTGCTGCTGGCGCTGCTGTTGTTGCTGCTGGGAGTCGATGGTCATCCCAGAGGGGAAGTCGTAAGCCCACTTGTACTACTTCCAGTAAGCAATTGACTGTCCAACAGTCCTTTGCGAGGAAGATGAAATATTACACCAGTCATCCTGCTGCAAAGCGGATAACTGAGGCCTTGACAACTATGTTGGTGTTAGACGTGCGTCCGGTATCCGCCGTTAGTTCACAGGGAACTAGACAATTTCTTGAGGTAGTGTGCCCCCGTTACCAAATACCATCTAGGTTCCACTTCTCTAGGCAGGCGATACCGAGAATGTACACGGACGTCAGAAAAAGACTCACCAGTGTCCTAAAAAATGCAGTTGTACCCAATGTCCACTTAACCACGGACATGTGGACAAGTGGAGCAGGGCAGGGTCAGGACTATATGACTGTGACAGCCCACTGGGTAGATGTATGGACTCCCGCCGCAAGAACAGCAGCGGCGGCACCAGTAGCAGCATCTCGCAAACGCCAACTCTTTCCTAGGCAGGCTACGCTTTGTATCACCGCTTTCTAGAATACGCACACAGCTGAAAACCTCTGAGGAAGATCATCGCGGAATGGCTTACCCCAATTGGACTCTCCTGTGGATTTGTGGCATCGGACAACGCCAGCAATATTGTGTGTGCATTAAATATGGGCAAATTCCAGCACGTCCCATGTTTTGCACATACCTTGAATTTGGTGGTGGAGAATTTTTTAAAAAACGACAGGGGCGTGCAAGAGATGCTGTCGGTGGCCAGAAGAATTGCGGGACACTTTCGGCGTACAGGCACCACGTACAGAAGACTGGAGCACCACCAAAAACTACTGAACCTGCCCTGCCATCATCTGAAGCAAGAAGTGGTAACGAGGTGGAATTCAACCCTCTATATGCTTCAGAGGTTGGAGGAGCAGCAAAAGGCCATTCAAGCCTATACAATTCAGCACGATATAGGAGGTGGAATGCACCTGTCTCAAGCGCAGTGGAGAATGATTTCAACGTTGTGCAAGGTTCTGCTGCCCTTTGAACTTGCCACACGTGAAGTCAGTTCAGACACTGCCAGCCTGAGTCAGGTCATTCCCCTCATCAGGCTTTTGCAGAAGAAGCTGGAGACATTGAAGGAGGAGCTAACACGGAGCGATTCCGCTAGGCATGTGGGACTTGTGGATGGAGCCCTTAATTCGCTTAACAAGGATTCACGGGTGGTCAATCTGTTGAAATCAGAGCACTACATTTTGGCCACCGTGCTCGATCCTAGATTTAAAGCCTACCTTGGATCTCTCTTTCCGGCAGACACAAGTCTGCTGGGGTTGAAAGACCTGCTGGTGAGAAAATTGTCAAGTCAAGCGGAACGCGACCTGTCAACATCTCCTCCTTCACATTCTCCCGCAAAACTGGGGGTGCGAGGAAAAGGCTCAGAATTCCGAGCCCACCCGCTGGCGGTGATGCAGGGCAGTCTGGAGCGACTGCTGATGCTGACATCTGGTCCGGACTGAAGGACCTGACAACGATTACGGACATGTCGTCTACTGTCACTGCATATGATTCTCTCAACATTGAAAGAATGGTGGAGGATTATATGAGTGACCGCATCCAAGTAGGCACGTCACACAGTCCGTACTTATACTGGCAGGAAAAAGAGGCAATTTGGAGGCCCTTGCACAAACTGGCTTTATTCTACCTAAGTTGCCCTCCCACAAGTGTGTACTCCGAAAGAGTGTTTAGTGCCGCCGCTCACCTTGTCAGCAATCGGCGTACGAGGTTACATCCAGAAAATGTGGAGAAGATGATGTTCATTAAAATGAATTATAATCAATTCCTCCGTGGAGACATTGACCAGCAGCAATTGCCTCCACAAAGTACACAGGGAGCTGAGATGGTGGATTCCAGTGGGGACGAATTGATAATCTGTGAGGAGGGGGATGTACACGGTGATATATCGGAGGATGATGATGAGGTGGACATCTTGCCTCTGTAGAGCCAGTTTGTGCAAGGAGAGATTAATTGCTTATTTTTTGGTGGGGGTCCAAACCAACCCGTCATTTCAGTCACAGTCGTGTGGCAGACCCTGTCACTGAAATGATGGGTTGGTTAAAGTGTGCATGTCCTGTTTATACAACATAAGGGTGGGTGGGAGGGCCCAAGGACAATTCCATCTTGCACCTCTTTTTTCTTTAATTTTTCTTTGCGTCATGTGCTGTTTGTGGAATGTTTTTTGGAAGGGCCATCCTGCGTGACACTGCAGTGCCACTCCTAGATGGGCCCGGTGTTTGTGTCGGCCACTAGGGTCGCTTATCTTACTCACACAGCTACCTCATTGCGCCTCTTTTTTTCTTTGCGTCATGTGCTGTTTGGGGAGGGTTTTTTGGAAGGGCCATCCTGCGTGACACTGCAGTGCCACTCCTAGATGGGCCCGGTGTTTGTGTCGGCCACTAGGGTCGCTTATCTTACTCACACAACTACCTCATTGCGCCTCTTTTTTTCTTTGCGTCATGTGCTGTTTGGGGAGGGTTTTTTGGAAGGGCCATCCTGCGTGACACTGCAGTGCCACTCCTAGATGGGCCCGGTGTTTGTGTCGGCCACTAGGGTCGCTTATCTTACACAGCTACCTCATTGCGCCTCTTTTTTTCTTTGCGTCATGTGCTGTTTGGGGAGGGTTTTTTGGAAGGGCCATCCTGCGTCACACTGCAGTGCCACTCCTAGATGGGCCCGGTGTTTGTGTCGGCCACTAGGGTCGCTTATCTTACTCACACAGCTACCTCATTGCGCCTCTTTTTTTCTTTGCGTCATGTGCTGTTTGGGGAGGGTTTTTTGGAAGAGCCATCCTGCGTGACACTGCAGTGCCACTCCTAGATGGGCCCGGTGTTTGTGTCGGCCACTAGGGTCGCTTATCTTACTCACACAGCTACCTCATTGCGCCTCTTTTTTTCTTTGCGTCATGTGCTGTTTGGGTAGGGTTTTTTGGAAGGGCCATCCTGCGTGACACTGCAGTGCCACTCCTAGATGGGCCCGGTGTTTGTGTCGGCCACTAGGGTCACTTATCTTAATCACACAGCTACCTCATTGCGCCTCTTTTTTTCTTTGCGTCATGTGCTGTTTGGGGAGGGTTTTTTGGAAGGGACATCCTGCGTGACACTGCAGTGCCACTCCTAGATGGGCCCGGTGTTTGTGTCGGCCACTAGGGTCGCTTATCTTACTCACACAGCTACCTCATTGCGCCTCTTTTTTTCTTTGCTTCATGTGCTGTTTGGGGAGGGTTTTTTGGAAGAGCCATCCTGCGTGACACTGCAGTGCCACTCCTAGATGGGCCCGGTGTTTGTGTCGGCCACTAGGGTCGCTTATCTTACTCACACAGCTACCTCATTGCGCCTCTTTTTTTCTTTGCGTCATGTGCTGTTTGGGGAGGGTTTTTTGGAAGGGCCATCCTGCGTGACACTGCAGTGCCACTCCTAGATGGGCCCGGTGTTTGTGTCGGCCACTAGGGTCGCTTATCTTACTCACACAGCTACCTCATTGCGCCTCTTTTTTTCTTTGCGTCATGTGCTGTTTGGGGAGGGTTTTTTGGAAGGGCCATCCTGCGTGACACTGCAGTGCCACTCCTAGATGGGCCCGGTGTTTGTGTCGGCCACTAGGGTCGCTTATCTTACTCACACAGCTACCTCATTGCGCCTCTTTTTTTCTTTGCGTCATGTGCTGTTTGGGGAGGGTTTTTTGGAAGGGACATCCTGCGTGACACTGCAGTGCCACTCCTAGATGGGCCCGGTGTTTGTGTCGGCCACTAGGGTCGCTTATCTTACTCACACAGCTACCTCATTGCGCCTCTTTTTTTCTTTGCGTCATGTGCTGTTTGGGGAGGGTTTTTTGGAAGGGCCATCCTGCGTGACACTGCAGTGCCACTCCTAGATGGGCCCGGTGTTTGTGTCGGCCACTAGGGTCGCTTATCTTACTCACACAGCTACCTCATTGCGCCTCTTTTTTTCTTTGCGTCATGTGCTGTTTGGGGAGGGTTTTTTGGAAGGGACATCCTGCGTGACACTGCAGTGCCACTCCTAGATGGGCCCGGTGTTTGTGTCGGCCACTAGGGTCGCTTAGCTTAGTCATCCAGCGACCTAGGTGCAAATTTTAGGACTAAAAATAATGGCCCTCATTCCGAGTTGTTCGCTCGCAAGGCGAATGTAGCAGAGTTACACACGCTAAGCCGCCGCCTACTGGGAGTGAATCTTAGCTTCTTAAAATTGCGACCGACGTACGCGCAATATTGCGATTACAAACGAGTTAGCAGTTTCTGAGTAGCTCCAGACTTACTCTGCCTGTGCGATCATTTCAGTGCTTGTCGTTCCTGGTTGACGTCACAAACACACCCAGCGTTCGCCCAGGCACTCCCACCGTTTCACCGGCCACTCCTGCGTTTTTTCCGGAAACGGTAGCGTTTTCAGCCACACGCCCCTGAAACGCCGTGTTTCCGCCCAGTAACACCCATTTCCTGTCAATCACATTACGATCGCCGGAGCGAAGAAAAAGCCGTGAGTAAAAATACTTTCATCATAGTAAAGTTGCTTGGCGCAGTCGCAGTGCGAACATTGCGCATGCTTACTAAGCGGATTTTCACTGCGATGCGATGAAAAATACCGAGCGAACAACTCGGAATGAGGGCCAATATTGTGAGGTGTGAGGTATTCAGAATAGACTGAAAATGAGTGTAAATTATGGTTTTTGAGGTTAATAATACTTTGGGATCAAAATGACCCCCAAATTCTATGATTTAAGCTGTTTTTTAGTGTTTTTAAAAAAAAACACCCGAATCCAAAACACACCCGAATCCGACAAAAAAAATGCGGTGAGGTTTTGCCAAAACGCGGTCGAACCCAAAACACGGCCGCGGAACCGAACCCAAAACCAAAACACAAAACCCGAAAAATTTCAAGTGCACATCACTAATTATAAGACCCAAACACATACAGATGTAACAATGCTCATTTTTGCTGCCATGCAGCATGCTGCAACACGGCTTGCTGTTTGGGTATCCTTTTCATGTGTTGACCTTTCATGTGTCGACCTTTTTCTTAAGTCGACCATTTGTCCATGTCGACCATGCCAATGTCGACCAATAGTGGTCGACCTAATGACTGTCGACCATAACATGGTCGACCATTCATACCGGAACCTGCTGTATGGCATGCCGGGCTGCAATAATTTGCAGCCGGTGATCGCTCTATTAATTCCTAATGGAATTAATGGAGCGATTGCCGTCTGTGAATAGTCACAGCCTGGCATGACATGCAGCATGCTGCATCACAGTATGATGAGCGTGGCTACATCTGTACATAAGTAAGCTTTATTTTAAGCACTTTCTAGGTTCATAGTATATCAAGACAAAGAAAACATTTATTTGGTTATAGTGTTATTGGATGTTATGACTGGTACGTAAACTACAGCCAGGGCCAGCAGAACTCTTATCCCCTCCCCCGTCCCTGGTAGTTACAGGCCAACCTCCTTGAGAATCTTCCTTGCCCATGTGCTTTATCTGCAGTGGGAACCTCTGAATAAATACTTCCTCCCTGGGCAGATGGCGACTTCATTTGGTATTCACTGTTCACGTAGGAGATCTTATGGCCTGGAAGATGTCTGTTTGTGAAGGCAGAGCCGGCCACAGGTCTAATAGAACCTATTATTTTCTCCCTACTGCTAAAATAAACAAGTTTTAAATTAACTCAGCATTAAGGGCCATATTAATCATTGCGGCAGTGCCACAATTATTATCAATCCATATCGCAACTGATTTTAAGCAAAAATGTCCTTTCTACTGTATGTACTAAATGTTGTTGTGATTGTACTAAATGTGATTGTGACTATCACTGTCCCTGAGAGTTACATCCTGGCCACATCAAAGGAGACTTTCACTTGGTAGTGCAATGCGCACAGTGTAGTAAGATCTTTCTCGTGCGAGTATGCCTCCGTGCACAGCTGAGTATGGTGTTAGCCATCAGGACTAAACTCCGAAAGCTTTGCTTTTTCAGAGTTTGTTCCATAGAGGTCAGACTGTAATAATAATAATAATAATAGGGACTAATAATAGGGACTGCTGTCTGCAGCGCGAATTAGCCTTTCGTGGGAACTTTCTGTGAAATCTCCTGTTTTGGGCTGTTAGTACATAGCAGTGCAACATACAATTATGCAGAAACTGCAGTTTCTACATAATTTAATGGAATAGTCCCCTTAGTCTTTTAAATTAAGGGGGGTAGGATAAAGAACATTTTTAAATGCAATACAAAACATATGTTGTTGAAACCACAACATATTATTTGGAATAATAGATGTAAATGCAGTCCGAGTTCTGCAGCCGTGCTCACTCACAGACTCACTCACCTCTAATTTCTTTACAAATTCACTGCTGCTTCCTGCAGCTCCTTTTCCTGTCGCACAGTTTTAAGGCCCATACACACTGGGCGATTGTGAGCTGAAAGCAGGTCACTTTTGGTATGTTGAGCTGCTTTCAGCTCAAAGCCGCCCAGTGTGTATGAGCAAGCGATGAGCTGTGAGCGCTGATGTGCGCTCCCGCTTCATCGCTGGCGGCCGCCGTTCATCTGCTGGTATTACCAGTAGATGAACGGCGGGGTGAGCGGCTTTCCACAGCGTCCTGCTATGGAAATTCGCTCACCCCCGCTGATATCGCTGGGCAGGGGGAAAGCGCTCAGTGTGTAAGCACTGAGCGATTTTCAGCCCAGCGATGTCAGCGATCATCGCTGTGCATACACGCTGGGCAAAAATGCCCAGTTGTATGCGCCTTTAGGAGGCGGGATGGAGTCTGCCGGAGCCTTTTTAATGAATACCACTGAAAATTTCTATAAAAGTAGATGAAAATGTTAATTTCACCTGCTTTTGTATAAATGATGCAATGATGAATAGACCCCATGGTGACAGAAGTTTTGGTGCAGGGCAAAATGTAAAAGTCCGTGATTTAATAAATGTATATTATTAAACTGTGTTTACTAATTATTTGTGTCAGTAATATGGTTTCTTTAGAATTGATGCATTTATGAAGATTACTGTCTGTGATCATTTTCCTTCTAATTCTGCCAGATGTGATTATTTTCCAGAGACTTACTCCGAGTTTTCTTTAGCCACATCCCCCCTGTATGTCTCCAGCTCCAGTCCCCTTGTGTCTCTCCAGCCTCACACCTCACCCCCAGCCCACCATTATCTCTCCAGTTTCAGCTCCTTTGTATCTGTTCAGCCCCCCCATTGTCTCTCCGGCCCCTTTGTGTCCAGCACTCCAGCATCTCTCCAGCTCTCTTCTGTCTCTCCAGCTCTAGTCTCCTTGCATCTTCCCAGAACCCCCCCCCCCCATGTCTCTCTACCTACAGTACCTTTTGTCTCTCCAGCATCTCCTTGTGCCTGTCCAGCTATGGTCCCCTTCTGTCTCTCCAGCCCCTTTGTGTCTATTCAGCCCTCCAGCATCTCTTCTGTCTCTCCAGCTCTAGTCCCCTTGCATCTTCCCAGAACCCCCCCCCATGTCTCTCTACCTACAGTACCTTTTGTCTCTCCAGCATCTCCTTGTGCCTGTCCAGCTATGGTCCCCTTCTGTCTCTCCAGCCCCTTTGTGTCTATTCAGCCCTCCAGCATCTCTTCTATCTCTCCAGCTCTAGTCTCCTTGCATCATCCCAGGCCCCCCCCCCCCCATGTCTCTCTACCCACAGTACCTTTTGTTTCTCCAGCATCTCCTTGTGCCTGTCCAGCTATGGTCCCCTTCTGTCTCTCCAGCCCCTTTGTGTCTATTCAGCCCTCCAGCATCTCTACTATCTCTCCAGCTCTAGTCTCCTTGCATCATCCCAGGCCCCCCCCATGTCTCTCTACGTACAGTACCTTTTGTCTCTCCAGCATCTCCTTGTGCCTGTCCAGCTATGGTCCCCTTCTGTCTCTCCAGCCCCTTTGTGTCTATTCAGCCCTCCAGCATCTCTTCTATCTCTCCAGCTCTAGTCTCCTTGCATCATCCCAGCCCCCCCCATGTCTGTCTACCCACAGTACCTTTTGTTTCTCCAGCATCTCCTTGTGGCTCTCCAGCTATGGCCTCCTTCTGTCTCTCCAGCCCATTGCATCCCTCCAGCTCCAGGCCATAATCGCTTACCTTCCTCTGTGTCTTCTGACTGCTCCTGTTCATGCTGCAGTTCCTCTGCCTTTTAGCATTGCGGCGTGGCATGACGTAATTTGCACTGAAGATTAAATGTCAGGGTTCCCCGGACCCCATACATGTCTGTGCCTCACTGATCACTGCATCGGTGCAGACAGTGGGTAACATTTTTTTTTATCAGAGGCAGATAGATTATCTGTGAAACTGTGAGTGGCCAGGTCCCCTTGTAACCTTGGGGCCCGGTACAGGTGTATCCATTTTACCCCCCGTCTTGCCAGGCCTGTCTACAGCTGATTACAATGATTGGGAAAATTCAATTGATTTTGCAAAACAAAATGATGATGCTAGAATGCTGACATGAAGCTTCCTTTGTCCAGACGAATGCTCAATTCAATTCATAATTTTTATACAGGTGGACAATTTGCTTTACCAGATCAAACCAAGTCAATCTTCTCTTATAATAAATCCAGGAATAGTTGTAGTCCAAGATAGATAAACCATCTTGTTTACCTGATTTATGGTACAGATGTGTCCTCACACACTGTTGTTCAAGCCGTGGCAAATAGTCCCTCTTGGCATGCCAGGTTCCAGATGCAGTCTTTCTTACTTTAAAATATGTCTTATTTGCATAATAAAACAACTGGGAGTAACAAAACTACTTTACTAGATTGCTCCGATCAACTTGATGAGCTTTATGCTGTATGTACATCTGTGTGTGACTAAGGGGGACATGTACTAAGCAGTGAAAAGAGTTGAGAAGTGAGCCAGTGGAGAAGTTGCCCATGGCAACCAATCAGCATTGAAGTAACATTTGTAATTTGCATACTATAAAATTATACAGAGCAGCTGACTGGTTGCCTTGGCAACTTCTCCATTAACTCACTTCTCCACTCTTTTCACTGCTTAGTACATCTCACTTAATATGTGTAAGAAGATCTAGGATGCAGCGGCTGCAGCTTTTTCTCATGCCATGTTCCCTTGTGCTTCATTTGCAACTTTGCACTTATTTAAAACTAATTCCTGTGCAGTTAAAGTCACAGCCTAGCATCTCTGGTACACTGTGAGCAGCTTTTTCTCAAAGTGTCTGAGTTGCGCTGGGCCAGATCTACAGCACAGTCACCTATTACTCAAATCACCTACCCTATTCTGAAAGCAACTAGTGGTAAATCCCTCAGCACAATGGAAATAATGTCAGTGATGACAGTTGGCTCAATAAGCTCAGCAGCTGAATAGAGGAGGCTGTAATCTCCTTGCATATCACCAAGTTTATCTTTGAAACACTCTGTAACAGAATTAAAATCAGAAGTTTCTAGCATGAAATAAATCATAAACAAGCATAACTTAAATAATCAGATATCATTATGTGGGTAATCAAGCAGAGACTGAGGGGGGTATGTATGAAACCTTCCGAAGAGGAGTGGAGAAGTTGGACACAGCAACCTATCAGCTTCTAGCTATCATTTATTAGATACATTCTATAACATGCTAGCTGTAAGTGCTACAGATGACAGTAGAAGGAGCAAGAAGACCACTGGTACAAACCACAATAATTCAACATATGGAACAGGAAACTGCTAGGCAAAGCCAGCTTGAGGACCATTCCAGTGGAGTTGCAGCACAAGAGCACCACCCCATAGTGGGCGTAGTGCGGACGCTTTCATGACCCGCAGCCACTGTGCTGCATCCTCATAGCCTGGCAAGGACATCGCTAAGCTCTTCTAGGTGTTTCAGGGTGGCCCGGGGCAGGGCGTGACCATACAAATGGTGACGCGGCTGCATGACCTGACGTCATAGGTCATGTGGCCGAACGATGTCCCTGCCTAGGCACAGCTATGCATACTGATGCAGGACAGACTGTAGTGATGGACTCCGGCAGAAATGATAAGGGGCTGAGAAGGTCCTGAGGGACTGCGCTGTAGAGTGGAAGGGCTAAGCATGTGCTTAGGGGCTGAGGGTCTGGGTGAGGAGTTAGGGATGAAGGAGGGAGTGGACTAAGTCTCAACCCATTGGTCTGGTCTGGGCTCAACTGGAGGGAGGCACTCACTGATAATGAAAAATGCTAGTGAATGTATTTTATTTCATCCTGGCTGTGTCGCTTTTTTCCTGTGGAAGTCAAAGTGTGTGATTGTTTTTCCCTGTTGGGGCCAATGTATTATGTAATATATTTAAGTATTATGGATATAGTTGGATCGGGGGGTGGAGGGAATTTGTTTATGCAGAGTGCTAGTCGCCCTGGGGCCAGCAATGCTGCTAGGCTTAAACTGTCCAGTGCTATCTTTGGTTTGGTCTACTGATTAGGAACTATGGAAGTTTGGACAATCTTTTAAGATCAAAGAAAATGTTCACACACAAGCAGAAATTTATACTTTTAACCACTGACACTTTGGCTCCATAATAAACTTCAGCATCGCCAACTTGTAGACCAATACCAGTGCTGTTCAGATATCAATATACTGTAGGAAATTCTGTGACAAACAGGAAATTATCCCACCTTCACGTTACATTTAGTGAGCTGTACTGTATGAGCTTCCTCTACAGCCCTTTGGGTTCTAAGGCTAATATTGGTTAAGGCACTGTATTTATATTATACACGTCACTTCAGCCCCAACATCCAGAAATCAATGTAATCCAAGAACTATCATTTATAAACTCTACATATGCTTGTTCCAAATTTATAGTCCTATCGTTGTGCTAGTCCTGAAGTGATTAAGTCCTACAGTTAAATATGTTATTTTAGTCATTCCTGTGAGAAAGAAAAGCTACTACTTTGATGAGTATATATTAGATGTTGAGATGTCTTATATAATTAGTGGTTTTGGTCTTGGACTCAGCTTTTCCTCTACTTTCCATCCACTTTTATAAAAGCTATCCAGTCTCTCACTCCTGGGGCGTAGCCAGAACCTTGTGGTCCCCAAAGCAACATTTTCAAGGGGCTCCCATCCCAATGCTTCCAGAGCAGGGGTGTCAAACTCGCGGGCCACGGGCTGCATGTGCCCCCCCCCCCTCGCTTCCCTTTGTGGCACATGGGCAGGGTTCGGGAAGGGGTCCTTTTGCAGCCCAACCGCCTTCTTCGGCAGCAGTGCCGGTATCTTAAATCAGGCGCCGTTTTGTGAGCCAATCAGAGCTTGTGGACCAGCAGCCAATCACGAGCTGCCGGTCCGAGAGCTCTGATTGGCTCATGAATTGGCGCCTGATTTAAGATACCCATGCCGCTGCTGAAGGCCGGACTAAGGAGCATGCACAGCCAGGCAGCAGATCCCAGGCAGCAGCGCCAGTGAGAACATTGGGGCATATGTGTATCTGGCACATTGTGGGCATATGTGTATCTGGAACAGTGTGGGCATATGTGTATCTGGCACTATCTGGCACTGCACTAATGGTGGCATATGTTTATCTGGCCCCCATGTATGTATCACACACCCATTTTTTGGGCGAAGTCGCGCGCACACAGTACCACTAAGAAATTTTTCCTACTTGCACCACTGCATTAAAGTAAATGTTTTCTTCACAATATTTGACATCTCTTTGATTATACTTTATTGTTTTTCTTTAAAAAAAAACCTTTGAAATTGCATATAAGACTTTTTATTTTTCTTGCGGCCCATGCAAGACTTAGGCCTTGATTATTCGGCCCAGTTGTGATTTTGAGTTTGACATGCCTGTTCTAGAGAGACAATTCCCTGCAGCAGTTGTTAATTTTATGCCCTATAATAGTGCCCTAGTTCATTTTCTGAACCATAGTAGAGCATTATTTAATATTATGCCCATAGTAGAGCCTTAGTTTCTTTTATGAATCATAGTAGTGCTTAAGTTCACCCTATGTCACATTTCAGAGCTGCCAGTACACATTATGCCGCACAGTACCCCAAATTCACATTATGATATACTGTATAGTGCTCCCCGTTCATATTGTGCCTCATTACAGTGCCCCGGTTCATATTATATAACATTAAAATGCCCTTCAGTTCTTTTTATACCACACTACATTGAGCAAGTCCAGGGGCATACCTAGATTAAAAGTACCTTTATGTACCACCCAATGGCGAAAAATATATATAACACATGTAACTTTGACAGGGAAGGTGGTCCCTCTCAGCTCTGGGTCCCATAGCAGCTGCCCTGCCTGCACCTATGGTAGCTACGCCCTTGTCTCACTCTGTCTGTTACTTTCTTTAACTGCTGACATAATAGCTTGGAAATTTATATAAACACTCCGTAATGTCAAAATATTGAATCTGCTATTAATCTCTACTTTGGTTGAAAAGCCTGACAAAACACTGAAAAGATGAAAATGATGTATGTGCTGAAGCTGCCTACAGTGAACGTATCCATAAATTACAATGAGAAAATGAGCCTCATAGAACACAGGGACCTAGAATAGTAACTGCTCTCCAGTGCCTGCACAGCTAATTGAACTGAACCACTGGTAACGTACACCAGTCTAATTCTCTGTAGTTTGAAGAAAGGAAATTAATTACAACGAAATTGTAAAAAGCTAGTTTATTTCCTCCAGGCACAGTAAACACTGTATTGGAATCTGGAAGCGAACCAGTATTACAAGGAATGGTATAAGAAATATACCCTATGGGCATTCTAGGTACAAATGAGTACAGAGACATTGTGATTCTTCCAAACTTCCATTCCAGGTCTCTTCGTATACAGAGAAAATCCACTGGCTATGAAAACTAGATACCGTTTCCTCCTGAAAAATAAAACGTATTTCTCTGCTGTGTTTATGACTTGCTCAGTGGGTTACATTGGGCAAAAGGCCTTGTGAGAATCTGTTTTCACTCTACAGTATGTTCCTACAGAAGGTAGCTCATCCATCTTCGAAGAAATAATAATTTTTACTTCTACAGCACACTACGATTAATTAAACCTGGAAAGGGTAGCATGTTCTTAGCTGCGCACAAAGTCTATAAAAGGTACAACCATAATGTACTGGCACATTTCCTAAATGTACTAGTTTCTTTGAAGTGGTGGAAAAAGTGACACAGACTGCTGACCTAAAGAAGAAGATCAGAGAGGTACTTTACCTCTAATGTCATGTTGAGATTACCGAGATATGGAACATGGCACTATTTATTGGATCTTAAAGATCAAGTAACACCACTAATTGACAAGTCTATGAAAGGGTAAATATTACTTAGCTTCTCTAACTAAAATAGACTTGCTTGTTTATTGGTAGATTCATACATGGGGCAGTGCCAATGATGCCACAACAACTCAACTTAATGTCTCAGCTTCATGGCATTCATCAGATCCCATTGAGACACTCTCCTTAAACTAAGGAAGAATACATATGTGTCTGTAAAAGAATGGAGGGATAATACTACACTCAGGGGCGTTTCTACAGAGGAGGTGGGCCGTGTGGCCCTCCGGGTGGGCCCCCTCCTCTGCACGGTACTGTACCGGAGTCAACTGCGCATGCGCAGGTCTCCGTAAACATGGCGCCTGCCATGTTCCGGAGACCAATTTGGCTACCGCGCATGCGCGGCGCCCATTTTGGCTGCGATTCTTGGCGCGATAACAGCTCCCGGTGCTGGACTCCGGAAAGGTAAGTATTAAAATGGGTGCGGTGTGGGCCCCCCTGGACCCAGGGGCCCATGTGCGCCGCACCCATTGCACCCATTATAGAAACGCCAATGACTACACTGAACTAAGTAAGGTTCAAATCTGAAAATTTTTATTTTGTCATTTAGTAGTCATTCAAGGACACAACATGGAGATTCACATGAGTTACAATTCTGAGTTTCCAGATAAAACATGTGCAGACAGAGTTAGATTTGGGTGGGGTGTGTTCAAACTGAAATCTAAATTGCAGTGTAAAAAATAAAGCTGCCAATATTTACCCTGCACAGAAACAAAATAACCCACCCATATTTAACTCTCTGCAGTGCCATGGGAGGTAATTCAGAGTTGATCACAGAAGCAAATTTGTTAGCAGTTGGGCAAAACCAAGGCCCTCATTCCGAGTTGTTCGCTCGCAAGGCGATTTTAGCAGTATTGCACACGCTAAGCCGCCGCCTACTGGGAGTGAATCTTAGCTTCTTAAAATTGCGAACGATGTATTCGCAATATTGCGATTACACACCTCGTAGCAGTTTCAGAGTAGCTTCAGACTTACTCGGCATCTGCGATCAGTTCAGTGCTTGTCGTTCCTGGTTTGACGTCACAAACACACCCAGCGTTCGCCCAGACACTCCTCCGTTTCTCCAGCCACTCCCGCGTTTTTTCCGGAAACGGTAGCGTTTTTATCCACACGCCCATAAAACGCCGTGTTTCCGCCCAGTAACACCCATTTCCTGTCAATCACACTACGATCGCCGGAGCGAAGAAAAAGCCGTGAGTAAAAATCCTATCTTCATAGCAAATTTACTTGGCGCAGTCGCAGTGCGGACATTGCGCATGCGCACTAAGCGGAAAATCGCTGCGATGCGATGAAATTTACCGAGCGAACAACTCGGAATGAGGGCCCATGTGTACTGCAGGTGTGGAGGATATAACATTCACAGAGAGAGTTAGATTTGGCTGGGTTATTTTGTTTCTGTGCAGGGAAAATACTGCCTGCTTTATTTTTACACTGCAATTTAGATTTCAGTTTGAACACACCCCACCCAAATCTAACTCTCTCTGCACATGCTATATCTGCCCCCCCCCTGCAGTGCACATGGTTTTGCCCAACTGCTAACAAATTTGCTGCTGCGATCAACTCTGAATTACCCCCTTAACTACTAACTGTAGAGATGTAGAACTCACACACTTTACTTATTTCTTAATAGAACCCCTCCAGTTACACTACAGGTTGAGTATCCCTTATCCAAAATGCTTGGGACCAGAGGTATTTTGGATATCGGATTTTTCCGTATTTTGGAATAATTGCATACCATAATGAGATATCATGGCAATGGGACCTAAATCTAAGCACATAATGCATTTATGTTTTATATGCACCTTATACACACAGCCTGAAGGTCATTTTAGCCAATTTTTTTTATAACTTTGTGCATTAAACAAAGTGTGTCTACATTCACACAATTCATTTATGTTTCATATACATCTTATATACACAGTCTGAAGGTCATTTAATACAATATTTTTTAATAACTGTGTGTATTAAACAAAGTTTGTGTACATTGAGCCATCAGAAAACAAAAGTTTCACTATCTCACTCTCGCTCAAAAAAGTCCGTATTTCGGAATATTCCGTATTTCGGATATTTGGATATGGGATACTCAACCTGTACTAACAATAAAGGAAACTTAACACATTTATGTGTTATTCAGTTTGATTTAACATTTCCATATAACCCCCCATTTAGCTAGGACCATATGAGGGCTAATATGTACACTATGTGCCTCTACCCAGGTATGCTTTTATTGCTGCTCACTATAATGGGCCTACCTGGGAAAACCCATTGGTTACAATTGTTCCATGTACTAGGTAAGTGTTGTGTGAAAGTTTTTAACATAAAACATATATATATATATATATATATATATATATATATATATACCCACTTACACCTCAGCGCTGTTGTTGGAACACCACTCCATCCCTCTTCACAATTAAACATTTAATATAACAATTTTATTGGTTGATACCATAAAGATACATAAAATCAACTTTTAAATATATTTCAAAATACAAGTTCTAGATTTCATTAAGAAACAGTATTCTAACACTGTCTTAATATAATGCAAGACAAATAAGAACCTTACAAGACAAATATAGTTATGTGGCTGGAAATAATGCAGTGCAAGACGGCCGGAGCTCCAAGATTCCCACCCAACCTGTATGTTTTTTAACGCAGCGAACATTTACAAGGCAAAACCAGGTTGGATCTACCTTGTAAATGATTGCCGCTTTTAAAAAACGTACGAGTTCATCTGGAATTTCGGAGCTCCAGACATAACATCCGGCCTATATTCTTAATGAGTATGAACCCATCCTCCTTCTGTCTTTCCCGTCCAACTACTGCTATAACTAAGACTACAACGCATCTTATACCCAATGGAGTTGTATAATATATTTCTACTACTTCCCATTACTCGAGCAATACAATGGAGTCCCGATGCAGTTCCAAGCTATAACATTTAGCAATTAACAATATATATATATATATATATATATATATATATATATATACACACACACACACACACACACACACACACACTTTATATCCGGCACTCATAAATTCTATATGCTTTACTTGTCCTGTTGCCCTCCTTTATTACCTTCACCTGACAATGCAGGCATAGGTGATACAGACCATTCAATCCGGCTGCACTCAGGGATGAAAGAAGAGGCTAAAACACACTGTTTTTTGTCAACGTTTCAATGCCTATAGCATTTTCATCACGACACATGTTACATACAAATGACTCACCTATATGTGCTCCCATCACCATTGATTTCCGCTGCCGTCTCTCGCGGGTCCACTGGTTGGCATCGGTCAGTGACGTCACACCCAGTGCCCGTCACCAGGAAAAAGAGGCTAAACAACAAGAGACACTGATACCAATTTGTACATATAGATAGTTATAGAGTCAGGAGTCTCAGTGTTAGTGCTGCTGGCAGCTCTTATATACTCCTGGCTCCCCTATCACCTGACCCATCTGTCTCCTACCATGAAACAGCTGTTTTCCCACTAAATCTCAGGCATGAGCCCTTCTAGAGCTTTCTGTCTGTTTTATTTACAGTATTTATTTATTGTACATATTTTCCTACCTCACACTATACCCATATCCACCATAAATATACCTATGCATAGCTATATTGTCCCACTGACATCTCATTAACCCTAACTAGGGTTACATTTATGAATAAATATTAAATTACATTATTGTACATTAGCAGCAGGTGTGATAATACCTTATTTAAATAAAATATGTAATGAAAATAAGATGTACCCAATAAGTGTGTTTCTAATTTGGTATTCTTATTGTTTTTTTTCTGAATTTCTAGCTTTTCTATTTGTTCTGAATGTAGTTCTAGTTGTTGCCCTGTAGTAAGATCACACCCCTGGGTGAAATAATTATGATAGAAAACTACATGTCATTTCCCTGTGACAACATCACCAAGCTACCTGCAGTATGGCTGGGCCGGCACATATCTGAACTCATACTTGCACAGAGCCAGCAGCTGCAGTAGGGAAGCCAATCCTGCATACCCGGGAATGAGTTGATCAAAGAAAATATTATCCCCCCCCAGCCAGGAATAAAATAACTTTCAAGCCCCCCCCACCCCCCCAGCCTGCCAAGTCTTGCACTAAGAGAAAACATTCACTTGACTCGCCCTCCTGTCTCCTCCTGAGTCCACTCCAGAAATATTGAAGAACAGCATGGGTGTAGTATGATATGCCGGTGGCCAGGACCCCGGCGGCCAGCATACAGGTGCCGGGATCCTGACCGCCGGCATACCGACAGCTGGGCGAGCGCAAATGAAGAAGTCAATCACACAGAGCAGTGATAGTCCCACTCCTGCCACAGGTCCCTTTCAGACAGTGTGTCACTCACTGTCATCATCCAGCTCCGAGACTGACTCCACTGTATTCCGGAAATTCGGAGATTGGAGGCACCAATCCCAAAATGCAAATCTTGACCTCTTTTGGCCAATTCCCCAGGATCCTGCCGATCCTGGGATTGGCTTCTTTAAGCAGCAATGAGTAAACTTCAATATTAAATAAAGGGGGCCTGCCAGATATCTTGCATAGCAATGTGTTACACAAAGAAAAAAAACTCAACAGTATTGTTCTAGGCCAGACATTGCTTGGCCTTCTAAACAATAGATCACAGATGTCATGCTGTATTTGAAAATAGTATATTTTGGCTGAATGCATTTCATTGAGATATCTTATTTAAGGAGGGCATTCTGTTTTAATTGATATGGGGAGGCTAATGTAAACGTATATACTGAAAAAATAGTCGTTTTAGTGTATGGCAGTGGCGGAACTACCGCCAGTGCAAGCAGTGCCTTGCACTGGGGCCTGCCACTGTCTAGGGGCCCAAAGCAGCACGGCATGTAATGAGTCAAACTGACTCATTACATGCCGCTGTGTTCTGCATGCAACCGCCGCCACCGAGGACAGGAGAGGAGCGCAGCGGCCACGGGGGTGAAGGAGGAGGAGGGAGCCGCAGCAGCGCACTGTAATTGGTGGAGGCTCTGCTGCTGCTGTCCCTTTCCTTCCCCATAGGCTGTCCGCCGCTGTGAATGCTGGGAAGCGCATCCCAGCATTCACAGCGGCAGAGGGCAGCCAATGAGGAAGGAAAGGGACAGCAGCAGCAGCACCTCCACCAATTACACAGCGCTGCTGCGGCTCCCTCCTCCACCTCCCTCCTCCTTCTCCCCTGCCCGGGATCTCTGCAGAAGCTGCATGAGGAGCCTGAGCCAGCGGAGAGAGTAAGTATAATTATCTTTCTTTCTTTCTTTCTTTCTTTCTTTTTTTCTTTCTTTCTTTCTTTCTTTCTTTCTTTTTTGTCTGCCTTAATGTGTAAAAAGGGGGATGCTGTCTGCCGTAATGTGTAAAAAGGGGACGCTGTCTGCCATACTGTGTAAAAAGGGGACGCTGTCTGCCGTAACGTGTAAAAAGGGGGACGCTGTCTGCCGTAATGTGTAAAAAGGGGACGCTGTCTGACATAATGTTTAAAAAAAGGGGACGCTGTCTGCCGTAATGTGTAAAAAGGGGGACGCTGTCTGCCGTACTGTGTAAAAAGGGGACTCTGCCGTAATGTGTAAAAAATGGGACGCTGTCTGCCGTAATGTGTAAAAAGGGGACGCTGTCTGCCATAATGTGTAAAAAGGGGGACGCTGTCTGCTGTACTGTGTAAAAAGGGGACTCTGCCGTAATGTGTAAAAAATGGGACGCTGTCTGCCGTAATGTGTATAAAGGGGCTCTACCTGGTATAGTGGTGCTACTGTGCGGCATAATTTGAATATTGGAGACTACTGTGCACCGTTATATGAATTGGTATTATTTTGTGGCCACACCCCTTCCCCACGAAGCCATGCCCCTATATTTTTTGTGCCCCTGTTTTACATGGGGGGAGGGTCTCCGATGCCGTTTCTTGCACACAGTGCTAAAATGTCTAGTTACGGCACTGTTGCTAAGTATCCATTTCTCTGGCCCTGAGCAGGTCCCCCTCACCAGATCTGAGGGGGTGGACTTGGATGGGATGGGGGGGGGGGCCAAAGCATTTTGTCACACCTGGGCCCACCGCTCGCTAGTTCTGCTACTGGTGTATGGTGCTTGGTATTCAAAATTAAATATTACTTAGAGAACTGCTTAGACTTGCCTTGTTTGCCTCTACCTAATCTTAGGCATCAAAATATCATGTCCTGCTGGGCTTATAGTACATGTGTGTAGTACCATGGTGTGGGGTGGGTGTAGTGGTTAGTTGAGTACAACTTGGGTATACCTGGTTCTTGGTCAGCTTCTCACCTCAGATACTCTGTTGCTGTACCACACCTGGGCAGAGATGTAAGGACAGTACCTAGAACAGACACAAAGAGATATGATTTGGGGGTAACAAAATGAATTGTGGCATTTATTCTGAAACCGGGATGTCTGTAAAACCAATGCAGTTCAATTCTTCAAGGATAAACATATTGTAAACGTATATTATAAACCTTGCAATAATATGCATTAACACTCTACAAAGGACTTTAGTTCAATAGAAATAAACACGTCTAAAGACATTTAACAGATGTGTTCTAAAGTATTAAAATAAACGCAATATCTATCATGCTCCAAACCACTACAGGAATAATATCATAAATAATCACTTATTACCAGTGAGACTCACAGCACACACTAACTGCCAGGAAAGTTATTAGATAACACTAATGTCCAATATGTAATAAAAGTAAACAGGGATCTTGCAAGGTAACAGAGGTTATAGCTTAGTTCTTTATAAATAAATTGCAACCATCCTGTGTGGTGAGGTAGCATAGAAATCCTCCCTAATTATAAAATTATTACTTTGAGTAGGTATTTTTTCCTATGAAGTTTCAGTCTTTGCAGTCAGTCTCAGCAATGGAAACTAAGGCAAATTGAACATTGTATCTGTAATAACAGATAATAGTGTATATAACAGGTGGAATGGTCTTGCCTAAATGATCTGTTCCTCAGGGTCAGACTTTTCCTCCAAATGCAGGTACAGCAATGAAGATGGGTGGAAGTCCTGATCTCTAAGCTTGTTTATTTCTATTCTCTCAGATCTGCTTCCCTCTGATACTCTAGTGGCTTTTCTGAAAGTCTCAGTCACTCTGTAAAGGTTTTCTGCACATACTCCTCTATCAATCTCAAAGTGACTTTACTCAGCCCTGATGTCTCCACCTCACAAGATGGCCAGCTATTCTTCTCCCACCTTCCTTAGACCAACTGCCGGACAATTGATGAAGGTCTGGGGTGGAGCCAGGAGGTGTCCGGATCTCTTTAAAGTTTGTTAACACACTGTGTTCAAAGAACTGACTGTGGACAGTTCTTATTGGATAGCCGGTCATTTGCTTCTACTACCATTCGTTAGTGATACACCCAGAGCCGGCCCTAACCAATATGATGCCTTAGGCAAGATTTTGGGTTGTGCCCCCTAGCACCACCACTAGTTCTGCCTCTGACCCTGCACCCCTTTCCCAGCAGCATCACCCCTCACCCATAGCAGTCCTTATTTTGGTGTTCCTACCCCCTATATTTTAAATAGGAATAGGGTGCACATTCGGCGCACAGCCCAAAAAGATGTTTGTTTTTTCTGGGAAGGGAAAATTATGCCACACAGTACTGCAACTTTAATCACATTTTATCATGCGAAAGTGTCCCTAATTCACGTTACTACACACAGTATTACCACTTTACCTTATAAACGTTACCCCTTACATAGTGCCCCTTATTCACATTACATCACACTGAATTGCTCCTTATTCACATTACACCACACCATATTGCTCTTTATTCACATTAGACCACGCAGTAGTACCCTTTCTATACGTTACACCACACCGTAGAGCACCATATACACATAATGCCACACATTAGTAACACATTTATACACATATTACCACACAGTAATGACCCTTATACATCTGACACACATTATTAATGTCCTTATAAACATAATGTGCCTTACACATTATGCCAACCTTTATTAATGCCCTTATACAAATAATGCCACACATTAGTAATGCATTTATACACATAATACTACACAGTAATGCCCTATACACATGACACACATTATTAATGTCCTTATAAGCATAATGCGCCTTACACATTATGCTAACCTTTATTAATGCCCTTATACACATAATGTGCCATACACATATGTCGCACATCATTAATGCTCTTATACACATAATGACACACATAATGTGCCTTTCACATATGCCGCACATTATTAGTGCCCATATACACATAATGACACACATAGTGCCCCTTACACATATGTCACACATTATTAATGCCCTTATACACATAATGACATGCATAATGCCCCTTACACATATGCCGAACGCTACTACACAACCAATCCACTCACATACAGCACTCACACATTCGCTAACACTGTGACCTCTGCCTCTGCTTGGATACAGATGTGTCCTCATAAATCTTGCCTCAAAGTGCCATGCAGCAGGAGATGCTTGGCGTGAGTCAGCTGGCAGCACTGCTAACGTTGGGTGCCTAATTTTGATGAAAATGCATCTTATTTGCATTGCTAGGATGCACAAGCAGCTTCTGCTGATAAAAATGATATGTGGCATGCCTATATACTGTGTGCGACTGTGGCTGTATCTGCATACGAAATGCTACACACAGAATATAGGCATGCCGCATATAATTTTTATCAGCAGAAGCCCTCGGCATTAGCCTAGTTTGCCTATGCCTAAGGCCGCTTCTGGAGACACCCCTTTGAGAAGTTTTTCAGATTAATTTACGATGTGTGGTTTTTATGTGTATTTGTTTTACTAATTATAAGTACTACATTATGTATTTAATTTTCCCTTTTTTTGAGGGGGGGGTATATCATAGTATACACATACCGTATATGTATACTACTACTGAGCTGTTAGTCTTTAATTGCTGAATATAGAAGATTGGAGAGTGATTACTGATTAAATCCAATTGGGGACTGTTTTTTGTGAAATAAACTAACCTGAAGGATGGAGGAACATACAATTCATTTTGGTTCCCTAAGAGTGAACATGTGATACATTGTTGGACTGCACCAGTGGAAAGTATTCCATTTCTTTGTTGTGAAACACATACAAATGCATTACAAAGACTATACAATATAACTATCAAAGGCAGGGACCCCATTTTGAATTCCACATGCAGAATTAATTACATTTTATGACATTTCAACAAGCAGCAGATTAAAAACTGCACAACATTTTGCAATAGCACTTCACTATATGTTACACCATGCCTTCTACGCAACGTATTTCAAATGTCCAGTGGCTTAGACAAATACTTCATCAGTTGCTGATGTTCCACTTGTGGAACGTTGGCAGGTAAAGGGTAGATGCAGGTTCACGAATCAGCTAATCACTTAACTGAGGAAGCAGGTGACCTCATGACAGTCAAACACCCAAAAATGTCATAACCACAAGGCTCAATAGGTAATGTTGTTATTAGAGTGTAAGAAATTCTGCTAAGTATGATCTTTCCAATATTACCTGGGCTTAACAAAAAAATAACTTAAAAAAATTACCCCCACATGTTTAAGTAGATGCAAAGAGATACATTTCTGCCAAGATTGGCAGACTCAGTCACTAATCCGCACTGCCAACCAATCTTTTGCCTTCATATATTTTCTCTCCCCTAATGAAATCAGATGTCTGTCCTTCCCATCCTATCCTTCCTCTTCCTGAGGTCCCTCATGTCATTAAAAGTTTGTCTTTTTTAGCTTTTGAAACTCTTCTTTGTTATTTGTTTTATTATGCTGCTGGACCCGAGTTATTTGATGTAAGATCTGTACCAACACTAAAAAAATAAAAATAAAATAAAATAGTTTTTTTTTAATGTATGAGTGAGACTAGCAGGGGAATGCATATTTATCTGTTATTATACTGCATGTTTGTGATGTTTTGTTCTTATTACTCTCATTATTTACTACTTTCTTCACTTTTATGTTAAGGTTAAAGCAACCAATATATTTTGTCTAGATGTATTATGAAAATGAGCTCACTCTCCACAGTATGTTATTCCAGAAGCATTTATAATAGTAAAATAATTGGATATCTGTTTTTAGCAATAGAGAGTTCTCTATTGGATTTCAAAAGAGCTGTGACCAGAACCTAGCCTTTTAAAATGTCATGTTTTATTTGCTAATGCTTCTCCTGCCTGCACGTGCAGACTGTTCTGAGAGTGATTGCAAAAATGTGAATTGAAAATGAACTAATATTATTAAAAAAGGAGATGTAATTTACTATTGTGTTACCTAAATAGTAAATATGCCGAATTTGTCTGAATTAGGGTTATTTACAAAATGCTAAATTTCATTGCTTCTTGGGTTTTAATGACCCATAAGGCACACAAGCACACACCAAATTAATTTATTAGTCCTGGGTTCTAATGCAGAAATTCAATCTGATCCTAGTTTTGCAAATGTGCAAACTCATCTCACTACAGTACCTTCCTCCTTCCCCAGTCATCGCTATCTCTCTACCTTCCTGCTCTCAGGTCCCCATTGACTTGCTCACACTTCATGTCTTCTGTCTGTGTCCGCTCTCCTTAGATTGTAAGCTCCTAGGAGCAGGGTCCTCCTCCCTCCTGTTCTCTCAGCCTTCTTCTCTTGCACGTCAATTACAGCCCACTTGTAACCGCTCATCCCTTCCGCTGGTCACCAACGCTATTGATGACATGTCCCTATCTTAGCTGCTCATCTTCTTATCATCTGTATTGTGTACTGAGATATGTGTTGCTAATTGTTACTTGTGTCCTGTTTATTTTTTGGATACTTTAAGGGTAGGGCCACACATTGCAGCCAAGCGTGGGACCAGCTTGGCTGGAATTAGACTGCACATGGGCGCCTATGCAGGTGCCCACACATGTGCGGCAGTTCCGCCGCCGCAGAATCCAACGACAGCATGCTGCGGTTGGGCCGGATGGCAGGACAACGGGATTTCAGTGTGAAAACATACATTTCAATGTATGTGTTCCATTGAAATCCCTTGTGTCTCTGACTGGATCCTGTTCTGCGGCATCCCGCAGCACAGGATCCGTGTAAACACAAAACCTCCTTCCCGGCCAAGCGGGTCCCACTTGGCTGCTATGTGTGGCCCTAGCCTAATGTTCTGTTTTACCCTGTTCTGTCTCTCACTGTTTACTTTTGTACAGCGCTGTGGACCACTTGTGGCGACATATAAAGTGTAGTAATAATAATAATAATAATAATAATAATAAGCTGAAGATGATAACAGTGGACACTTTAGGTTCACCCCCTTCATTAATTTAAAACAATCCATTTATCACCTAAAATATTTGGTAGTTTTAAATTAATCCTGAAAATGAGAGGTACTGTGTTTGTTATATCAGTTTGTGTGTTTGTTTTCGTTCTAATTTTTTTAAAATCTCTTTATTCCGATTTTTTTGGTATTAACATGGAACATATGCACAGGAATAAAATACAGGGTGGTCCATAAGTGTTGCAGCACCCTTATAAAAAGGAAATGGGTAAAGAAATATTAATTAATCCAGTGTCTACATATATATGTGTGTGTGTGTGTGTGTGTGTGTGTGTGTGCGTGTGTGGGGGGGGGGGGTGTTGGTATTGGGTGTGAGAATCAGAAAGTGAGAGATTTTGTGAGAGTTCTCCTGTTTTTTTAAAGTGGCAATCATGTATAAAATCAACCTGATCTTGCCATGTAAATGATTGGCACTTTTAAAAGACCGGAGAACTCTGACAAAACTCTGACAGAATCAGAATCACTTTCTGATTCTCACACCATATTACATTAGCTCCATGATATGGAAGTAGGGGAAAACTTTTTAGGGTATGTCAACAGTCATGTGACATATCAAACAGATGCAGAATTTCGTAAAGGTGTTTCCACACTTATGGACCACCCTGTATATTATCTTTTTAAAGTCTCTGTCCCAACAGAAATACAGTAATGAAAAAGTTAAGTCCTACATACCATCCAACGGCACCTTTTTAGCAGGTGCAGTACCTTTTTTTATGGTCTGTACCAATTTTTGGCTCTCCAAACTTCCATTGAAAGTTTAGAAAAAGCCCTTTTTCCTAATTTGTACCGATTTTTGCACATGGTTTTGCCCATTGGCTAACAAATTTGCTGCTGCAATCAGATCTGAATTAGGCCCAGAATTTGCAGTGAAGTATTGCACTTTTGTAAATGAAAATATAAATCTACTCGAAAACAACAATAAATCATTTTGCCTACATAAAATCATTATGTGGAATATCACAAATTTATTGGAATAACATCTAATAATTGAAACAGGACTACAGTATACTTGAAATAAGACTACTACCCAAAATTGAAACATGCTTAATGCTGCCATTTGGTAGACATTATATGAATATCTGACACTCTTAGTAACACCTGTAATCATGGCAGTAAACTGTGGACAGCAATTAATATTTCCATGGATACAACTGCTAAATTGTTTACACCTGGCCTGCCAAACAATAGCAGCAGGCATATCTCAGTCTTACAAGGCCCAATTTCATGTAGAAATTCTGTGTCAAATATTAGTTGTGGAAACCATTGTAAGGATATTAATTACTATAAACCTGAAAGATAAAGATATAATCCATACCCTCCAACTGTACCTTTTTGGCATGTACAGTACCTTTTTTTTTATGGTCTGTACAAATTTTTGGCTCTCCAAACTTCCATTGAAAGTATAGGAAAAGGGCGTGACCACGCCCCCTTTACCCGTGACCACGCCCCTTTTAGGATTTGTTCCGATTTTTACGTATAAAATGTTGGAGGGTATGATAATCAAAACAGAGGCAGACCTCTACTTATTGAAAATAGAAGGTGTACTGTAGCCCTCTCCAAACAATGGGGGTCATTCCGAGTTGTTCGCTCGTTGCCGATTTTCGCAACGGTGCGATTAAGGCGAAAATGCGCATGTGCATGGTACGCAGTGCGCATGCGCTAAGTATTTCAGCACAAAACTTAGTAGATTTACTCACGTCCGAACGAAGAATTTTCATCGTTGAAGTGATCGGAGTGTGATTGACAGGAAGTGGGTGTTTCTGGGCGGAAACTGACCGTTTTCTGGTAGTGTGCGGAAAAACGCAGGCGTGCCAGGATAAAACGCGGGAGTGTCTGGAGAAACGGGGGAGTGGCTGACCAAACGCAGGGCGTGTTTGTGACGTCAAACCAGGAACGAAACGGGCTGAGCTGATCGCAATGTAGGAGTAAGTCTCGAGCTACTCAGAAACTGCTAAGAAATTTCTATTCGCAATTCTGCTAATCTTCCGTTCACAATTCTGCTAAGCTAAGATACACTCCCAGAGGGCGGCGGCCTAGCGTGTGCAATGCTGCTAAAATCTGCTAGCGAGCGAACAACTCGGAATGACCCCCAATGGGTGGTATTCAGTATATCGGTTGTTGGGATTTCAGCGCACAGTATACCGGCGCCGGAATCCCGACAACCAGCATACAGACACCTTTTCTTTTTCTTGGGGGTCCATGACCCCCTGGAGGGAGAATAGATAGCGTGGCGCGCATATCATGCCACCGAGCCCGCAAGAGTGAATTTGCGCTCGCCCCGCTGTTGGCAAGCCAGTGGTCGGGATCCTGGCACCCGTATGCTGGCCGCCGGGGACCCGGCCACCGGCAACTCATACCACATCCCCCCACAATACTGTAGGTGGTGATTTCTAAATGTATTTATTAAAATCATATGGAAGGATTGTGAGTGCACCTGTAGCAATTAAGATGTAATGCTTTATTAGGTATAGTTAGGGTCATAGAGAGTGGTGCCGTACCCAGGTACTGACGGGGAGCCGTGGCATGGTATGGGTCGTGATAATGCCCCCTAAAAATATGGGGAAAAAATGATGGGTAGCGCTATTTGCCCCTCAGCCGATCAGTTACAGGAAGGGGTGGGGAGGTGAGGTTGATGCCCAGTGCCTAACCCTTACCTTGTGATGGCAAGTGTGAGCATCCTCCTCAGCAGTGCCATTTTGCCAGTGGTATTCTGGAAGAGGGTACATGTGCACTAGAGAGCAAAGTGTCTGTCACAGTGCCAGAGACTTTGCCTCCACTGTGCAGCACCAGCTTCTCGAAAATGACACTGGGAATATGGCGCCGCAGAGGAGGAGCGTTCCACTTGCCATCACAAGAGGTAAGTACTGTATGTATGCTCCGGGTGACGGGGGAATAAAAAGGCAAAAGACAGTCTGATGCGAGTGACACAAGCCATGCCTTGTGCCACACAACGTTATACTAAATTTGTGCCTTCATACCAATTCTTTTGCAGCAAAAAATACTAATCCTAAGTAACTAATACACTATAAATAAATTTGTATGCAACCAAGATGTAAATTTAAGGAAAAGTACACAAGCATAGGAATCACTACCAGTTACAGAATAGGTATATCAGGTAGTTCACACGGGCAAATACAGTTTATACATGAGAAAAGGAGCTTTGCTACTGACACAGAGTTTCTCCTTTATGATGAACACAGCAGAAGTGACGTCACCAACCACTGAAACAGCAGACATCACACCGAAGCAGGAGGTGATTGCAACTCAGCATATCTAATTGATGGTTCACTGACATTATAACGAAAACATTGATGGTTAGTAACCATCGGTATCGGTATGTTCATCTCTATAAGATATATGTAGTCAGTAAAAAATGTGGGTAGATACAACCATCATGGGCGGGATGTATTAACATACATCGCCGCCCACCGCTGCAATGCTAATTGCATATGTACTAACATATGCGATTAACATTGCAATGCAGTGGCGGAGCCCCCCGCGATACCTGTGAGGTGGTGTGCGGGGGGTACTCCGTCACTTCCCTGGAGTCTCCATCTCCTCACCTGCCGGGAAGCAGGCAGCAGGCTGTCCCGGGTGCCTCCTACTCCCCCCTGCAGCCGGAAGGACGTCCATCTGTGTTGCTAGTGGGAGGGGGAGTTTGACTTCCAGGACCAGGGCTGCCTTAACGGAGGTATGCTGGATGGAGGGGGGTCAGCATCAGCGGCTCGGGACGGCGGAGGCGGCGGGTTGCGGTGGCTGGCTGTAAGAGGCCCATATAATCCTATAGGGTATCGCCATCAAAAGATGGCGATACACTCAGGGGCGAAAACGTGGCGGCCAGGTGTTAGTACATATGAAAATGCGGTAAAACCCGCGAAAAAGGGGGTTTTACCGCATTTTCCCTTTGGTATATCCCGCCCCATGTAAGAGACGTATATCTTATACTAACACAGTTTGCATTAATACCAGATATGTTTTAAACATATTGACAAAATGTATTCACAATAGTATTTATATACTTCAGATTTGCAGTAAGGGGTAGCATTCATGGATGGCTATTAAATAAGTTGTTCCTTTTCCACTGATTGCTTATATACTGTACCTCTAGTTCTCTATTCTTAATTAACAGGAACCTGATGTAATAATATTCATCCCCTTTAACTCTAAATTAGTATATAGTAGATCAATCCTCAACACATACTGTAGTTATACATTTGATATTGTTCAGCAACCCTCTTGAAGTTAGAGATCACAGAAGTGCTGTAGGAGTGATTATAGCATCAGTCATTAATCACTGAATCTTCTATACAGTAACTGTAGTCTATTGTTACTTTCATGAGATTAGTTGCTCTGACCCATGGTATTCCCAGCCTAACCTCAAATTCCATGCATGACTAACGGATTACCTATCCTTATAAAGGCAAGCCCGTCAGCACTGACCTCTCACATCTACTAGTACAGTACATGTTCCATCCCTAAAAAACCTACACTCAAGGCGATGTGACACTTGTAGCCAAGCTCTACCACTTACACATTTTGGATATACGACCTGCAGAATTTTACTCAGTATTTCAGTTGAGGAATTCCAATGACCTTATAATGCGCAATATAACTTCCCTTTTCCTGCTACTAATACCTATCACTAATCAATAAATGATTCTACTGGCCATTCCCATTGCATGACTACACTACTTTCTAGACTGAATCTCATTTTAAATTATAAGTTTCCTTTATCTGCTCTTGTTTTTCTTGCTGACAAAAATATTGTTCCTCTATGATTGACAAGAGCTCCTCTTGTAGTTATAAAAAGACACTCTGACATACATGACCCATTTTACCAAGGAGACTTTTGTCTGGTATATTTTTTCCAAACTTCAATGTTATCGTGTTCACAAAGTTTGTAAATGAAATCTGATGAGTTATTCCTCCTGACAGTCCTGCCAAAAACCGGACTGTCAGAGGCAATAATTGGGATTTTTATGCAGAAAAGGGTAAGAGCTTCTTGGAAGGGACAGTGGGGAAATGAATGAATAATCAGATCTTGCTTTAAATATCTGTCTGTCTGTCTGTCTTTGTAAAGGTTGCTCTATTATAAAAATAATGTTAGCTATTTAAAAGAAACTTTAAAACAATTTGTGACACTAATAAACATTTAACATTACATTTACAGCAGCTATCATCTATTATACTGCTATCCAAAGGATGTTTACAAAAGAAATACAGTAATATAGCAAATTAAGCTCTAAAGTCCTCTATTGGCTTGAAAAAAATTTCTCTCGACGTGCTAAAGGCGCGGTGATACCACTGCTCTAAATAAAATACGAGTGGCCCAAGGCTTTTGGCAGATGCTAGAAAACTTGTTTCCAAAAACTGCTCCTGTTCAAATAACCTTATAAAAGGCACGGAAATAATTGTTTTCATACACAATAAATTATTGTCTTTGTGTAGACAATACTTTTGTTTAATAACTGATTACTCTCTCATTTGCCTACTGTGATGTATTAAATTACAAGTTAAATGTTTGTTTTGTATTCTGAAACCTACAGTTCATTATTGCTTCAAACCTGTATGTGTTTTTTTTTTTTATTGAAAACCAAAACTATTAAATTGATCATTCTACTTCAGCACATGTTTGCAACTATGATGACAACTGTACAGTTTACAATAATCAGGGCATTTCCATATGTGTTTTTTCTGTATACCTGTCAGAGGTCTGAATAAACAGTAAGAACTGCACAGAAGCCGTGAACAATAATTGCCCAGTTTTGGGCTTGGGTCAGTAGTGGTTTGATCACAGGAGTCCAGCTGATTTGCTTCCACACCAGTTAGCTGTTTTACATTCTGTATGTGTTCTAAACTGACAAACTGCAGTGTGCTATTGTGTGCAGATAGATACTGAGTATATCTAACACAGAGATCATGTCATTATTTTAAAAAAAAATGACCCGATCAATCTATCGATCTATTTGTGTCCATATTTATGTATATGTCAGTGAGGAGATTGTATTGGGATCAGAGGCGGATTGGCCATAGGGTTTACAGGGAAGATTCCCGGTGGGCCGACGCACATGTGGGGCCTGTTTAGTTTGAGCACATGTGGTCCTTTTTATAGACATAATGAATAAGATGCAAAATAATTTGCATATATGAAAATGACTTTGCCACTTAGCCTGTGATTGCAGATGATCTAGTGTATGCTCTGTCTGCCTGCTTGGCTGACATATAAGATTGAGGGAATAGTGATTGGGATACGGTTGGTGTAATAAGCAAGAAAATATATCTTTCTAAAGAATGATATAGTTTCCAAAATTCTGAAGGTGTATCATATAATGTGCTCATAATATTTAATTTAATTTCCTTTTAACTTCCCCCTTGATGCTAGACATGCCCACTATCTGGGAAGTCTTTGGGGGGGCGGGGGGGGGGGGGGGGGGCGTGCTGCTGCCATGGCCCATGGCTAGACCTTACACCTCTGGTGCTGATCATGTGGGGCCACTAGTACAAGTTTTTCCAGGGTCGCTTTTTGTTCCCAATCCGCCCCTGATTAGGATTAACCTTCTACGTGTCAGACTCTGGGAATCTGTTGGGCGGGGACTAGGGAATGGACTTTGAAGCCTTGCAGTAAAGCAAGGAGGTTTAATGTAACTTCTCCGCATACTGGATATGAACAAGAGAGAAAGAGACTTAAAGTCTGTAACTGATACTTGACCACAGGTATGTGGCTGGATGTCTAGATAGCCAGTACACTGTTCAATGCTTAAGTTCAGATGCTCTGTGTAGCTGGGTAGCTAGGATAGCTGGGACTCAGCTTGGTGCTTGACCATAAATGAACAGAAGAGCAGAATAACTGGATAGCTGGGACATCCCGAACATGGCTTAATACTTGACCGCAGGTGCAAAGCAGAGCAGGGTAGCTCGATAGCCGGGCACGGCTTGATGCCTGACCACAGGTGCACAGCAGGGCAGGATAGCTGGAGTAGCCCGGACACAGCTTGATACTTGACCACAGGCGCACAGCAGGGCAGGATAGCTGGAATAGCCGCGATACGGCTAGAAGCTTAACTGCAGGTGCACAGCAGGACAGGCTAGCTGAATAGCTGATATAGCCAGGACACGGCATGATGCTTGACCACAGGTGCACAGTAGGGCAGGATAGCTGGATAGCTGGAATTAGCCGGATGGTCAGGCAAAATGACACTGGGAACACCAGAACTCCTTTGCAGATGTCAGCTGAGTATTCAACCAAGTTCCAATGGAGCGAACTGCAGACCTGAAAGGAGAACAAAGCACTGAGCCTGGAGTAGTGATGGCCATCTACCATCGATGATTCAAAATCATCAATGGTCTGTGACCGATGGTAAACTACTTTTACCATCGATGGGGGAGAACCAGATGGTTTTCCACCATCGATGATAAAGAGCTATCAAATATTTTTTTATATTTTCTCCACGGTGTCAGTGACACGGAGCTTAGCTCCGCCCCCTGACACCCATGAAGCCACTCCCCAGGGCCCTGATTGGCCCGCTGCTAGCTCAATACTAAAGTAATGGTGGCCACTGATGGTTCCCTTACAGATGGTTTCCCACCATTGAGGTTATCCACCAATGGTACCATCGATGGTAATCATCAATGGATAACCCACCGATGGCCATTCCTGCCCTGGAGAGACTTCCACTCACCTCCTTTATACCCTGGAGCATCTGTGGCTTGGCTGGACATATCACATGGGGCGTGGTATGGAAGGTAGATAGTAACTAGGTCGACAGTGTCTAGGTCGACTACTATTGATCGACAGTGACTAGGTCGACATGGTCTCTAGGTCGACAAGGTCTCTAGGTCAACATGTTCTAGGTTGACAGGTCAAAAGGCCATAAGCTTTTTAATATTTTTGTTCCAGAGTAGAGTGACTTTTTATTTCATACATGACATATAAACACAATTTACTTAATTTAATATTTTTGTCTGAATATTTTTGGTCTAGGGGTGTCATGAAAAATATTCTAATACTCTAGGGTGCTGTGACTCAAAAAAGTTTGGGAACCACTGGCTAAGGGTGTTGATTGACTAGTTGTATGATGAATGAAACACTAAAAAGTGACCAACAAGTAATTAAATGGACACATTAGGTGTAGGCTAGCGATAGAATGAGGAAGAGAGATGCAGATGCACACTCCTAGCACTAAGAACACTGATAGTAAAAATAATTTAAATAAACTCACAATTAAAATGGAGTATAATTGAAGTTCTTAGCACACATTTGCGCAAATATGCGGGCCCATGTACCGCGACCAGGTGACTTCATCACATGGGTCCCTAACATTCCTAATGCTATCACATTATATAAATTTATACAGGACTTACCTCTAAATAGTGCCCTTACAATGTGTGATCTGAAATGCAGGAACCCAGCTAATTAAAACACCTGAGGGTAAATGGGAGGGGTGCCAATACCAGAGGAAGGAAGCCTTGCCTTCCAGTGTACAATATATACACAAATATAGAGGAAAAAGGGGGGCCTGGACTGCACACCCTAATACTAGAGATTTCAAGAGGTGCTATCATGCTGAGGCTTCTAATACTATGCTGGAGTAAGAGAGATGCAGATGCACACTCCTAGCACTAAGAACACTGATAGTAAAAATTATTTAAATAAACTCTCACAATTAGAATGGAGTATAATTGAAGTTCTTAGCACACATTTGCGCAAATATGCGGGCCCATGTACCGCGGCCAGGTGACTTCATCACATGAATCCCTAACATTCCTAATACTATCACATTATATACATTTATACAGGACTTACCTCTAAATAGTGCCCTTACAATGTGTGATCTGAAATGCAGGAACCTAGCTAATTAAAACACCTGAGGGTAAATGGGAGGGGTGCCAATACCAGAGGAAGGAAGCCTGGCCTTCCAGTGTACAATATATACACAAATATGGAGGAAAAAGGGGGGCCTGGACTGCACACCCTAATACTAAAGATTTCAAGAGATGCTATCGTGCTGAGGCTCTTGAAATATTTAGTATTAGGGTGTAATGTAAGAAATATTTATATACCATCTCATTATTGTTGTAAGCCTGAATGAGGTTGCATAAAGTTGAACTAAAGCTTGCAGCTTTCCCTGAATTTTCTAAAAATCAAAAAGCTTGTGATCCTCAGAGAATCTGCTATTCACTGTTTTTTTTTGTTCTGGTTTTGTGTGTGTGTGTGTGTGTGTGTGTGGGGGGGGGGGGGGTGAATTGATGTATTGAAATGTGTTGTCTAGTGTATCCTCTTGTGCTGTAACATGCCAAGACAAGGACTAGAGAACGTATGACAGTAACAATACTTGTTATTGATCATCCAGGACCTGCGCAGGAGAAAGTAATCCTGCATTCATAGTGTTGTTTTCACATAATTATTAATACCCTATTATTGCTTTATGAAGTCTTTGCTTATAGCATCTGCCACTCCATAAAAAGTTTCATGTGATGACTGATATTGGGGTGCCCCCAGGTTTTGAATTTCAAATTATAGGGGTTTATTCAGAGTTTTAACTGACAAGTAGTATAATGTACAGTACATGAAAAAAAAAAAAACAATCCGCAGGGTATTAAATGGACTTGGTAGGTGCATGATACTCGTGAACTGTGGACAGTGGTAATATATCACCAATTGAGTGAACTTCTTGAGGTAATCTTAATGGCAGACAAGAATACAAAGTAACCAGTCCAAGCAGACAAGCAAAGTCTAAATAAAATCCAGGGTCAAGGCTGGTGACAGACAAGCAGAGTCAAGGAAAAACCCAAGTTAAAGGCAGTCAGGAAATGGAACTATCTCCCATGAAAGAACAGCACTCATTATGACAAATTATGGGGCATAAGCAAATGAGGAATATCAGCAATACTGAGTTGCTCCTATTCTGATCCCTCCACTTCCCCCCTAAAAAAGAGCAAACGGAGGCCTTCTATGAGCATGTGCAGGTATGGTGTATGTGCAGTGAAGCTCCTGTCAGCCATCACTGCTCATCCTCCAGTCCAGCACATTCTCAGCTGAAGCCCTTCTCTGCTCTTTTTGGAGCAGAGTGGGGGCCAGGAGGAAAGAGTGGCCCCCACTTAACTTTGCTATGGGACCCAGCAATGCATTAGTGCCTGCAGTGAACCCTTCCTCTATTCTTATGCAGTGCGTGTGTAATGAAAATTACAGTCATTTAAAGAGTATACAACATTTAAATGATAATATGTATGTACAGAGCATTAACCATTGTCTGCTATATAATTTTGGTTTAAAAAACTTCAATGTCTGGTATCCTCCCACAATCCAAAAATATACTGGTAGGTTAATTGGCTCCCAAGAAAAAACTTAACCCTAGTGTGAATGTGTGTGAGTGTACATGTGGTAGGGAATATAGATTGTAAGCTCCACTGGGACAGGGACTGATGTGAATGGCCAAACATTCTCTGTAAAGCGCTGCGAATATGTGTGTGCTATAAAAATAACTAGTAATAAATAAATAAATTAACAAATAATTGTGTAATAAATTGTATTCAGGGATTTCCAAATGTGTGGTAGTCCGGTAACCCAATATTTGCTAGAAATATAATGCCCATGGCTAGGTTAGAAGAGGGTTTGGTGTTCTTTAATTTGAATAATTATCAGGTTGCATATTTGTTGAGCCAGCTTTGGGACTGGTTTGGGGTTAACTGCCCCATATCTTTGATTGTTCTTAAAAAAGATGTGTCCCAACCATTTTCCCTTTCGGATTTGTTGTGGTTTCCTATACTGTAGCTAATTATCCTCGTAGCTTTACCACCTCTAAGGTAGATTCTGCTACTATCATGGCCCAGCATAAACTGGTGAGGAGGATATATAGATGTCCTCACCAACTCTTTCTCTGGCTGGTATAGCCCATATGATTCCGGTTTACTAATAGGATTGACATAGGTCTCTCTACTCTTAGGGAAGATGTGTCCGATAAATGTTTGCTTCCCTCCTCTTGCTTACAGTCCGTCATTACTATTCTTTTTCAGGATTTGCAATTGAGGCATTGGTTACAAAGTGGGCACACTTCAGCACCTAGAAAACCTTGTATGTGTAGAAGAAGTTTACCTCTGCTAATCATAGAGGTGGTCTTATGTGGTGGTACCATTTGCTATTGCTTGACACAAAGAAATTTCAATTCCCTACCCAATCAAAATGGCAGAATGCCTTCTCAGTCATTGTCCAAAAATGTATAGGAGATTATTTTTTTAGTGGTACTGATAGTAAAAATGGGTGTGGTCACATGTCATGAGGGGGGGAGTGGTCACACAAGACTAGGGGAGTGGCTACCTGCCAATAGGGGCATGGACACATTATGCCACACACCAAAATGCCCATTACACATTATGCCACACACCGTAATGCCTATTATATATTATACCACACACTGTAATGCCTATTACATATTATGCACACACAGTTATGCCACTGACACCATTTTATGTCCCACACACAAAAATGCCCCTTATAAATTATGCGCCACAGTAAGGCTTCTATTTACAGTACGTGCTGCCATGGGTTTCATGGCAAAAGATGCAGCTTTCTGCATCTTCTCCTGGTGGTGCCAGTGTTCCCAACACTTCTGGGTAACGCTATATCTGCAGTGGCGTAATTATACATTTTGCGTCCCCCCCCATGGCATTTTAGTGCCGCTTACATGCATAATGCCCCCTGTGGTTCCGCTTACATGCATAATGCCCCCTGTAGTGCCGCTTACATGCATAATGCCCCCCTGTAGTGTCACTTACACACACACAATGCCCCCTGCTGTGCTGCTTACATGCATAATGCCCCAGTAGTGTTGCTTACACACATAATGCCTCCTGCAGTGCTGCTTACACACAATTCATCTACTAGGATTTACCACCCTACATGCTCGTTGCCAGGGGTTTCTTGCTCATTGCCAGATGTTACATGTTCATTGTCAAGGGTTTCTTGCTCATTGCCAGAGGTTGCATGCTTATTGCGGACAGAGACCCTGCGCCCTGCGGCATCGGCAGTGGGCTGGTGGTACTGTGTACCACTAGCATTTTTCTTAGTGGTACTCTGTACCACCCTGTACCATCCTACTTTCAGCACTGTTTACAGGTGTCCAGTTGTATAGAGCATGCAGAAATGTGTTTGAAGTTATTTGGTCTCACTTTGCTGCCATATGTATTCCTGTGGGCTGCCTGCGGTGTCTATAAAGTATGTAATCACTTAAATGTGTCTGGCATTTCACTCCTGGTTGTTCCCACTGTTCTGAATCATGGGCGCCGTCATCTTGGACTGTATTACATCATCTGTTCTATTTAAACCAGGAACTGCTTACAGGAGATGAGGTTAGGATCCAAACTGCTGGAATCCCAAACAAGAACTGCCTGGATGCCACACTCGTAAGCTGCAGGGGGGGGGGGTCATGTAGGTTTAGGCTGTGGGTAGGAAAGGTTAGACTTAGGTACCACCGGGGAGCGTCAGGGCTAGAATGTGAAAGGGCAGGGGTAGGCTAGGGTCAGGCTGCACTAAAGGCGGTTTAGGGAGTTAAGGGATCAGGATTACCTTACTTATTAGTAGATTTCAGGATATTAAGCTCCTGGATGCCACTGTCGGTATTGTGACAGCCAGCATTCCAAGCACCTTGATTCAATCTGCTAACAGTACATTGACAGTACAACATCACTCTCTGAGGATCAGTACCCCTGCTCCTGGTTCAGCATCTGCTCCAGTATTGGTTCTCAGTATTCTCCTCAGTGTGTTCCAGCAAAACTGCTTCAGTAGGTGCTGTGCAGCATTCTGCCTCAGTGTGTTCCATTAAACCTGCTTCAGTATTGCTTCTCAGCATTCTCCCTCAGTTTTCCAGTGCTGTCTAGAATACCTTATCTAGCATTGCTTCACAGCATTCTGCTCCAGTGAGATCCAGGAGACCTGCTCCAGTATTGCTTTAAACCATATTTCACTGCAGGCTGTTCCATTAGTGCTTCAGCATCCAGTTCCAGTGTTTCCTGCCTGCTTCACTTGTGCTTTCAGCACATACTGGGTCATTCAGACCCTAATGCAGCCATGCGTCTGTATGCGGCAGCTGCATTCGGGTGGTCTTACAGGATGTGGCCGCATAGTGATTGCCAGTGGCGGCCATCGGGGGCGGAGATGCAGCATTTTGCGGGCAGGCTGAACAGGAGCAGGCTGGGAGCGTTTTAGGGGCAGCTGCATGACGTCACACGCACCTGCTCTGATTAAAAAAAATAGCCATGAACCGCCTGACGTGCTGCCAGGGGTCAACCTTAGTTTGATGCCTCCACAATGTAATTTATTTATTTATTGAAATGGAAAAAAATGGAATATAAAAAAATGGAATATCAAACTCAATTTTTTTTTACAGTTACCCCCTAGAGTACTGTGTATGCTGTGAATTTGACATTTTTATCAGGTCCCCCACCAGAGATATAAGAGGTCAATTTACGTGAAAAATTTAAAAACAAGCAATTTCAAAGTGCTCTAATAAAAAAAGTAAACTAGTTAGGTAACTCAAAATCTGGTTGACAAATTTTTGAGTATATAACTATTCCCAAACAAAATTACAGCTCTGAAATTTAATTCCTTCCCACTGAAATACAGTACAATCTAAATAATAAACTTTTTTTTAAATCTGACAATTAACTGTGAACTTAAATTTCAGTCATAAGGAAGTGAAGTAGGGAAAAAGTTGTACTGTCTGCAACAGTGACAAATGTCATACGCCATGATACAAAAATGACCGCCATCTTATTATGAAGGTAATAAAAAAATAAAGTAATGGTGGTTTCTGACTACTAACTTACAGGGGTCATCACACACAATTAATTAAAAAAAAATAAAGATGCTCAAGCAACCAATTAATTAATTTAATTCTGGACCATTTGATATGGATTGACCCTATGTCAGGATGAGTAACAGTGAAAAAAAATGAACAAGTGCATAATAAAAAACAAACAAAAACCCCCCACACATTTAAACAATACAGACAAAAACAGTCATATGATAATAATAATAATAATAATAAACAGCAGCAACAACAACAATATTAATAGCAATAAAAAAAAATTGGCTACATGTTTGATATAATTTGGCACAATTCCACTTTTTTTCAGTAGTTTTTCAAAATAACCATCTTGAAGTATAGTCAATATTAGTGATTCCCAGCCAATCTCCATAGTAGGGAACAAAAATACACACAGCTCATCAGGGTTTCCACAGTTTGGCGATAAAACAGTTGTAATTATTTTATTTACGTGTACTGTCACTAGACTAGCTCATGAAGTACAGGCCTCCAATAGAGTTGTGTCATTATAGGGATTTCACTGTGGAGTGCTAGATGGGACTTAATTATCTGTTTCTTTTACATCTGGTGCACTTAACATCTAATGTCTAGAGATTAAAAAGGATAATTATTAATGAAAAAAACTCAACTTGGAGACTCTTGTACTATCTCATCAATAATATAAAAAGAAAAGGAAAACTGACAACTAAACACATTTAATGGTATTCTGAACAGAAAACACCATGTGCAGTATTTACTAATATTTTATTTTGTATGGTACCTACATATAACACAGCAGTTTACAGAGACTATTTAATCATTCTCATCAGATTATTCCCCAGTGGAGTTTACAGTCTAAGTTTTATTTCACACAAACACACATTTGTCAGGAACCTAATAACAAACTAGTATGAGTTTGAAAAATGTGGCTGAACATTAGAGAACCTGGAGGAAATAAAACCAAAGCATATACACACACGTTTCATGCCATAAGGAAGCGGTTCCCAAACTTTTTTGAATCACGGTGCCCTAGAGTATCAGAATTTATTTAATGGCACCCCTAGGCCAAAAGTTTCTTATTGAGAACTTTAGAAAGAAATATTACATTTAATAAATTGTGTTTATATGTCATCCTTAGGTTCAGTTATGTGGTGAGGGACAGGATTTGCTTATGTTTGTCCACATATTATGACTGACAGCCACTAGCACTGGCATTGCCTGTTGCATTGACCATAAATAATTTGATCTTGTCCTGAACCACCAATCCAAGGTAGCCCTACAAATACCCAAGGCACCCCAGAATGCCTAGGCACACAGTTTGAGAACCACTGCCATAAGGTATTCCTGAAACACTTCCAGATCTGTTCTTCAAGAGGGCGGGACAGGATCTCTATAAAACTTTGCCATGCTTCGAAAAATTTCTCCGTAATCCACTCCTTCTGTAGCGAGGCCTCTAACCATTCCCTTCTAAAAATATATAAAAAAACTTTAAAAAAAAAAGAGAAAATGGTGGGGCAGGCAGTATCCAGAGTTGCAGGATACATTTTTTAGCTATGGCTGATATAGCTATCAGCAATTTACTTTCTTATCCCTTGCACTACTCGAGTGCCTTCAGGCAGAGCCGGATTAAGACCATGGGGGGCCCGGGACACTTAAGACAGTGGGACCCCTAATAAAGAGAAGGCATATATATATATATATATATATATATATATATACACACACACACACACACACATACACATATACATATATATATACACACACACACACACACACACACACACACACACACACACAGCAGCAGCTTAATAAAACTTGCCTCCCCAAGCAGCACACGGCAGACCTCCTGCCCTGCACTCCCATCCCCACTGCAGCAGCGGCCACACAGACAGGACAGCTGAGCTGAGCGATGGCTCAGCTGTCCAATAATGTATGAATCAAGCAGCCTGCCGCTCAGTCATTGGGCACGCAGGCTGCTTCATTCATACATTATTGGACAGCTGAGCCGTCGCTCAGCTTAGCTGTCCTGTCTGTGCGGCCGCTGCTGCAGTGAGGACCAGAGGCGGATTTAGATCTCATGGGGCCCTAAGCAAGATACCGATTTGGGGCCCCCTCCCTCAAAAAATTCAAAATACGCCTCATAGTATGAGCTGAACTTCATGTTACGCCACACAGTATGAGCCGAAATTCAAATTATGCTATACAGAATGAGCCGAAATTCACATTATGCAACACAGGATGAGCCAAAATTCAAGTTACACCACAGTACGAGCCAAAATTCAGGTTACGCCACACAGTATGAGCCGAAATTCAAATTATGCCACACAGAATGAGCCAAAATTCAAGTTACGCCTCACAGTATGAGCCGAAATTCACATTATGCCACACAGAATGAGCCAAAATTCAAGTTACGCCACACAGTATGAGATGAAATTCACATTATGCCACACAGAATGAGCCAAAATTCATATTATGCCAGACAATATGAGCCGAAATTCACATTGCGCCACACAATATGAGCCGAAATTCACGTTACACCAAAAAGTATGAGCTGGAATTTACCTTACGCCACACAGTATGAGCCGAAAATTAAAATTATACTACACTATGAGCCGAAATTCACCTTACACCAAATAAGTCTGAGCCGAAATTCACCTTATGCCACACAGTATGAGCCGAAATTCACATTATGCTATACAGAATGAGCCTCCCCATTGTGTCTCTGAGCCACACCATTTCCCCCGTGTCATCTCTCAGCCACATCATCATCTCCCTCGTGAGGCCAACAATCAGCATGTGGGGGGGGGGGGGGGGATGCCAGGACAGTGATGCTGGAGGTGAGGCCAACACTGGCAGGCACACTGTCAGTGACGTCTTTGTAGTTA
The DNA here is from genome assembly GCF_028390025.1 of Pseudophryne corroboree. Lineage (NCBI taxonomy): Eukaryota > Metazoa > Chordata > Amphibia > Anura > Myobatrachidae > Pseudophryne > Pseudophryne corroboree. Next base: position 434,661,062 of record NC_086447.1, on the reverse strand, counting down.
CTGATTCAATCACCACACACCAAGTACCGATTGGGGCCCACCCCCCTGGCAGGCACATATCACCATATACTACATATAGACCAGATCGCCCAACCCTTAGTGCCGCCACTGCCGCAGAAGCAGCTGCACACATGTTAAAGGAAGCTGGCACAGGTTGGCAGCCACGATACAGCAAACAGCATACTCACTGTGACAGGCTGATATACACAGTGAGTCACTGTCCCCGTCGTGCTGCTTCCTCTGCGGCTCTGCCTGCTTCGATCGGTGCCTCTGTCTCCTCTCTGTGTGACTGCTGGGGAGCCTGGGCGGGCTGGAAGTGAAATCCAGTCCATGCGGTCCAGGGTCCACCACTACACGCTGCCTGCTTAGCCTGTCCCGCAGCCCGCTCTGTCTCCCGGCCTCCGTGCGCTGCTGCCTGCTGGTCACATGCACTGCAGCAGGAGAGGAGGATGGAGTGGGGGCTGCACTCACTGTGGGCATGAGCCGGCTCTCGTCCCAGCGGCAGCTGTCAAATCAGTGTGCGCTTACAGCCTGCTGGGGCCGGGCCGGCACAAATGAAAAAAAAATAAAAAATCCTCTGCCGCTGAGCGTAATCCGAGGCCACGGCCGAGCCCCCTGAGACTCATGGGGTCCTAAGCGCATGCCTCAGTTGCCTAGTGGCAAATCCGCCACTAGTGAGGATGGGAGCCGGGGAGCACAGCACCGCAGATTGGATCAGAAGAGAGATCCGATCTGTGGTGTGGCAGGGGGACCTTTTGGAAAAGGGGGCCCAGGGTGCGTACCTCCTGGGCCACCCCCTTAATCCGGCTCTGCCTTCAGGAAAGATACCAAGTACTGCCCATTAAGAGGTTACAGGCATACAATTGGGATCAGTACTAAATCCCGCTGGACGGGATCCCGGTGGTCGAAATCCCGACGCCAGAATCCCGACCACACAATCCCGACAGGGGTGGCGAGCAGAACGCGGCCCCTTGCGGTCTCGCTTCGCTCGCCACGGTGCCTCGCTATGCTCGGCACACTATTAGATTCTCCCTCTATGGGTGTCGTGGACACCCATGGAGGGAGAATATGTCGGGATTGTGCTGGTCGGGATTCCGGCGTCGGTATTTCGACCACCAGGATCCCGTCCAGCGGGATCTTGACTGCTTCCCATACAATTAACTAAGTGACAATTGAGTTCAAAATCTCCTTACTACCGGACACACCCATACACACTAGAAATGAGCAGTTTTGATTACCTCTTCCATTATCCAAGTCAATCCGAGCCACAGCCATGGTTTCTCACCAGGCTTGGATTCCAAATTGAGGCAAAATGCCATCCTCCTGGTGTCAGATTCTTGCGTGTTTTGGATTTTATATATGGGCACCACATTTGGGATTCCATAAGTGTCTGTGCTGTGTCCAGAGTGACAGTGACTAAATAAAAAATAACTGTACTGTGTCCATACAAGTGACTGTACTGTGGGGCTAAGTCAGTATGGATCGCTTGTGTGATCCCTGCCCTGTGCAGTTTCCCAATTATCCGGAAACTGCACAGGACCAATTTTGTGCAAGTGCAAAGTGGGTCCTGCCTGTGGTTCGCATTTTTCTGATAGCTGTCTTAAGCCCATTGGTAGCTTGTTTTGTGGGGGACTAAACAAATCAAGCTCTTCAGCCACTAAAGCCTCAGTCCATGTTGCCGAAGTGCTTGGTTTGTTAAACTGTGCATGTCCTTTTTAATATCCAACATAAGGGTGGGTGGAAGCACCCAAGAACAATTCCATATTGCACAACTTTTTATTTCTGCCACTGCTGTGCGGCAATGATATAATTATAGATGTGCTATAACTTGCCGTGTGTTTGTGCTGCTGCTCTGTTGCTTAGTAACCAGCCAGCTCGCTGCAGCCTTTGTCCTAAACTGTATGAAAATAATATTATGAGCTGTGAGGTGGTCAAAATTGATTAGTAATAATTGGATTAATGTTATTAAGGTTAATAATACTGTAGGAACAAAAAACAGCCCAAATTATGTCATTTACAAAAACAAAAATACAAAAGCAAATCCAGTCACAAAATGTAGGCAAATTTGGACGATGAATTATAACCAAAACCAACTATAATGGTTTGGTGCACATCTCTAATAAACAGTGCATCAAATCCAACCTTTGAGAACTTCACCTAGGGCAGAATGATCATCAGTCATCCCTATAAGATGTCTACGATGAGGCGACAGATATGTCCTATGAAATATGTTTAAAAATAGTTCTACATAGGAGGCTGCAGGTAGTAGGTTAAAAGAAGTCTCTAGTGTTTTCAAAGATGGAAATTGGTCTCTCAATTTGGCCAACCCCAACCTTTATGTATCATACTATAATGGTGTTAAGAGTCATTGCTGCGGCTCATTCTTGTTTATATTTTTGGCTGTCTCCTAGGAACTAGGATGCTGGCTGCTACATATAGCAGCACACCTTTTGGGAATGCCTCATTATCTGACTCCAGCCTGATGACTCCTGTGATTGGTCTCTCTCCCTTTCATTAGGGATTCTGCTCAGTTCCTGTTGCCTAGTGAAGCTTGCCACACTAAGAAAATTTGGAAAAAACCTCAGGTGGCGCAGGCCATAAAAGGTAAACAAATGTATTACCCGTGTGGGTTAGTGTCCAAAAATCTTGAAACAGGAAAGTCCTTTGTAAGTCCACTTCCAGGGAGATGTCTATGCAAAAAAAGCAAACAGAAAACAGATGTTCAAAATGTATGAACACAAAGGTCGAAGTGGGGGACAACCCAGGCTCTTCTGGCTAAGCAATATCCAAGTCGTGTGATTTTATCCGTAAGGTTCACCTCTGTGGTTCCTATGGTGTATTGCTTACGTGTATGCTTACATAGGACAGATATAGATGAAGCATATAAAGGTATCTTTAGCCTTCTACGGTGACTCTTTATCCACCAGAGCTCTTATGTGGGTATATTTCCCAAAAGGTTTATATGCAGAAAAAGCACAAATAGGGTACAGATATTCAGTATATTGCTTATGTGAACACAACAGGCAGCGGTCAACCTGTCTGAGTTCTTCACCAACAATACAGAATTTTAAATGTCAGCGAACACTGAATGAAGTAACACACACACACACACACACACACACACACACACACACACACACACACTTTCAAAATGATATAATAGGCACTTGCATCCCATATCTTAAATTAGTCTTACTTTTAAAATTTAAATTGTTGACATTTATATAATTAATATGTTTACAAAATATCTAGGACTTGTAGTACAAAATCATATGTAATGGTATAAAATAATGTTATTATATTTATTTTATATTATTTAATATTTTAATGTAATGTTTTAAGACTGTATGCATCATCTGTATATGATCAGCTAATGCAAATGTATATATAGAAAAACATTAGTTAATGTGTCAGTAAAAAGAAAATGTAAAAAAATCATAAAGTAAAGAAATAATCAACTAAAATACAATCAATTGTTTCATTAACGCTGGAAACAAAGTACTCAGCATTAGACTTAAGTAACTTTTCTTGAATATGGGGGTAATTCTGAGTTGATCGCAGCAGCAAGTTTGTTAGCAATTGGGCAAAACCATGTGCACTGCAGGGGGGCAGATATAACATTTGCAGAGAGAGTTAGATTTGGGTAGGTTATTTTGTTTCTGTGCAGGGTAAATACTGGCTGCTTAATTTTTACACTGCTATTTAGATTTCAGTTTGAATACACCCCACCCAAATCTAACTCTCTCTGCACATTTTATATCTGCCCCTCCTGCAGTGCACATGGTTTTGCCCAACTGCTAAAAAATGTCCTGCTGCGATCAACTTGGAATTACTCCCTATATTCTTCTCCATGGCCCTCATTCCGAGTTGTTCGCTCGCAAGGCGATTTTAGCAGAGTTACACACGCTAAGCCGCCGCCTACTGGGAGTGAATCTTAGCTTCTTAAAATTGCGAACGATGTATTCGCAATAATGCGATTACAAACTACTTAGCAGTTTCAGAGTAGCTTCAGACTTACTCGGCATCTGCGATCAGTTCAGTGCTTGTCGTTCCTGGTTTGACGCCATAAACACACCCAGCGTTCGCCCAGACACTCCTCCGTTTCTCCAGCCACTCCCGCGTTTTTTCCGGAAACGGTAGCGTTTTTATCCACACGCCCATAAAACGCCGTGTTTCCGCCCAGTAACACCCATTTCCTGTCAATCACACTACGATCGCCGGAGCGAAGACAAAGCCGTGAATAAAAAAACTATCTTCATAGCAAAATTACTTGGCGCAGTCGCAGTGCGAACATTGCGCATGCGTACTAAGCAGAAAAACGCTGCGATGCGAAGAAAATTACCGAGCGAACGACTCGGAATGAGGGCCCATATTTCAAAATAAAGGACATTGATTTATCAGTATTGTTTTTTGTTTCTCTAATTCTCAGTAGTTGAAGTCAACAGTGTTTCCCTATATAAATCTAGAGACTTGAGGAAGAGTGTGTGCGTCTCAGTATTGTTTGTCACTTCACTCACAAGCTTATTCTTTACATTATTTTTTTAACAATTTCTCATAATTCTTTTGAGTTTAAGCTGGGTACACAATACACAATATAGGGGACGATGTGGCTGATTCTAGCACATCGTCCATGATATCATCTAGTGTGATGGGCGACCCCCCTACTGTCGTTCGTCGCTGTCTGCTTGGGTAAGTGTATATGCACTTGCCGATGCCTACCCCACCGCTGGGTCCCATCACTGACGACATCACTGGGTACACACTTCGTCTGGTGCGTACATAGCTTTAGTTATAATGCTAAGCCAATTTCTGTGATGGTTGCTATGATAGTGAAATAATTGTTTCTAACTATTTACTTAAAAGCTGAGGTTTGAATAGCACAGCCTTCTAGCTGTAAGGTTATATCCAGGTTGTTAATTTGTGAAGGATGTTGTGTGCTAGTGAAAGTAAGGATAATACAGTAATTTGTAGTTAAAGTGCACATCATCATTCCAAATAAAGAATAGGTCATCTATGCACTACTCATATGTTGAAACGCTTGAGCTATCCTAATTCTTCCTATGGATATGCCCAGGGGCTGGCTGGCAACTTTTAGCCTGGGGGGCAAGTCCAGAGCACTGGCCCATAAGTAGTGGCGCCATCTTAAATGGAGTTTTTTTTGTTTAAAAAATATTTATTAATAAAAAAAAATTAGGCCTGGTGTAAATTATCCCAAAGATACTTTATTATAAATTTGTCAGTGCGGCCGCGGCTTCAGCAGAGCTGTGTAGTGCAGGGGTGGCCAACCAGTCAGTGGCAAAGAGCCAGAAAAGATCTGTTGTCAAGGGAAAGAGCCATAAATGGGGGCATGGCATAGTTGTCACAAAGCACACCCCATTTTTATGTGCACACATTTCTGTTGGACGTTTGTAGGAGTATGACCTTGTGTCATAGCCCCATTTTTAGTCATGTTGTACAGTGTCACATACAAATAAAGCCCCTGTACAGTGCCAAATACATATAAAAACACCAAAAAAATGGGTGCCGCCACAGTGCCAAATACATATATGCCCCCACAGTGCCAGATACATATATGTACCCACAGTGCCAGATACATATATGTACCCACAGTGCCAGATACATATATGTACCCACAGTGCCAGATACATATATTTCTCCACAGTGCCAGATACATATATTCCTCCACAGTGCCAGATACATATATGCCCCCACAGTGCCAGATACATATATGTCCCCATAGTGCCAGATATGCCCCCACTGCCAGATACACATCTCCCCAGTGCCAGATATGCCCCCAGTGCCAGGTATATATGTCCCTCCAGTGCCAGTTATGCCCCCAGTGCCAGATATGCCCACAGTGCCAGATACACATGACCCCCAGTGCCAGATATGCCCCCAGTGCCAGGTATGCCCCCACTGCTAGCTACATGTCTCACCAGTGCCAAATATGCCCCTACTGCCAGATACACATCCCTCCAGTGCCAGATACACATGTCCCCCAAGTGCCAGATATGCCTCAGTGCCAAATATGCCCCCACTGTCAGCTACACGTCTCCCCAATGCCAGATAATATGGCCTTGTGTCATAGCCCCATTTTTAGTCATGTTGTACAGTGCCACATACAAATAAAGCCCCTGTACAGTGCCACATACTGTACATATAAAAACACCAAAAAATGGGTGCCTCCACAGTGCCAAATACATATATGCCCCCACAGTTCCAGATACATATATTTAACAAAAAGGGAGGTAATCTGTGCACTGGGGTGGTTTTACTGTATGGGATGTGCTGCTAGTCAAAAGGGTGTCCTTGCCCTTTGGTTCAATATGGATATCTGGTTTTCACCTGACTGCGCTCATCCCCTACAGTTTGAGTACTCGTGAAATTATGCAAATGGATACTTATATAAAGGTGTGTTTTACTTTCACATGTATCAAATATGACACTCAATATAATGAAACAGTGCAGATAATATTGTGGAACATGAAAAAGGTGGTAATCACAATGTGTGCTCCACGGGGAGCACCTTTTTAACTCAGTCCTTTAATCACTCAAATTGGTGATTAAATCCTTTAGGTTCTTGGCGTGTGTGTTCTGACACAAAAGCCAATGGGCTGGAAAAAATATATATATGTAATGATTAAATCTGGCTGTGTTGCTTTAAAAGTCAAATATAGATTTTCCAGTGGAAATGTCTCTAGTCCTGACCGGACTGTGTGGGCTTTAAAAATCTGTCTTTAGTAATTAGATTCATATAGTTGCAGAGGACGGCGTCCCGTACCTCTGCGTGTGGAAGTCAGGTATTCGTGCACTATCGTTGCGGCCGTACTTGTAAGATGTACAGGTGCGGGGGGCAGCGGGAACCTCCTGGCGGCTCCGGACAGACTCGTCCCTCAGCTCACGCACCCGCTCTCCGGTTCGTCCTGTTAGGGATCTCCCCGTGTGCCTGCGCCGCTCGCTGGGTTGGTCGTGTTCGCGTGGGGGGGAGAGCTCAGCCGCAGGATCTAAACAGAGCCTGTGGCAGTGTTGCACCTCCCCACAACGGAGTACTCACCTGTGTGGTCCTCCTGCTGCCCGTCCGTCTGTACTGCTTACCGATGCCTGCGCCGTAGGTCCGAGGGTCTCACAGCACTCTCCTGTCCTCCAATGGTTTGATGTCTCTTAGTCGTCTCCTCCAACGCGTTTCAACCGGATCGGTCTTCCTCTGGGAGTCTTTGCAGTGTTCTGATAGTGGTGGGTGTTAAAATGGCTTGCGGGCGGGACCAGCATCAGTTCCTCCTTTGTTCCACTGATTTGATTGGTGGTTGAGGTTGTCAATATTGGGTGTTAAATTGGCTTGCGGGCGGGACCAGCATCAGTTCCTCCTTTGTTCCACTGATTTGATTGGTGGTTGAGGTTGTCAGTATTGTAGGGGGCAGATTACATGTTCCTGCAATCTGTCCCATTTGTGAGTTTCAGAAACAGGGAAAGTATGAAAACATGGCAATGCAAATGAAATGCCTTTTTTTTTTTTTTATTGGTGGTTGAGGTTTTCAGTATTGCAGGGGGCAGATCACATGTTCCTGCAATCTGTCCCATTTGTGAGTTTCAGAAACAGGGAAAGTATGAAGACATGGCAATGCAAATGAAATTCCTTTTTTTTTTTTTTTTTTTTAATTGGTGGTTGAGGTTGTCAGTATTGCAGGGGGCAGATCACATGTTCCTGCAATCTGTCCCATTTGTGAGTTTCAGAAACAGGGAAAGTATGAAAACATGGCAATGCAAATTAATTTTAATTTTTTATTTTTTTTTGATTGGTGGTTGAGGTTGTCAGTATTGCAGGGGGCAGATCACATGTTCCTGCAATCTGTCCCATTTGTGAGTTTCAGAAACAGGGAAAAGGGAAAGTATGAAAACATGGCAATGCAAATGAAATTCCTTTTTTTTTTTTTAAAAGTCCATAGTGGTGTTTCTTAATTATTTTTTGTTAGGCATTTGTATTCTCAGACAAATAATACGATTCTGGTTGTGTGTCTGGGTTTCTGAATTTCAGTCATCGGTACCAAGGTGCATTAACCAATGAACATAATATACTTTGGTCATGTAAAATTAAATGAGAATTGCGGTTATTGTATACCAGTGATGGTGTGAATCTTATTGTTAGAGCAAAATGGTATAGGGCCTGTTGGTAAGCTTACTATTGTGGAAGATGTTACGTTACGTCGGGATATTTCTTATGTGTTTTATGTGGCAATGGTATGTGGCTTGTTAGTATGCTATCTGATCACGGAGCTTTTCAAAAATTCAAGATGTTTCTTGTGTGTCAACAATTATGGTAAAGTGGATTCTTTGGTATTGTTATGAAATATCTGGGATATATATAACTTTCCTACTTTGGAGTGGTTTATAATCCTATGTTCCCTGTGGGCTTTTTCTGGGTATTGGATATCTGTATACTAAATGATTGGTTCTACTTGCAGATGATAGACCTTATTTCATTATCAATGTTTAACCCTTTTGGTGCTAGTGTGCCAAAGGAAATTATTAAACGTAACTCTTCTTTATTTATTTTTTGTATATAATCCCCTCCTCTCCAGTTCTTCTTGATTTCTTTCAGCCCCGTAAACTTTAGTAATGCGGGGTTTGATTCATGATGGTCTCTAAAGTGTAATGAGAGCGGATGATCTTCTGTTTTTTGTTTAATATTGCGAATGTGTTCACTGATTCTGATTTTCAGTGGTCGGACGGTTCTCCCTATATACTGTAACTTACATGGACATTCTAGTAAGTATATGATGCCTTTGCTGTGGCATGTGATTCTTTCTTTGATTTTGTAACTGTATGAGTTAGTTGCGGATTTTTTCATGATAGTGGGTAATGTGCTTCTTGCTTTTACCATATGGCAACCTGAGCAGGTCCCACAATGGTAAAAACCTCCTTTGTTCTGTGACCCATCTATTGTGGTTTGTATCTGATTTGGTGGCGGTATGTGGCTGTGTGTTAGTTTTTTCTTTATGTCATGAGCCTTACGATAGATGACTTTGGGGTTAGGGGGTAGAACTTTAGCTAAATTGTCATCTTGCAATAATATCTGCCAGTGTTTTGTGATGATCTTTTTGATCTGATGGGCTTGGTCTGAATATTGTGTTATGAACAGTGGTTCTTCGATTTGTTTCATCTGTTTTGGCTTCTCTTTGTAGTTAAGGAGTGCGGGCCTCTCTATCTTTTTTGCTGTTTCGAAGGCTACTTGTACTGTCTCGGTGTGGTAGTTTTTTTCCTTAAATCTGTCACTCAAAACCTTCCCCTGTGTTTCATAATCACTCATTTTGGAACAGTTTCTACGAAGTCTTTTAAATTGTCCCATTGGTATGCCATTGAGCCATGTCGGATGATGCCCACTGGTGGCTAGTATATAACTGTTCACGTCGACAACATTTTCATAGATGAAGATCGAATACACATAAACACTTACAATAAAACTGTCGACGTGAACAGTTATATACTAGCCACCAGTGGGCATCATCCGACATGGCTCAATGGCATACCAATGGGACAATTTAAAAGACTTCGTAGAAACTGTTAAAAAAAAAAATTCATTTGCATTGCCATGTTTTCATACTTTCCCTGTTTCTGAAACTCACAAATGGGACAGATTGCAGGAACATGTGATCTGCCCCCTGCAATACTGACAACCTCAACCACCAATCAAAAAAATTAAATAAATTAATTTGCATTGCCATGTTTTCATACTTTCCCTGTTTCTGAAACTCACAAATGGGACAGATTGCAGGAACATGTGATCTGCCCCCTGCAATACTGACAACCTCAACCACCAATAAAAAAAAATAAAAAAAAGGAATTTCATTTGCATTGCCATGTTTTCATACTTTCCCTGTTTCTGAAACTCACAAATGGGACAGATTGCAGGAACATGTAATCTGTCCCCTACAATACTGACAACCTCAACCACCAATCAAATCAGTGGAACAAAGGAGGAACTGATGCTGGTCCCGCCCGCAAGCCAATTTAACACCCAATATTGACAACCTCAACCACCAATCAAATCAGTGGAACAAAGGAGGAACTGATGCTGGTCCCGCCATCAAGCCATTTTAACACCCACCACTAGCAGAACACTGCAAAGACTCCCAGAGGAAGACCGATCCGGTTGAAACGCGTTGGAGGAGACGACTAAGAGACATCAAACCATTGGAGGACAGGAGAGTGCTGTGAGACCCTCGGACCTACGGCGCAGAAATCGGTAAGCAGTACAGACGGACGGGCAGCAGGAGGACCACACAGGTGAGTACTCCGTTGTGGGGAGGTGCAACACTGCCACAGGCTCTGTTTAGATCCTGCGGCTGAGCTCTCCCCCCCACACGAACACGACCAACCCAGCGAGCGGCGCAGGCACACGGGGAGATCCCTAACAGGACGAACCGGAGAGCGGGTGCGCGAGCTGAGGGACGAGTCTGTCCGGAGCCGCCAGGAGGTTCCCGCTGCCCCCCGCACCTGTACATCTTACAAGTACGGCCGCAACGATAGTGCACGAATACCTGACTTCCACACGCAGAGGTACGGGACGCCGTCCTCTGCAACTATATGAATCTAATTACTAAAGACAGATTTTTAAAGCCCACACAGTCCGGTCAGGACTAGAGACATTTCCACTGGAAAATCTATATTTGACTTTTAAAGCAACACAGCCAGATTTAATCATTACATATATATATTTTTTCCAGCCCATTGGCCTTTGTGTCAGAACACACACACCAAGAACCTAAAGGATTTAATCACCAATTTGAGTGATTAAAGGACTGAGTTAAAAAGGTGCTCCCCGTGGAGCACACATTGTGATTACCACCTTTTTCATGTTCCACAATATTATCTGCACTGTTTCATTATATTCAGTGTCATATTTGATACATGTGAAAGTAAAACACACCTTTATATAAGTATCCATTTGCATCATTTCACGAGTACTCAAACTGTAGGGGATGAGCGCAGTCAGGTGAAAACCAGATATCCAGATACATATATGTCCCCACAGTGCCAGATACATATATTCCTCCACAGTGCCAGATACATATATTCCTCCACAGTGCCAGATACATATATGCCCCCACAGTGCCAGATACATATATGCCCCCACAGTGCCAGATACATATATTCCTCCACAGTACCAGATACATATATTCCTCCACAGTGCCAGATACATATATTCCTCCACAGTGCCAGATACATATATTCCTCCACAGTGCCAGATACATATATGCCCCCACAGTGCCAGATACATATATGCCCCCACAGTGCCAGATACATATATGTCCCCATAGTGCCAGATAAGCCACCACTGCCAGCTACACGTCTCCCCAGTGCCAAATATGCCCCCAGTGCCAGGTACACGTCCCCCCCAGTGCCAGATATGCCCCCAGTGCCAGAAACACATGTCCCCCCAGTGCCAGATACACATCCCCCCAGTGCCAGAAACACATGTCCCCCCAGTGCCAGATAGCCCCCAGTGCCAGATACACATCCCCCCAGTGCCAGAAACACATGTCACCCCAGTGCCAGATACATGTCCCCCCAGTGCCAGATATACCCCCAGTGTAAGATACACATGTCCCCACACTGCGCCCCCCCCAAGTGCTGCTTACCGCTGTGCTGCTGCTCTGCTCAGTCTGCTGCTTGTGAGGGGAGGAGAGTGCAGCGTGCACCTCTCCTGCCTCTCAGTCTCCACTCTCCAGCAGAGTTGATTCTCTCTAATTAGGCACCAGTCCGTGAGCCAATCAGAGTTTGCGGATCGGCAGCAAAGACTCCTGATTGGCTGCCAGTCCGCAAGCTCTGATTGGCTCATGGGCCGGCGCTGGGCACTGCAGACTAGGGCAGTGGTAGATGCTGTGGGAGCTTACAAGCCGCATGCGGAGATAGAAAGAGCCGCGGGTTGGCCACCGCTGGTGTAGTGGAAGGTGGCGGCTGGCCCGTGACCCTTGGCAGTAGCATGGCCCGGGGGGCACATGGCACCCTGCCCCCTGGGCCAGCCTGCCTCTGTATATGCCCCTAGCAAATACAGTATGGGGAAGGAAAGAGTATATGTATGTACCTCTTCCCTCCATATTTGATTTGGTATGCAAATCCTTTTTTTTGTGTAGTTATTTAAACCAAATAAGATAACAGCTAAAGTAGTAAGATGAAATATGATGCACAGACAGACAACTTGATTCTTCAAACAAGTATGATAATATGTTTTGACTCAAGAGCAGGAAGCAAATTAATAATAATGTTAGACCAAGAACAGCATGAGCTAAAAGATGGTCTTCCTGTATATATAGGTACAGCAGAGGTGGAACTACCATTGGTGCAGCAGGGGCATTGCACTGGGGCCCCTGAAGACTAAGGGGCCCACTGCTGTTTAGAACAACAGCGAGTTACACCCTGTACCCCCACACAGACCATTGTAAGCAATATTGGGTGAATGGCACAGTGCAGAGAGCAGGGTGGTCCCCACTGCCTGAGAAGCCTGACCCTTACCTTAGGGAGTCAGGGCTGACCTTGTATGTGCCAGACTGATAGAGGAGTCCTGCCACCTATCAGTGCTGATGATCAAAAACACATACTGCATCTAATTAACAAACAGCTTTTTTCTGCTGTCTGTAAATTAAAGGCAGCTCACAACTGGTGTAATTTTACCTGTCTGCCTGACCGAGTGACAAACTGATGAGAGCTCAAAGGGTGTGCCCCTACTAAGGTACATTCCTCCTGTTCTCCAAACTGCGCAGGACATTGTGCTTGTACCTGACACCCACTGGCTACCCATGTCACTCATTACCTCTCCGTGTCACTCTCTGTGCCCCCTGTCTTCTGCTGTCACCCTCTGCCTCCCCCTGCCTTCTGCTCTCACCCTCTGCCTCCCATTGGCTTCATTGTCACACTCTTCCTCTCTATGTTAACCTCAGCCTCTCCCTACCTTTCACTGTCACCCTCTGCTTCCCCCTGCCTTCTGTTGTCACCCTTTGCCTTTCTATGTTAACTTCTGCCTCCCCCTGATTCCGTCTGCCTCCCCTTGCCTTCCATTGTCACCATCTGCCTATCTATGTTAACCTCTGTCTCTCCCTGTCTTACGCTGTCACCCTCTGCCTCTCCTTGTCATCCATTGCCATGTGGCATATTGAGAACTTTAGTTGGGGTGAAGACGGGGGACCCAAATTATATTTTTGAACCTGGGCCCACCACTCACAAGTTTCCCAACTTAGGTAAGGCGTTATTTTATTTATAGTGCAGATAGAACATTTCAAACTTCAATTTTGCTGCTCAGAAACTCAATATAAAGAGAGTTGAAGTATGAGAGTGTAGATTAAGCTGACAACAGAAAATTTATGGCAGCACTGCCAACAGAGAATGATTACTGAACCTAGGCCTTTGACCTCCATACAATTTTGCAGAAATAACATCACCTATTCAGGTGTGTATGTTCAGAACACAGATTTCCAAAACCAATATGTAATATTTCCTAGTGACTAAAGATGTATAAGATGTTTAAAGGTGACACAACCATCTCCAAATTATATTATTCACTAGGCACAATATCAATATATTCAGCAGTATTTATTATACTGTAGCTTTCTAATTACAATTGCAACTTAGCTGACTGCCTTGGTTCACACACAGGAGATTACGCAGTGTATGTAACAAGCAAAATTGCTAATGAGGCCAATTTGCACTTAACAGAATTCTGGTTTCCTGTCCCTGGAGTAAAGCAGGTTACATTTTCTATCTCAATATTCTTAGTAAGAACCCTAGCAAGCATGTATAACAAAAGCCAATAAAATAACATAACAAGATTATACTAACACCTTTTCCAGAGCACTCTTAAGAATCTGAGTGCATTCTGTGTGGTCACCTACATATAGATGTACTGATGTAATTAATGTTGTACAGCGTGAAAACCAGAATTGTTATTTCCGTGCCCCCCTCTCCCACATCACTCCCATTTAAATGCCATTGCTTTCCTGCTTAAACTCTTATTTATCCCATATTCTAAATAAGACTTTGGACTTTTTATATACTGTACCTGCTAAATGTGTTAATTGGTAAAGAATAAAGCAGACAGGATGGGATGCCGGCTGTCGGGATCTCGACGTTCAGGATACCGATGCCGACATTCAGGATACCAATGCCGAAATCTCGACATCCAACAATGCCGGCAGCCTGAATACTGGCGCACCAGGGCTATTCTCACTCGTAGGTGTTAACGACATCCAAACAGTGGGAATAGATCCTGTAGTGAGCGCAGCGAGCCACCGAGCCTACAGCGTGGCCAGCACAGCAAGCCCGCAAGGGTACTCTTAGTGCTCGCCCAGCACGGCATTCTGGCGGGAGGGGTGCTGCTGTCGGGATTATTGACAGCAAGCATCCCGCCAGCCGGGATTACATTTTTAACCCGACAGGATATCCCCAAATTGACCCCTGACATGCTCATTCATCTAAGTATCATTCATATGGTCCTTGAAAGGTTTAGGTAAAACCAAGAATAAATGAAACAACCTGCCTTTATAACTCCTTCATCAGACCCAACAATGTAGGGGTCACATTAGCTCAATGGTCCTTTAAATTTATCCTACTTAGGATGCTGTGACAAGACAAAATGATATGGTACTAGGCCAGCACATCATCACATTTGTATACAGTGTTCACAATAGTTACCCACCTCTGCAGTGATACCCAATATGTCAATTGATGTCACAGTCCCACATCTGGGTACACTGTGCCCAATCATGCCCTTTCTATATGTTCACAAAAATCTCTGGTATGAGACCAGATGTCTTGCTCTTTGATTTTCTTTTGTCTGATGATGTCAAACCTCTGAAGAGTCATCCACAATGCAACTGATGAAAAGTGAGCACTGCACTAATTGGCATAGTGTATCTTAAGTGATATAGCACACTGCATGTCCACAATATATGACCGTGCAGATTTGAGTGACTGTCACTTATACCCACTACACTTGGATATAGCAGAATGAGATGGGATGGCACAGTAGGCCAAGTACAGTAAGTGCATCTTTGCAGATCTGCAAACACATGCAGACTTGGTAAAATAATGGCACACTGCACATATGCACTGTGGGCGCACACCACTGGTAACACCCACTGGCCGGTGCCACCGTCGCACTGTGTGGAGTCCACCTGGCCACCCACCTGCACTGCACCGCCGCTCAGGTGCAGCAACCACTCTCACATTAGGCCGGAGCTGGGTAGCGCTGCAGCTCGTCCGCCCCACCTCCCTGCTCCCACTACTCTTCCCCTGTCTACTGGGAGAGATGACATCTCTCCTAGCCCATCCCCAGCCAACCCACAGTGCCCTGCGCTGCGAAAGCCACAGCATAGGGCGGGAAGGACAAGAGGACTGCTGGCTGGTGGATGCTGCTGCCCTGAAGCAAACGTATAATGCACTCTCTCTCTCTCTCTCTCTCTCTCTCTGTCTCTCTCTCTCTGTCTCTCTCTCTCTCTCTCTCTCTCTCTCCCTCCCTTTATAAAAGGGGACTCTTCCTGCCATAATGTGTAAAAAGGGGGCTCTGCCTGCCATAATGTGTTAAAAGGGGACTCTGCCTGGCGTAATGTGTAAAAAGGGGTCTCTGTCCACCATAATGTATAAAAAGAGGACTCTGCCTGCTATAATGTGTAAAGAGGGGACTCTGCCTGCCGTAATGTGTAAAAAGGGGACTCAGCCTGCCATAATGCACAAAAAGGGGACTCTACCTGGCATAATGTGTAAAAGGGGACTCTACCTGGTGTAATGTGTAAAAGGGGATTCTCCCTAGTGTAATGTGTAAAAGGGAGCTCTGTCTGGCACAATGTGTAAAAGGGGCTCTGTCTGATGTAATGTGTTAAACGGGGCTCTGTCTGGTCTGATGCAATGTGTAAATGGGGGAACTGTCTGGCACATTATGTCAAAGTGGGCTCTACCTGGTGTAATGTGTATAAGGAACTCTATCAGGTGTAATGTGTATAAGGAGCCCTACCTAGAATAATGTGTATAAATGGCACTACTGTGTGGAGTAATTTGAATAATGGAGACTACTGTGTGGTGTCATTTGAATTGGTATTATTTTGTGACCACGCCCCTTTCCCATGAAGCCACACCACTATATATTTTGCAGGGCACCTTCGGCGCTCACTCACCCAATTTTAAATATTGGGGAGTGGGGCACCAATTCTCTTTCTGGCACAGAGCACCAAAATGTCTGGTTACGATTCTGTGCTGAGCTGGGGAATGCTTGTTTGCTTAGCTCACAAAATAAAGCTTACGTACATATAATTCTGTATGCAGATCTGGCACTTTTATTTCCTTACACTTGCAACAGGTCAGTGAAGGTGCATGCAGAGGCAGTCCAAGTATAGTAAGGGTGTGTTTATGTATACATGCGAATGAATGAGCCATACCCAAATAGAGATGCAGATACGTCTGTCAGTAGCCATATTACTAGTGGGTGTTTTCACACAAATGTTAAACTATTTTTGTGCTTATGACCTGATTAATATAGATGTATCTGGATGCAATTTTGACTGTCATTTTTCCTATTTGGAGCATTCACTTCATAACTTCTACTGAAGTTCCATAGAGCTTATCAATACTAAATATTCATGTTTCCTTTTTATAAGCAAAACATTTAGGGGTAAAAGTAATAGGGTCCAAGTTTGTAAAATGTGCGAGTAGTAGTCTCTCCAGTAATAGAAAATATTTTTCTACAACTCTAACTTAAACTTATGGAGTATCAACTCAGCACCCACAGCCCAGGGATGCCAGAGATAGCCCAGAGCTTCTGCCCTCGCCTTGGATGCCTGGAGTGGAGGGACCTCTTTATTGGAGGTTGTCCCCACTCCCCCAGGAAACCGTGGCCTGGGTTGACTAGTTAGGGAGTTAATGCTGCGGCCATGGGGACCAATATAAGTGTGTCCTCTGGCTGTAGTATTACATCCCCGACTAGTGGAGCCCAGAGCTGGTTTTAAAAATACGGGGGGAACCCCTATGTCTTTCTCTGCCCATATGTTTGAAACCAAGACTGGTCCTAGAACCTGGTGCTGGTTCTTAAAATATAGGGGAACTCTACACAATGATTCTGCTGTATTTTTGAAACCAGGACAAGCTCAGAGGCTGGGGCTGGTTATGCTTTGGGGGGGGGCCCACGTATTTTTTTTTACTTTTTATTTGTAAACTATTTCTTCACTTCTACATGTAGATGCATGCATGGATCTCACTGATCTGTGCACGCTTTTATCAAATTCACACCTTGTAATGAAACTCGCATTACAATGTAAAAAAAACTCACATGGAGTTGCATAATGTAATAGCCTCAAACTTGCAAACTCACAGGCAGGGCCGGATCTAGGGGGGGGCGAATGGGGCGACCGCCCCCCCCCCCAGCACAGTCATAGCCATGCCCACTTTTGAGCAGAAGAGAGCTCTCCGGGGAGAGCATGAGGCAGAACGATGTGCTGCAGCTTATACCACAGCAGCACAGAGGAGCCAGGAGAGCAAGGGTTACAGAGCATTCGCCCCTCACTTGCTGGTGTGTGGGTACTAGGGCTAATAAATACAATTACCCCATAGCACAGTCACATGTACATAGAACAATCACAAAGCTCTATTTCAGTCTCACTCAAAAAGTTCAGTCAGAATTGAGAGAGGAGGAGTTAGGATTGCAGATGGGAGGAGATGGGACTGTAGAGAGAGGAGTCAAGATTAAACAGTAAACCGCCCCCCCTAAAGAAAAGTCTAGATCCGTCCCTGCTCACAGGCTATTATTACATTTGCCACGTTGTGGGACAAACTCACACTATCAAATGTGCAAGAAGGTGTGAGTTTATCCTGCACAGAAAGCCATATGATGAGACACAAAAGAGAGCATATGGGGAGTGATATAGGGAGTTGCCTGGGATGAATATATTGGCAAATGAGGAGAGTGACAGACAAAAGAATAAGTTAAAGAAAAGAAGAAGGGACACATGGAAAACAGACTGGTGAACAAACACGTGGTAAATATTAGAGATATGGGCCAGATGTACTAGGCCTTGAAAAGTGATAAAGTGGAGAGAGATAAACTACCAACCAACCAACCAACCAACCAACCAACCAGCCAGCCAGCCCCTGTCGTTTTTAAAACAGGGTCTGAGACATGGCAGTTAGGAGCTGATTGGCTGGTACTTTATCACTCTCCACTTTATCATATTTAAGGCTTAGTACATCTGGCCCATACACTGTAAGAACATTTGAGCCATTGAGGAAATATGAAAACATGGCGAATAGGCTTGCATCATGCAATATGTTTTATGTACAGTACTGGTAAAAAGCATCTAAAATTAATCTTGTATTTTTCAAAAATACCAAAAGCTTCTGGGAGCCTGGGGCAGCCCCAAGACCCCCTACTGTTACTGTATATACAAATTTACATACTCTCACCTCTAAATTCCCAAGCACTGGTATACAATTTAAGATTATCTGTCCAATCTATCTGTTGTAACGAAAATCTGGTAATGTATAGTATGGGAGCAAATGGCAATCAACCATTTGCTCCCGAAGGCCGGAAAATGGGAAAAAATGGTTGCTCGGATAAATTGGTTAAATCAAACAATTGGTAAATCAAACCAATTTGTCTGACTAACCATTTTCCAGTGTTTGGGAGCAAATGGTTGATTGTCATTTGCTCCCATACTGTAAACTACCAGATTTTCATTCCAACTAGCCAGTTTGGACAAATAATCTTAAAGTGTGTACCCATCTTAACTCTCTATGCACATTTTAAATCTGCCCCATCTTCAGTGCAACAACTTGCTCTGTATTACTTTAATCCAGACTCAGAATCAGCCCCTAAATTAACATACATTAGACAGGGATATTCCTTTGCCCTTCCTTCTGCCCTTATAACTTATAAGACAGTTATTCAGTCTTCTGTGAAAGAAAAAAAAAATCAGGTTTTGGGAACATGTTGTTATAACATTTATTTTACTAATAGTTTTTCTGTGCAATGAGCCTTCTAATCCTTCCAGACTTTACTAGCAATTAGAAAGTCCAGCACTGTATGTGAAAAATCTAATGGACTGTGCTGTTACATTTAGACATCATTGATTAAGTAGAGTACTGGAACCCACTGTCCTCGTAAAAAGTGTAGTTTACCCAGATCCCAGTAGAAATATATCCATTTACTAAGTCAATGTCTCCGGTGAAACGCATTAGAGATACAAAGAGAGAGACAATTTAAGTGTATGTATAGTATATAGAGTTTTAGAAAAATGTATTTCATTGTATTAGATAAAATGAGCGTGGCCATGTGCCTCTAGCTATGCTGTAGAGTTCTATGTGAATGGGCAGGACAAAAGTGGTAACCTTGGCGCAGTGACATCACTGACAAGTGCTGGAGTACACTGTTAGCCTTACACAATTACACGGTTGAGCTCTATCAGTATTTGAAAAGTTTGGATATTCAATATAATTTACTATATTTGTCTAATTGTTGAGCACAAAAAGTTACACAAAGCACAAAAAATGACAAATACTGTAAATTAAGTGATAGTAAATAAATACCTTTTTGTCTCTTTAAGATACAGTATGTGGATGCTGTGTACTTTTAAAAGTAATTCAGTTATATTAGCGCAATTATTTTCTTTTAAATATCTAACTGCAGTGTATCAGTAATTGAACAAAGCTGTCCATTTTTGTCATACAGTATACTGAAGTTTTGTTTTTTTCAAAATTAGTTTTATTAGAGATTTTCAAGGTAAATCAATACAGTACAAATCAGTACAGTATAATATGAAAGTTCACCAAAGATCAACAGCAAATGATAATAAGAATGCAATTACTGTATCCAGCTATAAAATATGAGGAAACAAATCAGGGAATATAGTTAAATGCGACAATACAGTCATATTCACATAGATAAAATATCTATGCAAAGAGAACTTTGGTAAACTGCATAGACATAGAGTAATATGGTAATGTTTTTTCTTAAAAGATCCTTATGAACAATATAGTAATCGGCATAGATCATAGAATAATAACGGTGGGGGGGGGGGGAGTAGAGGGAGGAAAAGGAGCACAAAGTAACTTGGGGGACAGCAACGGTATCTGAAAATATTGCATATTCACTGGCTTGAGGGGTACTCAAGAAGAAATGTGGGGGATATATTTACCATACAAAGGGGGTGATCCTAGTCCAGAACCAGAAGAATCATTACCATTGAATTAACCATTAGGCACTAGCAAAATGCCGGATGCCGCAGCCAGAGACCGCCTCGTATGTTACCAGGACTCTCCCTTGCTGACACTGCTGGTGGAAGCCGCACGTAAGGCTCCAACGTGGAGCAGTTTGTTATACTGCAACATTGTATTGCTCAGTGCCAAGTCATCAAGGAACTATGATATAAAGTATCTGTGTTGAAATTAAGTATGCTTATGGTGATAAACTAAACCACCATTAATTATATGGAATATAAAAGTGAATTTTAGTCCACAGACTGATTTTCAGTATTAATATACATCTCTGTGCGGGATCGGTATGAAATACCTCCAATCAAAATCCCGACGGTCGAAATCCCGACAGCAATTGACAGACGGTCAAAATCCTGACAAGGTCAAAATCCCGACATGGACAAAATACCGACATTTAAAATACTGACAAGGCCAAAATACCGACATTCAAAATGCAGACAGATCAAAATACCGACATGCGTTTTTCCTTGGGTTTTTGTGTGTATGTCGACATAGGTCAACATGGACACCATATAAGTCCATGTCCCCTAGCATGCCTCGCTGCGCTCCGCACACTATTATATTCCCCCTCCAGGTCCACTGGGATGGTAAAGTATGAACAAGTCGCTTTCAATGAAAAAAACATGTCGGCATTTTGACCTGTCGGCATTTTACATGTCGGTATTTTGACCTTGTCGGTCTTTTAAATGTTGGAATTTTGTCCATGTCAGAATTTTGACCTTGTCGGGATTTTGACCATCGGTCAATTGCTGTCGGAATTTCAACCATCGGGATTTTGATTGGAGGTAAATTGACTGCATCCCCTCCGTGCACAGATTAAGTTTGGATCCACCTCCATAGTGTTATTAAATTTATTGTATGTAATTTTTTCCATTTTCTTAGACCGGTCAAGATTAAATAAGAAAACTTTTTATTAAACTGTATATTATATAAAATATTGAGTTGGAATTATTGAAATTTCAGCCATATCGTATTTTTATCACAGCGCAGGGGGATAGTTATTCCAGACAAATACCAGGTTCATCCGGTACAATGTGCTTATGTTGGACTGAGTATATATATATATATATATATATATATGATACAGAAGACCCGGCACTCCTCACGCTCCCCAGCGTATCAACAGTATGCTCCCGTGCCCTCACCTCTTAGGACCTGGATCCCATAAATAGCGATAGCAGTAAGTGTGGCACTGGGAGTCTTGCAATGAAGTTGAAAAAAGCGTGTCTTTATTGCATCTACGTTTCGGGGACGCAGCCCCTTCGTGTTTTGTTCACTGTGTGGTTATCCTGACGAAGGGGCTGCGTCCCCGAAACGTAGATGCAATAAAGACACGCTTTTTTCAACTTCATTGCAAGACTCCCAGTGCCGCACTTACTGCTATCGCTATATATATATATATATATATATATATATATATATGCTCTATGTATGGTTCTGAGATGAACCTCTTGGAGATAAGCTGACTGTAACTTTTTGCGAGTTTTGTCAAAATGAGCTGTCAATTCAGTAACATTAGTAAATTCCGGGATATCAGATTGACATGATTGTAGCACATTTTACCATGGTTTAGTAGACGTATCAGGGATTAGATGCACATAAAGATATTTTATGCAATAAATGGTAAATAGAAGAGACCTAAGGAGTGAACAGATAAAATCTTGAAGTTGGAGATGTGATATAGAGTTAAACCTGTTGATACATAAAAAAAAAATCACGTTAAGGTTAAAGATGAGCTGGTCCGGGTCTCAAAAAACAGGACCCGTGCGAACTTCACGATCCAAGCTGGGATCTGAGTCCGCACGCATGTGGCTACAACTCTGATATTTTATTAACTACTTATCTAAACACTATATGAAGTGCCCTGGTCTTTAAAACAAATGAGAGTAATACCGCAATATACCAGAGAAAGTGACAATACTACCAGTTGATATGAATCCTTTGTGTACCATTATTACCTGAGACCAAAAACCCCACCTATCAGTCAACTGCTGACTTGAATTTTCCCCTGGTCCGTGCTGCTACAGTTTGACTAACATGGACTATTCTCACTCGTGGGTGTCCATGTCACTCATAGAGTGGAAAAATAACCTGTGGCGAGCGCAACTCGCCACCGATCCTGCAGCGTAGCCAGCGCCGGCCATCTGCAAGCTGGAATTCCAGCGTCGGTATGCTGACCGGTGGTCACCTGACCGCCGGTCACGCATACCCAACCCCTTCCTATAACTGCTTAACCAAACGGTACACTGCACAAACCCATATTGTTAAGCCTATCACTGAAATTAAGCCTGTAAAATATATACCACACACAACGGCAATTTGATAAATGGAATTCATTGATTACTCTGCGATGGTTATATCAAATCACTTAAACTTTGATTGATTGATTATACCTGTAAATATTTTCATTGTTCTTTCTCAAGAAAATTTTTTGTTTTGGTTTATCCATCTTTTTGTACCCCTCTTATGATTGCTTATATATTGTTTCTAAAACATTTGTCTGTGTTTTGCATGTGTATATAGCGCAATCGTAATTTTTTTGGGACAATCGCCCTTTTTTGATTAAACTAAATTTTTTTATGCATATTAATTAAAAGTTAGATCTCAAAACCTAATACAATATAGGCAAAGTGTCCCTGTAAGAGAGTTCTTCTCATATCCTTTCTTGGATAGTTCTGTCTTACATTCACACGTCTAGTCTGGAGAAGAGCGCTCGATGAGTAGGGGTGAAACAATGCAGAGTCTAGCATGTAATCAGTGTAATTAGGGTAGTTTAAAAGCCAGTCAGTAATGTATCTGAAAAATATAGCTAGAGTGTAGAGATATATGTAAATTGGTAACATCCATACCTCTGTTAAGCCGAGTAGATTGCAGTGTGGTCAGGGAAATTTTGGATCTTTTATGTTGCCATAAGAAGTGAGTGGTTGCGCTAAATTTGCTAATATCGCATTTGCTCAAATGAATAGGCACCATTTGCATAAGGTAAAATATCTTGTGGAATGCTATATTTTTGACAACTGCGACATGGCCAGACAGAGATAAGGGAAGAGATAAGGGAAGCATACAGATGTGTCGTCTTAAATCCTTGCTGCAGTCACGCTAAACAGCCCTTCAAGTCACTCCATGCCGTGGTGGGACTCGGTAGAGCCGAGCAGCTTTTTGTGTGTTTTATCCCATTAAAATACACCTTATTTGCAAAGT
This sequence comes from Pseudophryne corroboree, assembly GCF_028390025.1. Lineage (NCBI taxonomy): Eukaryota > Metazoa > Chordata > Amphibia > Anura > Myobatrachidae > Pseudophryne > Pseudophryne corroboree. Next base: position 434,637,614 of record NC_086447.1, on the reverse strand, counting down.
AATGTAATTGATCCGGCTGACAAAAATGTATCTGTAGCTGTATCTGCATCTGAAATGCCATGGAAAAACACTGTAGCATAGCATTTTGTATGCAAATACAGTCACATTTTTGCGGGAAAGACTCATTTTCACTGGAAAAAATGCAAAAAAGACGCTCTGCGGTACTGAGTCACACAGCACTCACACATTATGTGTAACGTGACTTGTTGCGCACGGAGTAAGGACACATCTATAGTCCAGCTACAATATAGTGTGGCAATTTTAGAAAGTATAGGAGAGTACTTTGCTTTATAAAATCATGATGTAGTCAAGATGATGTGAATCCCCAAATAATTTAGGTTGTCTAGAGATATTTTAGCACCACCCCCGGTAGAGTAACAATATCATCCTGTATGATTTGAGTATTCCTCAGGAGGGCAGAGAAAATATCTTGGTACCATGCTACTAAGTTTACCATTTCTTGTTTCTGGCTAGGACTCAATGTGACTTCAGTGGGTACCTGACATTCTCGGATTTTCACGACCACTAAAGAGTGCTGACTGGCACTTTCTTTTCAAGGCTTTAACAAAATTCACGATAAACTTGTACCTCCTCCCTTTTACCCTCCTGCCGTACCTTATAGTTCACAGGTCCCACCGCCTCTATGATCTCATAAGGACCTCGCCATTGGGCATACAGTTTAATTTCAATAGTAAGCATAGTACCAGCACCTTGTCCTCCAGATTAAAGGTCCGGTTGACATCGGTAATGTCATGACTGTGCTTTTGAGTCTGTTGAGCACTTTCCATATAATCAATCAGAAGTGGTGCAAATTGCCTTAGATGACAAAACAAATGGGCATTTCTGGGCATTAACTGGGTGGCAACCATAAAACTGCACGGAACTCAGCTGTCTCATGGGCATGTACAGGGCGTATGAGCTGACATGCTTGCTCATTCACAGGGGTATATTTACTAAGCTCCCGATTTTGACCGATTTGGTGTTTTTTCATCAAAGTGTCATCTCGGGAATTTACTAAACTCAAATCTCGGCAGTGATGAGGAAGTCAGATGTGGGTCCTGGCAGTCGGGGAAAGGGGTCCCATGTGTAAACATGGGACCCCTTTCAGTGCGTGGTTCGGGTTTCCGGTTTGTTTTTTTGCCAAGTACGTGGATTATAAAGAGGACACTTGCTACACTGGATTATGTGAGTATAATTTTTTTCACAGGTACCCCGTGTAGTCTACATGGAGAAGTGGACCGAGCCTCGTGTGAACATAGGTAAGTATGTGTGTATGTAGGTGTGCATGTATGTAATAAAGTTTTACTGTCACGGTGTGTGTGTCCTGTTTTTTTGGGGTATTTTTTTGTAGTAGTACTACAGGTACCAGCGGGCCCGTTTGTCTACCACATGCTGGTACTTGTGGTTCTCCAAGTACCAGCTTGCGGGGGAGGCTTGCTGGGACTTTTAGTACTGCTACAAAAAACAATATTCTTATTTTTTCACAAGGCTATCAGCCCCCCATCCGCCGCCCTTGGATGGGGGGGACAGCCTCGGGCTTCACCCCTGGCCTTTGGGTGGCTGGAGGGAGGGGACCCCTTGATTTAAGGGGTCCCCACTCCTCCAGGGTACCCCTGCCAGGGGTGACTAGTTAGTGATTTAATGCCAGGGCCGCAGGGACCTATATAAAAGTGTCCCCCGGCTGTGGCATTATCTCTGACTAGTGGAGCCCGGTGCTGGTACAAAAAATACAGGGGACCCCTACGCTTTTTGTCCCCTGTATTTTTTGCACCAGGACCAGGCGCAGAGCCCGGTGCTGGTTGATCAAATATGGGGGAACCCCTGTCATTTTTCCCCCCATATTTTTTCAACCAGGATCGGCTCAAAGAGCCAGAGGCTGGTTTTGCTTAGGAGGGGGGACCCCACGCATTTTTTTTTTAACACTTTAATTTTTTTTTAAAGGTGCACAATGAAGCCCTGCAGGATCTCACAGATCCGTCCGAGATTCATTGTGTTAATGTCGGCAGTGTTTTACTATTCACTCCCGTAAAACACTGCCTGAAAATACGAATGACATCGACATCGGAAAACTCAAAAATGCAGAATACGACAGCATAGTAAATGAGTCGTAAAAAATTCAAAAAGTTGCAATTTCACACATTCGATGTCATTCGTGTTTGAACTTTAACCTCATTCAGTAAATTACGAATTTTAGTAAATATACCCCACAGTGTGCAGATGGAGATGGGGCATATGTTTTAGCCGGATCTTTCGCACCCAGCATGGGGCTGGTGTAAGTCTATAAAATAATGATAACAGATGCAGCAGCGGGCAGATACAGTAAGAATAGAGGGTGGAATAGCATTGGCATATCTTTACTGGGAGCGAAGTGTGCAGTGCACATGGGCCCCTGGGTTCAGGGGAGTCAACACTACACACCTTGCACCTACAAAATTATACTTACCCCTCCAGAGTACTGCGGAGGACGCCATTGCTGCAGACAGAAATTACTGGGAAAATGGAGCTGCAGCCACTTTTCCAGTGATTTGTGCATGCGCAGTAGAGATGTCTCCAGAAACAAGGCACAGGTCCCATGTTCCTGTAGCACTGCGCATTCTCAGTAGACTCTGGCACAAAGCCAGCTGCCAGAGTCTACAGCGCTCCTGCTGGAGAGGAGGGGTCCCACACAAACCATGAACACAGGTCTCTTCCTCTCTTAAATCCCTCCTGCGGGACAGACTTCCATATGCCATCACACAGATTTTTAGTATGTCAAGTGGGTGGTGCGGGGCGTGAAGCTACGCTTGTGTCATCGTGGCTCTTCCATGCAATGCTGTAATTACTGCCAATGTAAAGTGGGGGTAAGGACATAATGATGTGATTCAGTGCACTCCAGAAGCAGGTGACCTCTGGATATATTGTCTACTCTTCTAGGCGTCCGGGTGAGTCACCTAAGATTGGGGAGTCAAGTAGGAAAGTATGACTATCCACTATATGGATAAAACAGAAAGGTTACATGAAACATACATAATAATTAAAAGGTACAATAAATGGTTAGATATAATTCTGAAAACATGATTAAATATATAAGTCATGGAAGACCTAGGAAACTGGATGTGGCAAACAAATAAAGTCCTTCTTTATTGATAAATATCTAAAAACACATTAATAAAAATGTAGAATTTGAAGCCATGGCAAATTAACATTACCCTTATAAAGTACAATAAGTTAAATGTCTTAAATCCCCCTCCCATATAATATTATTAACTGATAAATAACATAGACATTTATTTTTTTCATTTTCGTTTGAATATATTTAATCTAAAAAAATTTATGCCTATTTTTCATTCTCAGTTCAGTCTTAAGTAGTTGAATATAAAGTTTGGTTATCAACACTGACAATGAATGTATTATATACTGCAGGACTTATATTACACTGTACAGTATATTAGCTGCAGATTCAAGAAATATTTCATCACATGCACCGTTCCAACATATATCGGAATATATACTAGCAATAACTCTCAGTACTTCCCTGGGATATTTCACCAGCAATGTTCCAGCCATATATAAGCAAAATTCTAAAAATAGCAAAACAAAACCAAAGCTTACATTGTTACATTAATAAAAATTCCTGGGAATGACACTTTCAATAATTTTGTTTTTAAATTCAATCCTGACAGTGCACTTCCGGAACACACAATAAACCCAGGCTGGAATTGCAGGTCAAATGTAAAAAATAAACTGTCACGTTACATACAATGTCCTCCCATTGTGTAAATGAATATTACAGTGGATAGGGAGCAAACATAAATGTAAACTTACAATTGTCACTAATTACTCTCGTGGTCCATTATCTTGTTACATCTACAGTATGTAATTAATCTACAGTAGATTAGAAATTTCACATAATATTTTTTAATAAAAATATATCCTTAAATTATTTTGAAACCTGAGAATCTGAGTTATTGTTGGAGTAGCATAAACAGAAAGGGAAGGATCACACCAAAAATAATAACAACCAGGAACATACAGTACATATAGGCTAAACAAGTGAACTGCTTGGAACCCAGTTAAGATAAATATTTCATAGAACCGGTGTGTGACTGGGGCATAAAGTGCCCACCAGTGCATACTCACCGACAATCTGGCTGCTACCTCTGGGAGGGGGGGCATGGCCACACAATTGCGTCATCGTGTCCCCGCTATGCAATGCTGATGGTTTGCCCAGTGCCGTAACTAGGTGTGTGACGATGGTGCCTTGCCGACAGCGCACATGCACTGAAGGCGCACCATCGGCAGCACCCCCCCCCCCCCGCCTGCCCGCCGCCGTCACACTGACAGCATTCGCTATATCCAGCGTTGCCTCTCTGTAGGGGTCCCTGAGCGCCACATCTCCCTCTTCCTCTCCTCCTCCTCCCTCCACCCGCACGACGCGCTGTCAGTTCTCCGCCGACGCCTGTCTCCCGCCTGCGCCGCCGCCTCTGCAGGGGACTCGGGATCGCCATCAGGCGGGTACTGTCAGTACTGCTGTCCCAGACAGGGGGCCTGGGTGGCAGCGAGTGGACTAGTGCTCAGCTGTCCGCTGCTTGCTTGCAGCTGGCACACCGGCGGGCAGTGAGAGTCAGCACTGGTGGCATTTCATGGTGCCGGCCGCGAGCCAATAGGATTTTACGGACCAACAGCCAATAAGGAGTGAACGCAGCAGCGCCCATCAGTCTACAGGGGAGATGAGACGGAGCGGCAAATTAAGTATATGCACGGGACTGGGGAGTCTGCTTTTGCGTTAATCATACTGGAGCTGCAAGGACAAAGCGGGCAAGAGACAATATTGCTAAGGTACCTTGAACATGAACTGTACCTTGGGTAGTCAGCTTAATTTATATGTTCTGCTCTCCAGAATCCATTTAAGGAGCTGTGCTGTTTTTTAAGGAGCTGTTTGAATGGTGCTAGCTTGTAAGGTCACCATCACATTCATTTATTTCTTAAGAAAAGGGGTTCAGCCTACAGAAGTGATCCATCCAGACTGTAACCACACCTACACTTTATGGAAAAGGAGAATCAAATGTGTAATAAGGGGGACGCTGTCTGCCGTAATGTGCAAAAAGGGGGACGCTGTCTGCCATAATGTGTAAAAAGGAGATGCTGTCTGCCGTAATGTTTAATAAGGGGGATGCTGTCTGCTGTAATGTGTAATAAGGGGGGCGCTGTCTGCCGTAATGTGTAAAAAGGGGACGCTGTCTGCCGTAATGTTTAGTAAGGGGGATGCTGTCTGCCGTAATGTTTAATAAGGGGGATGCTGTCTGCTGTAATGTGTAATAAGGTGGACGCTGTCTGCCGTAATGTTTAATAAGGGGGATGCTGTCTGCCGTAATGTGTAAAAAGGGGACGCTGTCTGCCGTAATGTTTAATAAGGGGGATGCTGTCTGCCTTAATGTGTAAAAAGGGGGATGCTGTCTGCCGTAATGTGTGAAAAGGGGACGCTGTCTGCCATAATGTGTAAAAAGGGGGACTGTATGCTGTAATGTGTAAAAGGGGCTCTACCTGGTGTAGTGGCGCTACTGTGCGGCGTAATTTGAATAATGGAGACTACTGTGCACCGTAGTATGAATTGGTATTATTTTGTGGCCACACCCTTTCCCCATGAAGCCATACCCCTAATTTTTTGCGAGCGCGCATACGGCGCGCCCTACCCATATGTTACATAAGGTGGGGGGCGCCAATGCCATTTCTTGCACACAGCGCTAAAATGCTTAGTTACGGCACTGGGTTTGCCAGAGGATGCGGGGGGTAGCGGGCGGCTGGTGCATAGCCGGCAGACTTGCCCACTCTTTTGGTGTGCCTGGAGCACCACCCAATTGTCGGAGCCTCCAAGCCATTCAGAGAGAGTAGGCAAGTATGCACCAAGGAATGCAGTGGTCAGGACCCAAACTTAAGGGGACTGGCCAGTCATTAGAGGTGGTCGGGTCAGCGACCACAGAGGCTAGGCCTATTAGTTTATTTTATGAACCATCATAGTTCCCTAGTTTACATGTTACATTTTAGGGCTGCCAGTACACATTATGCCACACAATATCCTCAATCACATTATAACATACAATGTTCTCAGGTCATATTATGCCACATATTATGCCCCCTGTTCATATTGTGCCACTACTTCATGAATAGACCCCTTTGTCTCACTTCTAGAGGCTCTCAGGGGCAGATTTATCACCATCCGCATCTGAGAATGCATATGTGATGTGATAAAATCACCCATTCCGCAATGTGATAATTGTTTACATTGCATGGATTTATCAATTATCGCATGCAAGGACAGAGGTTGCGAGAAAGCTCTGTTCCTGCAATACCACTCTGCAGCCTTATCAGCAATTTAGCGAGTAATGGCTGTGAATGCGCCGCTGCTACCACAGTTGGGCACCCACCCCCATCGCAACTACCCGCGGCACTGCTACCCCATTCCCTGCATACTTACCTGGTGATCTGTGCCCCGGTACTTTCATCCTCTCTATCCGTGTCGTGTGACCCGCTGCTGTCACCTGCCCACTTTACAGATTGAGTGAGCCACTGTCTGGGAGTGGAGTGGACTGTGGGACAGGTCAGGAGGCAGGATCACTTGCGCCACAGCCGCAGTGTGACCACCTGGTGGAGAGAGAGGAGAGGTCTGTGGATACTAGGCCAGGCTGCCAGGCGGAGGCTGTGTGGTTTCTGTTTGTGCTTGCACTTACGAATGATGCTGTAGACAATGAGTGCATGTTGATGGATTGTCCAGCCCTGTTATTTTTCAAAGGTGGCAATCTTAGTTGTTGTCCATGACTGCAGTATATACAATAACAGTAATGAATGGCCATGGCAAAGCTAATGTGGATTATGAAAATTGTTTGATCGGCTCTTCGCACCTCTGTGAAACATATTGTATAGTCATCTCTAGACAGTCAGATCTTTATGCATGTTATTGGCTATTGCAGGTGTTTCCTTTTGAAGGTATATCTTCAGTCACAGCAGTTTAGCGTCTTGTGCAACTTACTTAAAGTAAAATGGATAGTACTGATGCTCAATAGATTGTATCAAAAAGAATTGCTCAGTGTCTGCCAAAGTGTGTACTCACAGATTTTCTTTGGGCACCGATTTTGTTCAGCAAGTACTGTAGAGTATCTTCAGAATGTTATTTATTCGGATACCCAGTTTTTGTTAATTATGTATTTTTTGCACTTTTCTTTTTACATATATGAACTATTGGTTGATTAATCTACTTTGCTCCCAAATCCCATAGAGATTACAATACCTTTTTTATGATTACCAAATCTAGAAGTGCTGCCTATTCCATATCTAGTGAGAAGAGGCCTCTAGGGCCTAGCCACACATGGCCCCCAAAGTCCAGGTTATGCAGGTCTCCAGCTGAGGAAAATGTATGAGTAATTGTAAGGCTTAGAGCTATGACTTCAGATACTCAAACAATAATACCAATCATTTGTATACATATTCATATAAAAAAATATCATTGAGCTATATATTTGGAATTGGAACTTGTGAATAAAATGTTACATCAAGCAGAACACTCTTCCATTCACTTGTATTCTAATTATTTATATGCCAGAGGTAAAGACAGATGCTAGATAATGTAAACATTTGTCTGACATTCTTTGATAATTAGCAACAGTTACAATTCTTAAATTCTTGGAATCCACTTTAGAAACACCAATAAAATATGAAATCATGTCATCTGCACACTTACTGTAGGATGCCCAATGTCAAAAATTCTTACTTATACATTAATGTTATATACTGTACACATTGCTTAAGAAACTAACTCTCTAAGAGGTCTATCTACCACCATCCGCAACTGGTGATGCGGATGACAGGTGATAAACTCGACCAGACTCGCATTGCAATAATTGAGTACATCGCATCGATGTATCAATTATCGCATGCAGGGACAGAGTTTGCGGGCAAGCTCTGTCTCTGCGATGCCTCTCCACAGCATCATTGGGGTATTTTTCGTAAAGAATACCCCGGTGTCCTGCTGTGCATGCGCTACCGCTTCCGGGTTACCACCTTGTTGCTACTACCCCCGCGCTGCAAACCCCTCACAGATTTTATACTTACCAGTCCGGGAGCTGGTGTCCGCTGCTCCTGGAGGCTGCGGGCGCCGAGTCCTTCATCTGCGCTGTGACCCCCGGTGCTGTAAAGTGCGCTGTCGCTTTGCCGCATCACTTTACTGCACCGAGGTCACAGCGCAGCATATCGAGGACCTGGCGCCCTGCGGCGCTCACCGAAGCAGCGGTCACTGGCTCCCTAGACTGGTAAGTATGTTTTGGGTTTTTTTGTTTTTTTTTACACTGTGATCAGCTTGTGTGTTTATCGGACACATATAGCTGATCACTGGAGCTCGGTCCCTGCACAGCTTTCCAGAGGGCAGAGAAATCTGGGCAAAGGGTGTACATCGCAGTGCTGACCTGTGAATTCACCTTCCTGAGATGGCGAAATTATCACAGGGCTCAATGAGGTATTTTTTTTTTTTTAGTAAATTTGGTCACATAGCATTTCCCATTATAAGTATGGGGAATGCGATGTGGCTTACTAAAAAAAATGACAATTAAAGGGTTTGGAGCAGTTGTTCATGAAAACTGCTCCAAATACCCTTTAATACATTCAGGTGATACTAAAATAATGTGAAAAGAGTGTGAAAATGGAGACTGGGGAAGCTCTGTACTGAGGCGTGTGGTATGCGTGACCTGCGGTCTCAGCATGCCGATGCTGGGATCACGGCAGCAGAAACCCGGCTGGGGATGGGGGGGAGAGCCCTCCGTTGGGATTGTGAGGGGGCTGGATGTAGGGGGAGGTCATGTTTCCATGACTCACCTACAGGAGATGCTTTGGTGTTGGCAGGTGATCTTATAGTATATATTGGGCACAAAATCTTCTATTGCTGTGTATGTTGACACATAAATGTTTGTTTGTATATTATTTGTTGCATAATTGCAGAACTTGCCCATAACAATCAAGGGTATCATTTATCAAGTACCTTCTATAAAATGATTGGTAGGAGCAGGGCCGGTGCTAGTGTGTTCAGCGCCCCACTGCAAACGATAAATTTGCGCCCTCCAATATTTTACAAAGGGACAGCGTGCGTCGCAAAAAGGGGTGTGGTATCACAAGGAAGGGGCGTGGCCACACAATAGTACCCTTATTTCAAATTACACCACACAGTAGCAAAATCTTATCCACATTACCCTGCTCATAGTAGTGCTGTTTATACACATAATGTCCCCAGTAGTGGCGCCGGTAATACACATAATAGCCCATGTAGAAGCACCGATTATACACATAATAGCCCCTGTGGTAGCGCCGGTTATACACATAATAGCTCCTGTGGTAGCACCGGTTATACACACAATAGCCCCTGTGCTAGCACCAGTTATACACATAATAGCCCCTGTAGTAGCGCCAGTTATACACATAAAAGCCCCTGTAGTAGCGCCGGTTATATATAATGCCCTCAGAAGTGCCATTTATACAAATTATGCCACCCCTCCCACCAGTGGTGCAAGTAGAAAAAATGTCTTAGTGGTACTGTGTGCGAGTGTCGAAGGTGCGTGTGCCAAAAATAGGTGTGGCCAAATGCCACATGGGGCGTGGCCAATGAAAATGGGGGCTTGATACACATATGGGGGTCCAGATACACATATGACCCCAATAGTGCCAGATACAGTATGCTCCTACAGTGCCTGATATGCTCCTACAGTGCCTGATATGCCCCCATAGTGGCAAAATACATGAATGCCCCACAGTGCCAGATACACAAATGCCCCACAGTGCCAGATACACAAATGCCCCCAGCAGTCCCATATATGCCCTCAGTGCCAGATACGCCCCCACTGTGGCTGATACACATATGCCCCCAGTGCCAGATATGATCCACAGTGCGAGGTGCACAGTGCCCCACAGTGCCAGATACACAGTACCCCACAGTGCCAAATACACAGTACCCGACAGTGCTAGATACACATTGCCCCACAGTGCCATATACACTGCCTTACACACACACACACACACACACACACACACACACACACACACACACACACACATAGATACACACACATATACATACACATACACACACACATACTATAGATACACATAGATAGATACACACACACATACACACAGATAGACACACACACTTTCTCACTCACGCTCCTTCAACATACCATCTGGCTGGCTGGATTTGTAGCAGTTTCTGTCCTCTTCAGCCAGGTCCAGTGTAGCTCCGCCCCTCTGTGCCATTTATCCCCGCCCCTTTCCGGCCAGAGCCCAGGACACTGACGGACACAGCAGGGGGGTAGGTGGAAGCTTCAAGTCAATGGTGTGACAGTCAAATGGTGTGACAGTCACAGCAGCCGGCAGCAGGGGGCCCAGGCGCAGCAGCGGGGATGCAGAGCAGGGAGAGCGTCTCTCCAGTCAGGCACCAACCTACTTTGCATGCCTTTGCTGAGTGGGTAGCGCCGGGCCTGGGTAGAAGCTGAAACCTCTCCGCTGTTTCACTGTTTTCAATGCTTGGTAACTCAACCCCAAATTGATTTCTTTTTTAAAAAGAAAAATATATATGTTTATCACAAACCTTTTTTTAATTGTATAGTGAGTGTAACATGGAACTTACTGCTGCTTGTGAGCCATTCTAATGAACATTATTGCCAGCTATGATCTTATAAATATTAGCTGCATATTACTGAGGGAGGTAACTACAGTAAGTGAGATAAATAAAGTATCTGTCCAGCATGTGCCTTAATCCAACCCCTTGGTGGTAGATGACAAATAGAGAAGGAAGAAAACTACACAAAAGCCTAAATCTTAATAATTGGTTTGCAGTTATTAGTATTGGATTGCAGAGGTAGTTGTGGTACTTCCGGAGGCAGTGGCCTCTGGTCAACAACTGTCTGGAGGTTACAGATTAGCAGGCCCGGCAACATGAGGATACAGGGGCCACAGATAACCCATCTAGAACTGCTTCCTACAAACTGCTGATCACTGCAATGGTGCAGGCAGTGGTTGTAGATAAATCTGTCTGTGGAGTTCAGGGAGCCACTGTCTATTGATCTTCCCCCCATGTGACTTATGATGTCATGCTGCACAGCACCGCTGAATGGCAGAGCCGTAGTGCAAAAAGGAGCAGCTACAAAACCCAGAACAAAGTAACAGTCTGTGGGTTGGAGCCAAAGACATGCAGGGTCTGGAGCTGGAGAGACACCAGAGGGTTGGCGAAACAGAAGGAGGCTGGGTTGGGTGGCTGGAGGTGGAGAAACAGAAGAGGGCTGGCTAGAGCTGGAGAGGCACTGAGGGGAATGGCTGCAGACACAGTAGGGGTGGCTTGAGCTGTAGATTCTCTGGGCAGCTGTAGAAACACTATTTCGGATGGTTGAAGCTGGGGGGATACTGGGGTGCAGGAGAGACACTGTGGGACTGGAGCTGCAGCAGCATGGGTGAATGAAGATGGAGAGACACAAAGGGAGATGAGATCTCGAAGGAAGTAGCTTGAGATAATCCATAACTTGCAAGATTATTGGCATATTACTTACTCCTTTGCCCCTTCAGCTGTGCTACAGACGTCTGCGCGTCCATAAGGCAGAGCCACCAGGGATGAGAAGCACCGTTGTCTATTTCCTCTCTGGGCATCTGTTATAAACTTGTGCCTCTGGTCATTGGTAACAAAAAGCTCCATGAATAATAAACAATAAGAGACTAATAACAAAACTGCAAAACTAGGCATATCAATCACTACAAAATAACTATCCAGTCAAAAAATGTGTTTACCAAGCTTAATAAAAGGCAGACCTATGCCTGAAATGTTGCTTATACCCTTGACTATGCGTTAAGCCTAATAAACACATTGGTACTTTTATACAAATGTTGGATTGCCATGAATCTTTATTGTTTATACTGTACCATATACTATTGACTTCTTTGGCACCTTAAATTCATGCATCTGCTGAAGGTTGTGACTAAGTACTCACCTTTTCTGTATATATACAGTATTGTTAGTATATATTACTGTCTAAATAGATGGACGGACGGGAGGGGGCATAGACAGAAGAACGGGGAGCATAGATGGACGGATGAGAGGGGGCATAGATTGACAGACATGGCCGGCCCCCCTAACTATACAGGGTGCAGGGGATGCAGCTGTTATAGGGATTGGTGGCTTGTGGGGCTCCCAAAGGCAATCCAATTGCACCCTCTGTAATTTATTATTATTTATTATTGTTTTTTTAATTTCTTTTATTTGTAATCACTGCTGCTGTGCCGGGTGTGTACTTATAGGGAGTTAGGATGGAGGCAGGAGGCAAAGCCGCTTGTTCTATAGTAGCCACGCTTCCGGATTCTGCAAAACAAGCGGCTCCACCTCCCACCCTGTAAGTACACTGCCAGGGTCCGAACCTAACCCGGCAGCAGTGATTACAAATACAAAAATTAAGAATTTTTTTTTAGAGGGTGCAGTGGAATTGCCTTTGGAGCCCCCCTAAGCTGCCGAGCCCTATAATAGCTGCATCCCCTGCACCCTCTATAGTAACGCCACTGGTCAAAACTCTGGTGTATACGTAAGGCTCTGTCTCACCTGCTTTACCTCACCTCTGTCAAAGTCGAAAAATATTGCAGAACACACATTACGTACAAACCACACACACATGCCCGCTGCGCGTGCACTTGTTCCGCCGTGCGTGCACATATCCGCAATTTGCGTATGGTCGCTCCCGCGGTCCTGCGCGTGGTATGGGTATTTACGGCAGAGTTTGTGAACGCATGGAGGGCTATCAAAACATTACATATTTAATCCAAATAGTGCACATTGTACACATAGTCCCCCTTGCACCACATCAGAAAATTATAGCTGTTTAAATGGTAACAGAACAAGGGGATTCACCTTTACAGGATAGGAGGGGACAGAACAAGGTTACAAGGTGGTGTTTGGTATCCAGCTGTAGGGTATTTAAAGGGAAACATTCTGGTGTTGGTTTGCGGAAGATCGCATGTTCCTGAGGATAGTTATGTGCAGAAGCAGAATATAGATATAAACTGTATTTACTGTACATTATGTATGCGGCGGGAATCCAGAGGAGACCACCTACAAGAGCAGTGAAAATAGACATCGCCCACCTATTCAAACAGACCTATGACCTCTCCTGTACTGTAAATGACCATCCCTGTGTCCAATGGACAAAGGGATTACAGTATCCATTGTGTTATGTTTTGAATGAAGTGAATAAAGAGAGCCTGCAGCAGGCTTGGTCACACAAGACTCACAACGTTATCTATTTGATTACGGAGGACTGGACCAGGTTGCGCAAGCGAATATTCTCACGTATGTACATTGACTGTAGCCATTTACTCTGTTGTATTGTAGTGCATAATTTGTATTGTTAACCCCCTTTCAGAAATATTACTCTGTGGTGTCGGAGCCCAGTGATTAACTACAAATCGGTGTTGTGTCCTCTTTTCCCTGCTAAGGTTTAAAGTGTAATAGCATCACACTGCATTTCTGCATAAGGTTTAAAGTGTAATAGCATCACACTGCATTGCTGCATAAGGTTTAAAGTGTAATAGCATCACACTGCATTGCTGCATAAGGTTTAAAGTGTAATATCATTGCATTGCATTACTGCGAAGGTTTAAAGTGTATCTAAGTGTGTGTAAGGTATAACTTTCATTCCTGCATATCCTTTTTAATAACAAATATATACATCAATGAGCTTTGGAACTCAGATAATGTGTGGGTGTATTGTTTTCTCTTAAGGGATACAGCGTTTGCGATGTACAGCGCACTTTTATCATATATGGTAATAAGATGTGCCTGGCGTCTGCAATATATATTAGAGCGGGCATTTTAAATATTTGTGAGAAATCTAAAAATGGCATTCATAGATGGGAGCTCTGGTCCGCGATATCACGTTCTTGATAATGCACTGCACATTACAAACGCGGCTGAAATTGACCGGCTCCAATGGACGCATTGAGAAGCTGATGAAAAAATCATATCCGTGTGTATTGTGTTGTGTTATTAGTAAGACGCTGATATGAAAATTTCAAGGGACAATGCGTTTCTCATAATATTTAAGATGCTAAAATGTAATTTTATTGTTGCAAAACAAGGTTCAAATAAGTCATAGTGTGTTTGATTCAGATTGGATTGTTTATCTGTTAAGTAGGTTTAAAAGTATATTTAAAAGTTGCGGCATAGCTTTGATATAGTTTTTATTTTTAACTCAGGCCTAAAATAACTTCAGGTGCTTGCATGGTGCGTGATTTCTTTGTGACAAAGGAAGCCGCATGGTCTGTCCTCCATTTTGGACTAACCACGTGGCATGTCCACCATTTTGTGTAACCCTCATGGATGTGGAAGGGGGAGGAGCAGCGGCCATTTTGGGAAGGTAATTTTTCTAAATGGCTGATTTTAAGTCTGCTCAGAAAAATCATCTTTCCATGGTCACATCAATCACCATTTATGAGTTACCAATGCATTTATTTAACCCATGCCATAGTCAATTACAAATAGTTTCAGATGGGGCTTAATGAAAGTTAATAGTAAGATGAATACTTGATGTAGGAAGTACACACAGAAAAAAGATTTAGCTAACTCTGCTTACTATAAGATAGCCATTGAAATGCAAATTAACCTGTGTAACTGCTTTTTCTTAGCAGTGAACAACCCTTTTGAACAGGCAGTCAAAAGCATATAGCATTGATATGCAAATTAGAAGCACTAAATGGATAAATGAGTTTCATAGGAGACCAGTGAATGATACATATATATAATATTATAATTATGTGTATATTTATATCAGTGTATGTTCTGCAAGATAGCTATCCAATCTGAATCATATCATTTAAATTATTGATTATTGCTAGAGTCATTTAGACCTGTGTAAAGGCCGGAGAAATTTGTTGCTATTTAGTTAAAATATAGAGTAAATATTAAGGAAATAAACGTAAAACACAAACACAGTCTGGTCTAGTTAAAAAGGTTTATACAGAAAGACACTGTGTTGTGTTAAGTGAGCGATTATAGGTAATATCGCTTACATTTATAGAAGTGTGGGATTTGTACTATTGCGGACGTACGGTTTTTGTACACGTGTCTCGGACAAAGTACGGGACTGCGTACGCAACGTAAAGACGTATGCACGGTCGCGTGTTTACGCAACGTGCATAAGGGTACGGCCGCTAAGTACAAATTACACAATAGTATCGTTTAGTTTAAAGGCGGGACAGTAGCCACGCTACATTAGCACAAATTGCTCAGTTTCCAAGATTTAGTTTAAATAAAACCTTTTTTACTGTATTGCCTCTGGGAATAAAGCTGTTTTATCTGAATGAAAGTTAATTTTCTGTACAGAAAAACCAAAGTGTATTTGAGTGAGCGAACGTGAGTGAGCGAACGTAACATTGAACCTGGTGGACCCCAGGAATTCGGGATCCCGTAGAAGTGGTACACCGGGTGAGTGGAGACTCGGTGGCGTGAGACAGCTGATTCATGTTAATATAGATTGAAGTACAAAGGAGCAAGGTAGCAGAGTACCGCAGACCAGAAGGTCAGCGAGGTTTAGAGTACCGCGGCCCAGGGGGTCAGCGAGGTTTACCCATATAGGTTTTTTTATATGCTCCGGCTGAGGTTTCGCAGCCTGAAAATCGATTCCATTGGTCGTATGGCGGATAAGTAACAAGTACCTATACGCTGTGCGATTGGACCGCGCGTGAGTGGGTGCAATATCTAGCACAACGTGATACCCTTTTTACGAGCTTTGCGTAAAATCGCGGGATCATAAGCGCTGAATATAGCATACGCAAGCGTGATTTGTGTATAATAAAGGTTAAGGGAGTTTTCGCTGGTTTCTCTCAGGAAATCTCCAACGGCCAATATTTACTGGAAAGGGTAAGTTATTCCCAGAAACTTCCAGTAAATAGAGGTTACATAGGGGCCCTAGGTTGGGTACATTGCCTGCGCTATCAACAGTGTATGGTAGTACTGGCCAACGTGGGCGTGAGTGGGTGAAAGCACTCGGAGAACTTTCACCGTTGCCTTATATTGAGTATTTTGGTTTTGTTTGTGGGATTAGCCGAAAGGACAATACCTGCAAATTATGGGGGCCAGTTGCTCAAGTAAGGGACGTGCAACCAGGGTTCAGGTTGACATACCGCGGCCCAGGGGGTCAGCGAGGTTCATTTAGAGTACCGCGGCCCAGGAGGTCAGCGAAGTTCATTATGTGTGAAAAGTATGGTTCACACACAGAGAAGTTTTATGCAATGAATGGGAACATATGACTGTGGAAGATTGGGAACCATTCCCTAAGGTAGGCAGTTTTGAACCAGAGGTATTGCAGAATTTAAGGATTAGGATATGTCTGATAAAATCCCGAAAACAAAGGGTCAGACATACAGATTGTTTAAACTTATGGCAGCAAGAGGGGGATATGCAAGGAGAATTAGCTCATGCAGCAGGTTCCAAACCTAGCGGGAATGAGAACACAAACACACCATTGTCGACACACGTCGAAGGTGAACAGAAGGCTACAGTCAATGATACATCCGTAAATGATAGTAATATGAAAGAGCAATGTATTAACCCTAACTTTTGCAAAATGTATCCTGTTTTGAACTCTCTCCAAGGTTTTAGGTCACAGGAAGATGAAGGATTCAGCCAAATCGCAGCTCTCCTCCAAACAGTCACCTTGCAGGAAACTCAGGTGGGGCCTGTCCAACCAGGTAGTGCAGTAATAATATTCCCCAATGAAAGAACGGGTGAGGTCACAGCTACCGGTAAGTGTGAGACAGTTCATTGCACAGAGACAACAACACCTCACTGTAAACAGATTAGGAACGGAATGGTAGAATTACACCCTGTCTTGGAAATAGTAACTCCCAATGGGGGAACCAATAGTCAGAGAATAAACCTCACCAGGAATAATGCAATGTATTGCCCGTGGCCCAGAGATGAGCTGCAATCACTCATTTCAGAATTCCCCGACCCTCGGAAGCACGTAGCCAGATGTCAGAAATTTTTCAGAGATCTGGGTAATGCGTATGAACCGACAAACAAACACTGGCGGATATTTTTGAAAGCGTGCCTACCTCCCAATATTGACACCCAAAAATGTATCACTGATTGTAGATTAGAGTCGAATAGTCTTATGACTGACAAAACACAATCAGGAGAACTTACAGCAAATTAACATGCAACTAGAGTTGTTTTTCCCCACAACTGTTAAGTGGAGAAAAATGTTATCCATAAAACAGAGGGAAAATGAAATGACATCTGAATACTTCCATCAGGACCTGCAAATAATAGATTGATACATGGGGGTATCAGATATAGGGAACGATGCGAATTACAGGGAGGTAGCTGTTTCTGTATTAATGGACGGACTCAATCAGACAGTAAGGGACAGGGTACAAACATTTTTTTTGCCTGATTGGATAGCTTGTCGTAGAGAGTGCGCGATTAAACACCATAAGAATATTGCTAGGCGTAGAGAACTGCAGGAGGAGAGGCTGAGGATTGAAAGTATGCAGGCTCTTACACCAAAGTCTCATCAGCCCAAACCCCAAAACCCTAGTAGTAACAAAAGACTGAGAATATGTTACATTTGTAAAAATAAAGAACATTTTGCTAGAGATTGTAAGAGTAGTACAGCCCATAGCCAATATAGACCCCTAGACAGAGTAAACAAGCCACGTTATTAAACACATAGACGGGATCAAGGGATATATATTAAGGAATCACGAGCCACATATATAAAACACAGATTTGGTTAATGGGAAGAACAGAATAAATGCAACTTTACCCTTTTGACAGAACTTACTGGGGTTAGGAGGAGGCCTCTAAACTTCTGCTTCTCTCTCTAGCAGAAGTGACCTCTAAGTAACTTAACAGGAGTTTTTGTTAGAGATGGTAAACATATAGAGTGCTCCCACCCAGGAAGCACAAAATATGTTAGATACCCACGAAGACTAATGTTGCATTTCACTGTTTTAAATGCATGTCCATCACAGGTAGAGGAAATTATCTCAAGGATACCGGGTTCCCTATGAACTTAGAATGGACAAGACACTGGATTGATGGCTGGGATAGTCCCAGTAGAGATATAACACACATAGAATTTTTTTTAAGGGGAACAGACCGATTAGGGAATCATTCCCCGTAGTGCCCAATCCAGATGTCAAACTTTGTAAAATCTTCTTTGCCTTTACAAGCTTACCTGTTACTAAACTCTATGTGATTGGTTTTCAAAAGCTCCCTCTTTATCCTCTTACGTTCACCGACAGGATTACAGTTCAAACGTCACATGCCTACTCGGTCTTTTCCGAGTTCTGCCCAAACCCAGTATATCTCACCAGCATAGGGACACCAGTATCAGTGTGCCTGGACATGCACAAAGGGTGGAGAATGGGAATACTGGTGAAGGGAGACTGTGCATAGATACCGATATACATGATGGTGTGACAGCCTGATGGTGAACGCAAATCTGACAAATTTTCTTTTTATTATTTCCTCTCTCTTTTCACTTTCCACAGATGGTTTACTTCACACAACTGATAATACACAACAGTTAAACACATTGAAATGCAAGATTTATGTTCCCTACAGAAAGGTCGCTGACCCGGAGAGAACCCGTGACAAAGAGCAGTGTGTAGAGAACATCGTATCACTGGAGTGTCTGTTCCGGGAAGGTTGAGAGGCAGGACTGTTGAGACGGCACCTGAGCGCGGAGAACAACAAGACCAGAGGCGGTTGTCGAACCAGTTTTTTTTTAATATTTTCTCCATCTCCCACTACCCTCCTTCTCTTCTTCTCTTTCTCCCCCTTCTCATTTCCCTTCTCTTCCCTTAACAAGATGGACTTAACCCAAGAGACTGCATTCCGGGTTTTCCTGTTAATCCTGTTGTTGACCACGACAGTCTGTTTTGGTGAGGGTCCCAGAGAGGTCGAGAAGGGATCTGGAATGGGTTCTGATGGCGAGGACGGATTTGTAGAATCTCAAGAACAACACATCACTCGAACAAAGGCGAGTATCAGAAAGCGCTCTGGTAGTCAAGGAGCTCGGAGGCACTGTGAAGGGTTATTGTCTGAGGAAAATTGCATTTGTAGGAATTGTGAGAACATAGTCGAGGATGGGTGCATCCAAAGATGTCAGTCCAGCCTTAATATCAACATGGACCGTCATCCATTGAGTGATTACCACTCACTAGTGGGTAAGGTCTTAAACCAGACAGAATGCTGGGTGTGCTCACAAGTACCTCAAGGTCAGAGCAAGTCAGGATTAGTACCATACCCTTTAGCAATAGATGAGGTACTCGAATTACGGGGTGGGAGACCGGTGGACAAGAAATTTAATATTTCTAGGCCCCCTAGCTTGAAGCTCCACCAATATCATGTAGATAGATCCTTAGTGTGTTTCAACATTTCCAATTACCGAAAACTGGGAAATTGGGAAGTGACCTGGAATAACCAAACAATGACCTTTTCACACAGAGCTGATAGGATACCCATAGACTCTGAACTTGTACACCAAATAGCCAACAGTGGAAGGTATTTCCGGTATAGGTATACTCGAGGAAGCAAGACCATGTGGGTTGGAAAAGTATCACCAGGGTACTGTGCTCATATCATCCAGCCCGATACTTGTACAGAGCAGATGGGAGAACTAGGGATTGAGTTTTCCACTTGGAAAGTTTGTAATATGGTGATGTCATATTTTGTCCCCTATGTTCTCCCCGATGATGCCTATTTCAAATGTGGGAGGAAGGCGTACAAGTGGCTTGCCCCGAGCTCAGAAGGATTGTGCTATATTGGAAGAGTGTTGCCAGAGGTCATGACCATAACCCATGATAAGATGAAAGACATTCACCGCAGTGCTCAGGCTCCTTATACTCATACTCACTATGAACACATCGTCAAGAGACACCTCATAGAGAGGACAGAGCACGTAGCCTCTGATTTGATCCACGAATCCACCGGGATTCAGTTCCTTCTCGCATTAGACATCACCCGTACTGCCAGAGGAATTATAAATTATAGGTATATCCATGCGCTAGCGAACTTGATAGATAATATCACTGAGATGTATGACGACACCTTCAGGTATACAGGAAGGGAGTTACAAGCTTACAAGATGGAACTGATCCAGCACAGGATGGTCCTTAATTATATCACAGCCGTGACGGGTGGGTACTGTGTCACTTTGGCAACTCAAGATGGTGTGAAGTGCTGCACGTATATTACAAACAGCACTGATGACCCAACCGAGATCATCGATCAAAAGATGGACAGTTGACTTTTGACAGTTGACTTACACAGTTGACAGATGGACTTCTTGCAGTTGAAGTGGGAGTTCCGGAGGAGACACAACCTTACCCTGACTGCTGTGAGTAATGAACTGACCGGCTGGGTCTCATGGTTGAACCCACGCAATTGGTTCTCAGGTTTAGGAGAGTGGGCTCAAAATGTTATTGTGAGTGTAGGGAAGTTTCTCCTTTGTATCCTGGGAGTCGTCATAATTATTGGCTTGATATTTAGGTGTGTTCGAATTCTAACGCAGCGCAAACACGGCACAAAATTGATGAGTCTAAGGAGCGGTGGCGCTGTTACATCAGCAGATTTAATTTACGACCCATCCATAGAGACAGTGTTGTGATAAGGATTGCAAATGAATTCCATGGCCTGTTTCTTTCACCCGTTTTTCCTTTGTCTCCCCCTCTGCCCAGATCCACCCATCCGGAAAAGACATCGACCCTACCCAAGAATGTTTATGAAAATGGTATGTGAATGTATTTTAGATATGTGTCTTATCTTCATCTCTACAACCTTCAGTTAATGACACACATAGTCGACAGGTGATATCTACATGTACTAGCACTCACATATTTTCCCCTTCCATGTATCATCAACTAAATGTGCACCCCATTTGTTGGAACAAGAAGCCGAAAAGAGCTCGGTAGTGTTTGTTGGCCCACTTACAGACCTTTAATACGGGATAAGAAGGATTTAATGTATACTTCGCAATACCTCGAAGCTTATCTAGAACATATACGGCACGATGATACATGCCCCTCAGACATGGATTCATACATACATGCTTTTTACTATCCCACTAGGTCATACCTTTCCTACCTACCACTCTCCCCCGATCATCCAATTTTCTGTAAATATTGTATTGATATTTTTCTGTTTAGTGATTAGATAGTGGCAGTTATTGTTGACTGCCAAAGGGTGGACTGTCAAAGTCGAAAAATATTGCAGAACACACATTACGTACAAACCACACACACATGCCCGCTGCGCGTGCACTTGTTCCGCCGTGCGTGCACATATCCGCAATTTGCGTATGGTCGCTCCCGCGGTCCTGCGCGTGGTATGGGTATTTACGGTAGAGTTTGTGAACGCATGGAGGGCTATCACAACATTACATATTTAATCCAAATAGTGCACATTGTACACATAGTCCCCCTTGCACCACTTCAGAAAATTGTAGCTGTTTAAATGGTAACAGAACAAGAGGATTCACCTTTACAGGATAGGAGGGGACAGAACAAGGTTACAAGGTGGTGTTTGGTATCCAGCTGTAGGGTATTTTAAGGGAAACATTCTGGTGTTGGTTTGCGGAAGATCGCATGTTCCTGAGGACAGTTATGTGCAGAAGCAGAATATAGATATAAACTGTATTTACTGTACAATATGTATGCGGCGGGAATCCAGAGGAGACCACCTACAAGAGCAGTGAAAATAGACATCGCCCACCTATTCAAACAGACCTATGACCTCTCCTGTACTGTAAATGACCATCCCTGTGTCCAATGTGGACAAAGGGATTACAGTATCCATTGTGTTATGTTTTGGATGAAGTGAATAAAGAGAGCCTGCAGCAGGCTTGGTCACACAAGACTCACAACGTTATCTATTTGATTACGGAGGACTGGACCAGGTTGCGCAAGCGAATATTCTCACGTATGTACATTGACTGTAGCCATTTACTCTGTTGTATTGTAGTGCATAATTTGTACTGTTAACCCCCTTACAGAAATATTACTCTGTGGTGTCGGAACCCAGTGATTAACTACAAATCGGTGTTGTGTCCTCTTTTCCCTGCTAAGGTTTAAAGTGTAATAGCATCACACTGCATTGCTGCATAAGGTTTAAAGTGTAATAGCATCACACTGCATTGCTGCATAAGGTTTAAAGTGTAATAGCATCACACTGCATTGCTGCATAAGGTTTAAAGTGTAATATCATTGCATTACATTACTGCGAAGGTTTAAAGTGTATCTAAGTGTGTGTAAGGTATAGCTTTCATTCCTGCATATCCTATTTAATAACAAATATATACATCAATGAGCTTTGGAACTCAGATAATGTGTGGGTGTATTGTTTTCTCTTAAGGGATACAGCGTTTGCGATGTACAGCGCACTTTTATCGTATATGGTAATAAGATGTGCCTGGCGTCTGCAATATATATTAGAGCGGGCATTTTAAATATTTGTGAGAAATCTAAAAATGGCATTCATACCTCACGTCACGTCATCATACCAAATGACCACAATCACAATGTGTCATTCAGCTTCAGCATGGTATACTTTTCTTGGGTTAAGGCTGGGTTGAGGCTGCTTGCAAGTTACATCCCCGGGCTGCTGCAGTGGTGTACTGTAATTTTCACGGTCTGAGGCTGCTTGCAAGTTACATTGCACACAATGGACAGTGGAATAGACTAGGATAAAAAGCTGATAGGCAAGTGGTGAAGCAGGCTGCTATGGGCGCAGGTCAGGCAAACGCTGGTTGCAACTGAAGCACATATAGTAGGGAAACCAAATGCTGGTGGGGCAGGTCAGGCAAATGCTTGGGGCAACTGAAGCATATGGGGTGCCATTTGGGGTAACAGACAGGGGGGCATTTGGGACACACAGGAGGTTATGAGGGATATTATGCTGTGAGTGGGGGGCAGGCAGGCCTTGTGACATGGGGGGACAAAGGGGACACCCGTGCCAGGCCCTGAGGGTCAAAGAGGCACTGGGGATCAGGTACACAAAATAAGGGGCTTCAGTGCCTATTACTACTTTGCCTGCTGATTGCCGCAGATGCTGCTGCTCGTGTCTCCCAGATGCTAAAACGCTCGAGGTTGGTTGCCGCCTAGATGGACGAGATGCTGGCATGGATGTGCCTCGTGATCTGGCACTGCTGCTGGGGATTCTGCTGCTACTGGGTGATATGACCTTGCCATGCTCTGAGCTGTTAATGTGTGAGAGGAGGGGAGCCATGTGTGCCTGCACATTGCTGGCTGCTGCTGAGATGGACAGCCAAGGGATGGTGGGCGGGAATCTGTCTCTGTGGTTTTGGGCTGCATTCTCTCCCTGCTCCTCAAGCTGAGTGTGTTAAGATGGCCCCATGCATTGTCACAGGCCATTATTCTTACTATTACTGGGAACCAGATAAGTATGTCAGGCAAGATACATGTGATCTCACCAAGAAATAGTAACCTGAAAATCCTAGAATAAGTTCTCAGAATTTAGCTTTCACTGACATTTTGCTTTATATCATCAATAATACTACAGCTTTTATTTTTCTGTAATTAAATCTTTGCCTCACTGCATCTCGCTGTCTATGCCCCCCCCCCACACATGCATATTCTTTTATCCCCATTGCTCCTCCACTGTGTTACAGTATACATGAAGATAAATGCACATGTACATTACATTTCATGTGGCATAATGTTTTAGGGACATTACTGTGGGGCACATTATGTAAGGGACATTAATGTGTTGCATAATGTGTAAGGGGCATTACTGTGTGTGCCATAATGTGTTATAAGGGGTATTACTGCTTGTGTATAATGTATTATAAGGGCATTACTGTGTGTGGCATAATGTGTAAGGGGCATTACTGTGTATGGCATAATGTGTTATAAGGGTCATTACTGCATGTGTATAATGTATTATAATGGCCATTACTGTGTGTGGCATAAAGTGTAGAAGGAGTAATAATTCCAAACCAATGTGGCTTAACAAAAAGATTAAGGAACTAATGGCCAAAAAGAGGCGAGCATTGAAAAAGTATAAATCAGACGCGGAGGCAGAGTCATTTAAGTACTATAAGGACTGCAACAAAATATGCAAAAAAGAAATCAGAGCATCTAAAATAGAAACGGAAAAGCTAATAGCAAAGGAAAGTAAATCAAACCCCCAAAAGTTTTTTTTAAATATATCAAAAGCAAAAGATTAAAGAAGGAGAGTATAAGCCCTTTAAAATGCAAGTTGGGCATCCTAATCAAAGACGTTAATGACATAGCGGAAAAATGAAACAAGTTTTTCTCATCTGTATTCACAAGAGAGGACCAGATGGAGGGATTAACTTTGTAAGGTTATAAATTCGAAGGGGGATGCTGCGTCTCTTAGGAACTACTTATTTAAACTGGAAGCATAGGCAGCAAAATGAAGAATGAGGTTCAATATAGACAAATGTAAAGTAATGAACTTTGGTAGCAAGAACAAGAATACTACCTACATACTAAATGGGGAAAAACTAGCGGATTCTGTACTGAAAAAAGATTTAGGTGTTCACGTAGATAACAAAGTTAGCAGTAGTACCCAAAGTAGGAATGCAACAAATAAGGCAAACAAGGTATTAGCATGCATAAAGAGGGGAATTGATGTAAGGTATGAGAGTGTTATACTCCCATTATATAAATCACTAGTGAGGCCACATCTTGAATACTGTGCACAATGATGGGCACCATAATACAAAAAGGATATCCTTGAACTAGAAAAGGTTCAGAGACGGGAGACCAAATTGATTAAGGGGATGGAGACGCTCTAATACGAGGAAAGGCTTGCTAGGGTAGGCATGTTTACACTGGAAAAAAGGAGATTAAGAGCGGACATGATTAACATTTACAAATATATAAGGGGACAATACACAGAGCTAGCAGGGTATTTGTTTTTGGTAAGATCAACACAAAGGATACTTGGACACCCGCTTAGGTTTCTTCACAGTAAGGACAATATGTATTTGGAATTCCCTACTTGAGAGAGTAGTGATGGCGGATTCGGTGATTGCTTTTAAGAAAGGGCAAGATGAATTCTTGCCCATTCTTTGGTATGCACAGTTGCCCACTTTGGTATGCTTTGGTATGCACAGATGTGTCCTCCGTGTTCACCATCCCTGCCAGAAAAAAATCCTAATCCTCTACAACTGCTAACTCAATGGGAGGAGTCTATGCCAGGAGCATGAAGCTGACGTCAAGATGGGCCTATTTTTATTCCTAGTTTGACCCTGTTGGGAACAATTAATTTTACATGTACAAGCCGATGAATACTTACAGTATACTTCAGAACAGTTAAGACTGTCATAGCAGCACATTCTTATTTATTGTTACCTTGAATAAAAGAATGACTAATGATATCTTGGCAGCTTAAAATATATTTTCTCTATTTATTATTATTATTATTACCAGTTATTTATATAGCGCACACATATTCCGCAGCGCTTGACAGAGAATTCGCCGTTCACATCAGTTTATCTGGCCTTTTAGGTCAATAATGGGGCTACATGGGCAATTTTTAGTCTTTGCAAAAAAATAAATAAAATCTTTTGAAATTAATATCTTAGGGAACTTTAAAGAAACTTTATGTGATTCAATTAAATTAATTTTATTAAATCATAACTGTGGCCACGCCCCTGCCCTATGAAGTTACGCCCCTATTTTTGCTGTGCGCCTATGGCGCGCACTAACCCTGTTTTGCCTGTCGGGGGGGTCAAAGGAAACTTTCGCCCTGTGCGCCACAAGGTCTAGAACCGGTCCTGATTCTAATATACATAACAACAATCAAAAGAGACACATTGCAATAGTGGATGTGCTTCATATCAGAATCAGAATCAGCTTCATTGGCCAGGTATACTTGAGTATATTAGGAATTTGTCTTCGGTTTGCTGTACAACAGCCAAGTAGGTAACAGATAAGCAGGTGGGGAAAAAAGATTTTAATACTGTTAAAAGTGTAGTAATTATGAGCCCTAACATAGGCATTAAAATCACTGATTATTCAAGGTGGGCTGGGTATGATATGTCGACATGGACATAATGTCAATGTTTACCATGTCGATATTCATCATGTAGACCAGACATTCCCATCCTCTGTCCCCAAGGCACACTAATAGTCCAGGTTTTAGTGATATCGAGGCTTGAGCACAGGTGACTTAATTAGTACCTCAGTTAGTTCTTATTTAACCATCTTGTGATGAAGCCTGGATAGCACTAAAACCTGCACTGTTAGTGTGCCTTGAGGACCAGGTTGGGAATGCCTGGTGTAGACAGTGATGGCATGTCAACATGTTAGAATGTTGACATATTTTCTCTGGTTGCCCAGCAGTTGCCTACCTGCTCCTAGCAGCTCCAGAGGCATCTTGCGGATCCCAACGGTCATGTGACCATCACTTCCAGGTCAGACCTATGATTATACAATGTTCTGGTTAGTATTTCTTTGCTATCCCTAACCCTAATACCTACCCCGAACCATCCCTATATACTGCCAAACCATAACCTCCCCACAGCCAAAACTTAACCTCACACTGCAGCCTAACCCTGACCCTGGGGGTATGGGTCATAGGGTAGACATGCATTAGGTCGACCACTATTGACTAGTGACTAGGTTGACACCTGAAATAGGTCGACACAGTCATTAGGTCGACATGAACAAGGTTGGCATGGAAAAAAGGTCGACATGGGTTCTGCTACTTTTTTTGCTGTCGTTTTCATCGTAAAGTGACAGGGAACCCCAGTTAGTGCACCATGTCCCCTCACATGGCTCACTTCACTCGCCATGCTTCGGGCAAGGTTACTATTCCCAATCGTAGTCAGGCAGGTTGATATTCCCAATCGTAGTCCGCGTGGATCGTAAAGTATGAAAAAGTAAAAAAAATTAAAAGAAAGTGAAAAACGCATGTCGACCTTTTTCCATGTCGACCTAGTGACCATGTCGACCTAGTGACCATGTTGACCAATAGTGGTCGACCTAATGACTGTCGACCTAAGTGTGGTCGACTTAATGACCGTATCCAAACCCTGGGCAGCACGAATGGTGTAATGATAAGCATTACTGCCTCACATCACTGAGGTTATGGGTTCCAGGGCCATAACTGTGTGTAGTTTGTATATTCTCCCCCTGCTTGCGTGGGTTTCTATGGGTACTCCGGTTTTCTACAAACTGAAAATATACTGGTAGGTTAAGCTCCTGACAAAACTGACCATAGCGTGAGTGTGTATGGTGGACATGTGGAAGGGAATATACTGTAGATTGTAAGCTCCACTGGGACAGGGACTGATGTGAATGGCCAAATAGTCTCTCTGTAAAGCGTGCAGAATATGTGTGCGCTATATAAATAACTGGTAGCAATAATAATAATAATCATAATAATAATAATAACAATAATAATAATAACCCTCCGCCTCCACCGTGGCATCTACATTGTTATTGTTGTCGTTTTGACTACATCCTTTCATTGTATATTGTCTTTTTAGAAGACAAACCTTGTATATGCAACACAATTTGTTTGCAACATGCTTCATATCTACAGCTGTTGAAGTTAGGTTAGTGCACTAGCTATATGTATTTATAACTAAGCGTTTATTCTAATTACTGCTGAAGTTAAATATAGTCACATCCTACACCTGTAAAGCACAAGAAGACCAGGTGCTCAGTTCTACTTCATGCATCTAATTTGTAAGCATTAACATTGGTGTAAAACATAGAAATAGATTTATCTTCATGTTTAGGCTCACATTACCATACGTAGTGCTATTTGGAGAATATATACTCTCCATATCCTGTCTGTCTGTCTATCTATCTTTTATTGTAGCTAAATGTAAAGTGTTTTATCCCAGGTACTGCTATTGTAAGTAATTATCATTTATATTAGTAATAGTGGGCATACACACTAAAATTATGTGGCCAATCCACCTGCAATCAGTGGATCGCCCAGATAATTGTAGAGTGTATGTAGGAGATTGATCCGAAAATATCGATTGGTTAGCCATGCCGGATCATCAAGCATGTCCACCCGATGCAAAATTTTCTCAGTAGAAAGTCGGCTGCATATCCTACTGCCTCCAACTGACGGCCATTTTCCCTGTTCCTTCACATTGGAAGGAATGGGGAAATGTCTCCACCCCAGGGTAGGAGCGCAGATATCATGGCCATACACTGTGGGGGTAATTCCAAGTTGATCGCAGCAGGATTTTTGTTAGCAATTGGGCAAAACCATGTGCACTGCAGGGGAGGCAGATATAACATGTGCAGAGAGAGAGAGAGTTAGATTTGGATGGGGTGTGTTCAATCTGCAATCTAATTTGCAGTGTAAAAATAAAGCAGCCAGTATTTACCCTGCACAGAAATAAAATAACCCACCCAAATCTAACTCTTTCTGCACATGTTATATCTGCCCCCCCTTCCTGCAGTGCACATGGTTTTGCCCAATTGCTATCAAAAATCCTGCTGCGATCAACTTGGAATTACCCCCTGTGAGAGATCTCTCACTGTATGGCCATGATATCTGCAGGGTCTGAGGCAATGTATCTGTACGTGTATACCCAGCATTACATACATCATTTATATTTTTTATTAGTAACTTACACCAAAACTATATATACACGATAGATAGATAGATAGATAGATAGATAGATAGATAGATAGATAGATAGATAGATAGATAGATAGATAGATAGATAGATAGATAGATAGATAGATAGAGAATAGGATTTGAGGAGTCTGGCACACCAATGAGGAAATAACTATGGCTGGTGCCGTCACAATATTAAGGATCTTTATGATCTGAGGTAATTAATTCTCGCACCCTACACTAATAATAAGAATTTACTTACCGATAATTCTATTTCTCATAGTCCGTAGTGGATGCTGGGGACTCCGAAAGGACCATGGGGGATAGCGGCTCCGCAGGAGACTGGGCACAAAGTAAAAGCTTTAGGACTAGCTGGTGTGCACTGGCTCCTCCCCCATATGACCCTCCTCCAAGCCTCAGTTAGGATACTGTGCCCGGACGAGCGTACACAATAAGGAAGGATTTTGAATCCCGGGTAAGACTCATACCAGCCACACCAATCACACCGTACAACTTGTGATCTGAACCCAGTTAACAGCATGATAACAGAAGGAGCCTCTGAAAAGATGGCTCACAACAACAATAACCCGATTTTTGTAACAATAACTATGTACAAGTAATGCAGACAATCCGCACTTGGGATGGGCGCCCAGCATCCACTACGGACTATGAGAAATAGAATTATCGGTAAGTAAATTCTTATTTTCTCTAACGTCCTAGTGGATGCTGGGGACTCCGAAAGGACCATGGGGATTATACCAAAGCTCCCAAACGGGCGGGAGAGTGCGGATGACTCTGCAGCACCGAATGAGAGAACTCCAGGTCCTCCTCAGCCAGGGTATCAAATTTGTAGAATTTAGCAAACGTGTTTGCCCCTGATCAAGTAGCTGCTCGGCAAAGTTGTAAAGCCGAGACCCCTCGGGCAGCCGCCCAAGATGAGCCCATTTTCCGTGTGGAATGGGCTTTTACAGATTTTGGCTGTGGCAGGCCTGCCACAGAATGTGCAAGCTGAATTGTACTACAAATCCAACGAGCAACCGTCTGCTTAGAAGCAGGAGCACCCAGCTTGTTGGGTGCATACAGGATAAACAGCGAATCAGATTTCCTGACTCCAGCCGTCCTGGAAACATATATTTTCAGGGCCCTGACTACGTCCAGCAACTTGGAATCCTCCAAGTCCCTAGTAGCCGCAGGCACCACAATAGGCTGGTTTAAGTGAAATGCTGAAACCACCTTAGGGAGAAATTGAGGACGAGTCCTCAATTCTGCCCTATCCGTATGAAAAATTAGGTAAGGGCTTTTATAGGATAAAGCCGCCAATTCTGAGACATGCCTGGCTGAAGCCAGGGCTAACAGCATTACCACTTTCCATGTGAGATATTTTAAGTCCACAGTGGTGAGTGGTTCAAACCAATGTGATTTTAGGAATCCCAAAACTACATTGAGATCCCAAGGTGCCACTGGAGGCACAAAAGGAGGCTGTATATGCAGTACTCCCTTGACAAACGTCTGAACTTCAGGAACAGAAGCCAGTTCTTTTTGGAATAATATTGACAGGGCCGAAATTTGAACCTTAATGGACCCTAATTTGAGGCCCATAGACAGTCCTGTTTGCAGGAAATGCAGGAAACGACCCAGTTGAAATTCCTCTGTAGAGGCCTTCCTGGCCTCGCACCACGCAACATATTTACGCCAAATACGGTGATAATGTTGTATGGTTACATCCTTCCTGGCTTTGATCAGGGTAGGGATGACTTCATCCGGAATGCCTTTTTCCTTCAGGATCCGGCGTTCAACCGCCATGCCGTCAAACGCAGCCGCGGTAAGTCTTGGAACAGACATGGTCCCTGCTGGAGCAGGTCCTTTCTTAGAGGTAGAGGCCACGGGTCTTCCGTGAGCATCTCTTGAATTTCCGGGTACCAAGTCCTTCTTGGCCAATCCGGAGCCACGAGTATAGTCTTTACTCCTCTCCTTCTTATGATTCTCAGTACTTTTGGTATGAGAGGAAGAGGAGGGAACACATACACTGGCTGGTACACCCACGGTGTTACCAGAGCGTCCACAGCTATTGCCTGAGGGTCCCTTGACCTGGCGCAATATCTGTCCAGTTTTTTGTTGAGGCGGGACGCCATCATGTCCACCTTTGGTTTTTCCCAACGGTTCACAATCATGTGGAAGACTTCTGGGTGAAGTCCCCACTCCCCCGGGTGAAGATCGTGTCTGCTGAGGAAGTCTGCTTCCCAGTTGTCCACTCCCGGAATGAACACTGCTGACAGTGATATCACATGATTCTCCGCCCAGCGAAGAATCCTTGCCACTTCCATCATTGCCCTCCTGCTTCTTGTGCCGCCCTGTCTGTTTACGTGGGCGACTGCCGTGATGTTGTCCGACTGGATCAACACCGGCTGACCCTGAAGCAGAGGTCTTGCCTGACTTAGGGCATTGTAAATGGCCCTTAGTTCCAGGATATTTATGTGAAGTGACGTTTCCATGCTTGACCACAAGCCCTGAAAATTTCTTCCTTGTGTGACTGCTCCCCAGCCTCTCAGGCTGGCATCCGTGGTCACCAGGACCCAATCCTGAATGCCGAATCTGCGGCCCTCCAGGAGATGAGCACTCTGTAACCACCACAGGAGAGACACCCTTGTCCTTGGAGACAGGGTTATCCGCTGATGCATTTGAAGATGCGATCCGGACCATTTGTCCAGCAGATCCCACTGAAAAGTTCTTGCGTGGAATCTGCCGAATGGAATCGCTTCGTAAGAAGCCACCATCTTTCCCAGGACCCTTGTGCATTGATGTACTGACACTTGGCCTGGTCTTAGGAGGTTCCTGACTAGGTCGGATAACTCCTTGGCTTTCTCCTCCGGGAGAAACACCTTTTTCTGTACTGTGTCCAGAATCATCCCTAGGAACAGCAGACGTGTCGTCGGAATCAGCTGCGATTTTGGAATATTTAGAATCCATCCGTGCTGTCGTAGTACTACTTGAGATAGTGCTACTCCGACCTCTAACTGTTCTCTGGACCTTGCCCTTATCAGGAGATCGTCCAAGTAAGGGATAATTAAGACGCCTTTTCTTCGAAGAAGAATCATCATTTCGGCCATTACCTTGGTAAAGACCCGGGGTGCCGCGGACAATCCAAACGGCAGCGTCTAAAACTGATAGTGACAGTTCTGTACCACAAACCTGAGGTACCCTTGGTGAGAAGGGCAAATTGGGACATGGAGGTAAGCATCCTTGATGTCCAGAGACACCATATAGTCCCCTTCTTCCAGGTTCGCTATCACTGCTCTGAGTGACTCCATCTTGAACTTGAACCTTTTTATGTAAGTGTTCAAGGATTTCAGATTTAAAATGGGTCTCACCGAGCCGTCCGGCTTCGGTACCACAAACAGCGTGGAATAATACCCCTTTCCCTGTTGTAGGAGGGGTACCTTGATTATCACCTGCTGGGAATACAGCTTGTGAATGGCTTCCAATA
The DNA here is from genome assembly GCF_028390025.1 of Pseudophryne corroboree. Taxonomy (NCBI): domain Eukaryota; kingdom Metazoa; phylum Chordata; class Amphibia; order Anura; family Myobatrachidae; genus Pseudophryne; species Pseudophryne corroboree. Next base: position 434,605,497 of record NC_086447.1, on the reverse strand, counting down.
CCGCCTCCCTGTCGGGGGGAGACGTTGGTAAAGCAGACTTCAGGAACCGGCGAGGGGGAGACGTCTCGAATTCCAATTTGTACCCCTGAGATACTACCTGCAGGATCCAGGGGTCCACTTGCGAGTGAGCCCACTGCGCGCTGAAATTCTTGAGACGGGCCCCCACCGTGCCTGAGTCCGCTTGTGAGAGCAATGGCGCACAGCTGCGGTGCTGTGCGCTACCTTATTGAAGACAGGACGTCTTCTGCCGCCGATTTTCCGGACCTCTTCACTCTTCTGGCTCTGTAAGGGGGCCGGCGGCGCGGCTCCGGGACCCATCCATGGCTGGGCCTGTGATCGTCCCTCTGGAGCTAATGTCCAGTAGCCTAAGAAGCCCAATCCACTCTGCACGCAGGTGAGTTCGCTTCTTCTCCCCTTAGTCCCTCGATGCAGTGAGCCTGTTGCCAGCAGGTCTCACTGAAAATAAAAAACCTATTTAAACTTTTACTCTAAGCAGCTCAGGAGAGCCACCTAGATTGCACCCTTCTCGTTCGGGCACAAAATCTTAACTGAGGCTTGGAGGAGGGTCATAGGGGGAGGAGCCAGTGCACACCAGCTAGTCCTAAAGCTTTTACTTTGTGCCCAGTCTCCTGCGGAGCCGCTATCCCCCATGGTCCTTTCGGAGTCCCCAGCATCCACTAGGACGTTAGAGAAAAATTGTTGTCTATTCGGCATTATCTCACCTGTAATTCCTGCTTCATTGTATATCATCAGATAATTTACCCCTGTGAGCTCACATATATAGGAAACACAGAATGTAAATTCAAAGAAAGCGTGACCGCACATCGTTCAGCTATCCGTGCAGCTCTGATTGCAGGCACCTGTGAGCAGCCGGTAGCTCGACATTTTGCAGAAATGTCACATTCCGATATAGAATAATCTACCATATTCCACCTTTGATCAGAGGTGGGGATCAAGCCCGTTGGTTACTACAATGTGAATCCTGCTGAATCCATCCCTTAGATGTTTTATCCCCTTTAAACAAAAGCTTTAGTGTAACATGCTTCCACTAATTTATCTTTAAGTATTACTATTTAATTTATGCTCTAATTATAGTTAGAGATGAGCGGGTTCGGTTCCTCGGAATCCAAACCCGCCCGAACTTCAGTTTTTTTTACACGGGTCCGAGCGACTCGGATCTTCCCGCCTTGCTCGGTTAACCCGAGCGCGCCCGAACGTCATCATCACGCTGTCGGATTCTCGCGAGGCTCGGATTCTATCGCGAGACTCGGATTCTATATAAGGAGCCGCGCGTCGCCGCCATTTTTCACACGTGCATTGAGATTCATAGGGAGAGGACGTGGCTGGCGTCCTCTCCGTTTATAGAGATTCGAGAAGAGAGTGAGACAGAGAGAGACACAGTAGTAATTTGGGGAGCATTAGGAGGAGTACTACTACTACTAGTACTTGCTGAAGTGATAGAGAGAGATAGTGTGACTGTATTATCTGACTTGTGGGGGAGACACTGACAGTGGGGAGCAGTTAGAGTCTGAGAGCAGGACTCAGGACTCAGGAGTACATATAACGTACAGTGCACACTTTTGCTGCCAGAGTGCCAGCCACACTGCCATTGTTTGTGACCACACTGACCACCAGTATAATATATATTGTGATTGTCTGCTTAGGACTCAGGAGTACTACTTGCAAGTTGCTGATAGTGTGACCAGTGACCTGACCACCAGTTTAATAATCACCACCAGTTTATGAGTTTAATATATATTATATATATATATATATATAATTGTATATAATATATATATAATATTGTATACCACCTAGCACCTACCCGTGTTTTTTTTTTTTTTCTTTCTTCTTTATACATACTACTATAGTAGCTTACTGTAGCAGTCTGCGGTGCTGCTGAGCTGACAGTGTCCAGCAGGTCCGTCATCAGTCATTACATAATAAATATATAATATATACCTGTCCGGCTGCAGTACTAGTGATATTATATATACATATATATTGATTTCATCTCATTATCATCCAGTCTATATTATCAGCAGACACAGTACGTTAGTCCACGGCTGTAGCTACCTCTGTGTCGGCACTCGGCAGTCCATCCATAATTGTATACCACCTACCCGTGGTTGTTTTTTTTTTCTTTCTTCTTTATACATACTACTATAGTAGCTTACTGTAGCAGTCTGCGGTGCTGCTGAGCTGACAGTGTCCAGCAGGTCCGTCATCAGTCATTACATAATAAATATATAATATATACCTGTCCGGCTGCAGTACTAGTGATATTATATATACATATATATTGATTTCATCTCATTATCATCCAGTCTATATTATCAGCAGACACAGTACGTTAGTCCACGGCTGTAGCTACCTCTGTGTCGGCACTCGGCAGTCCATCCATAATTGTATACCACCTACCCGTGGTTGTTTTTTTTTTCTTTCTTCTTTATACATACTACTATAGTAGCTTACTGTAGCAGTCTGCGGTGCTGCTGAGCTGACAGTGTCCAGCAGGTCCGTCATCAGTCATTACATAATAAATATATAATATATACCTGTCCGGCTGCAGTACTAGTGATATTATATATACATATATATTGATTTCATCTCATTATCATCCAGTCTATATTATCAGCAGACACAGTACGTTAGTCCACGGCTGTAGCTACCTCTGTGTCGGCACTCGGCAGTCCATCCATAATTGTATACCACCTACCCGTGGTTGTTTTTTTTTTCTTTCTTCTTTATACATACTACTATAGTAGCTTACTGTAGCAGTCTGCGGTGCTGCTGAGCTGACAGTGTCCAGCAGGTCCGTCATCAGTCATTACATAATAAATATATAATATATACCTGTCCGGCTGCAGTACTAGTGATATTATATATACATATATATTGATTTCATCTCATTATCATCCAGTCTATATTATCAGCAGACACAGTACGTTAGTCCACGGCTGTAGCTACCTCTGTGTCGGCACTCGGCAGTCCATCCATAATTGTATACCACCTACCCGTGGTTGTTTTTTTTTTCTTTCTTCTTTATACATACTACTATAGTAGCTTACTGTAGCAGTCTGCGGTGCTGCTGAGCTGACAGTGTCCAGCAGGTCCGTCATCAGTCATTACATAATAAATGTATAATATATACCTGTCCGGCTGCAGTACTAGTGATATTATATATACATATATATTGATTTCATCTCATTATCATCCAGTCTATATTAGCAGCAGACACAGTACGGTAGTCCACGGCTGTAGCTACCTCTGTGTCGGCACTCGGCAGTCCATCCATAAGTATACTAGTATCCATCCATCTCCATTGTTTACCTGAGGTGCCTTTTAGTTGTGCCTATTAAAATATGGAGAACAAAAATGTTGAGGTTCCAAAATTAGGGAAAGATCAAGATCCACTTCCACCTCGTGCTGAAGCTGCTGCCACTAGTCATGGCCGAGACGATGAAATGCCAGCAACGTCGTCTGCCAAGGCCGATGCCCAATGTCATAGTACAGAGCATGTCAAATCCAAAACACCAAATATCAGTAAAAAAAGGACTCCAAAACCTAAAATAAAATTGTCGGAGGAGAAGCGTAAACTTGCCAATATGCCATTTACCACACGGAGTGGCAAGGAACGGCTGAGGCCCTGGCCTATGTTCATGGCTAGTGGTTCAGCTTCACATGAGGATAGAAGCACTCAGCCTCTCGCTAGAAAAATGAAAAGACTCAAGCTGGCAAAAGCACCGCAAAGAACTGTGCGTTCTTCGAAATCCCAAATCCACAAGGAGAGTCCAATTGTGTCGGTTGCGATGCCTGACCTTCCCAACACTGGACGTGAAGAGCATGCGCCTTCCACCATTTGCACGCCCCCTGCAAGTGCTGGAAGGAGCACCTGCAGTCCAGTTCCTGATAGTCAGATTGAAGATGTCAGTGTTGAAGTACACCAGGATGAGGAGGATATGGGTGTTGCTGGCGCTGGGGAGGAAAATGACCAGGAGGATTCTGATGGTGAGGTGGTTTGTTTAAGTCAGGCACCCGGGGAGACACCTGTTGTCCGTGGGAGGAATATGGCCATTGACATGCCTGGTGAAAATACCAAAAAAAATCAGCTCTTCGGTGTGGAAGTATTTCAACAGAAATGCGGACAACAGGTGTCAAGCCGTGTGTTGCCTTTGTCAAGCTGTAATAAGTAGGGGTAAGGACGTTAACCACCTCGGAACATCCTCCCTTATACGTCACCTGCAGCGCATTCATAATAAGTCAGTGACAAGTTCAAAAACTTTGGGTGACAGTGGAAGCAGTCCACTGACCAGTAAATCCCTTCCTCTTGTAACCAAGCTCACGCAAACCACCCCACCAACTCCCTCAGTGGCAATTTCCTCCTTACCCAGGAATGCCAATAGTCCTGCAGGCCATGTCACTGGCAATTCTGACGAGTCCTCTCCTGCCTGGGATTCCTCCGATGCATCCTTGAGTGTAATGCCTACTGCTGCTGGCGCTGCTGTTGTTGCTGCTGGGAGTCGATCGTCATCCCAGAGGGGAAGTCGTAAGCCCACTTGTACTACTTCCAGTAAGCAATTGACTGTCCAACAGTCCTTTGCGAGGAAGATGAAATATCACAGCAGTCATCCTGCTGCAAAGCGGATAACTGAGGCCTTGACAACTATGTTGGTGTTAGACGTGCGTCCGGTATCCGCCGTTAGTTCACAGGGAACTAGACAATTTCTTGAGGTAGTGTGCCCCCGTTACCAAATACCATCTAGGTTCCACTTCTCTAGGCAGGCGATACCGAGAATGTACACGGACGTCAGAAAAAGACTCACCAGTGTCCTAAAAAATGCAGTTGTACCCAATGTCCACTTAACCATGGACATGTGGACAAGTGGAGCAGGGCAGGGTCAGGACTATATGACTGTGACAGCCCACTGGGTAGATGTATGGACTCCCGCCGCAAGAACAGCAGCGGCGGCACCAGTAGCAGCATCTCGCAAACGCCAACTCTTTCCTAGGCAGGCTACGCTTTGTATCACCGCTTTCCAGAATACGCACACAGCTGAAAACCTCTTACGGCAACTGAGGAAGATCATCGCGGAATGGCTTACCCCAATTGGACTCTCCTGTGGATTTGTGGCATCGGACAACGCCAGCAATATTGTGTGTGCATTAAATATGGGCAAATTCCAGCACGTCCCATGTTTTGCACATACCTTGAATTTGGTGGTGCAGAATTTTTTAAAAAACGACAGGGGTGTGCAAGAGATGCTGTCGGTGGCCAGAAGAATTGCTGGACACTTTTGGCGTACAGGCACCACGTACAGAAGACTGGAGCACCACCAAAAACAACTGAACCTGCCCTGCCATCATCTGAAGCAAGAAGTGGTAACGAGGTGGAATTCAACCCTCTATATGCTTCAGAGGTTGGAGGAGCAGCAAAAGGCCATTCAAGCCTATACAATTCAGCACGATATAGGAGGTGGAATGCACCTGTCTCAAGCGCAGTGGAGAATGATTTCAACATTGTGCAAGGTTCTGATGCCCTTTGAACTTGCCACACGTGAAGTCAGTTCAGACACTGCCAGCCTGAGTCGGGTCATTCCCCTCATCAGGCTTTTGCAGAAGAAGCTGGAGACATTGAAGGAGGAGCTAACACAGAGCGATTCCGCTAGGCATGTGGGACTTGTGGATGGAGCCCTTAATTCGCTTAACAAGGATTCACGGGTGGTCAATCTGTTGAAATCAGAGCACTACATTTTGGCCACCATGCTCGATCCTAGATTTAAAGCCTACCTTGGATCTCTCTTTCCGGCAGACACAAGTCTGCTGGGGTTCAAAGACCTGCTGGTGAGAAAATTGTCAAGTCAAGCGGAACGCGACCTGTCAACATCTCCTCCTTCACATTCTCCCGCAACTGGGGGTGCGAGGAAAAGGCTCAGAATTCCGAGCCCACCCGCTGGCGGTGATGCAGGGCAGTCTGGAGCGACTGCTGATGCTGACATCTGGTCCGGACTGAAGGACCTGACAACGATTACGGACATGTCGTCTACTGTCACTGCATATGATTCTCTCACCATTGAAAGAATGGTGGAGGATTATATGAGTGACCGCATCCAAGTAGGCACGTCACACAGTCCGTACTTATACTGGCAGGAAAAAGAGGCAATTTGGAGGCCCTTGCACAAACTGGCTTTATTCTACCTAAGTTGCCCTCCCACAAGTGTGTACTCCGAAAGAGTGTTTAGTGCCGCCGCTCACCTTGTCAGCAATCGGCGTACGAGGTTACATCCAGAAAATGTGGAGAAGATGATGTTCATTAAAATGAATTATAATCAATTCCTCCGTGGAGACATTGACCAGCAGCAATTGCCTCCACAAAGTACACAGGGAGCTGAGATGGTGGATTCCAGTGGGGACGAATTGATAATCTGTGAGGAGGGGGATGTACATGGTGATATATCGGAGGATGATGATAAGGTGGACATCTTGCCTCTGTAGAGCCAGTTTGTGCAAGGAGAGATTAATTGCTTCTTTTTAGGTGGGGGTCCAAACCAACCCGTCATTTCAGTCACAGTCGTGTGGCAGACCCTGTCACTGAAATGATGGGTTGGTTAGAGTGTGCATGTCCTGTTTATACAACATAAGGGTGGGTGGGAGGGCCCAAGGACAATTCCATCTTGCACCTCTTTTTTCTTTAATTTTTCTTTGCGTCATGTGCTGTTTGGGGATGATTTTTTGGAAGGGCCATCCTGCGTGACACTGCAGTGCCACTCCTAGATGGGCCCGGTGTTTGTGTCGGCCACTAGGGTCGCTTATCTTACTCACACAGCTACCTCATTGCGCCTCTTTTTTTCTTTGCGTCATGTGCTGTTTGGGGAGGGTTTTTTGGAAGGGCCATCCTGCGTGACACTGCAGTGCCACTCCTAGATGGGCCCGGTGTTTGTGTCGGCCACTAGGGTCGCTTATCTTACTTGCACAGCTACCTCATTGCGCCTCTTTTTTTCTTTGCGTCATGTGCTGTTTGGGGAGGGTTTTCTGGAAGGGACATCCTGCGTGACACTGCAGTGCCACTCCTAGATGGGCCCGGTGTTTGTGTCGGCCACAAGGGTCGCTTATCTTACTCACACAGCTACCTCATTGCGCCTCTTTTTTTCTTTGCGTCATGTGCTGTTTGGGGAGGGTTTTTTGGAAGGGACATCCTGCGTGACACTGCAGTGCCACTCCTAGATGGGCCCGGTGTTTGTGTCGGCCACTAGGGTCGCTTATCTTACTCACACAGCTACCTCATTGCGCCTCTTTTTTTCTTTGCGTCATGTGCTGTTTGGGGAGGGTTTTTTGGAAGGGACATCCTGCGTGACACTGCAGTGCCACTCCTAGATGGGCCAGGTGTTTGTGTCGGCCACTAGGGTCGCTTAGCTTAGTCATCCAGCGACCTCGGTGCAAATTTTAGGACTAAAAATAATATTGTGAGGTGTGAGGTATTCAGAATAGACTGAAAATGAGTGGAAATTATGGTTTTTGAGGTTAATAATACTTTGGGATCAAAATGACCCCCAAATTCTATGATTTAAGCTGTTTTTTAGTGTTTTTTGAAAAAAACACCCGAATCCAAAACACACCCGAATCCGACAAAAAAAATTCGGTGAGGTTTTGCCAAAACACGGTCGAACCCAAAACACGGCCGCGGAACCGAACCCAAAACCAAAACACAAAACCCGAAAAATTTCAAGTGCACATCTCTAATTATAGTACTCATTACCATATGTATTTACATGAAATTGAATTATTGTTCGTATGCTATTTTTGTGTAGTACTTCCTGTATACTGGTTGCTATGGTGATGGAGACAATTCAGTCTTGAGACATGATGACATCATATTGTTGCAATGCTGGGGGCAGCTAACCCAAACCTGAAAAACGCGGCATACAGTATTCACATGGTGATGCACATGGATAAAATTATGTTTGTTTCTGTACATATTCTATTCTGATGACAGTGATAAACTGAAACGTTAATTGCAAAAGCCACAGTTGCTTCTTTTTCAAAGGCTGAGTGTCGCACGCATGTTTAGAGTTGACCACGCGTGTGGTCAGAAAAATAAATGGCTAGATAGGATGCTTTTTTAATGAAGGGCATTATTATTGCATAAAATGATTAAATAATTTTGCATTAAAAAACATGTTGATTTGTATTTGAACTTTAAATCGAATAAAATGTAGATGAAAGTAGACATTGTAGAATTTTCAGTTATTACAAGCATTCTATGCATTTAGCAAATGATGGTCAGATAGCTACAGTATAAAGAAATGTATAAATTAGGTAAATGTGTCTACACAGAGTTTTCTCGTAATCACCTGATCAGCTACTAAGCAGTAAATACAGTGTAATAGCAGTTCTGTGTTCATAGTTCTCACTTGTTAAACATTAAGTGATGATACATTCTTTCTAGCATCATCCTTTTACTGTAGTTCATTGTACTAAATATCCCAGTCGTGCCGTGCATAATGATAGCAGCAGTATTTAGTTACCTGACCTAACATTACCTTGTACTGCTCAGAGCTTTGTTGCTCAGCTCCATCCTCCAGTTTGTAAATGGTTTCTAAGAGAAAACAGTAAGATTAGCATAATAATTATTTGTAATTGCTTATTAACTAGTGAAATGTCTGAATTCCTGGACAATGGGCCTAATTTAGACCTGATCGGTTTCACACAGCAGCCGGTCAGGTCTGAACTGCGCATGCGCCACAGTGCACCAGCGCATGCCAGACAGCCGACGGCTGTCTCAGCCCTATGATCGCCTTTGCCTGATTGACAGGCAGAGGCGTTCGCTGGGTGGCAGGGGGCGGGCCGGCGGTGTTTGGCTGCCACTTTAGGAGTGCGGTCTGGGCAACACAGGCGTGCTCGGGGCGGTCCGCAGCATCTGCGTGACATCACACAAGCCGCTGCGACACTCACAGAGAATCGGGTAGCTCCCTGCCCGCGTGCAGGAGCTGCGGTGGTGGGGCACTACTCTTCAAGTACAAAAGCATTGCCGCCGTGCAATGCTTTTGTACTTGTGCGACGGGGCAGGGCCTGACATGCAGGGTGGACTAGCCCTGTGCTGGGCGTCCTCCCGCATGTCAGGTAAGCTGATCGTAGATGTGCTAAATGTAGGACATCTACGATCAGGTCTGAATTAGGCACACAGGGATGAAGCTAGGCTTTCTGTCACCTGGGGCAAATTTTATGTTCAGTGCACCCCCCCCCCCCCCCCTCCGCCCGTACACAAGCTGCAGGAGCTGTCGGTGACTGACAGCTGAACAGGGCGAGTGTGGGTAAATGCCCGACCAGTTCATGATGTCAGTCCCCGACGGATCGGACAGTATGTATGCACAGCACACTGCCCATCCGGCTTTGGATATATCTGCAGATCAATTGATCTGCAGATATATCTTTAGGTGTGTACCCAGCATTACAGAATTTCTCTTTGTTGCTTTCTGAAAACTTTTGAAACTACAAATAGAATGAAATAAACAACGAGCAGGTAAAGTACTTTTCCCTGATGCAGATGGCACAGTCTGATACATTTCACATTCTATGATGTTAGCCTGGGTACACACCTGCACAATATCTGCATCATTGTGTATAATGCAGTGTGTATGCACAATTGTACACTCCCTCAGGTCGCACACAATATCTTCTGGTTGGCCGTGCTGCAAGGCCAATCTGAAAATATCATGTGCGAGGTGGTGCTGTTTAATGAAGGATGGAACCAGATATCTGTCTCTTGCTTATTAAATTACACCGTGTGTACGGGCAATCTCGGATGGTCCGGGATGCAGGGAATTTGTCCCGACCATCGCCAAGATTGCCCAATGTTTAAATGTTTAAGTGTTCAATGTTTAAGTGTGTACCCAGCCTTAGTGCCACTTATGTCATTAATATAGCTAAAACAATTCCAACACAATCTGGTGTATTTATCTTGCACTGACTATCTGGTGATTCATTTAAATAAGTACTATAACTAATAAATATACTTCTGAAAAGTCAGTCAGGGCTGGTACTACTTTTCTGATGCCCTGTGCATATTTTAGTCACACATATTTAAGTTTATATTTTAGTCACACCCCTTACAAGCAAAGAAGAAGATTTACTCACCTCATTCACAGAAGAGAGGGCTTATTTTGATGATCTCTGTGCATAAATGCAAAGTGTGAGTTTTTGCACACCGTGTATGCGCAGATGAGTATGTAAGTGTCAGGTCTGTGTTTGTGTCTGTTCCTGGAGGGGCCACTAGTGGGTCAGTGGTGGTGCGATGGAGAAAGCGAGGAGGCTGAAGTAGATTCCCGCGCATGTGCGCAAATTATATTTATTGAAAGTACACACGGTCAACAAAGGCAACTGGAATAATGGTATGTGCATAAGAATCAGCGTGGAAGCTGATAGTCTCTGGTTCTAGAAAAGTCTCTTGGGAAATGTTCGGTCTGGAAACCAATGATGAACAGAGGTTTAACAACTATCGGTCTGGGAACCGATGGTAAACTCGAGCAATAGTTACATTGGCCTGGGAACCGATGGTGAGCAGGAACAGTTGATAGAAACATAGAAACATAGAAACATAGAAACATAGAATTTGTCGGCAGATAAGAACCACTTGGCCCATCTAGTCTGCCCCTTTTACTTTTTTTTTATATTATTTTTATCTCTAACCTTATTTGATCCTTATTTCTTTGTAAGGATATCCTTATGTCTATCCCATGCATGTTTAAATTGCTCTACTGTCTTAGCCTCTACTACCTCTGATGGGAGGCTATTCCACTTGTCCACTACCCTTTCTGTGAAATAATTTTTCCGCAAATTTCCCCTGAACCTCCCCCCCTCCAGTCTCAGTGCATGTCCTCGTGTCCTATTGCTTCTCATTTGGAGAATGTTTCCCTCCTGGACTTTGTTAAAACCCTTGATATATTTGAAAGTTTCTATCATGTCCCCCCTTTCCCTTCTCTGCTCCAAACTATACATATTGAGATTTCTCAGTCTTTCTGGGTATGTTTTGTGATGTAGGCCATGCACCATTTTAGTTGCCCTCCTTTGTACAGTTTCTAATGTATTAATATCCTTTTGAAGATATGGCCTCCAGAACTGAATACAGTATTCTAGATGAGGCCGTACCAATGACCTATACAGTGGCATTATTACTTCTTTCTTTCTGCTGCTGATTCCTCTCCCAATGCAGCCAAGCATCTGACTAGCCTTCCTCATTGCCTTGTTACATTGCTTACCTGCCTTTAAGTCATCTGAAATAGTGACTCCTAGATCCCTTTCCTCCTCAGTAGTTTCCAGTATAGTGCCATTAATACTGTATTTAGCTTTAGGATTTTTGAGACCCAAGTGCATGATTTTGCATTTTTTGGCATTAAACTGTAATTGCCAGACTCTTGACCATTCCTCTAGTCTACCTAGATCCTCAATCATTTGTTTTACCCCACCTGGTGTGTCTACCCTGTTGCATACCTTTGTGTCATCTGCAAAAAGGCATACTTTCCCTTTAATGCCATTTGCAATGTCACCAATAAAGATATTAAAAAGCACTGGTCCAAGTACAGATCCCTGGGGTACTCCACTGGTAACATTTCCCTCCTGTGAATGCACTCCATTTACCACGACTCTCTGTTTTCTATCCTTCAACCAAGATCTTATCCATTCAATAATCCTAATATCCAATCCCAAACTTTCAAGTTTATTTAGCAGTCTGCGATGTGGAACTGTGTCAAAAGCCTTACTAAAGTCTAGATAAGCTATATCCATGGCTCCACCTTTATCCATCACTTTAGTCACACAATCAAAAAAGTCAATAAGATTTGTTTGACATGATCTCCCCCCAGTGAATCCATGCTGTTTGGGATCCAGTAAATTGCCGGATTTGAGATAATCTACAACTCTTTCTTTTAAGAGTGTTTCAATCAATTTCCCTACTACTGATGTAAGACTCACTGGTCTGTAGTTGTTTGCCTCTTCCTTGCTTCCACTTTTGTGCAGTGGGACTACATTTGCTCTTTTCCAGTCCCCTGGAATTACTCCTGTAGCTAATGACTGGTTGAATAATTCTGTCAATGGTGCTACCAGCACCTCTTTAAGTTCTTTTAGTATCCTTGGATGTATCCCATCTGGCCCCATAGATTTGTCCACTTTCAGCTTTGAGAGTTCTGAAAGGACCTTCTCCTCTGTAAATGTACTTGTTTCATTTTCTTGAATATCCCTGCAACTTAACTGTGGCCCCTTCCCCTCTCTTTCAGTAGTAAATACTGAGCAAAAATAATCATTAAGATGATCTGCTATTAAATTGTCTCCTTCAACAAGACTCCCAGTGTCCGTCTAGTTTTATAATACCGCCTTTTGTTTTTCTCCTTTCGCTTATATACCTAAAAAAAGTTTTGCCTCCTTTACCCACTGACTGGGCCATTTTCTCCTCAGCTTGTGCCTTTGCACATCTGATTACCTTCTTTGTCTCCTTCTGTCTAACAAGATATATCTTTTTGTCTTCATTATTTTGTGTCTGCTTATATTTCCTAAAAGCCATCTTTTTTGCTCTCACAATATTTGCTACTTCTTTTGCAAACCACACTGGCTTCCTTTTCCTTGTGTTTTTCCTAACAGTTTTGATACAAAGGTCTGTTGTCTTCAATATTGCACATTTTAATGTTTCCCACCTCTCCTGCACTGTTTCCAAGTTTCTCCACTCTGCCAAAGAATCGCTTACACATTTTCCCATCCCTACAAAATCAGCCTTCCTAAAATCCAACACCTTTGTTTTTGTATGGGACGAGTCAGTCTCTGTCTTAATGCTGAACCATACTGCTTGATGATCACTGGATCCCAGGTTTTCACCCACTTTTACGTCCGATAATCTGTCTCCATTTGTAAGTATTAAGTCTAATATTGCGTCTTTCCGAGTGGGCTCCCTCACCAATTGGTGGAGGGATGCTCCCTGAAGGGAATTTAAAATGTTCCTACTTCTAGTGGAACTAGCAACAGACACCTCCCAGTTTACATCAGGAAGATTAAAGTCTCCCATGATTATTACCTCTCCTTTTAATGCCATTTTAGTTATGTCCTGCAATAGGTTCTTGTCAAGTTCCTCTTCCTGACCTGGTGGCCTGTATATCACGCCAATACGAATAATCAACTTTTCCCCTGTTTCTATGGTCACCCAAAGGGCCTCAGTTTTTTCTTCAATACTTTGTATTAATGTAGTATTTATGGCATTTTTTACATACATTGCTACCCCTCCTCCGATTTTTCCAATTCTGTCCTTCCTAAATAAAGTATATCCCGGTATAGCTATGTCCCAGTCATGATTTTCATTGTACCATGACTCTGTAATTGCCACAATGTCTAGATCATCCCTTGTCATTATTGCAGTTAGTTCTGGGATTTTATTTCCTAAGCTCCTAGCATTTGCACACATAGGGGTAAATTTACTAAGGTCCCGATTTTGACCGAGATGCCGTTTTTTCATCAAAGTGTCATCTCGGTAATTTACTAAACTCAAATCACGGCAGTGATGAGGGCATTTGTAATATTTGGAAGTCCTAGGAAAAAAATCACGAATGAATACACCATCGGTCAAAACGCAGCTGTTTAAGTATGAATCTCGGTCATTTACTAAGAAGTGCAAAGCAAAAAAAAAAAAAAAACACTGCCGTGAAAAATTACAACTCGTAAAAAAGTGCTTAAAAAAACAGACCTGCTTTTTTTATTCGTGATTGGATAGGCATGCACGGATCCATGAGATCCATGCATGTATATCAGTGGGAAGGGGTGGGAAAGTGATTATTTTTTAAAAAAAAATTGCGTGGGGTCCCCCCTCCTAAGCATAACCAGCCTCGGGCTCTTTGAGCCGATCCTGGTTGCAGAAATATGGGTAAAAAATTGACAGGGGTTCCCCCATATTTAAGCAACCAGCATCGAGCTCTGCGCCTGGTCCTGGTTCCAAAAATACGGGGAAAAAAAAGAGTAGGGGTCCCCCGTATTTTTAAAACCAGCACCGGGCTCCACTAGCTGGACAGATAATGCCACAGCCGGGGGTCACTTTTATATAGTGCCCTGCGGCCGTGGCATCAAAAATCCAACTAGTCACCCCTGGCCGGGGTACCCTGGGGGAGTGGGGACCCCTTCAATCAAGGGGTCCCCCCCCCAGCCACCCAAGGGCCAGGGGTGAAGCCCGAGGCTGTCCCCCCCCCCATCCAATGGGCTGCGGATGGGGGGGCTGATAGCCTTTTGTGATAATGAAAAGATATTGTTTTTAGTAGCAGTACTACAAGGCCCAGCAAGCCTCCCCCGCATGCTGGTACTTGGAGAACCACAAGTACCAGCATGCGGCGGAAAAACGGGCCCGCTGGTACCTGTAGTACAACTACTAAAAAAATACCCAAAAAAAGACAAGACACACACACCTTGAAAGTAAAGATTTATTACATACATGCACACAAACATACATACATACTTACCTTATGTTCACACGCAGGTCGGTCCTCTTCTCCAGTAGAATCCAAGGGGTACCTGTTGAATAAATTACACTCACCAGATCCAGGGTCCCAGGCTCCTCGTCGCATCCATGTGTAATCCACGTACTTGAATAAAATAACAAAACGGATACCCGAGCCACGAACTGAAAGGGGCCCCATGTTTTCACATGGGACTCCTTTCCCCGAATGCCAGAAACCCACTCTGACTTCTGTCTAAGTGGGTTTCTTCAGCCAATCAGGGAGCGCCACGTTGTAGCACTCTCCTGATCGGCTGTGTGCTCCTGTACTGAGTGACAGGCGGCACACGGCAGTGTTACAATGTAGCGCCTATGCGCTCCATTGTAACCAATGGTGGGAACTTTCTGCCCTGCGGTGACGTCACTTTAGGTCAACCGCAGGGCAGAAAGTTCCCACCATTGGTTACAATGGAGCGCATAGGCGCTACATTGTAACACTGCCGTGTGCCGCCTGTCACTCAGTACAGGAGCACACAGCCGATCAGGAGAGTGCTACAACGTGGCGCTCCCTGATTGGCTGAAGAAACCCACTTAGACAGAAGTCAGAGTGGGTTTCTGGCATTCGGGGAAAGGAGTCCCATGTGAAAACATGGGGCCCCTTTCAGTTCGTGGCTCGGGTCTCCGTTTTGTTATTTTTTTCAAGTACGTGGATTACACATGGATGCGACGAGGAGCCTGGGACCCTGGATCTGGTGAGTGTAATTTATTCAACAGGTACCCCTTGGATTCTACTGGAGAAGAGGACCGACCTGCGTGTGAACATAAGGTAAGTATGTATGTATGTTTGTGTGCATGTATGTAATAAATCTTTACTTTCAAGGTGTGTGTGTCTTGTCTTTTTTTGGGTATTTTTTTAGTAGTAGGACTACAGGTACCAGCGGGCCCGTTTTTCCGCCGCATGCTGGTACTTGTGGTTCTCCAAGTACCAGCATGCGGGGGAGGCTTGCTGGGCCTTGTAGTACTGCTACTAAAAACAATATCTTTTCATTATCACAAAAGGCTATCAGCCCCCCCATCCGCAGCCCATTGGATGGGGGGGGGGGACAGCCTCGGGCTTCACCCCTGGCCCTTGGGTGGCTGGGGGGGGGACCCCTTGATTAAAGGGGTCCCCACTCTCCCAGGGTACCCCGGCCAGGGGTGACTAGTTGGATTTTTGATGCCACGGCCGCAGGGCACTATATAAAAGTGACCCCCGGCTGTGGCATTATCTGTCCAGCTAGTGGAGCCCGGTGCTGGTTTTAAAAATACGGGGGACCCCTACTCTTTTTGTCCCCCGTATTTTTGGAACCAGGACCAGGCGCAGAGCCCGATGCTGGTTGCTTAAATATGGGGGAACCCCTGTCAATTTTTTACCCATATTTCTGCAACCAGGATCGGCTCAAAGAGCCCGAGGCTGGTTATGCTTAGGAGGGGGGACCCCACGCAATTTTTTTTT
The DNA here is from genome assembly GCF_028390025.1 of Pseudophryne corroboree. NCBI lineage: Eukaryota > Metazoa > Chordata > Amphibia > Anura > Myobatrachidae > Pseudophryne > Pseudophryne corroboree. The sequence continues at coordinate 434,589,544 of NC_086447.1, read as the reverse complement.
TGATTTTACACTGTTTAATTTAAAAAAAAAAAAAAAATGAACCCCAGCACGGATCACACAGATCCGACCGAGATTCATTTTTAAAAAGTCGGCAGTGTTTTGCTAATCACTGCCGTAAAAAAATAAAAAAAACCACGAATGACATCGACATCGGAACAAAAGAAAAACCCGAATACGACAGCTTAGTAAATTAGTCGTAATAAATTCAAAAAGTTGCAGTTTTACACTTTTGATGTCATTCGTGATTGAACTTTTTTTTTTTTTTAAATTGTTTATTTAAATTTACAGGTTATAGACATTACAATAACTTTCCCCCACATGTGGGGTGATCCGATACATTTTAACAGTATGCTACTCAAAGCAGTGTTATAACCTTATGACAAAGAATATACGGTTCCCACAATGTAAAACAGAAAAAAAAAAAAAAAAAAAATTAAAAACGTTGTTGGTACGAGCAACAGTGATGGGTATACATAGTATATTCAGTTGGGCAGGAACCGAAACTTAAACACAACGTTATAGCAATGAAAGGAGGATAGTTAAAGAGAAAGAGCAAGAAGAGTGAGAAAGAGGGACGGTTAAGACGAGAAGGGAGAAGAGTGGGAGGGGGGAGAAGAAACAGGGTTAGTGGGGCCGTTGATGCGCCCCCAGATTCCGCCAACCGCGCTCCTGTTGTCCGAACCGGTTGAAGAGTACTCCTGAGTGACACGATAAGGGCATGCTAGGGGTAAACTCCGATCAACACGACCGATTATAAGATTACAAAGATCATAGTAAGAGAGCCATCGAGCCCCCGTGGGATCGTGAACCATGCGCAGGCGTCTGAGAGTCGAACCATAGTTCCCATATCAGGAGGTACTGGAAAGATCTATTATGGAGGTATGCAGTGATTTTTTCCATGCTTGCGAAGTACCATACTTTGTTGATGACCTGCTGTATAGGGGGGGGCTCCCTCTGTTTCCAGTGGAGAGCGATTGAGCACCGGGCTGCGTTTAGGATTTGTGTCAGTAGTTTACCAGAGTTTGGAGGTGTGTTAACAATGGGGAGGCCCAGCAGGAAAGACCAAGGGTCTTTGTATATCCGAGACTGGAGCACACCACTCATCAGGTGTGCGACTGAGTCCCAGAATAGGGTGATTTTAGGGCATGTCCACCATATGTGAAGGAAAGAGCCCTGTCCGCCGCATCCTCTCCAGCACATGGGTGAAGAGGAAGGAAACATTTTGTGGAGTCTAGAGGGGACAAAGTACCACCTATATAAGATTTTATATGCGTTTTCCTTTACTAGGGTTGAGATAGAGGACTTCGCGGCCGCAGTGAAAACGTCCGACCAGTCATAGTCAGTTGGTATCGGGCCTAAGTCCCGTTCCCATTGGAGTATAAAAGCCGGGGTCGCCGCCTGATCCCATGTCTGGAGAAGGGAATACAGTAGGGAGATGATTCCTCGGGCTAGTGGTTTGTGGTAGCAGTGGGATTCCAAAGTAGAGAGAGGTTGGAATGGGGACGAATTCAATAAAGAAGCGACAAAGTGTCTCACCTGGAGATAGGTGAAAGGGTTCGCATCTGGGAAGTCGTATTTTGCCATGATCTCCGGTAAAGGTGCACTGGTACCCCTGGACAGCACGTCTTGGACAAATCGGATGTTGTGATCCACCCATGGGCGCGAACGGGTCAATGACTGACCCGGGACGAAAGAAGGATTGTCCCACAGGGGGGTAAGCGCCGAGGGGGATGACCGCAGGTGATAGCGGCGCGTGCAGTAGTCCCAAGCCTGGCACGTGAATTCCAACACAGGGTGCAGTTGTAAATGGGGAGGTCTTGCCCTAGGGGGAGTTAAGAGTAAAGAAGACAGAGATGTGGTGTGACTAAGCGCCGTTTCCAGCTGAAGCCACCGTAAGGACTGTGTAGGGGCAAACCAGGCCACCGCCTGACTGAGGTGGGTAGCCAGATAGTAAAGACGGATATCTGGGAAACCTCTGCCCCCGTCCTGCACTGGTTTGCGTAGGGTAGAAAAACCTATTCTAGGGGTCTTATTTCTCCATACAAAGCGGAGCAACCATGAGTGTATTTGTGTTAAGACCGCATCCGGAACTTTCACCGGTAGAGTCTGAAACAGATAAAGGAGACGAGGTATGATATTCATCTTAAGAGCAACAATTCGGCCCAACCAGGAAATGATCAAAGATTGCCATTTATGGAGGTCGGCCTTAAGGTTTTTAAGCAGTGGTGAGAAGTTTTCTTTATATAAGTCTCCATAGCGGCTTGTAATAAAGATCCCTAGGTATCGGATCTTAGAGGTGCACCAGGAAAATTTAAAGTTGTTTTGCATGTGGGAGAGTCGGGGAGGGGGAATGTGGAAGGGGAGAGCTTCCGTCTTGGACCAGTTAACCTTGTAACCCGAGACACGTCCGTATTCCGACAGGAGTTTAAACAGGTTCGGCAGAGAAGTGTGCGGTGATGAGAGCGATAGAAGGACGTCATCTGCGAACAAAGAGATCTTGTAGACAGAGTCCCCCACCTCCAGTCCTCCAATATCGGGCGAGGCACGTATGCGGGCTGCCAATGGCTCTATCACTAGGGCAAAGATCAGAGGCGAGAGTGGGCAGCCCTGTCTGGTGCCGTTGGAGATGTCCAAAGGGTCTGACTGCACCCCATTCACGGAAACCCTGGCGGAAGGGTTCGTGTACAGGGCCTGAATCCCTGCAAGAAATTCCCCCTGAAAACCAAAGTGAGCAAGAGTTTCGAACATAAAGGGCCACCCTATCCTGTCAAATGCTTTCTCCGCGTCCAGAGAGAGCAAGAGAGCAGGAGTACGTGTTAGGTTGATGTGGTGAGCCAGAGTAACAACTCGTCTCGTGTTGTCTCGGGCTTGGCGACCGGGGATAAATCCCACCTGGTCATTATGGACCAGGTGGGGTAAGATATTATTCAGTCGGAGGGCTAGGATTTTTGCGTATATCTTGATGTCCGTGTTAAGTAGCGAGATAGGTCTGTAGTTCGCACAGTTGGATGCGTCTTTGCCATCTTTGGGAATTACTATGATCTTAGCCTCCAGAGCCGATTTGGAAAATGAGGCTCCCTGTAAGACGGCATTGAAGAGGGTCGTGAGGTGGGGCGTCAGTTGTGGGAGAAAAGATTTGTAATAGGCGGCTGTGAAGCCATCTGGTCCAGGGGCCTTGTTAAGTTTTAGAGATTTGACAACGGTGGCAATCTCTTCGTCGGATATCTTTGAGTTCAGTTCGGCGGAAACCGAAGAACTCAAAGTAGGTAGGTGGCATTGCGACAGGAAGGTGCGAATGGCCCCAAGAAAGTCTGGGCTTGATTGAGTGGCCCCATGGGCATTATACAACTTCTCGTAGAAGCGGGAAAAGGCGTCAGTGATGTGTTTGGGGTCGTTTGTTTTCTCACCCGAGGATGACTGGATCGACATTACATTGTTCCTTGCGAGTTTAGCCCGAAGCCTAGAGGCTAAAAGCCGATCCGCCTTATCCCCTTTTTCATAGAAGGATTGATTGAGCCATTTTAAGCTAGTTTCCACCTTAGCCGTCAGTAACATATTCAGTTCACCTCTGGCCGCGGACAAGGAGGAAAGGTCTGCTTCTGAACCTGACTGTTTATGTGCCAGTGAGAGGGAGGTAACCAGATCCGAGATCTCTCGGATGCGTCTGGATCTGGCCTTTTTATTGTAAGACGAGGCGCTGATCAGGCAACCTCGTATTACCGCCTTGTGGGCGTCCCATAATAACATCGGGGGAACCGACGGAGATATGTTTGTCTCAAAGTAATGGGAGATTTCGGTGGCTAGATGGGCTTTCGTTTGGGGGTTAAGAAGGAGTCTGTCGTTTAACCTCCACACATGGTGGCGGGCTGGGGGATGCGGGCCTGGAACATCCACGGTGACCGGGCCGTGATCCGACCAAGTGCTAGGGTGAATGGAGGTGTCCAGGATACATTGAGCGGGTTCCTAGCTCAGAAAAATCATGTCCAGTCTAGTGTAAACATCGTATATGGGGGAGTAGTATGTGTAGTCCTTAGCATTCGGTTCCTTCACTCTCCATGCGTCGAAAAGAAGGTGATGTGATAATAGAAGGTTCAGAGCAGCTGCATTACGCGTGTGAGAGGAGCGCATAGATCTGGGCAGGGGTTTCGATCTATCTAGGGCACTGTCCAGAGCCACATTAAAGTCCCCCCCAATACCACGTTACCCCGTCTGTGCAGGGTTATGAGATTATTTAGGGAATGGAAGAAAGGGGCCTGAAGTTGATTTGGGGCATAAATATTCAGGAAAGTGTAGGGGGACCCATTTAACAGCCCCACTAAGAGCAGATATCTACCTTCAGGGTCCCGCAGTATTTCAGAGGGGATGAAATCCAGATGTCTAGCAAAGAGTATTGATACCCCCTTCTTCTTACGTATGGGGTCGCAAGCATGGAAAGTGTTTGGGAAGGATTTTGACTTAAGTTCTGGGTGTGACTTACCGGTAAAGTGGGTCTCCTGTAGAAATATAATGTCGCCTCTCAGTTGTTTAAGGGACTGAAATAACAGAGATCGCTTACGTGGGCTGTTTAAGCCTTTCGTGTTCAGGGTAATTATTCTAAGAACCATGGTACAGGAGCGGAGCTCTCTTCACGTGGCGGCGCACCCGCGGAACCCTGAAAGAGATTGGGGAAAGAGAGGAGGAGAAGGACAGAAAAAGATAGGGAGAAGGAGAAGGAGAACAGATGGGGAACAAACAAAACTTAGTATCAGTAACTGGAAGACATATCAAATCCATTCTCGCTGGTCGGACCCAAGGAGGAAATAGACCCGTAGGTCTGGGTCGTCCGACGTCGACCCTTGGGGTCGAGTGGGGGGTAGGTGGACCTAGCAGCCCAGAGAGGGAACCGGGTCCCGTGTGTGAACAAACTCGGTTAAAATAAGCAGATTGCAATTAGTAAGCTAAGGGAGCTACAGGGGGAGGGAAGAGGGAGGGGGGGGGGGAGGGAGGGGAGCAGAGGCAATGGAGTCAAGGGTAAAACTTGGCATGGTGATCCCATAACAACTATAGTAACAGCAAAACTTGGTAGAAATCGACAGAGGGGGCCCGAATCAGTCGGGCCACCCGGGACCGGCGCCCACACGGTCGCCCGCGTAGAGCCCCGGCCCCGAGGGCCCGACCCCCACACAATAAATTTAGTAAGGCCTTGAACGGTAAACAGTAACCAACCCGAGGGCCCCATACCCTACTGCATCTCAGCATGACTCTTAAGTAATACTCTAAGTACCGTTAGAAGGCTAACGCAATTGACAAGTCCTTGTGGTGAGAACCACTAATGTTGGATCATGTATCTAGAGAGGCATGAGGAGTAGTTCCGACGGTGGTCCAACTTGAGGATGGAGCTGTGAGGGAAGGGGAGGTGTTGACTGGTAGAGAGTTTTGAGGAGCGGTCTGGGGGCCAGAGATGTTCAGTCGGTTGAGAAGCTGAAGGGCCTCGTCGGGGGATCTGGCGGAGAGGAATTTGCCATCTGCCTTGACTTGGAGGGCAAACGGGAAGCCCCACCTATATCTGATGTTGTTGTCTCTCAGGGTTTTGGTTATGTCCTTAAACTCCCTCCTTCTATTTAATGTGACTGGCGACAGGTCTTGGAAGATCGCGAGATCAGAGCCTTCAAAAGGGATAGTCGAGGACCTCCGGGCTTTGGCATAAACTTGGTCTTTGACCACAAAGTAATGAAAGCGCAGGATTACATCTCTCGGTGTCTTGGCGTCTTGGGATCTGGGACGTAGAGCTCTGTGTGCCCTGTCAAGGAGTAGCATGTCATCCGGGATGGAGGGAGCAAGGGAGCGGAAGAGGCGGAGTAGATAATCCGTGAGGTGATTTTGTTCTACCGTCTCGGGAACGTTACGGACTCTAAGATTGTTCCGACGCCCTCTGTTGTCCAAATCTTCTTGTTTGTCCGCTAGTAGCATAACGTCTGTACGCATTTGTGCTATCTCCTGTTCTGATTCTTGTTGGAAAGCGATAAGCTCCTCTTGTTTCCGTTCGATAGCATCTACCCTGGAGCCCAGGCCGTCCACATCGGTTTTCAGACCTGAGATAGCCTCTTGTACCTCCGCGCGGATTGATTTTTTAATATTGCGCATTTCGGACAGGAGAAGGGCGACGTCAGCTTTTGTAGCGGGAGTGGAGGAAGAGTCTTCATCCGAATCTCGGTCTGACGTCACCGAGGCAGGAGGGGGCGAGGAAGTTTTCCTAGCGGATGATGGGGCAGAGTTCTTAAAGTAGCCCACCAGGTTGTGGGCGTTCGATTTCTTCCCCCCTTTTGGCATGGTGGCAGAAAGACGTGAGATAAGCTGGTAGTCAACACCTGGGCGGAGTAGCTCCTATAGCATTAGAGACACACACGGGATCGGGTGCATTACGAAACGAGATCACATGATAGGCACTTCACAGATGATGATCAGGAAGATCCAGACGGGTGCGCTCTGAAGTTTAGGTATTGATCAGGCCCCAACGTAGTGGGTGTATTCTCCCGGCCTGCGAAAGCGTTGGAAACCTCTGAAGGGAGGGCCCCCGCAGTGAGCTGTAAGCGGGCCTGTCTGGAAGGGTGTCCCACAGATGCAGCACTAGCCCAGGTTGGAGTATTGCAGACCTATCGGAGAGGACTTAGTATGAGCAGCTTGTCCCCGTGAGATCTCAATCTGAGGGTATACTGCTGGGGAGAGAGAGTGCTCATGCAGGGGTATTCTCCCAGCAGCAATGCAGAGAGCTTCACAGCAGTGTAATGTGAGGCTGTGTGGAGATATTTATACCCAGGGGTATCTAACAGGCATCCCGGGGGTCAGTGGGTGCTACTAAGCTGGAGATCCAGGGAAGAGCTGAGACCCCTCCAAGATGGCCGCCGGGTGTCCCTCAGCTCCGCCAAGCAGCGCGGCCCACGGCGTGGTCCAATACAAGGGCAGCAGGGAGGCCTCCAAGAGGGTGAGCATCGGCGTGTTGAGTGCTCAGGAGCGAGGGTGAGGGTGGGGAGCCTGAACCGCGGACCTCGCCGGCCCGGCGGTAAAATCCAGGTCCCGGCTTGTAGTAAGCTGCTAGGCCGCTATCCGCGGGAGCTCCAGGGTCTGCTCCCCGATTCCGCGGCACGCACCCGGCTGTAGCAGGCAAGTCGAGAGGGGTAGGGACAGCGGCGGGAGGGGGGGAAGGTTCTCCGATGCTGCGCCGGAGTAAACCCGCGAGAGAGGACTCACCCGCCGTACGGAGCCGCCGCCACCAGCACCCCTCAGTCCCGATATCAGCTGCACGTCTCAGGCTCCGGGGAGATCACCAGTCGATGCTCCGGAGTATGCGTGTGCACACCCAGGTCCCTCCTTCTGTCGACCCGTACAACCACGTCTCCGGGCGGGGGGGGGGGGAGTCCCACTTCAGTCCCCGGCTTCTTGTGGAGGGGAAGGCCGCAACCTGCAGGAACCCTGAAAAGGGCTCCCCGGCTCTGCAGTCCAGACCCTCCAGTCCCAGGTGTAATAGGGAGAGGGTACACTACTTTGCAGGTGTGTGTAAGCCCCCAATTCACTTTTTAGAGCTAGAATAAGAGCAGGGCCAGCAGGAGCTCATTGAAATCACCTCCTCTCAGCTCACTTGCCAGGCCACGCCCCCTTCGTGATTGAACTTTGACCTGAAACGGGAAAATACGAATGTTAGTAAATTTACCCCATAGCTTTTAGAGTTTTGTTTGTGCTTTTTCTGTTCCTAGCTATGTTCTTCTCTCTGCCTATTTTAATTTGGTTTTGATCTGAATTATCTTCTGTTGCTGTGGATATGCTTCCTATTCCTTTTGCCTGCAGAAACAATACCTCTGTGTTGGGGGAGCAGATTTCTTTATTCCTGTTTGGTTCACTGCCCCCCTTTGTTAGTTTAAATAGTTCTTGATGAAGCATCCAAACTGTTCAGTTAGTATTCTCGTTCCCCTTGAAGATGGGTGCAGGCCGTCACTTTTGTATAAGCTCCTATCTTGCCAGATGGTGTGACTGTGGCCTATAAATCCAAATCTCTCCTCATTGCACCATGTCCTTAGCCAAACATTGAAGTTTCTGATGCAATGAGTTCTGTCTTCCCTCTGTGTACTGGCAATACTTCTGAAAAAGATACAGTGGTTGCCACCTGCTTCAGAGCAGTCCCTAACTTCCTAAATTCATCCTTTACAGCCATGAGTTCAGCATTTGCCAGGTCATTTGTCATTTGATGATCGGCCTGGGGGCCGATGGTGAACAGGAGCAATTATGATGATCGGCCTGGGAACCGATGGGTAACAGGAAAAATTGATGATCGGCCTGGGAACCGATGGTGAACATGAGCAGTGATGATGATCTGCCTCGGAACCGATGCGTAACAGGAACAAATCGATGATTGGCCTGGGAACCGATGTTGAACTGAAGCAATCGATAGTCAGTCTGGAAACCGATGGTGAACAGGAGTAATGATGATGATCGGCCTAGGAACCGATGGTGAACAGGAGCAGATGACTATCGGCCTGGGAACCAATGGAGAACAGGAGCAATTGATGATCGGCCTGGAATGCCGATGGTGAGCAGGTGCTGGAATGACACAGGTAGTTGGTACACTAAGCAGCAATGGAACCAGGTTTGGCTAAGCAGAAGATAGCTGTTGAATAAAGCAGGATTTCCAATGCAGATAGAATGGCACTGATACTGCCACTGGCAGCTAACGAACAGGTGTGAGTAATAATGCTGCACCTGGAAAGAGTCTCTGACTGCTAGTGAATGCTGGAGCAGAATGCAGATGAACCTGCAACTGAACTGTATGGCTGATGCCTGTAGTTCCATGGAGCACTGACACAGGAGTCTCAGGGGACTACTAGTGAATGCTGGAGCAGAATGCAAATGGAGCTGCAACTGAGCTGGACGGCTGGTGCCTGTATTTCTACGGAGCACTGACACAGGGGAATCTCTGAAGACAGGAGACTGGAGCCAGGAGATGCTTGTTCGCAGAATGTGACGCGTTGTTCAAGGCAATAATACTGAGCAGGAACTCTGGTTATATACCCCCTGGTCAACAAGGATTGGAGAATCAAGTCATGTGAGTGCTCCAGTGCTCAGGAATGAAGTCAGTTGGTGAAACATTGGGGTACACACTGTATGGCAAGCGGGGAACACACTGGAGAGAGTCTCTGCCCATTGCAGGGAATCATGGAATATGCTGCCAGGTTGAGGATGTGACCTCTGGAGGCCAGCACATCAGAACACAGGTAAGTGAGGTGATGCAAAATGCAGATTCCTGCCAGTAAGCTCTTGTGTGTCCTTTTCTGAGTTAAATGGAACTAAATCTGTCTTTCCATGAAATTGGGCATTTCAGGGTGGTAACTGGACAACAACAATGTGAGCACTGTCACAACTTGTGACTCAGGCTTACCTACAGATGGCTTCGGCACAGGATTTGTGGACACCAGAACTGGAATAAAATGAGGAGGCAGAATATAGCTCTTTCACATGAATGGGTGGTGACAGTAAAAACTACCTTGTAATGTTTAAGCTCAAGGAATCTCTGGTAAGGGATTACGGTATGTGGTACTAGAGATGATGGATCACTTGTGAAGAGGTTCCGAGCTGAACTGGATTGGTACCGGACTGGAGTGATGACCGGGCTTGTCCCGGGATTATGACACTTCGAATAGACACCAGATTGGAGTGCTAAGCAGGCTGGAACTGGGATGATGACACTTGGGATGAGACTGTGGTAATTCCGGACTGAACTGGTGAGACTTCGGTAAAACTGGACTGGAACCGGTGAAGCTTAGTAGAACCGGACTGGAACTGGTGAGGTTTGGAGAACCAGACTGTAACCGGTAAGGCTTGTAGAACCGGACTGCAACAGGTGAAGCTGGTAAAACCGGACAGTAATTGGTAAGGCTGGTAGAACTGGACTGGAACTGGTGAGGCTTGTAGAACCGGACTGGAACTGGTGAGGCTTGTAGAACCGGACTGGAACCAGTGAGAGCCTGGTGCATAGATGGTGAACGCTGTAACTCAGGAAGCAGGACTTCTGTAGTCACAGTAGAATACCTCCCAACATGACCCTCTCCAGGAGGGACACAATGCTCTGCTCCTGGACTTCCCTCTTCATTTATTATTGCCATCACCTGTGCACTGAAACACCTTTCTTATCCATTAACCTGTTCAACACAGGTGACGGCAATCATAAATTAAGAGAAAAGTCCAGATACATAGCATTTTGTCCCTCCCAGAGAGGGCCATGTTGGGAGGTATGACAGTAGGGTTGCATACCTCCCAACATGACCCTCTCCAGGAGGGACAGAATGGTCTGCTCCTGGACTTCCCTCTTACTGTATGATTGCCACCACCTGTGCTGAAACACCTTTCTTAGCCATTAACCTGTTTAAAACAGGTGCCGGCAATCATATATTAAGAGAATAGTCCAGAAGCAGAGCGTGTTGTCCTTCCTGGAGAGGGTCATGTTGGGAGGTATGCGGTTGTGACTGAGTTGCTCGGGCCTAGAATACTGCAGCTGGAGTTCCTTTAAAACCCCTGCTGGGCTGTGATTAACTGCAGGGAAACTGGCTGCCCGGACTGAGGCTTACGTTGGTGAAGTCGAGATCAGCTGGAAATCATGGAATGCAGCAATGTTAGAGAAAATTACAGTACTGCACATAGGAGCTTGAATAAACCTCAGGCACACAAATAGTTACCAGCTAGTCTGAAAACACTGGTACAATCTGGAGTCTGTGCACCTGTGCAATCAGCCTGGGAAGGTGCTGTAGTTTGGAAAATAGTGTGCACAGCAGATACTGGAGTCAGAGAATGAAGCAAGGCTGAGAAAACTCTAGGATACTGCAGGAAATCCTGGCCTGTATGACAGGAGGCTGATTTAAGACACAGGTCTGGTTACTACAACATAGGTAACTTATGTCAGGTCCTTGACAAGCACCTGGCAGGGCCGTCTTAACAGTAGTGTAGGCCCCTGGGCACAGCAATGCACTGGGCCCCCTACCCATCCTCCAGTGGTAGGGGGTGTTCTATCTTCTGCTCAGCATATAGGACCTGGAACAGTAATTTCTGCTAATTACTCCTTCACTGCACAGATGGAGCTAAACTGTAGAAGGGGGCATTGGGCTGAATGAAGAAGCCCTGGTACATGACTTCCAGAGTGATAGGGGGTGTTTAATATGTAGGGGAGGGGTGGATAGCGGAGTGGGCTTAATATTTATCATTTTCCGGTGGGAGGGTAGCTTGCTTGACTGCAGATATCTCAAGTTCCTGAAAATATATTTCTTAGCAGAGTCCCACCTTTCAGAAGGTTCTTGGGTCTTGGGGATCAGAGTTCAGGAGCCAAAGCAATTCACCAACGAAAATCTAAAACTGCATATTAGGCGTGTGGAGCTGGAGCAGGGACCAGCTGCTTGAAGTCTGATATCTCTGGTTCAGGGCAAAGTAGAGACAAGCTGCCAGTGTCCGCCAAAAGCGGAGAATGCGCTTCCCATCATTCACTGCAGCGGAGGGCAGCCTATGGTGAAGCAGAGGGACAGCAGCAGCAGCGCCTCCACCAATTACACAGCGCTGCTGCGGCTCCCTCCTCCACCTCCCTTCTCCTCCCTCTCCCCCGTGCCGCTGCGCTCTTCTGCTCTCCTCGGCGGGCGGCTGTGTGCTGCGGGCGACGGTTGCAGTTTGACTCATTACATGCTTTGGGCCCCTGGACAGTGGCGGGCCCCAGTGCAAGGCACTGCCTGCACTGGTGGTAGTTCCACCACTGGAGCGCAGGCTGTCAGCTTGCGTTCCATTGCCTGACTCTATTGAGCTAGAAGGGAACGAACCCTGATAAAGCTGATTATTTATCTTGAACTTAAGCTATATACTTATTAAAGACAACATACGCAATAGTCGCACGAGGTGCCGTAATGGTACGCACTTAGCGTAACAGACGCTAGGCCGTGGTCGAGATGCACAAGCGGCACGTTCGCTCATAGCTTACGCTTGGTATCGAGCACGCTATAGGCGGTCCGAGTACCGTAATGCTACGCTATTAGCGTAGTGGACGCTGTACCGCGAGAGCGGGATACAAGCGGCGCTGACGCTCACAGATCTACACACAGACAACCTTGTAACAATACACTGTAAGGGTATGCCTACGCTGTAAACCTTATTACTGTAATACTACCACAATGTAACGCTGATTAACCTTTATGATATGAAAGCTGTTTGAGCGACTGAGACGCTCAATAACCCTTAGTAATAAATGATGAAATACACAAGACCTGATGTAGATTTAAAAACCACTCCGGCTCTAACACCAGGTGGATGATTCTTTTAGTATAAAAAGGGGAAAACAATACATCTGATACACTACAGATCTAACATTAATACCTAAACAGAATATCTAGACATAAATACAAACATTAACAAATGATTGAAAATACAGATACATAGAATGAGAATGACTGGCATACATTAACCGGGTAACAAAGTGGCCACAGAGAAACATACCATACGGGGAAACACTCGCAAGCGCGACCGGATCCAGTCCTCCAATTATCCGACTGATAATTGTTGATGAGAGAGAGTCTTGTGTCACCAAGCCTATTGCAAGCTATATTTATTTACTAACTCAAGACATACTACAATAGATACTGTGTGCTCTCTTTCCATTGGTTAGGGGGTGGGACATGTACTGCACCTGGGATCATTGGTTAGTTCAAGAAGTGGGCGATAGCTAGGACTTGTTAGTATTCTAAATTCCTCTTTGTCTGATTATATTGAGGAAAGCCATTGTTTTGGATCTTCCAAACAAACTCTGTCTCTGGGCTTTGTTTACCCCACCTTCAGTTGAGACAACTGACAACTCAGCACTCATTATTCTGGAGAGAAACCTGGTCCTATTCATAAACAAAGGTGTAAGCCCTCTTCATAGAATCTCAAAGCTTAGTGTAAATAAGGCTATTGTATTCAGTCTGTGGGAAATAAATGACTGAATTCTATTCACCTACCCTGCACTTGTGTAATTTATTCGGAATGCAATTAATCTTATTTTCTACTTCTGTGCATAACCATGAGCAGGAACTATGCGAATCCCTCCCAATTATCATAGGCACAACACCCCTTCAATACCCCACAGCTGGACACCAACCACTACCCTCCAACCTTTGTCTGAGCCCTCCCAGCATGCAAAGAGGAATCTCTCTGTCTAAGAGGTTTTAAACTTACCATACTTGCTGACATTGTTAATGGGAATATTAACTATAATATATTATTACGCTATTTGGGTTAAATATGTCGCGATCGAGTCGCACGCTACAAGCTCACAAACTCCGCCGTATTTACACATCCCATGCACACGAGACGCTGGAGCGTCCCTTACAAAATCTGCGGGGATGTGTACGCACGGGGGACCAGGCGACGAGCAGCATGCGCACACATTAGGGGTTAATACAAGGCATATGAATCATGATATTTTTTGACTCTGACAGCCCAGCCTTTGGCAGTCACCAATAACTGCCACTTCCTAAACAATTCAAACAGAAAAATATATGTCATCATGTAAATACCTTTTTATGATTGGGTAAGGGAGGAGAGGAGAAGGTGATTGGGTAAGGGAGGAGAGGAGAAGGTGAGAAAGATATGACCTAGTGAGATAGTAGAAGCATGTGTGTATGAATCCATGTCTGAGGGGTCATGTATCATCGTGCCGTACGTGTTCTAAATCAAGCTTCGAGGTATTGCAAAGTATACATTTGAATCCTTCTTATCCCGTATTAAGGGTCTGTTGATGGGCTGTCAAACTCTACCGAGCTCTTTTCGGCTTTTGGTTGCAACAAATGGGGGAGCACATTTAGTTGATGATACATGAATGGGGGGAACATGTGAATGCTGATATATGTGTCTATATTCCCTGTCGACTATGTGTGTCCTTACCTGAAGGTTGTAGTAGTGAAGATAAGAAACAATTGTTATGAATGCAGTCGTAAAACTATGTGAGTTTTAATAGACAGTCGCCGATTGAGGTCTTGTCTGATGTCTTGTCTTGATGTACATGTTGTCTGATGTCTCTCTGTGCTTTTGCTGTAAGTGGTAAGCAAAAGCTGTCCCAGTGTCAATAAAATTATAGTCTCTAAAGTATTGGGCTTTCGTAAAAAGTTAAAGTCACTAGGGATTTTGGGGGTCTGTGACATAGTTCATCAATGGTCTGTATAAAAGAGGTTGTCAAATTCTTCTTCCAAGCGGATGTCTTTGTACCTTGGAGGAAAACAAAGGAGAAACGGGTGAAAGAAATGGACCGTGGAATCACATTTTCATCACAACATTGTCTCTATCGTTGGGTCATAAATCAAATTAGTTGTTGTTATTACAGTGTCCTCGCTCCTCAGACTCATCACTCTGGTACTACGTTTACACTTCATTAAAGTCCGAACGCATCTAAATATCAGACCAACCAATATGACGACTCCCAGAATACACAAGAGGAATTTCCCTACATCCATGGGCCCATTCTCCTAAACCAGAGAACCAATTTCGTGGGTTCAACCATGACACCCAACTGGTCAGCTCATTATTCACAGCAGCGAGAGTGAGATTATGTCTCCTTCGGAACTCCCACTTCAATTGCAAAATGTCATCCATCTTTTGGTCTATGACCTCGGCCGGGTCCTCAGTGCTGTTTGTAATATACGTGCAGCACATTACTCCATACTGAGTTGCTAGGGTAACACAATACCCGCCAGTCACTGCTGTGAGATAATTGAGAATCATCCTATGCTGAACCAGCTCTGTTTTGTAGGCTTGTAACTCTCTCCCAGTATACCTGAATGTGTCGTCATACATTTCGGTGATATTGTCTAACAAATTTGCTAGCGCAGATATATATCTATAATTTATCACTCCTCTGGCGGTACGAGTGATATCTAACGCGAGTAGGACTTGAATCCCGGTGGATTCATGGATCAGGTCAGAGGCCGGATGCTCTGTTCTTTCTATCAGGTGCCGTTTAACGACGTGCTCGTAATGAGTGTGAGTATAAGGAGCTTGGGCACCACGGTGAATGTCTTTCATTTTTAAATGGGATACAGTCATTACTTCAGGCAGTACTTTTCCAATGTAACACAATCCCTCTGAGTTTGGGGCAAGGAACCTATACGCCTTTCTCCCACATATGAAATATGCGTCATCGGGGAGAACATATGGGATGGAAAATTACATAACCATATTACAAACCTTCCATGAAAACAGTCCTATCCCTAATTCTCCCATCTGTCTAGTACATGTATCTGGTTGTACGATATGTGCACAGTATCCTGGTGATACTTCTCCAACTCGCATGGTCCTACTTCCTAGAGTGTACCTATACCGGAAAAACCTTCCATTGTCGGCTATCTGGCGTATAAGTTCTGTGTCTATGGGCATTCTGTCGGCTCGGTGTGAAAATGTCATGGTTTGATTACTCCATGACATTTCCCAATTTCCCGGCTTTTGGGGATTGGAAATGTTAAAGCATACTAAGGACCTATCCACATGATACTGGTGGAGCTTCAAACTAGGAGGACTAGAGATATTAAACCTCTTGTCCACCGGTCTCCCACCACTTAACTCAAGTACCTCTCCTACAGATAAAGGGAATGGTACTAGTCCTGATTTGCTATGACCTTGAGGTACTTGAGAGCATACCCAATAGTCTGTCTGGTTTAACACTTTACCCACTAAGGAGTGATAGTCACTCAATGGATGCCGGTCCATGTGGATATTAAAACTGGACTGACATTTCTTGATGCACCCATCCTCAACTATATTGTCACAATGCCTACAGATGCAGTTCTCTTCAGCTAACAATCCTTCACAATTCCTTCTATTGTCAATGCTACCAGATCGCTTTCTGATACTCGCCTTTACTCGGTGATTGTGTTGCTCTTGGAAATCTATGCCTCCATCCTGGTCATCAGATTCCATTCTAGATCTTTTCTCGACCTCACTGGAACTCTCACCGAAACAGACTGCTCTGGTCAACATCAGGGTCAACAGGAAAACACGGACTGCAGTCTCTTGGGGCAAGTCCATCTTACAGGAGGAGAAAGAGAAATTTGTAATGGGGGTACAGAAAATAATTGAGGGGAAAGAAAAATGTTACGATGTCTTCTAGTCTTGTTGTTCTTCTTGCTCTGTCGTCATCTCAAAGGTGCTGTCTCTCAGTCTTCCAAACGAACATTCCGGTGATGCAATATTCTTTCCGACTCAGCGATCTTTCTGTAAGGAGCAAAAAATCTTGCATTACCATTTGTCTAACTGATGTGTGACATACCATCTGTAAAGCATGAAAACATGAGAAAAAAACTAAAGAGAGAGAGAACAATATATATGTTATATAAGCCACAACAAAAAAAACATTGTCAGATTTTCATCAGCAGGCTGTCACATCAACATGTCCACCAGTATCTCTGCACAATCTCCCCCCCCCTCAGTATTTCCCCTCTCCACCCTTTGCGTCTGGCCAAACACAACGATGCTGGTAAGACATACTGGGGTTAGGTAGACTTCTGCAAAGACCAAGTAGCTATGTGATGTTTGAGTTCTGCCGATGAACGTCAGAGATGGGGAAAAAGAAACATTTACAGATAAATTACAAAGTTTACCCGGCCGTTCCTGTGTCTACAAGGAACTGACCACCCAATATCATTGACTGTAACCTCAGGTTTACTATCAGTCCTAATGATCACCTTTCCTGACTGCATATTACAGGTGCGGCCCAAACTTCTTCCTATATGATCCCTGATTACAATTTTGCGTGTCATAACTCTGCTCGTGTTTTTGTCTAGGGGGTTGATATACCTTCTGTGGATCTTTAAACCTACAACTACGTGCAAAATGACCTTCCTTCTGGCAATTATAACACCTTATCACCTTAGACTTACCCACAGGGATCTGAGGCTTCTTACCTCCCTGTGCTTCCCTGTGCTTGCTGATGTTTTGCTCATGCCCAACAGCGGACTTTCTTAATGCAGCCACCGAGATATTTCTCCAGTTTGGGTTGGTGGTCTGTACCCTTGTTCTCAATACTACCTTTAAACCATCTATTAATACCTTAACCGCTATATCTCTATGCTGTGTATTTTTCTCAATGTCCGTGATCCCAGTGTCTCTAGCCATTGTTTTCAGTGCTCGATTGAAATAATCAGAAGTACTTTCCCCCTCTCCTTGTCTTATGGAGAAGATTTTGTTCCACTCGACAACAGATGGGAAATATACTCCTAACTGTCGGTTGATCTGCTTAATACATTCCTGATTGTGTTCCTCCGTACGAGGTACTTCTGCGGTTAACTTACAATCAGTAATAAATTTCGCAGGGTCAACGCCGGAGGGCAAACATGCCCTCAGCACTGTCCGCCAATCTTTGTTGGTGGGTTCTGTGGAGTTTCCTAGTTCTTTAATAAACCTCTGACATGCAACTAGATATTTCCTAGGATCAGGGAATTCAGACATAATTGCTCTCAATTCCATCCGGGACCAGGGACGGCGCATTGCACTGTCCCTGGCGGGAATGATTCCCTGAGCGTCAGTCTTCCCATTGGGGACTGTGATCACCCTGACAGGATTAAATTCAACTACATCATCTTGTGTTGGCTCTACAATATGAGGTACATTTGTTTGTGCGTGATATATAACACCGTACGTACCTGTGGACACGACCTCACCTGACCCTCCATTAGGGGGTTTGATTACTGCCTTTACCGATTTGGTCGCGTCCACCTGGATGTCTTGTATGATGGCTGCTGGAAAAGGTGCCGACATCGTGCTAGGCTCACTTTCTTGCTTGTAATCCTGAGGAAAGTTTAACATGGAGTGCAACTTGCACGGGTTAGAATTTGTACATTTATCAGTTTTCCTTCTATCATTAATACATTTGTTACAATTATTCTTATCATTAATATTCATTTTACTCTTATCACTACTACATTGGTTAAGTGCACCCTTTTCGTGTACCCGTATGCCATTCTCTGCAGCCACTTTTTTCCCTACTATATACGGTGGTGGTGCCGTTGCCATCAGACTTCTACCAGGATGTGAATTTGCTTTTTGAGCTAATTTCTGTTGTATTTCACTCTCATGTTGCCATACCTGTAAACAATCATAATGTCTAATCCTCTGCTTTGCAGACTTTATTAGACCTATCCTTTTTCTTAGATTCTGCAATACCTCAGGATTCAAACTGCCCACCCGGGGAAACTGTTCCCCATCATTCTCAGTCATTCGTTCCCATTCTTTGCATAATACCTGTGTGTGTGATCCATCTCACACATTATATACCGTGCTGACCCTTTGGGCCAACAAATACCAACGTGAACCCTTGTTGGACGTCCCTTCTTTGAGCAACTGGCCCCCATTGTTTGCAGATATTGCTGTAGCAAATTCTTACAAAACAAACCAAGTTCCCTTCGGTAAGGCGACGGTGAAAGTTCAACTAGTGCCTTCACTCACTTACGCCCCAATTGGCCAATACGAGTTCCAGCAATGTGCCCACCACTGGTCGTACCCAATTCGCGGGATCTTTTTGTAACCTCTATTTACTGGGGCGTGTGGGAGTATGCTACCCTCCCCAGTAAGTATTGGTTGTTGGAGATTTCCTGAGTGAACAGCGAAACTCCCTTAAAATAACAAAAAACCTACACAAATCACGTTAGAATGTACAAATAGCGTTTATTATCCCACAATAAATTTTTAATGGGTATCAAGGTAACAAACAAATGCACACAATTACATGCGGTACAGTCGCACTTCGTATAAATAACTATTATTTATACGCCTTACGACCAGCGGAATCGTTTGTTTAGGCTGTGAAACCTTCAGCCGGAGCTCAACTTGTGTCTATATGGGTACTATGCAAACCCCCTGGGCTGCGCTTCAACCTTCGCAATTCTTTTTTTGTTTGCGAATACTACTTGCTCCTTTACCTTATATAATGTTAACGCGGGCAAACCAGTCCCACGCCACCAAGTGTCCACTCACCTGATGTGGTCTCCGACGGGATCCCGATTTCTGGGTTCACAAAAGAATACCTTTATTTCCACACTCACTCCTATTCATTCATATACACTCTAATCTTTCTGTACAGAAATTCCTTTCATACAGGCAGTAGTCCAATTCTTGGGTTTTGCAATAGAAAAAGGTTCTCTTTAAACTAAACTTTTTGGCAACTGAACAAACTTATGCTATTATCAGGAGGCTATTATACCACCCACACTAAAACAATGTTATCATGTGATCTGAGTTTCAGTGGGCGTATCCGTACGCAGGTTGCGTAATGTACGCCACGTGTGTACGCCTTTGCGTCACGTACGTAATCTCGCATGTTGCCCGAGACACGTACGCACAAAGTCCAGATACACCAAATAAATTTCCTCAGTACGTATCTAACAATCAATTCTAATGGCAACAAGAGTGACTATGCGAAAATACACAAAATAAAATACAGGTGTATGTGCATGTATTGTGTGCGCAATTGGCGCCAAACAGAGAGAGAGAGAGAAAGAGAAAGAGAGAGAGAGAAAAAAAAAAAAACAGATTTAAAACAATATCTGTATGTTCTTACCTTCCTCGGATTCCACCAGCATCCCTACAAACCAAGAGAAGCAGACACAGACGCACATCCGATCAGCACTACAAGATACTACCTATCCGACCTTTTGCTGATCGATAAAGTCTGTTGTTTTCGCCTGACTGCGGATATGAGGTGGACCGGACTAGCCCCCAATTGATAAAGCTGATTATTTATCTTGAACTTAAGCTATATACTTATTAAAGACAACATACGCAATAGTCGCACGAGGTGCCGTAATGGTACGCACTTAGCGTAACAGACGCTAGGCCGTGGTCAAGACGCACGAGCGGCACGTTCGCTCATGGCTTACGCTTGGTATCGAGCACGCTATAGGCGGTCCGAGTACCGTAATGCTATGCTATTAGCGTAGTGGACGCTGTACCGCGAGAGCGGGATACAAGCGGCGCTGACGCTCACAGATCTACACACAGACAACCTAGTAACAATACACTGTAAGGGTATGCCTACGCTGTAAACCTTATTACTGTAATACTACCACAATGTAACGCTGATTAACCTTTATGATATGAAAGCTGTTTGAGCGACTGAGACGCTCAATAACCCTTAGTAATAAATGATGAAATCACAAGACCTGATGTAGATTTAAAAACCACTCCCGCTCTAACACCAGGTGGATGATTCTTTTAGTATAAAAAGGGGAAAACAATACATCTGATACACTACAGATCTAACATTAATACCTAAACAGAATATCTAGACATAAATACAAACATTAACAAATGATTGAAAATACAGATACATAGAATGAGAATGACTGGCATACATTAACCGGGTAACAAAGTGGCCACAGAGAAACATACCATACGGGGAAACACTCGCAAGCGCGACCGGATCCAGTCCTCCAATTATCCGACTGATAATTGTTGATGAGAGAGAGTCTTGTGTCACCAAGCCTATTGCAAGCTATATTTATTTACTAACTCAAGACATACTACAATAGATACTGTGTGCTCTCTTTCCATTGGTTAGGGGGTGGGACATGTACTGCACCTGGGATCATTGGTTAGTTCAAGAAGTGGGCGATGGCTAGGACTTGTTAGTATTCTAAATTCCTCTTTGTCTGATTATATTGAGGAAAGCTATTGTTTTGGATCTTCCAAACAAACTCTGTCTCTGGGCTTTGTTTACCCCACCTTCAGTTGAGACAATTGACAACTCAGCACTCATTATTCTGGAGAGAAACCTGGTCCTATTCATAAACAAAGGTGTAAGCCCTCTTCATAGAATCTCAAAGCTTAGTGTAAATAAGGCTATTGTATTCAGTCTGTGGGAAATAAATGACTGAATTCTATTCACCTACCCTGCACTTGTGTAATTTATTCGGAATGCAATTAATCTTATTTTCTACTTCTGTGCATAACCATGAGCAGGAACTATGCGAATCCCTCCCAATTATCATAGGCACAACACCCCTTCAATACCCCACAGCTGGACACCAACCACTACCCTCCAACCATTGTCTGAGCCCTCCCAGCATGCAAAGAGGAATCTCTCTGTCTAAGAGGTTTTAAACTTACCATACTTGCTGACATTGTTAATGGGAATATTAACTATAATATATTATTACGCTATTTGGGTTAAATATGTCGCGATCGAGTCGCACGCTACAAGCTCACAAACTCGCCGTATTTACACATCCCATGCGCACGAGACGCTGGAGCGTCCCTTACAAAATCTGCGGGGATGTGTACGCACGGGGGACCAGGCGATGAGCAGCATGCGCACACATTAGGGGTTAATACAAGGCATATGAATCATGATATTTTTCGACTCTGACAACACGTAAGCAGCAATGACCCGCAGGTGGAACGCAGGAAATGAGCCTGCGCTCCACACCCTCACTGAGCCACCAATTTTAAGGCGAGTTACGAACCCGGAAGCCGCAATGGGAAACGCACCCTCACCTTACACTGAGCCACCAATGTTTAGTTATTTGGTCACTAAGAGAGATAGTGAAAACGAGGCTTGAGAAGCATAAGGGAAATGGAAATAAGCCACAGGAGGAACGCAAACGGCTCATTAAGTCAGTTTTTATGCCAGCATTAAATTCCCTGATTCACCAATGTTAAAAAACACTAAGCAACAACTAATAATACTGTGAACAACATAGATATATATTAAAACAGGGATCTATTAGGACTAAAATTGTACTTCTAACAGTAACCAATCAGGAATAAGGAGGAAGTGATGTAAAGATAAAAACGGTATAAACAGACTGCACTGGTACATGGGCCTCATTGCAGGACTGAAACCTAAGCAGGACAGATCAGAGGAAAAGGAATCTTCACTAAAGGTAATGCACAGGACTTAATTATTATTCCTTATTAACAATCCAACATTCAATTTTATTTATTTCAATTGAATGCAATTCCTCTTTTAAATACTTTTTTGCCTATAACATTTATGACTATGACATTTAGGACTTATCTAATATCTACAGGTAGTAGAGGAGCAGTGTGATCAATTGGGCTCAAGAAGAGCAATTTAAATTTTTGGATCCAGTCGGGATCACTGATCCTTATAACCAGTAAGCAATAAGTCAATGAGAACAATAAATATGGTAGGTCAATTTATATATTCAACTGCTAATATTTATGTTAATTACTAAATAGGTCAGTGAGAAGGATTTGTCTCAGAGGGAACCCCTTTGGAGTAGAATATTCAATCCATTATTGGATAAGAGATAAAAAAAAATTGTATATCTCCAAGTAAGTTACCACATACGTTTAAATATTTGTAGCCATGTATGAATATTGAAATATATTAAGTTCTCCAATATTTATTATTAAGGTACCAGGCTTTGTTATGCCACTGACACCAATTTGAATAAAAGCTAACCAATAAGACTACAGAATCGGTAGAGAATACTATCATATTAAGTAAGTACCAATTTTTTAAATAAGCATACAAACCTTTTCCAGTCCCATAAATAATATCACAAATAATGTGTTTTTGCAATAATCAATTTTATTGAAATAGTTTATTTATATAGCAAAATGTATCACAAGTATCAACTGCTATGAATATACTTTATATTGCACAATTTATACCTTAATACCACAAATAATCTATTGACATCCATTGAAACAATCCATTTGTGTAGCAAAATATATCACAGGTACTAATTGCTACAAACATATCATAAAACACATTTATTTTTTATTTTCCGAAGATATTATTTGTGTCCTCATTGTTCGATTTTTTTTTTTATCATATCATTTTGTGATGAAAAAATATTTTTTTTTGATCATATAATTTTGTGATGACATTTCCCATATGAAAAAGAAAAAAGTGTGATTAATGAATGTATTGAAGTAGATTTATAATTTGTACATATAGTGTATAATTTGTATACACTGTATATTTGGGGAATTCTTGTGTATGGATTTTGTGAACCAACTGTACATCCCATCCTCTTGATGAAGTACATCGAAATATTCTGCCTGTACATTTATATGTATATACTGTTTTTATGTTTATTGAGACAACCTTTTTATGTTTTAGTATTCTGTATTGTGACACCCCTGATGAAGTCATAGATGACGAAACACGCCGGGTGATTTATTCTCTGGAGTCACAAAAGAAAGATGTCTATCAAACATTTGCTGAAAAACTGATTTGTACAATACTTATCTTGGTTTAAGGTCTCATCGTTTTGATGAATTATTTTTATGAAGTAAGAGTATCATATGTGGCTGTACTCACTAAACAGCTTGTTAAAAAGTGTTTACATTGTTAATCTAAATTCAAAGGGTACTGATACCCAGAATTTTATCATCATTATTATTATTAATAGGCGCCCCCTAAAGAAACAATTTCAGCATTTAACCAAAAGGTCCATCCAGGTAGAGGACCAATCTGTGGGGTTGCTGCCGTCTATTTATAAGCTTTTAAGAATATTTAAAATTACTTAGAAATCATCTGGCCATAGATATATTTACTAATAAAGTTTGGAAGCGCAGTATTAGTTATTAAATATTATATATATATATATATATATATATATATATATACAATGTTGAACTGCACTTCCTCGATGAATGATGGTTGCTCCGGTGCCCTCAGTGAAAAACAATTATAGAATGCAAAAGCAGCGGCACTCAGAGACCTTAAGTACGTCAAAGGTATATTAAAACAGCATCAAATCAGCATCAAAGGGGCGTTGTGGCCACGAAATGTTGGTGTCTGATTTGATGCTATTTTAATACACCTTTGATGTACTTAAGGTCTCCGAGTGCCGCTGCTTTTGCATTATATATATATATATATATATATATATATGCACTGTACATGTATGTATGTATATATATATATATATATATATATATAAATATATACTAGTGATGTGCACCGGAAATTTTTCGGGTTTTGTGTCTTGGTTTTGGATTCGGTTCCACGGCCGTGTTTTGGATTCAGACGCGTTTTGGCAAAACCTCCCTGAAATTTTTTTGTCGGATTCGGGTGTGTTTTGGATTCAGGTGTTTTTTTTTACAAAAACCCCTCAAAAACAGCTTAAATCATAGAATTTGGGGGTCATTTTGATCCCATAGTATTATTAACCTCAATAACCATAATTTCCACTAATTTCCAGTCTATTCTGAACACCTCACAATATTATTTTTAGTCCTAAAATTTGCACCGAGGTCGCTGGATGGCTAAGCTAAGCGACCCAAGTGGCCGACACAAACACCTGGCCCATCTAGGAGTGGCACTGCAGTGTCAGACAGGATGTCAGATTTAAAAAATAGTCCCCAAACAGCACATGATGCAAAGAAAAAAAGAGGTGCAATGAGGTAGCTGTGTGACTAAGCTAAGCGACCCAAGTGGCTGACACAAACACCTGGCCCATCTAGGAGTGGCACTGCAGTGTCAGACAGGATGGCAGATTTAAAAAATAGTCCCCAAACAGCACATGATGCAAAGAAAAAAAAAGGTGCAATGAGGTCGCTGTGTGACTAAGCTAAGCGACCCAAGTGGCCGTCACAAACACCTGGCCCATCTAGGAGTGGCACTGCAGTGTCAGACAGGATGGCAGATTTAAAAAATAGTCCCCAAACAGCACATGATGCAAAGAAAAAAAGAGGTGTAATGAGGTCGCTGTGTGACTAAGCTAAGCGACCTAAGTGGCCGACACAAACACCTGGCCCATCTAGGAGTGGCACTGCAGTGTCAGACATGATGGCAGATTTAAAAAATAGTCCCCAAACAGCACATGATGCAAAGAAAAAAAAAGGTGCAATGAGGTAGCTGTGTGACTAAGCTAAGCGACCCAAGTGGCCGACACAAACACCTGGCCCATCTAGGAGTGGCACTGCAGTGTCAGACAGGATGTCAGATTTAAAAAATAGTCCCCAAACAGCACATGATGCAAAGAAAAAAAGAGGTGCAATGAGGTAGCTGTGTGACTAAGCTAAGCAACCCAAGTGGCCGACACAAACACCTGGCCCATCTAGGAGTGGCACTGCAGTGTCAGACAGGATGGCAGATTTAAAAAATAGTCCCCAAACAGCACATGATGCAAAGAAAAAAAGAGGTGCAATGAGGTAGCTGTGTGGCTAAGCTAAGCGACCCAAGTGGCTGACACAAACACCTGGCCCATCTAGGAGTGGCACTGCAGTTTTCTAGCGAGAGGATGAGTGCTTCCATCCTCATGTGAATCTGAACCACTAGCCACGAACATAGGCCAGGGCCTCAGCCGTTCCTTGCCACTCCGTGTCGTAAATGGCATATTGGCAAGTTTACGCTTCTCATCAGACGCTTTTAATTTAGATTTTTGGGTCATTTTACTGAACTTTTGTAGTATACTTGATGACACAGAGGTAGAGCAATGGACTACTGTACCGTACTGCTATATATATACTGGTGGTCACAGCAACATTCTGCACTGTCCCCTCCTATTATATACTGCGCACAACTAAAATGCAACACAGGTATGGATGCATAGTATACTTGACGACACAGAGGTAGAGCAGTGGACTACTGTACCGTACTGCTATATATATACTGGTGGTCACAGCAACATTCTGCACTGTCCCCTCCTACTATATACTGCGCACAACTAAAATGCAGCACCGGTATGGATGCATAGTATACTTGACGACACAGAGGTAGAGCAGTGGACTACTGTACTGTACTGCTATATATATACTGGTGGTCACAGCAACATTCTGCACTGTCCCCTCATACTATATACTGCGCACAACTAAAATGCAGCACAGGTATGGATGCATAGTATACTTGACGACACAGAGGTAGAGCAGTGGACTACTGTACCGTACTGCTATATATATACTGGTGGCAGTGGCAAACGCAGGATTTCTAGAGGGGGGTTTCCAAATGCAGTCCACAATCTCCAACTCTGCGGAACATTGGAGCAAGTACGGGAGTGGCAGAAGAACCTAGTAATACCTCTGGACATTAATGTAAGCATTGGTCTATTTATACACTGGATACTGTTTGGGAATACAGTATTAATATTTAACACTATGGAAGGTTAAACATTCCATAATACATAAATACACAAACATAATAGAACCAGTAGGAGACAGAACTGTATTTTCGAAGAACACATTCTCCCACCTCATGGTAAGGCTCCTGTCTCTACTTCCTGGTAGCTACTCTCTAGACCAGAGCACTGACTGGGGACACCTCAGGATCCACACACACAGAAAACTTGGTAGAAGAAGTTGCTACCACTGGCCATATGCAGCTGCTCTGCTCTGTCCTTTAAACTGCATGATGTGGTGGCAGCTCTAGTAATCATATTATATACCATTGCTATTATTGTCATAATTTGAGCCACTTGCCAAGAGGAGGGGGTTTCCGTGCAACCGGAAACCCACCCTGCGTTTGCCTATGGGTGGTCACAGCAACATTCTGCACTGTCCCCTCCTACTATATACTGCGCACAACTAAAATGCAGCACAGGTATGGATGCATAGTATACTTGACGACACAGAGGTAGAGCAGTGCACTACTGTACCGTACTGCTATATATATATATACTGGTGGTCACAGCAACATTCTGCACTGTCCCCTCCTACTATATACTGCGCACAACTAAAATGCAGCACAGGTATGGTTGCATAGTATACTTGATGACACAGAGGTAGAGCAGTGGACTACTGTACTGTACTGCTATATATATACTAGTGGTCACAGCAACATTCTGCACTGTCCCCTCCTACTATATACTGCGCACAACTAAAATGCAGCACCGGTATGGATGCATAGTATACTTGACGACACAGAGGTAGAGCAGTGGACTACTGTACCGTACTGCTATATATATACTGGTGGTCACAGCAACATTCTGCAGCACACTGAACACAGAAACTGTGAGAACGCAGCCACGTCCTCTCCCTATCATCTCCAAAGCACTAGTGAAAATGGCGGCGACGCGCGGCTCCTTATATAGAATACGAATCTCGCGAGAATCCGACAGCGGGATGATGACGTTCGGGCGCGCTCGGATTAACCGAGCAAGGCGGGAAGATTCGAGTCTGCCTCGGAACCGTGTAAAATGGGTGAAGTTCGGGGGGGTTCGGATCCCGAGGAACCGAACTCGCTCATCACTAATATATACTATATATATATATATTGAAGACGAGGTTGACAAAGGGGTGTTAGTGCCCCGAAACGTTTGCTTTTGTGATGCAATAAATTTTGCGTTTTTTACACTTGTTACTGTTCAAAGCCATCTCCTGAGTGCCGCTGCTTGTCAGATTCTGTTTTGTTTATATAAACATATACAGTATATATGTATACATGGGGACTGCATGGCAGTGATACTGTGTATGGTGAATTGGTACTTAGCTTAGTGATCACAAATAA
Source organism: Pseudophryne corroboree (assembly GCF_028390025.1). Taxonomy (NCBI): domain Eukaryota; kingdom Metazoa; phylum Chordata; class Amphibia; order Anura; family Myobatrachidae; genus Pseudophryne; species Pseudophryne corroboree. Next base: position 434,562,105 of record NC_086447.1, on the reverse strand, counting down.
ATGACACCTGGGAAATTTGTTGTAATTGCTTATCCTGGGCACTTATAGGTAGCTTATGGGCTACGTATAGGTAGCCTCTGGTAAAATATGTATATATAATTTTTTATATATATACATTTTTTATTCCTCAATATTGGAAACAGGAGGGGCATAAATAAGTGGGAGGAGCTTTGATTAGAGAGGAGGAGTCATAATTATTAAACCGCCCCCCCCCCCCAAAAAAAAAAAAAAGCAAAGTCTAGATTCGCCCCAGACTGGATGCCGGCAGTCAGGTGACTGTCCCCGGAATCTCAACACCTCACAGAATCCCGGCGCCAGAACCCCAACCGACAGCATCCTGATGGTAAGTGTTTGGGTGAGGGTTAGGAACCAGGGGGGTTTAGGGTTACGCACCCGAGGGGGGTTAGCCATAGCCGACACCCCCTGGAATTATCCGGAGCTGACACCCCCTGTGTCCTTAGCCCCAGGCGGGTTAGGGTGGGGGGCAGGGGAGGGGTAAATTAATTACCCCATCCCCTGTCAGCATTCTAAATGTTGGGATGCCGCGGTCGGTCATGTGACTGCCAGCATCATAACCATTGGCATATCATATTACACCTACACATTAGCCCTACATATCTTGCATAAGGTAGGTATTTAAATTAACATGGCTGACCTCAATTTAAGGGCATGAAATAAAAAATATCACGGCAACTCCTTAGAATGTGCTTAAACATATGCAAATAATCATTAATGTGATATACATTTCTAAGTTGTCAACATGGAAATATGATGATTTTCTCCTCCTTTCTTTTCTTCTTAATAGAAATTATGTTTATATAGCAGTGGCACACAGGGGGGGTGGGGGGGTTTCTGAGTACCCAGAAACCACCTCTGACAGAACAATTTTTTCTTCACACGGTGGTGCCGTCAGCTCCGTGATTAAGCCCCGCCGCTCGAGCATTGGCTCCACCCCTTTAAACACCCGCAAATCGTGGGTTGTGCAGAGAGCAGATCTCTCCTTGCTGCGTGACTTGTGTCTCCACACAGCTGCTGATTTGATCTCTACCTCGCTCTTCAGATACTCACGCTGCTGTGTGCGCATATTCCATTTCCCAGAGACACCTGTAAGGGTTTTATTTTAATGTCTCCTTAAGTATAATTGCAATCAGACATATATACATATATTACATAGAGGGAAATCCTCATTCATGACGCTAAGTGTCTTTCTAAAATCACTAAAACCTGTGAGTGCTGCAGCCTTCTCAACAGCCTACATTACTTTCCCACTGATGGCACCTGGGCATATTTGCATGGAAGATCAGTGAGTGCCAGCCATTCCTGTGTGTGTGTGTGTGTGTGTGTGTATATGTGTATATATATATATATATATATATATACATACGATACCACTCAACGAAAAGAATGTTTAGATTTAAAAGAAATGTATCTTCATCAGGAAAAGGCTTATACAGTTCAAACAGATTAGTTGGTCAAACACATATTATTCAGATGAAATTCAGCGTTTGATACAAGAGACCTATGAGAGCGCGGGACCTACTGTATGTGGATATGTATGTATATATATATATATATATATATATAAAACAGAGATTAATACTGCGCCACTTGTGATATAAGCAGATATGTTATATGAACGGCACCCTAAATGATACTCCCCAGTACTAATAATGGGGCATCAGCTCAGTCCCTCAATAAAACAGGGGTGGTAATTCCCTGAATTAAAATGTGTGAAAAACAGGGGGGATGAGGGATGTATAGCGACCACGGTATCGAAAATAGTTTCTAGTGCCAATGGTACAAATAAAATTCTATTTAATATTGAATATAAAAATACATAGAACATACATAAAAATGGGACAACAATAAATACACAGTTGGACTAAAAGCTCTAAACGAAGATATGCTACAGTAAAGTATTTAAAACCAAATTTTCCTTATCTTAAGAGTGAGGTAGGTACAGGTCACCCAACGCATTTCGTCTGGTAAGACTTCTTCAAGGGGTCAACTTGAAGAAGTCTTACCAGACAAAACGCGTTGGGTGACCTGTACCTACCTCACTCTTAAGATAAGGAAAATTTGGTTTTAAATACTTTTACTGTAGCATATATTCATTTAGAGCTTTTAGTCCAACTGTGTATTTATTGTTGTCCCATTTTTATGTATGTTCTATGTATTTTTATATTCAATATCAAATAGAATTTTATTTGTACCATTGGCACTAGAAACTATTTTCGATACCGTGGTCGCTATACATCCCTCATCCCCCCTGTTTTTCATATATATATATATATATATATATATACTGCTCAAAAAAATAAAGGGAACACTTAAACAACAAAATGTAACTCCAAGTCAATCACACTTCTGTGAAATCAAACTGTCCACTTAGGAAGCAACACTGATTGACAATCAATTTCACATGCTGTTGTGCAAATGGAATAGACAACAGGTGGGAATTATAGGCAATTAGCAAGACACCCCCAATAAAGGAGTTGTTCTGCAGGTGGTGACCACAGACCACTTCTCAGCTCCTATGCTTTCTGGCTGATGTTTTGGTCACTTTTGAAAGCTGGTGGTGCTTTCACTCTAGTGGTAGCATGACACAGAGTCTACAACCCACACAAGTGGCTCAGGTAGTGCAGATCATCCAGGATGGCACATCAATGCGAGCTGTGGCAAGAAGGTTTGCTGTGTCTGTCAGCGTAGTGTCCAGAGCATGGAGGCGCTACCAGGAGACAGGCCAGTACATCAGGAGACGTGGAGGAGGCCATAGGAGGGCAACAACCCAGCAGCAGGACCGCTACCTCCGCCTTTGTGCAAGGAGGAACAGGAGGAGGACTGCCAAAGCCCTGCAAAATGACCTCCAGCAAGCCACAAATGTGCATGTGTCTACTCAAGTGATCAGAAACAGACTCCATGAGGGTGGTATGAGGGCCCGACGTCCACAGGTAAGGGTTGTGCTTACAGCCCAACACCGTGCAGGACGTATGGCATTTGCCAGAGAACACCAAGATTGGCAAATTCGCCACTGGTGCCCTGTGCTCTTCACAGATGAAAGCCGGTTCTCACTGAGCACATGTGACAGACGTGACAGAGTCTGGAGATGCCAAGGAGAACGTTCTGCTGCCTGCAACATCCTCCAGCATGACCGGTTTGGCAGTGGGTCAGTAATGGTGTGGGGTGGCATTTCTTTGGGGGGCCGCACAGCCCTCCATGTGCTCGCCAGAGGTAGCCTGACTGCCATTAGGTACCGAGATGAGATCCTCAGACCCCTTGTGATACCATATGTTGGTGCGGTTGGCCCTGGGTTCCTCCTAATGCAAGACAATGCTAGACCTCATGTGGCTGGAGTGTGTCAGCAGTTCCTGCAAGACGAAGGCATTGATTCTATGGACTGGCCTGCCCGTTCCCCAGACCTGAATCCAATTGAGCACATCTGGGACATCATGTCTCGCTCCATCCACCAACGCCACGTTGCACCACAGACTGTCCAGGAGTTGGCGGATGCTTTAGTCCAGGTCTGGGAGGAGATCCCTCAGGAGACCATCCGCCACCTCATCAGGAGCATGCCCAGGCATTGTAGGGAGGTCATACAGGCACGTGGAGGCCACACACACTACTGAGCCTCATTTTGTTTTAAGGACATTACATCAAAGTTGGATCAGCCTGTAGTGTGTTTTTCCACTTTAATTTTGAGTGTTACTCCAAATCCAGACCTCCATGGATTAATAAATTTGGTTTCCATTAATAATTTTTGTGTGATTTTGCTGTCAGCACATTCAACTATGTAAAGAACAAAGCAAAGCATTTAAAAAGAATATTTCATTCATTCATTCAGATCTGGGATGTGTTATTTTAGTGTTCCCTTTATTTTTTTGAGCAGTGTATATATATATATATATATATATATATATATATATATATATATATATATAATAATGAATAATAAATTATTATTTTTAATATAGCGCTCTTTCTCCAATAGGACTCAAGGCGCTTAACAGATAGCATGAACATAATATAGTACAGAAACACTGAAGTAGAGAAAAGCTTTTCATAAAATCTGAGAGCATGGAGATACTAAAGGGACATTATGGAAATGATTGAGTAAACAGGGAAGTCTTGAGCCTGTTTTTGAAGGATTCTAGAGTGGGGGCCTCTCGAACTCTGCAGGGAAGTGAGTTCAATAGAGTTGGAACCGCATGGCTTTATGCTCGACCCCCCGTATGTATGTGTGTCTGTCTGTCTGTCTATCTATCTATCTATCTATCTATCTATCTATCTATCTATCTATCTACCTATCTACATACACTGTATATAATTTGTGTATCTGGGATCTGTTCAATTTGCCGGCTGTCAGTATATAGTATACAGTACATACCATAGATTACACAATTAAGAGGAACATAGACTGCTAGGGTAGCCCTAGTGCTATGCAGACTGGCCGTGGCAGTATAAATTCAGGAGCCCTGTTTCTCTACGTACATGATCACAGCTGACGGCATATACATGCCCCAAAAATGCCCAGGATATGCCTGCATTTTTGCTGCTACTCCCCATTACCTCTCTCAGGTGGTCGCTTTCTGTCTTAGGCCCAGATTTATCAAGCCTTGGAGAGTGATAAATAGCACGGTGATAAAGTACCAACCAATTAGCTCCTAACTGTCATTTTTCAAACACAGCCTGTAACATGGCAGTTAGGAGCTGGTTGGTTGGTGCTTTATCACCATGCAGTTTATCAAGGCTTGATAAATCTGGGCCTTAGTGCGAGTGGGATCACAAAGGCACTTTGACACGTGCACAGTGTGTTGTCTGCGTAAGCGCAGTCTGCAGATAATTGCTCACTTACATGAACATCGGCAATTGCATACAAACATAAATTAGGCCCCATGTGTGTTTTTTTTGGATGAGGGAAGGGACCCAAAATTCTTGTACAGGGTTCTAGCAGACCTTAGGCCCGTCGTGACTGTGCTTATATTCATACTTGCCTACTCTCCTACAACAGCCGGGTGTCTCCTGAAAATCGCGTGGAGCTTCCAGCCCCCCAAAAAGTCTCCTGGAGCTCGCTACTGCCACGCAGCCACCCACTTATTGAGTAAAGTGGGTGGACCAGGCAGCCGAAGGCACGATGAATTGTACCATCGTAGCCATTCCCGTCACTGTACAATTTTCTGGTAATATATCAGCATTGTATAGTGGGGATCATAGCCTTGATGATGCAAACGTGCAACCACACCCCCTCTATGCCCCCTTTGTAGCAAAACGCATCACACCACCCCCTTTAGAAAGCCACGCCCCACAATGTCCCCTGCTGTCCTGAATGCAGCAGACAATGTCGGCAACTGTACTTATATTATTACTCTGTGTACGCTTCTATGCATGCTGCTTATCTACACATCTTACTCCAATATTATGTACATTTTATAGGACTAGATGTTAGTCTGTGCTGCATCTGATAGACAATTTAAGTAGTCCATCTACCTTATTAAGGTGACAGTTACAGGTATATTGTCATTTAGGAATAATATTGACAAAAAAAAATCAAGAAATTGATATTCAAAATATAGTATATATAGAATATTGGAAACTACTGAGGAGGAAAGGGATCTAGGAGTCATTGTTTCAGGTGACTTAATGGCAGACAAGCAATGTTACAAAACAGTGAGTAAGGCTAGTCAGATGCTTGGCTGCATTAGGAGACAAATCAGTAGCAGAAAGAAGTAATAATGCCATTGTATTTTGGAGGCCATATCCTCAGAAGTATATTAATACATTAGAGCCTGTACAAAGAAGGGCAACTAAAATGGTGCATGGCCTACATCCAGAGCCGGCCTTAGGCATAGGCAAACTAGGCAAATGCCTAGGGCATTTGGTATGCTTAGGGGCACCAGCAGCTTCTGCTGATTAAAATGATATGCGGCATGCCTATATTCTGTGTGTGACTGCGGCTGTATCTGCATATGAAATGCTACGTTGCAGTGTATTCCTGGAAATCACTGTAATGTAGCATTTCATATGCAGATACAGCCGCAGTTGCACACAGAATATAGGCATGCTGCATATCATTTTAATCAGCAGAAGCTGCTTGTGCGTCCTAGCCACATAGTAATGCAAATAAGATGCATTTTCGTAAACAAAAGGCGCCCGACGTTAGCAGAGCTGCCAGCTGACTCATGCCAGGCATCTCCTGCAGAACTAGCGGCGGTGCTAGAGGGCACCAGCCAAAATCTTGCCTAGGGCATCATATTGGTTAGGGCCAGCTCTGCCTACATCACAAAACTTACCCGGAGGGACTAAAAGATCTTAACATGTACAGTGCCAGATTAAGGTCCTCATTGGCCTGGAGCTGAAATTTCTGAAGGGCCTATTGTGTGCCACTGCGGGGTGTGTGGCCAGCATAGTTGGGGTGTGGCTACTGATATTGTGGCGTGACCAGTGCTATGTGTGTGTGTGTGTGTGTGTGTGTGTGTGTATTAGAGATGAGCGGATTCGGTTTTACTCGGTTCTCAAAACCGAATCTTATTGGCTATCCAAACCACGTGACATCCGTGAGCCAATAAGATGTCGTTTTGAGAACCGAGTAAAACCGAATCCGCTCATCTCTAGTGTGTATATATATATATATATATATATATATATATATATCTCCATAGCAAAAACAAGAGCACACATTGGAGTTATTTCAGCAGTAATCGCAGCTACTGTACGTCTTTTGGCAGTCATGAATCTTTGGCTTTATGCAAATGTTGGTACAAGCACTTCCTGTATGTACAAGTGCATGGACTGAGATGCCAACTGTTACCATCTATATACACAGTCCTTACAGCCACCATCAGTCACACCATAGGAACTTGCACCTGCCCAATGGCCATTTTAGTATGGCTTCCAATTAGAGATGAGCGGGTTCGGTTCCTCGAGATCCGAACCCTCCCGAACTTCACCCATTTTACACGGGTCCGAGGCAGCCTCGGATCTTCCCGCCTTGCTCGGTTAACCCGAACGCGCCCGAACGTCATCATCCCACTGTCGTTTTCTCGCGAGATTCGTATTCTATATAAGGAGCCGCGCGTCGCTGCCATTTTTCACTCGTGCATTGGAGATGATAGCGAGAGGACGTGGCTGGCGTTCTCTCAGTTTGTGTGTTCAATGTGCTGAAAATATCTGTGCTCAGTGTGCTGAAAATATCTACGTTCTCGGCCTGAAAAAAAAACGCTCCATATCTGTGCTGCATTGTAGTTGTGCACAGTATATAGTAGGAGGACAGTGCAGAATTTTGCTGACTACCAATATATATATAGCAGTACTGTACAGTAGTCCATTGCTCTACCTCTGTGTCGTCAAGTATACTATCCATTTCTTTGCTGCATTGTAGTTGTGCGCAGTATATAGTAGGAGGACAGTGCAGAATTTTGCTGACCACCAGTATATATATAGTAGTACGGTACAGTAGTCCATTGCTCTACCTCTGTGTCGTCAAGTATACTATCCATATCTGTGCTGCATTGTAGTTGTGCGCAGTATATAGTAGGAGGACAGTGCAGAATTTTGCTGACCACCAGTATATATATAGTTGTACGGTACAGTAGTCCATTGCTCTACCTCTGTGTCGTCAAGTATACTATCCATATCTGTGCTGCATTGTAGTTGTGCGCAGTATATAGTAGGAGGACAGTGCAGAATTTTGCTGACCACCAGTATATATATAGTAGTACGGTACAGTAGTCCATTGCTCTACCTCTGTGTCGTCAAGTATACTATCCATATCTGTGCTGCATTGTAGTTGTGCGCAGTATATATAGTAGGAGGACAGTGCAGAATTTTGGTGCACCTCTTTTTTTTTCTTTGCATCATGTGCTGTTTGGGGACAATTTTTTTAAGTGCCATCCTGTCTGACACTGCAGTGCCACTCCTAGATGGGCCAGGTGTTTGTGCCGGCCACTTGGGTCGCTTAGCTTAGCCATCCAGCGACCTTGGTGCACCTCTTTTTTTTCTTTGCATCATGTGCTGTTTGGGGACTATATTTTTAAGTGCCATCCTGCCTGACACTGCAGTGCCACTCCTAGATGGGCCAGGTGTTTGTGCCGGCCACTTGGGTCGCTTAGCTTAGCCATCCAGCGACCTTGGTGCACCTCTTTTTTTTCTTTGCATCATGTGCTGTTTGGGGACTATATTTTTAAGTGCCATCCTGCCTGACACTGCAGTGCCACTGCTACATGGGCCAGGTGTTTGTGCCGGCCACTTGGGTCGCTTAGCTTAGTCATCCAGCGACCTCGTGCAAATTTTAGGACTAAAAATAATATTGTGTTCAGAATAGACTGGAAATGAGTGGAAATTATGGTTATTGAGGTTAATACTATGGGATCAAAATGACCCCCAAATTCTATGATTTAAGCTGTTTTTGAGTTTAAAAAAAAAAAAACACCCGAATCCAAAACACACCCGAATCCGACAAAAAAAATTCAGGGAGGTTTTGCCAAAACGTGTCTGAATCCAAAACACGGCCGTGGAACCGAATCCAAAACCAAAACACAAAACCCGAAAAAATCTCCGGTGCACATCACTACTTCCAATGTGAGTGATGAAGTGTCTGTGTAGAAAAACACTTTAGCAACAGCCCGTGGCACTTCCAGAACACGCCAGTGAGACAGACCATTGTTGTGCGTATTAATAGCCACCTCCAAATCACTACCCAGGAATTCCCATCACTTTTCCAAGACATCTCTGATACCGTGCATCTCAACCACAACAATGCCTCTGTGCGTACACAGGGCCTTATTCAGAGATGGATGCAGATCGCCCCAAAAATGGTGCCGGCCTGTCCCCTCCCGACAACGCATCGTCACCGCCCCGCGGTGCAGCTGCAGGTGTCAGAATGGTCAGTGCCACTGACCGTTCATACATTGCCCTGTATATTGGCACGCTGATATAGACAGCGGCACATGCAGCACACACCACCACATTAATACATGGGGGGAAAGGGTATCAGCGTGCATAAATGCCCTGATACCACTTCCCCCATACTGCCGCATAATACATCTACCCCAACATGTGGGATGCGGGTCATGCAAGAGTGTTTCATAACTGATGCTGGCCAGATGAGCACTCACTGTCTTCCCTCCTCATGTCTGTCTGTCTCTCTCTCTCGCTCTCTCTTCCCATATTTGTCTCTCTCTCTCTCTCTCTCTCTCTACCGGTGTTTGAATCTCCCTCCCTCCCCGTGTATGTTTCTCTGCTCATGTCTGTCTCTCTCTCTCTCTCTCTCACTGTGTCTGTCTGCCTGTCTGTCTCTCTCTCTCTCTCACTGTGTCTGTCTCTCTCTCTCTCTCTCTCCTTGTCTGCATCTCTATCGCTCCCTGTCTGTCTCTCCATCACTTCCTTTGTCCGGGATGTACTAAAGAGAAAAATGCGGTAAAACCCCTGTTTTGGGGGGTTTTACCACATTTTCATATGTACTAAGCCCCGGCTGCTGCGTTATCGCCCCTGAGGGTATCGCCATCTTTAGATGGCGACACCCTATAGAAGCCTATGGGCTTCTTAACGCCGACCTCCACAACCCGCCGCCTCGGCCACCCCCCACTGCCTCCGCCAACCCCCCCTCCTCTCCCCGGCATACCTCTGATAAGGCAGGCCAGGTCCCAGAAGCTAAAAGCCTCCTCCCCCTAGAAACCCAGCCGGAGGTCCTTCCGGCTGCAGGGGGGGAGGAGGAGGCGCCCGGAACAGCCTGCTGTTGCTTCCCGGCCAAGGAGGAGAGAGAGCCCAGGGAGGTGACGCACTGACGAGACCCCCCGAACACCACCTCACAGGTATCGCGGGGGCCTCTGTTAGTATATATGCGGTTAGCATCGATGCGAGGGGCGGGGATGTATTTTAATACATCCCGCCCTTTGTCTCTATCTCTCTCTCCATCTCTTTCTCTCCCTCCCCATTTCTGTCTCTTTTGCCCTCTCCATGTCTGTCTCTTTCTCTCTCCCCGTGTCTGTCTCTCTATTTATCCTTGTGTGTGTCTCTCCCTCCCCACATCTGTCTCTCTCCCTGTGTCTGCTGTCTCTGTGCCTGTTTGTCTCTTATTTTCTCCATGTCTCTCTCACTCCCTCTCTCTCTGTTCAATATATATATATATATATATATATATATATATATATATATACATACATATATATATATATAAAATAAAGGACGCATTTCTATCTTTAAAAGTCTGGTGAGTGCTGCCTATCTGCTTCACAACGTGTGTGTAAATAAATATATATATATATATATTTATTTATTCGTGTATAATTTTATATATATATATATATATATATATATATATATATATATATATTTATATATTTATATGCAAATCTGGACCCCCACCCCTCCCTAAAAATCCTGCATTTGCCCCCGAAAAAAAAAAATATTTCTATACACACACACATATATTCACTGCAAACACATATATATAGTTACTACATGAGTATATTATATATATATATATATATATATATATATATATATCCCATATACCAAGGCAATGTCTCCATTATACTTTTTAAATTAGCAGCACCAGGCTGGCAGCCAGCAGGACTGATACCTCACCTCAGGAGGATCAGTCACGATGCCGTGCTCAGGCAGCCTCAACGGAGCTGCTTGCTGTGCTGTCACCGCGCTGCTGCTTCCTTCAGTGCTCACCCGGCTCAGTGGTAGCGGAGCGGTGCCTCTGTGATGTCCCAGTTCCTGACATCACAGCATATGCGGCACAAAGGCACCAGTCCAGGGTAAGCCGTTTCTTTATTCCATCGGCGGCAGTGTTTGATCCGCCGAAGCGGAGTGAGAGGAGAAAGGGGGATCGCAACTGGGGGGCGGGGCTTCGGACGGACTGGGTCAGGCTGCTGTAGCAGGAAAAAATGTTTTCCTGTCTGCAGCCGCAGCAAAGGAGACGCTTTGGGCCTATTTTGATGGGGCGGCCTGGAGCTGCAGCTCCATCCGCCCCATTGTTAATCCGGCCATGAACATGTATAGTCTGGAGCTGAGAAGGGAAAGGGAGGACATGAGAGAAACTTTTAAATATATCAATGTTTTACCAAGATACAGGAGGGAGACATTCTTCAAAGGAAGAGAAGTATAAGAACTTAACATGCACTGAAACTGGAAGGATGTTGGTTCAGAGGAAACTTGAGATAAAATAAGTTCACAGAAAGGTTAGTGGACAAGTGGAATAGCCTCCTTTCAGAGGTGGGAGAGACTAAAGGTGTATACACACGGTGAGATATTGACTATCTCCGATTTTGACTTTGCGATTTCCCCTGTACTCCCCGGAGCCCTGAACCATCGATATTGGCTATCTTTACTTGAGATTTTGACTATGTGAGATTTTGACTAAGTGCCAATTTTGACTATACTATGTAGTAGATTGTACACAATATAGTCAAGATTGACTTGCCTGCACAGTCTATCTTTTCTTGAGATACCGACCCCACGGGAGAGCACATTGGTATCGTAAGCTGTGTACACATGGTGTGATTTGCACTAACTTTCCTCACGATTTTGACTATATAGTCAAAATTGTAAGGTTATATCGCACCGTGTGTATGCACATTATTAAGACAGTAAAGCTATTTAAACACGCATGAGGTAGAGATAAGGATATCCTTACAATGGAATAATGATCAAATAGGGTTTGAGGTAATAATATGTTAGAAAATTGGCAGACTAGATGGGCCAAGTGCAGGGGAGTTTTAAGAGAAGAGGGGGCCCGTGTGCAGACTTCAGGTGGGCCCTCTCCTCTCCATGGTGCCATAGACACCAGCACTGTGCCAGAGTCTACTGTGCATGTAAAGGTTTTTGGAAACATGGCACCCCTCCCCCCCATGGTCCGGGTCGGCCATTTTTTGTGGGATTATTGCTGCATCGCCCGCCGTGGGACTCCAGAAAGGTAAGTATTACAACAACATGGGTGCAGTGTGTGCGGTGTGGCTCCCCCTCTGGACTCAGGGGCCCGTGAGCACCACACACTGCACCCATAATAGAAACACCAATGGCCGAGTGGTTCTTACTTGCCATCAAATTCTATGTTTTAAAACTTAATGCTGAATTACAATACCATAACAAAATTGTTACAATTTCTCTTATGTAACACAAAAGTTAATTTGCAGGGCCTTATAATCAGAGGTGGCAAAAATATGGTACAGTCAAATCTAGGACCCATCATGATCATTTTGGGAACTGGTGAAGATGTGCACGATCCATTGATAACTGTAAATCCAGCAGTAATTGTTTATTCTCATTGATAGCCTTGATTCTCACACTTGTCCAGCCTTACTTATTAAAGAGGACTACTGGTCATAGTTGTTTCTTAGGCTTCATTAATGAGAATATTCTACAAAGGTCCCTGGATGAGAGGAAGTGTCTTTGCCAGGTTAATGACATACAGATGCCATTAGTGCCTGGGTATTTTAGCCTAGGACCTGAAAACTGAGCAGTGATATAATTGCTGCTGACTGAGTTCACAGCACATATTCTTGAATGTGTGAGACAATAACTCAATGTTTAAATTGCTAGTTACTGTATCTAGAGTTATCTAGCATAAAACACAGAGCTGAAGGACTGAATTCCCCAGGCTAAATATGCAGGGTCTGATGACACAATTTGATATTAGCCTAAGGGTTGCTTCACTACTAATTTATATAGTGAATGTCTAAGCAGACTCACCATAATTTATGAGAAATGTGGCTGTCACAGACATTAATCCATTTGGTGGCCTGTTTTCTACAACATCTCAACGTAAAACACCATTCCCTACAACAACATAAAGATACAGATCAGGACTTTCAGAGTTCATGAGACACTCTCCCTACCAGTAATTCAGTGACATACTGTATGTCAGAGGTAAAGGTGACATTGACGTTGGTGGGCAGGCCCATATCTTTGTCCAAATTTATGCTAACAACCTTTTATATGATATTTAATTGTAATACATATTTTAATTTTGAGTAGTAATGTTTGCATAGTGCATCTGCATCCCTTCTTTTCTATGTGTAGAACTACAAATCTCAGCAAGGTAGCACCTCTCATTACAAGCAGCTAGGGTGTGCAGTCAAGAGCCCCTCCCCCTATATATGACACATGTCAGAGGTGCCAGGAGAAGTTTAAGTCTCAGAGCACCCAACCCCTTGCTGCATTCATGTTAAATCCACACAAATTAAGCATCAAAATGGCCTCTGCCCACTGAGACATACAACATAAATGGTGGGATGGGCAGATTTAGAAGCAGGTGCTACTGTATGCTAAAAAAAATTTGTGTGGCTGTGAAAGCAGACGTGTGTGGCTGTGAAAACAGACGTAGGTAGTGAGTAAAGGCACATAACACAAACTGGTATCATGCTGACCTGTCCTGTGAACATTCAGTATTATATTTAAATGTTGCATGCTGGGGGCCGCCCAGCACCAGGGCAAGGCCTCCCAGCATGCAAATGGTGGCCAGTGATGCGATCATAACTCATAACTCAATTGTGATCTAATCGCTAAATAAGGGAAGCCCCCTGCCTCTGCAGAATGGATGTGAAGGCAGTTGGGCCGCCACCATGTTTCCCTTTGCAGCGCCCGCATGTGACGTCACGCGGCCGCCCTGATGGGAAATGCGATCACAGCAGCGTCTACAGCTGAATAAGGCCCTGTATGTTCACAAAATGTCCATATTATGCCTAATTGCACTCAATTTATTTTTATACATTTCAGAGATGATTTTATTTAGGGAAATCTGTTATCTGGTATTCAAAACATCCTGGGTAATTCCTTTGTCTGTCCTGGTTACTTTTACTTTCTCATACTTTATTATAAATAGATTACATATTGTCATACATAACTTTTTCAATTACTACAGCTACTTTTACACAACAGATAAAAATGAATCGTTTATCTTAGTTTGGGCCTGATTAAGGTGGAGATGTATCAAGTCCTGGAGAGAGATACAGTGGAGATAAAGTACCAACCAATTAGCTCCTAACTGCCATTTTTCAAATACAGCCAATAACATGGTAGTTAGGAGCGGACTGGCTGGTACTTTATCTCTCGCCACTTAATTGCCCTCTAGAGCTTACAATCGTTAAGACAAATGTATTTTATTGTACAGTGTGTACCCACTAGATCGTTAGTGACGCGCACCCTGCGGGTTGTTACTAGCGACATCCCAAGAGGGCTGTACATGCAGCTCAATCTGGGTATGTCGCTAGAGATGCCATGCTGCCAAAAGCAGAAAGCCCCGCTCCTCCTCCCGCCACATTGCATGTGCGGAAGATTTACATTGTGCAGGCAGATTTCAGTTAGGAGTTGGTTTCCTTGCATAAAACAAAGCTGCCCAGTATTCGCTACATGCAAAAGCAGTCAGTGCTTTCCAGTGTGACAGGAATCACATAGACGGGAGTATAATCCCACACACTTTATTTCTACCTTAGGCAGGATATACTGTAGCTTCACATGCAGGTTTTGCAGGTCAGATTTACAGACAGTTCTTAAACAGCAGTATACTGTAACATTCCAAGTTCTGGTAATCACAAACAGTGCATATTCCAAATGGCTCCTAATGTAACCCCAGACCAGTGGTGCAAGTAGAAAAAATGTCTTAGTGGTACTGATTGCGCGCATGCCAAAAAATGGGTGTGGCCACATGGGGCATGGCCAATGAAAATGGGGGCGTAATAAACTTATGGGGGGCGTGATACACATATGCCTCCAATAATGCAGTGCCAGATACACATAAGCCCCTAATAGTGCCAGATACACATATGCCCCCAATAGTGCAGTGCCAGATACACATATGCCCCCAATAGTGCCAGATACACATATGGCCCCATGGTGCCAGATACACATAAGCCACCATGGTGCCAGATACATATATGCCCCCACAGTGCCAGATACACATATGTCTCCACGGTGCCAGATACACATATGCCCCCACGGTGCCAAATATGCACCCACTGTTCCAGATATTCCCCCCACTGTGTCAGATACACATATGTCCCCACAGTGCCAGATACACATATGCTCACACAGTGCCAGATACACATATGCCCCCAGTAGTGTAGTGCCAGATACACATATACCCCCAATAGTGTAAGATACACATATGCCCCCAGTAGTGTAGTGCCAGATACACATATGCCCCCAGCAGTGCAACTCACCATTGCTGCTGCTGCCTGGGGCTGGCTCTGCATGCTGCTCTCCTCTCCTGCCCCTTTCCAGTCCAACAGTCTGTCGGGTCTCGGTTCATGAGCCAATTAGAGCTCGCTGTCAGGCAGCGGCAGCTCCTGTTTGGCTGCTGGTCCGTGAGCTCTGATTGGCTCACAGAGGAGACATCCTTGCCTTATCAGTAGGTATGCCAGGGCTAAGTAGAAGACCTCAGCATAAGACAAAGTATAAGAGGAGTTGATGGAGATGGACCATATGTTTTATGAGATCCCTAAAGAAAATAGTGCCTTCCATGTACATAAGATTTTAAAGATTAATTGGATGAGTAGATGATTCCACGCAATCATTTTCGTTCAAACTACATAAATGGTATATATTGTAGAAGGAGGAAATGGAATTCTTGTATGCTTCTATAATATCTAGGAAAATAGAGCTAACAATGGCATTGTGAAAAAAAATTGTACACTGTGGTACCATACAAATGTATTACACTGGCGGTGGAACAACTGATTGAATATTTCTTACATGATGGTAAGTGATAAACTGTACTGTATATTTTGAATAGTGAAAATGACCAGTGTAATGATTATTTGAAAATCAGTTATCCACCTGGGACCTGATTCAGATGTGGATGGAGCAGCTCTAATACAGTAATGCAGTAGGAGGCGTCCTGCCTGCTACATGCATTACTGATTCAAGCTGCATCCTACGATGCAATAATTGATCATCTGTGACACCATCAGCTGGCTGCGTGACCCATGGAATCGCTCAAGCTGGCCGCCGCATGTCCTGTCAAGAGGCCACAAAATCTCCATCCTTCAACAGAAATCCTTGCCCCATCCCTCCCCAACAAGGACAGTGATACACTGTTTTGGGAAACGGGGGCTGTTGCTGCCTCCTTCTCACCCCCCAAGTGGCATCAGACTATCAATCACTTACCAACATCGCAGACATGCACAGTACGGATCCAACGTATGCGCCATGTACCAAACTATCAATCACTTAAGTGCTGCAACCTGAATGATGCCCCTGGAGAGTCATCTTACATACAGTACTGTGCAAAACTTTTAGGCAGGTATTTAAAAAATGAGACAAAGTAAGAATGCTTTCAAAAATAGAAGTGTTTATAGTTTATTTTTATCAATTAACAAAATGCAAAGTGAATGAACAGAAGAGAAATCTAAATCAAATCAATATTTGGTGTGACCACCCTTTACCTTCAAAACAGCATCAATTCTTCTAGGTACACTTGCACACAGTTTTTGAAGGGACTCAGCAGGGAGGTTGTTCTAAACATCTTACCTACAAACATCTTAACATCATAACCACAGATCTTTTATGGATGTAAACAGTAATTGGGTGCTTCATCAAATGGTGGCTGCCTTCTGTCCTTACTGTAGGAGCTATCCCAGATGGTCCAGATAAAAGCAAAGTGGAAAAGTGGGAATGTGAGGAAGCTGTCACTACCAGAAGGGGAGGTGGAATGGAAGTGGTTACAGTGAAGAGTACTTAGCTATTAGGCACGTGGAGAGTTCTCAGTCCCCAGATGGTATGCTTCAATCACTCGTCGAAGTATGGAAAACAAAACATAAATAGACTCCAATGTGTTTGTATTATTCAAAGTTTCTCATACGTCCTAGAGGATGCTGGGGACATCATTAGAACCATGGGGTATAGACGGGATCCGCAGGAGACATGGGCACTTTAAGACTTTGAAAGGGTGTGAACTGGCTCCTCCCTCTATGCCCCTCCTCCAGACTCCAGTTTTAGAATTGTGCCCAGGCAGACTGGATGCACTCTGAGGAGCTCTACTGAGTTTCTCTGAAAAAGACTTATGTTAGGTTTTTTATTTTCAGGGAGAACTGTTGGCAACAGTCTCCCTGCTTCGTGGGACTAAGGGGGAGAGAAGTATGACCTACTTCCAGTGAGTTCAAAGGCTCTGCTTCTGGCTACAGGACACCATTAGCTCCCTAGGGTTTGATCGCTAGGTACACCTAGATGCTCGCTCCCAGAGCCGGCCGTCACCCTCCTACAGAGCCAGAAGTCAGAAGACGGGTGAGTAGAAGAAGATCAAGAAGACTTCAATGACGGCATTCCGAGGTACCGCACAGCGATCGCACGCTGCGCGCCATGCTCCCACACACACAGCAGCACTACAGGGTGCAGGGCGCAGGGGGGGGAGGCGTCACCCTGGCAGCAGAAAAGCCTCAAAATAAACTGGCAATAGGGGACATAAGTGCCTAGGCACTGTCCTAACCCCCAATTTGAAAAAACTCTTGCGCTATAGTTATATAATTACAAGATATGGCTGACAAGAATGACAAACTCCTGATAAATTCAAAATATATTTACTATTGTATAAATTAACATATAATAAAACAAGACCGGTCTTTAAAACATCAAAAAATAATAACAAATATGTATACTTTCTAATACATGGAGGTGGACTTAAGCATACTCTGTGCACAGACGTGTAAAAAAACAAGCTCTATAGCTATATGGCTTAATGAGGTCAAAGAATGTTTTGAATCAAGTGTGGCTGCTGGGATTTATCAGGAGTTTGTCATTCTTGTCAGCCATATCTTGTAATTATATAACTATAGCGCAAGAGTTTTTTCAAATTGGAGTTTTGTGGTTAATTGCACTTGGGTGGTCCAGTGTAATTTATTTGACCTGTGAACCCCAGGTCATTAACTTTTTGCAGCTGAGTTTTACTATATTCAAAATGTTTTTTAACAGAAAATACTATTAGCGCCCGATATAAAGAGGTTTTTTATAGAGATGAGCGGGTTCGGTTTCTCTGAATCCGAACCCGCCAGAACTTCATGTTTTTTTTCACGGGTCCGAGCGACTCGGATCTTCCCGCCTTGCTCGGTTAACCCGAGCGCGCCCGAACGTCATCATGACGCTGTCGGATTCTCGCGAGGCTCGGATTCTATCGCGAGACTCGGATTCTATATAAGGAGCCGCGCGTCGCCGCCATTTTCACACGTGCATTGAGATTGATAGGGAGAGGACGTGGCTGGCGTCCTCTCCATTTAGATTATAAGAGACTGAGAGAGATTTACTGGAGCTGACTAGGAGGAGTACTGTTACTGTAGAAGTGTAGAGACTGAGTGGAGAGAGTTTACTAGTGAGGACAGTGCAGTTTACTTTATAATCCGTTCTCTGCCTGAAAAAAGCGATACACAGCACACAGTGACTCAGTCACATACCATATCTGTGTGCACTGCTCAGGCTCAGGCCAGTGTGCTGCATCATCTATTATCTATATATAATATTATATATATCTGTCTGACTGCTCAGCTCACACAGCTTATAATTGTGGGGGAGACTGGGGAGCACTACTGCAGTGCCAGTTATAGGTTATAGCAGGAGCCAGGAGTACATAATATATTATATAGTGAGTGACCACCAGACACACAGTGCAGTTTATTTAATATATCCGTTCTCTGCCTGAAAAAAGCGATACACACAGTGACTCAGTCAGTCACATACCATATCTGTGTGCACTGCTCAGGCTCAGGCCAGTGTGCTGCATCATCTATTATCTATATATAATATTATATATATCTGTCTGACTGCTCAGCTCACACTGCTTATAATTGTGGGGGAGACTGGGGAGCACTACTGCAGTGCCAGTTATAGGTTATAGCAGGAGCCAGGAGTACATAATATATTATATAGTGAGTGACCACCAGACACACAGTGCAGTTTATTTAATATATCCGTTCTCTGCCTGAAAAAAGCGATACACACAGTGACTCAGTCAGTCACATACCATATCTGTGTGCACTGCTCAGGCTCAGGCCAGTGTGCTGCATCATCTATATATATTATATATCTGTCTGACTGCTCAGCTCACACAGCTTATAATTGTGGGGGAGACTGGGGAGCACTACTGCAGTGCCAGTTATAGGTTATAGCAGGAGCCAGGAGTACATATTATATTAAAATTAAACAGTGCACACTTTTGCTGCAGGAGTGCCACTGCCAGTGTGACTGACCAGTGACCTGACCACACTGACCACCAGTATAGTTAGTAGTATACTTATATTGTGATTGCCTGAAAAAGTTAAACACTCGTCGTGTGACTTCACTTGTGTGTTTTTTTTTTTTTATTCTATAAAAATAAAACTCATTCTGCTGACAGACAGTGTCCAGCAGGTCCGTCATTATATAATATATAATATATACCTGTCCGGCTGCAGTAGTGATATATATATATTTTTTATATCATTTATCATCCAGTCGCAGCAGACACAGTACGGTAGTTCACGGCTGTGGCTACCTCTGTGTCTCTGCACTCGGCAGGCAGTCCGTCCATAATTGTAATACCACCTAACCGTGGATTTTTTTCATTCTTCTTTATACATACATAGTTACATAGACATCTTCTCTTTATCAACCAGTCTATATTAGCTGCAGACACAGTACAGTACGGTAGTTCACGGCTGTGGCTACCTCTGTGTCTGCACTCGGCAGGCAGTCCATCCATAATTGTATACCACCTAACCGTGGTTTTTTTTCATTCTTCTTTATACATACATAGTTACATAGACATCTTCTCTTTATCAACCAGTCTATATTAGCTGCAGACACAGTACAGTACGGTAGTTCACGGCTGTGGCTACCTCTGTGTCTGCAGTCGGCAGGCAGTCCATAATTGTATACTAGTATCCATCTCCATTGTTTACCTGAGGTGCCTTTTAGTTGTGCCTATTAAAATATGGAGAACAAAAATGTTGAGGTTCCAAAATTAGGGAAAGATCAAGATCCTGTTATGATTCCTGTACTCCAGACCGAAGGAGATCTTATGGCAGGGATCTGAGTACAGGAAAATAAGCTGGTTGTGGGAGCGGGAGAGCCTAGAAACCCCTGGCGCCCTAACTCCGTTGTCTCGCCCGTGTTATCAGAAATCCCTTGCGAGACTATGGTTGCTTGAGCCCATGGCAGCCGCGTTCGAAGGGCGGATTATGTCTGCCCAACCCCGATGCCCCCGCAGGTCTTAATGGGAGACAAAGGGAAATCCGAGACAGGGTGATAACAAGGGGCCCTCTGACTAAGCAACCAGGCCAGGGGTTACAAGCTAACTAACTTAAACCAAAGGTATGTGCGGACTAGCCGCCAGGGAAAAGGACAACCAAAGATCCACTGATCCGTTACTCCTATCCAGCACCGCTGGATACCAGAGTGGATCTGTGGGAGCGGAATCCTCCGCAAAAGCTCCAGAACACTAATTAACTAAATAATAAACAGTAAGCGGACACGCCGCAACACACGGCTGAGCCGCGACTCACAAACACCACAGGATGTTAAAGGTGCTTGGTCAGACTCCAGGAACAGATGGTAAACTTCCGAGTACAGGATCTCTGAGGACAGGAACAACCGGATGAGCAGGACTGGAAACTCTCTGCAGCAGACACTGGCAAACAGGAAGCTCAGGAACTAGCAGGAACCAAGCTCAGAACTAAAGCAGACTGAAAACCCAGAAATATCACCAGCGTCTGTGAACTGCAATCAGCCAGCATATAACAGAGAGGCCTAATTAATAATCCAGAGCAGCTGGCCTATTGCATGATTCAAACTGACAAGATGCAATTAGCAGCCAGGTGAGGCTGAACACATGGAACAAGCTGCAATTACACAGACTAACCAGCGGCAGCAGACAAGAGCATACTAAAACAGAGCAACAGGAAATCCTGGCATGCAAGACAACTTAATAAACATAAAATAGAAATGAACCACTACCTGTGGTTCATAACAGTATCCCCTCCTTAAGGGTGAGCTCCGAGCACCCCATGACACCCACGGGGAACATAAACAGAAGTATAACATGAAATACCTAACAAAAATGCAAAACAGGAATGAGCCACAGCCGTGGCTCATAACATTACCCCCCCCTTGAGGAGGGGTCAAAAGACCCCAATATTCAGACTATCCAGAACAAGAGATACAAAAAAAAAAAAAAACCTGACACACTGGTCTAACAGACAAGAAAACAAAAAACAAGCTGTAGCAACAACTTGTAACAGTGCCCTCCCCTTGATGGTGGCCACTGGACACAAGACAAGGAAAAAAAAAAATCTCTCTTTTTTTTTTATCAAGGCAAGAGTCAAAAATTATTTCTTTTTCTTCTTCTTCTTTTTACAAAGCTCTTTAGGTCTGACCAAGGTAATTCCCCAAACATTGTCTGAACTGATGGTACCACCCAGCAAGGCTGCGTTCAAATCAGAGACAGGTCTCTTACCCTTGGGAGCTGAACTTTCTGGTAACGTACTATTATTAGAAGAAGAAGTCAAAAAAGCACATCCTGCAGTCAAAGCAACGGGCTGGGACTCTTGTGCCGAGTTTACAGTATTTGGTGGACTCTCAGCAGACAAGACGGGTGACTTAGAGGAACCTGAACCAATTTCTTTGGAACCGTATCTTTTAACAATTGCATCACAGAATGCTTGGGGATCCTGAAGAATGGGATCTTCAGCTTTCATTAGGCTGGTCGCCCACTCAGAAGGCTCTCCTCTAAAAGAATAAATCAGATAGAGCCCAAGGTTTTCTGAAGTGATGCCCAGAAATGGTCTAGACAACATAATAGTGTAATAGTGTTTGAAAAGCGCCATAAATTGGGCGAAGTCCCCATCAAAGGTTATGGATGTTGAAATATCAGAGTCAGGATCTGTTTCCTTTTCATCTGACTGACTGGAGTGCTTTGCTAGGACCTGGTCACTATTGACCTTACTCGAGGCTGAGACTCTCTGAACCCCACCCGGGGCTGAGACTTTCTGAACCCCACCCGGGGCAGTGACTTTCTGAACCCTACCCGGGGCAGTGACTTTCTGAACCCCACCCGGGGCAGTGACTTTCTGAACCCCACCCGGGGCAGTGACTTTCTGAACCCCACCCGGGGCAGTGACTTTCTGAACCCCACCTGGGGCAGTGGCCTCCGGGAACCCCACTGGGGCAGTGGCCTCCGGGAACCCCGCTGGGGCAGTGGCCTCCGGGAACCCCGCTGGGGCAGTGGCCTCCGGGAACCCCGCTGGGGTCAGCACCTCGGATTCTTTTACTGGGACCGGGCCGTTGGCCTCCCTGACTGGGATCGGGCCATCGGCCTCCCTCTCTGAGTCGATAATTATCGAAAGTTCTCCCGGGACTATGACTTCCGGGACTTTTGCTGAAGCAATAACGTTCAGATCCTCCACTAATGCTATGCTTCTTAAGTTCTTTCCTGGGGAAGCGACTTCTAGACCCTTCTTTGGGGCTGCGTCTCTCGAGACCCCACTTGGGGATATTACTTCAAAGATTCCTTCTGGGGTTTTGCTTCTCGAGTTCCCTTCAAGAACTATGGTTTTAGATACCCTTTCTGGGATTGCGCTTTTCAAATCCCTACCTGGGGTAACAGCTTCTGAGACCCCTTCCGGTATGGACACCTGAACTATAATATTTGATGTCCCTCTATAAGCTAGGGCATCGGGTACCGCTCCAGCACTCTGGGCATCGGGTACCACTCCAGCATTCTGGGCATCTGGTACCGCTCCAGCATTCTGGGCATCGGGTACCGCTCCAGCACTCTGGGCATCGGGTACCGCTCCAGCACTCTGGGCATCGGGTACCGCTCCAGCACTCTGGGCATCGGGTACCGCTCCAGCACTCTGGGCATCGGGTACCGCTCCAGCACTCTGGGCATCGGGTACCGCTCCAGCACTCTGGGCATCGGGCACCGTTCCAGGACCCTGGGCATCGGGCATCGTTCCAGGACCCTGGGCATCGGGCACCACTCCAGGACCCTGGGCATCGGGCACCACTCCAGGACCCTGGGCATCGGGCACCACTCCAGGACCCTGGGCATCGGGCACCTCTCTAGGAACCTGGGCATCGGGCACCCCTCCAGGGACTTGCAACTCCGCTTCCACAGGAACCTCA
Organism: Pseudophryne corroboree; assembly: GCF_028390025.1. NCBI lineage: Eukaryota > Metazoa > Chordata > Amphibia > Anura > Myobatrachidae > Pseudophryne > Pseudophryne corroboree. The sequence goes on along the minus strand of NC_086447.1, from coordinate 434,539,017 downwards.
AGAGAGGAGAGAAACATTCTCTTTTGATTCCTGAATCTATAATGGGGCTCCCTTGCCCAAGGACCCCAATTATAGGACAGAGAGCTTTTTTGTGTGGGTTGTGTGACAAGTACCTCTGCCACAGTAGAGACAGGAGTAGGTCTTGTATCATGACTCAACTTGGCCAGAGGGCAAGACTCGTCACCACACTTTGGTTTGCGCAACTCACAGGTCTGCAGATAATGGCCTAAACCCCCACAATATAGGCATAAGTTTAAGTTTCTGCGACGCAGACGCTCCTCTTCTGAGAGCCTGGGCCGCAGAAAACTTTTAAACCTTTTCTCTTCAATTAAATCAGAGGATTCTCTTGTCACCATACTGTGAACAAGAGTCTCTTTAGAGATAGATGTACTCTCAACGACTTCTGGAAAAATGAGCAAGATTTTAGTCAGAAGGTTTTGCAGTTGCTTTAGGGATTGCTGCCAAACTTGTAGTCGCTCTGGTCTCAAAGCACTGAATACAGAGTTCAGGGCTTCGAGAGATGCCTGCAGGGCTTGCATAGTAGACATAGGAGGATTTAAGACAAGGCAAGACAAGGCAAGACAAGACAAGACAAGACAAGGCAAGACTAAATTTAGCTAAACAAATCAAGACTTTTTTTTTTTTAAACACCGGACTGGATTCTAAACACCGGACTGGATTCTAAACACCGGACTGGATTCTAAACACCGGAATGGATTCTAAACACCGGACTGGATTCTAAACACCGGACTGGAGTCTGCACACTGAATTCTATACAGGACTGGATTCTAAACACCGGATTGGATTCTGCACACTGAATTCTAGACAGGACTGGATTCTAGACTAGACACTGGACTGGGCCAAAAAAGAAAAAAAAGTTTTATTTCTTTTTTGTGGTAGGGCTGGTGATAATGTTATGATTCCTGTACTCCAGACCGAAGGAGATCTTATGGCAGGGATCTGAGTACAGGAAAATAAGCTGGTTGTGGGAGCGGGAGAGCCTAGTAACCCCTGGCGCCCTAACTCCGTTGTCTCGCCCGTGTTATCAGAAATCCCTTGCGAGACTATGGTTGCTTGAGCCCATGGCAGCCGCGTTCGAAGGGCGGATTATGTCTGCCCAACCCCGATGCCCCCGCAGGTCTTAATGGGAGACAAAGGGAAATCCGAGACAGGGTGATAACAAGGGGCCCTCTGACTAAGCAACCAGGCCAGGGGTTACAAGCTAACTAACTTAAACCAAAGGTATGTGCGGACTAGCCGCCAGGGAAAAGGACAACCAAAGATCCACTGATCCGTTACTCCTATCCAGCACCGCTGGATACCAGAGTGGATCTGTGGGAGCGGAATCCTCCGCAAAAGCTCCAGAACACTAATTAACTAAATAATAAACAGTAAGCGGACACGCCGCAACACACGGCTGAGCCGCGACTCACAAACACCACAGGATGTTAAAGGTGCTTGGTCAGACTCCAGGAACAGATGGTAAACTTCCGAGTACAGGATCTCTGAGGACAGGAACAACCGGATGAGCAGGACTGGAAACTCTCTGCAGCAGACACTGGCAAACAGGAAGCTCAGGAACTAGCAGGAACCAAGCTCAGAACTAAAGCAGACTGAAAACCCAGAAATATCACCAGCGTCTGTGAACTGCAATCAGCCAGCATATAACAGAGAGGCCTAATTAATAATCCAGAGCAGCTGGCCTATTGCATGATTCAAACTGACAAGATGCAATTAGCAGCCAGGTGAGGCTGAACACATGGAACAAGCTGCAATTACACAGACTAACCAGCGGCAGCAGACAAGAGCATACTAAAACAGAGCAACAGGAAATCCTGGCATGCAAGACAACTTAATAAACATAAAATAGAAATGAACCACTACCTGTGGTTCATAACAGATCCACTTCCACCTCGTGCTGAAGCTGCTGCCACTAGTCATGGCCGAGACGATGAAATGCCAGCAACGTCGTCTGCCAAGGCCGATGCCCAATGTCATAGTACAGAGCATGTCAAATCCAAAACACCAAATATCAGAAAAAAAAGGACTCCAAAACCTAAAATAAAATTGTCGGAGGAGAAGCGTAAACTTGCCAATATGCCATTTACCACACGGAGTGGCAAGGAACGGCTGAGGCCCTGGCCTATGTTCATGGCTAGTGGTTCAGCTTCACATGAGGATGGAAGCACTCAGCCTCTCGCTAGAAAAATGAAAAGACTCAAGCTGGCAAAAGCAGCACAGCAAAGAACTGTGCATTCTTCGAAATCCCAAATCCACAAGGAGAGTCCAATTGTGTCGGTTGCGATGCCTGACCTTCCCAACACTGGACGTGAAGAGCATGCGCCTTCCACCATTTGCACGCCCCCTGCAAGTGCTGGAAGGAGCACCCGCAGTCCAGTTCCTGATAGTCAGATTGAAGATGTCAGTGTTGAAGTACACCAGGATGAGGAGGATATGGGTGTTGCTGGCGCTGGGGAGGAAATTGACCAGGAGGATTCTGATGGTGAGGTGGTTTGTTTAAGTCAGGCACCCGGGGAGACACCTGTTGTCCGTGGGAGGAATATGGCCGTTGACATGCCAGGTGAAAATACCAAAAAAATCAGCTCTTCGGTGTGGAGGTATTTCACCAGAAATGCGGACAACAGGTGTCAAGCCGTGTGTTCCCTTTGTCAAGCTGTAATAAGTAGGGGTAAGGACGTTAACCACCTCGGAACATCCTCCCTTATACGTCACCTGCAGCGCATTCATAATAAGTCAGTGACAAGTTCAAAAACTTTGGGTGACAGCGGAAGCAGTCCACTGACCAGTAAATCCCTTCCTCTTGTAACCAAGCTCACGCAAACCACCCCACCAACTCCCTCAGTGTCAATTTCCTCCTTCCCCAGGAATGCCAATAGTCCTGCAGGCCATGTCACTGGCAATTCTGACGAGTCCTCTCCTGCCTGGGATTCCTCCGATGCATCCTTGCGTGTAACGCCTACTGCTGCTGGCGCTGCTGTTGTTGCCGCTGGGAGTCGATGGTCATCCCAGAGGGGAAGTCGTAAGCCCACTTGTACTACTTCCAGTAAGCAATTGACTGTTCAACAGTCCTTTGCGAGGAAGATGAAATATCACAGCAGTCATCCTACTGCAAAGCGGATAACTGAGGCCTTGACAACTATGTTGGTGTTAGACGTGCGTCCGGTATCCGCCGTTAGTTCACAGGGAACTAGACAATTTATTGAGGCAGTGTGCCCCCGTTACCAAATACCATCTAGGTTCCACTTCTCTAGGCAGGCGATACCGAGAATGTACACGGACGTCAGAAAAAGACTCACCAGTGTCCTAAAAAATGCAGTTGTACCCAATGTCCACTTAACCACGGACATGTGGACAAGTGGAGCAGGGCAGGGTCAGGACTATATGACTGTGACAGCCCACTGGGTAGATGTATGGACTCCCGCCGCAAGAACAGCAGCGGCGGCACCAGTAGCAGCATCTCGCAAACGCCAACTCTTTCCTAGGCAGGCTACGCTTTGTATCACCGCTTTCCAGAATACGCACACAGCTGAAAACCTCTTACGGCAACTGAGGAAGATCATCGCGGAATGGCTTACCCCAATTGGACTCTCCTGTGGATTTGTGGCATCGGACAACGCCAGCAATATTGTGTGTGCATTAAATATGGGCAAATTCCAGCACGTCCCATGTTTTGCACATACCTTGAATTTGGTGGTGCAGAATTTTTTAAAAAACGACAGGGGCGTGCAAGAGATGCTGTCGGTGGCCAGAAGAATTGCGGGACACTTTCGGCGTACAGGCACCACGTACAGAAGACTGGAGCACCACCAAAAACTACTGAACCTGCCCTGCCATCATCTGAAGCAAGAAGTGGTAACGAGGTGGAATTCAACCCTCTATATGCTTCAGAGGTTGGAGGAGCAGCAAAAGGCCATTCAAGCCTATACAATTGAGCACGATATAGGAGGTGGAATGCACCTGTCTCAAGTGCAGTGGAGAATGATTTCAACGTTGTGCAAGGTTCTGATGCCCTTTGAACTTGCCACACGTGAAGTCAGTTCAGACACTGCCAGCCTGAGTCAGGTCATTCCCCTCATCAGGCTTTTGCAGAAGAAGCTGGAGGCATTGAAGAAGGAGCTAAAAGGGAGCGATTCCGCTAGGCATGTGGGACTTGTGGATGCAGCCCTTAATTCGCTTAACAAGGATTCACGGGTGGTCAATCTGTTGAAATCAGAGCACTACATTTTGGCCACCGTGCTCGATCCTAGATTTAAAGCCTACCTTGGATCTCTCTTTCCGGCAGACACAAGTCTGTTGGGGTTGAAAGACCTGCTGGTGACAAAATTGTCAAGTCAAGCGGAACGCGACCTGTCAACATCTCCTCCTTCACATTCTCCCGCAACTGGGGGTGCGAGGAAAAGGCTCAGAATTCCGAGCCCACCCGCTGGCGGTGATGCAGGGCAGTCTGGAGCGACTGCTGATGCTGACATCTGGTCCGGACTGAAGGACCTGACAACGATTACGGACATGTCGTCTACTGTCACTGCATATGATTCTCTCAACATTGATAGAATGGTGGAGGATTATATGAGTGACCGCATCCAAGTAGGCACGTCACACAGTCCGTACTTATACTGGCAGGAAAAAGAGGCAATTTGGAGGCCCTTGCACAAACTGGCTTTATTCTACCTAAGTTGCCCTCCCACAAGTGTGTACTCCGAAAGAGTGTTTAGTGCCGCCGCTCACCTTGTCAGCAATCGGCGTACGAGGTTACATCCAGAAAATGTGGAGAAGATGATGTTCATTAAAATGAATTATAATCAATTCCTCCGCGGAGACATTGACCAGCAGCAATTGCCTCCACAAAGTACACAGGGAGCTGAGATGGTGGATTCCAGTGGGGACGAATTGATAATCTGTGAGGAGGGGGATGTACACGGTGATATATCGGAGGGTGAAGATGAGGTGGACATCTTGCCTCTGTAGAGCCAGTTTGTGCAAGGAGAGATTTATTGCTTCTTTTTTGGGGGGGGTCCAAACCAACCCGTCATATCAGTCACAGTCGTGTGGCAGACCCTGTCACTGAAATGATGGGTTGGTTAAAGTGTGCATGTCCTGTTTTGTTTATACAACATAAGGGTGGGTGGGAGGGCCCAAGGACAATTCCATCTTGCACCTCTTTTTTCTTTTCTTTTTCTTTGCATCATGTGCTGATATGGGAGGGTTTTTTGGAAGGGACATCCTGCGTGACACTGCAGTGCCACTCCTAGATGGGCCCGGTGTTTGTGTCGGCCACTAGGGTCGCTAATCTTACTCACACAGTCAGCTACCTCATTGCGCCTCTTTTTTTCTTTGCGTCATGTGCTGTTTGGGGAGGGTTTTTTGGAAGGGACATCCTGCGTGACACTGCAGTGCCACTCCTAGATGGGCCCGGTGTTTGTGTCGGCCACTAGGGTCGCTAATCTTACTCACACAGCTACCTCATTGCGCCTCTTTTTTTCTTTGCGTCATGTGCTGTTTGGGGAGGGTTTTTTGGAAGGGACATCCTGCGTGACACTGCAGTGCCACTCCTAGATGGGCCCGGTGTTTGTGTCGGCCACTAGGGTCGCTAATCTTACTCACACAGCTACCTCATTGCGCCTCTTTTTTTCTTTGCGTCATGTGCTGTTTGGGGAGGGTTTTTTGGAAGGGCCATCCTGCGTGACACTGCAGTGCCACTCCTAGATGGGCCCGGTGTTTGTGTCGGCCACTAGGGTCGCTAATCTTACTCACACAGCTACCTCATTGCGCCTCTTTTTTTCTTTGCGTCATGTGCTGTTTGGGGAGGGTTTTTTGGAAGGGACATCCTGCGTGACACTGCAGTGCCACTCCTAGATGGGCCCGGTGTTTGTGTCGGCCACTAGGGTCGCTTATCTTACTCACACAGCGACCTCGGTGCAAATTTTAGGACTAAAAATAATATTGTGAGGTGTGAGGTATTCAGAATAGACTGAAAATGAATGTAAATTATGGTTTTTGAGGTTAATAATACTTTGGGATCAAAATGACCCCCAAATTCTATGATTTAAGCTGTTTTTTAGTGTTTTTTGAAAAAAACACCCGAATCCAAAACACACCCGAATCCGACAAAAAAAATTCGGTGAGGTTTTGCCAAAACGCGTTCGAACCCAAAACACGGCCGCGGAACCGAACCCAAAACCAAAACACAAAACCCGAAAAATTTCCGGCGCTCATCTCTAGTTTTTTACTGTCCTAACCCCCGCCAGTATAAATATATATTTCAAAAAAGCGGGACTGAAGCGCACCATTAAGGGGGCAGAGCTTCGTCCTCACTGCTCACACAGCTCAGTGCTATTTTCCTCTACACAGGCTGCAGAGACACTGGTCCTTCCTTTCACTTCTGAATAAGTATCAGGGTGCAAAACGGAGGGGGGGGGGGGGGCACAGAAATATTGGTGCAATATATATTTAATATAAAGCACTGCAGGTCTGGGGCATTTTTTAGTGTTTCAGAACCGGTGATTAGGCGCTGGGTTGTGAGCTGGCAAACTCCCTCTGTGTCTCTCTGACAGACTTTACTGTGGATCTGTCCCCTATATGCCCGGTGTGCCTGTGGGTGTTTGGTGCACGAGTGTTGACATGTCTGAGGCTGAAGGCTCTTCCCAGGAGGAGGCTGTATTAGAGACACAGACGGCTGCAGGTGTGACCCTGTCGGCACCGCCGACACCTGATTGGGTAAATGTATTGAACGCCTTGAATGCTAACGTGGCTCTTATTAGTAAGAGGCTATATAAGTCTGAGTCGCAGACACAGGCATGGAATAAATCTGTGGAAGATATGTTGTTCCAAATTCAGGACCCCTCAGGGTCGCAAAAACGTACGTTGGCCCAGTTGGCAAACGCTGATACCGACACAGACACTGATTCCAGTGTCGACTATAGCGATTCCAGGTTAGACCCAAAATTGGCAAAAAGCATTCAGTACATGATTGTGGCGGTTAAAGATGTGTTACATATCACTGAGGACCCAGCTATCCCTGATAAAAGGGTCTGTATGTATAAAGATAGGAAACCTGAGATAACGTTTCCTCCCTCTCATGAACTGAACACGCTATTTGAAAAAGTTTGGGAAGGTCCTGACAGAAAATTTCAGATTCCCAAAAGAATTACAGTATAGCAGCTTATCCGTTTCCCTTGACGGATAGGGAAAAGTGGGAGTCATCCCCCACTGTGGACAAGGCCTTGTCTCGTTTGTCTAAAAAGGTCGCTCTCCCGTCACCTGACACGGCGGCCCTTAAGGATCCTGCGGATCGTAAACAAGAAACTACGTTGAAGTCCATTTATGTGACCACGGGTACACTTCTCCGACCTGTCATTGCGTCTGCGGGGGTAAGTAGTGCTATCGAAAAGTGGGCTATTAACTTGTCATCTGATATAAATACCCTAGATAGGGATAGCATCCTCTTGACGCTGGGTTATATCAAGGATGCTGCAGCATACCTTAAGGAAGCTGCGAGAGATATTGGTCTTTTGGGATCAAAGGCCAATGCCATGGCTGCCTCAGCTAGGTGTGCGTTGTGGATTCACCAATGGAATGCTGATGCTGACACCAAGAAAAGTATGGAATCTCTACCATATAAAGGTAAGGCCTTATTTGGAGACGGCCTTGATGATTTGGTGTCTACGGCTACCGCGGATAAGTCATCCTTTTTACCTTATGTTCCTCCACAACAAAAGAAAACGCACCATTATCAGATGCAGTCCTTTCGGCAAAATAAATTCAGAAAGGGCCGAGGTTCTTCCTTCCTTGCTACTAGAGGAAGGGGAAGAGGTAAACGATCTCCAGCCTTGTCAGGCTCCCAGGAGCAGAAGTCCTCCCAGGCTTCTGCCAATTCCACCGCATGACGTTGGGGCTCCTATGCGGGAGTCCGTACCGGTGGGGGCCCGTCTCAAACTCTTCAGTCAGTTTTGGGTTTGTTCGAACCTAGACCCTTGGATTTTACAAATAGTATCCCAAGGGTACAAGCTGGAGTTTCAAGACGTCCCCCCTCACCGTTTTTTCAAATCGGCCTTACCAGCTTTTCTTCCGGACAGGGAGGTAATTTGCGACGCAATTCAAAAATTGTGTCAAAATCAAGTTATCATCAAGGTTCCCCAGTCACAACAGGGAGAAGGTTTTTATTCAAGCCTGTTTGTGGTCCCGAAGCTGGACGGCTTGGTCAGACCAATCCTAAACCCGAAATCCCTGAATTTCTACCTAAAGAGATTCAAATTCAAGATGGAGTCTCTCCGAGCAGGGATATCCAGCCTGGAGGAAGGGGATTTTATGGTGTCGGTGGACATAAAAGATGCCTACTTACATGTTCCCATTTATCCTCCGCATCAGGCTTACCTGAGATTTGCAATTCAGGATTGTCATTACCAATTTCAAACGTTGCCGTTTGGTCTATCCATGGCTCTGAGGATTTTCACTAAAGTGATGGCGGAGATGATGGTTCTTCTACGCAAGCAAGGAGTCACAATTATCCCGTACTTGGATGATCTCCTGATAAAGGCAAGATCCAGGGACCAGTTGGTCCAAAACGTTGCACTCTCCATGACAGTTCTTCAACAACATGGTTGGCTCCTAAACTTGCCAAAATCACAGTGGATTCCAACGACGCGGTTGTTGTTTTTGGGAATAATATTGGACACAGAACTACAGAGAGTCTTTCTTCCTGTGAAAAAGGCTCTGAAACTTCAGAGTCTGGTCAAACAAATTCTGAAACCAGCAAGAGTGTCAATCCATCAATGCATTCGGTTGCTGGGGAAGATGGTTGCGGCCTACGAGGCCATTCAGTTTGGCAGGTTCCATGCCAGAGTGTTCCAGTGGGACCTGTTGGACAAGTGGTTCGGGTCCCATCTACACATGCACCAGAGGATAATCCTGTCTTCCAAGACCAGGGTATCACTCCTGTGGTGGCTGCACAGCTCTCACCTCCTAGAGGGGCGCAGGTTTGGGATACAGGACTGGATCCTAGTGACCACGGATGCAAGCCTCTGTGGCTGGGGGGCAGTCACAATGGGAGAAAACTTCCAAGGAAGATGGTCAAGTCAGGAAACTTGTCTCCACATAAATGTTTTGGAGCTGAGGGCCATTTACAATGGCCTCCTACAAGCGGAACATCTTCTTCGAGATCTGCCTGTACTGATCCAGTTGGACAATGTAACAGCAGTAGCGTACATAAACCATCAAGGCAGAACGAAAAGCAGAGCGGCGATGGCAGAAGCCACAAGGATTTTCCGCTGGGCGGAAAAGTATACAAGCGCTCTGTCAGCAATCTTCATTCCAGGAGTGGACAACTGGGAAGCAGACTTCCTCAGCAGACACGATCTCCATCCAGGAGAGTGGGGCCTCCACCAAGAAGTCTTCGCAGAGGTGACAAGTCGTTGGAGAACTCCTCAAGTAGACATGATGGCTTCTCATCTCAACAAGAAGCTTCGGAGATATTGTTCCAGGTCAAGGAACCCCCAAGCGATTGCAGTGGATGCTCTCGTGACACCATGGGTGTTTCAGTCGGTGTATGTATTCCCTCCACTTCCTCTCATTCCAAAAGTTCTAATGATCATAAGAAGAACAAAGATCCGAGCGACCCTCATTGTTCCAGACTGGCCAAGGAGGGCTTGGTATCCAGATCTTCAGGACTTACTCATCGGAGATCCCTGGCCTCTTCCTCTGCGCGAGGACCTGTTACAACAAGGGCCGTGCGTGTATCAGGACTTACCGCGGCTACGTTTGACGGCGTAGCAGTTGAACGCAAAATCCTAGCCCGTAAGGGTATTCCCAGTGAAATCATTCCCACACTTATTCAGGCCAGAAAAGGGGTAACGTCTATACATTACCACCGTATTTGAAGAAAATATGTGTCTTGGTGTGAATCCAAGAAGCTCCTACGGAAGAGTTTCAGCTAGGACGGTTTCTCCATTTTCTAAAAGCAGGTGTGGATGCGGGCCTAAAATTGGGCTCAATCAAGGTTCAGATTTCAGCCTTGTCGATTTTCTTTCAGAAACAATTGGCCTCCCTTCCAGAAGTTCAGACCTTCATGAAGGGCATATTGCACATCCAACCTCCATTTGTGCCTCCAGTGGCACCATGGGATCTTAATGTGGTGTTGCAATTCCTTCAATCACATTTGTTTGAACCTTTACGGAAGGTGGAGTTGAAATTCCTCACTTGGAAAGTGATCATCCTGTTGGCCTTGGCATCTGCAAGGCGGGTGTCTGAGTTGGCGGCCTTATCTCACAAGAGCCCTTATTTGATCTTCCATGAAGATAGAGCTGAACTGAGGACACGTCAGCAATTTTTACCGAAGGTGGTTTTCTCTTTCCACATAAACCAACCTATTGTGGTACCTGTGGCTACTGACGCCTTCATTGAGTCAAAATCTCTGGATATGGTCAGAGCTTTGAAAATTTATGTCACCAGAACGGCTCAGATTAGGAAAACGGAAGCTCTGTTTGTCCTGTATGCTCCCAACAAGGTTGGGTGTCCTGCTTCCAAGCAGACCATTGCGCGCTGGATCTGTAACACAATTCAGCAGGCCCATTCCAAGGATGGATTGCCATTACCGGAATCAGTGAAGGCCCATTCCACTAGGAAGGTGGGCTCATCTTGGGCGGCTGTCCGGGGGGTCTCGGCATTGCAACTTTGCCGAGCAGCTACTTGGTCGGGGTCAAACACTTTTGCAAAGTTCTACAAGTTTGACACCTTGGCCGATGAAGACCTCAAGTTCGGTCAATTGGTGCTGCAGAGTCGTCCGCACTCTCCCGCCCGTTCTATAGCTTCGGTATAACCCCATGGTTCTAATGGTGTCCCCAGCATCCTCTAGGACGTATGAGAAAATAGGATTTTAATACCTACCGGTAAATCCTTTTCTCTTAGTCTGTAGAAGATGGGCTCCCGTTCTGGTGCGTACTGTATCTGCAGTTAATAGTTATGGTTACACATATGTTGTGTTACGTTTATTGTCAGCCTGTTGCTGCAATTGTTCATGCCGTTGGCCTGTGTTCTGTTGAATGCCATGTTCTGCGGCATGGTTGAGGTGTGAACTGGTATGAATCTTCCTTAGTTTAACAATAAATCCTTTCCTCGAAATGTCCGTCTCCCTGGGCACAGTTCCTATAACTGGAGTTTGGAGGAGGGGCATAGAGGAAGGAGCCAACTCACACCCTTTCAAAGTCTAAAAGTACCCATGTCTCCTGCGGATCCCGTCTATACCCCATGGTTCTAATGGTGTCCCCAGCTTCCTCTACGGACTAAGAGAAAAGAATTTACCGGTAGGTATTAAAATCCTATTTTTCATGAATGCGTTTGGTTAATTGATAAAAATAAATAGTAATACTTCTATTTTTTAAAGCATTCTTACTTTGCATAATTTTTCCACACCTGCCTAAAGGTTTTGCACAGTGCTGTAGTTTTATCATGAAAGTTAGACCTAACGCTCAAGTGAAGCAAAAGCTTTAATATATTGTATATGGTTAGTACACAATACGATTTTAGTGAGAGTTATTAAAAAGTTATTCTTATCAGTGCACATTATTTTTCTTCTTGGTAATAACATGTCCCAACTTGAAAAACCTTGACATTGAGGCATATTTATGAAGTTGAGATCATCACCTCATATCTTTTCGGCAACAACATAAATTTAAAAAAAAAGATGATGTACCAAAGTTTAAATCCAAACAACACATTTATTTTCTCATTCAGGTTTTACCCTCTAAAGCTGGGTACACACCTAAAGATTTATCTGTCCAATGTGTCTGGCGGGAACAAAAATCTGGTGATGCACAGTATGGGAGCATACGACGATCTAACATCTGCTCCCAAATGCTGGAAAATGGGCAAAAAATATTGTTTGGATACATTTATTAAATAAAATGGATTTAACCAAATTGTCTGAATGACCATTGTCTATTAGGGACCCACCTGATGCGGTCACCATAACGTGGTAGGTGGGCCAACATTTTTGGACAAATTTGTGCTAAGAAACCTTAACTTGACTCCATGTTAAATTGTAGAGTTTATTATAATAGTTGTGATTACCAGTGTTCTTAGTGCTTAGAGAGTGAACCTGCATTTTCTTTTTTCTGTGTAGCCTTCCACCCTAATCAGATCCTGTGCAGTTAGTGTGGTGTGACTATAGCATACATTGTGTGTATATATATATATAAATATATCAGTGGCGGAAATAGCGAGCGGTGGGCCCAGGTGCGACAAAATGCTTTGGGCCCCCCCCCCTCCAAGTCCACCCCCTCACCCCTGGAGAAGATCTGGTGAGGGGGACCTGCTCAGGGCCAGAGAAATGGATACCTAGCAACAGTGCCGTAACTAGACATTTTTGCACTGTGTGCAAGAAACGGCATCGGAGCCCCACCCCTGCATGCAAAACAGGGGCAGTGCGCGCCGTTGGCGTGCTCAAAAATACATAGTGGCGTGGCTTCGTGGGGAAGGGGTGTGGCCACAAAATAATACCAACTTAGAAAACGGTGCACAGTAGTCTCCATTATTCAAATTACACCGCACAGTAGCACCACTACACCAGGTAGAGACCCTTTTACACCTTACAGCAGACAGATTCCTCTTTTTACACATTACGGCAGACAGCGTCCCCTTTTTACACATTACGGCAGACAGCGTCCCCCTTTTTACACATTACGGCAGACAGCGTGCACTTTTTGCACATAACGGCAGACAGCATCCCCTTTTTACACATAACGGCAGACAGCGTGCCCTTGTTACACATAGCGGCAGACAGCGTACACTTTTTACACATAACGGCAGACAGCGTGCCCTTGTTAAACATAGCGGCAGACAGCGTACACTTTTTACACATTACGGCAGACAGCGTCCCCTTTTTACTCATTACGGCAGACAGCGTACACTTTTTACACATAACACCAGACAGCGTCCCCTTTTTACACATTACGGCAGACAGCGTGCCCTTGTTACACATTACGGCAGACAGCGTCCCCCTTTTTACACATTACGGCAGGCAGATTTCCCCTTTTTACACATTGCGGCAGGCAGATTCCCCCTTTTTACACATTGCGGCAGGCAGATTCCCCATTTTTACACATAGCGGCAGGCAGATTCCCCATTTTTACACATTGCGGCAGGCAGATTCCCCATTTTTACACATAGCGGCAGGCATTTCCACATTTTTACACATTACGGCAGGCAGATTTCCCATTTTTACACATTGCGGCAAGCAGATTCCCCATTTTTACACATAGCGGCAGGCAGATTCCCCATTTTTACACACTGCGGCAGGCAGATTCCCCATTTTTACACATTGCGGCAGGCAGATTCCCCCTTTTTACACATTGCGGCAGGCAGATTCCCCCTTTTTACACATTGCGGCAGGCAGTCCCAAGAAAGAAAGAAAGAAAGAAGAATTATACTTACCCTCTCCGCTGGCTCAGGCTCCTCGGTGCAGCTTCTGACGATTCCTGGGCAGGAGAGAAGGAGGAGGAGGGAGGTGGAGGAGGGAGCCGCAGCAGCGCTGTGTTATTGGTGGAGACGTTGCTGCTGCTGCCCCTCTGCTTCACTATAGGCTGTTCTCGGAAGACAGCCTATAGTGAAGCAGAGGGGCAGAAGCAGCAGCGCCTCCACCAGTAACAAAGCGCTGCTGTGGCTCCCTCCTCCTGCTTCTCCCCCGTACCGCTGCTCCTCTCCTGTCCGGGCGGCTGTGCGCTGCGGGCAGCGGTTGCCCGCAGCACACAGCGGCATGTAATGAGTCAGTTTGACTCATTACATGCTTTGGGCCCCTGGACAGAGGCGGGCCCCAGTGCAACGCACTGGTTGCACTGGCGGTAGTTCCGCCTCTGATATATATATATATATATATATATATATAAATATATATATATATATATATATATTAAAAAAAATATATATCTATATATATACAATTACCCCTTCGGCGGCACTCTCAGCGCTTGAAAAGAATAGACCACACCACGTCTTTAGGGCTGACCTAAAGACGTGTGTGGTCTATTCTTTTCAAGCGCTGAGAGTGCCGCCGAAGGGGTATTTGTATCTTTTAACAACTGCATTGCTTTTGTTGCTGGAGGGCACTGGCCATTATTCAAGTATCTCTTGCTATGAGAAAGGAGTGGCGCTGACTGGAGCTATATATATATATATATATATATATATTGACAATTCTAAATTCCGTTGTCGTATAAACAACCCTTTATGAAGTCTAAGAACACTGTACGCTGTTTGCCTAAGAAGTACCGTAAGGGTACGCTATTTGCGTAACGATCGCTCCGCCGTAGGCGAGACGCTCAAGCGTCACGTTCGCTCACGGCCCAGTGATCACAGGACACGTTATTGGTTATGACTAGAGTAATGATTCGCTATGGCGTAGCATACGCTCGAGACCACGAGGAGGTCACCAGCGGCGCAGACGCTCACAACGCTATACCTTAATGTTTAAACCTTATACCAATGAAATACACAGAATAACTTAATGTGAATACAGGGTGTAAGTGCAACCTTGTGTAACCTGACTAACTACAAGGCTGCTTGAGCGTCACCGACGCTCAAGTGAACACTTAATACTATAGAAAATACACAGATACTGGTTTAGGTTCCAAAGCCTATTAACTGTATTATATCTAATATATTTGAAAAAGGGGATAACAGTACAAATGATACACTACAATATAACAGAGACTTCCTAACCACAGAACTAAACAATAAATACAAAAGACAATACTACACTGACCTAAATGCAATACAATACAATACTATCTAATACAATACAATACTAGCCTAGTCTAGGGGAGATATGAGAGAACAGAACAGAGAGAGAGAGAGAGAGAGAGAGATGAGAGAAATTGGCTCACAGAAAGACAATGATTACGGAGAGAAACTTACGCACAAAGGGTATGATCGCCTGCGCCTCGATATCCAGCTCCCGGCTATCAGCAGATAACCGTTGATGAGAGAGTGAGAGCTGGATGTGGTCGGCCTGCCTATTTATGCCCCACACACAATGCAATCTCCTGGTCCTACAATCCCATTGTCCATTGGCCGAAGGAATTCGGCCCTGCATCATAACAAAAGGTCATAGGGTGATTCATACAGGTGGGCTGTGACGATTTCCAACAGCTCAGGTGGGTGGGAAACTGGGTTTCCCGCCGCATACCTGAGTATGTGTAAATAATAGTAATGGACATAAACTTCTTATGTCCATAACTATTCGCACGAGCGATTAATACGCTCCAAACCAACACCGGAATATTACTAATTAAATACTCTTCCGATGGGTACCAAACACTGCTGTATGATTCCTGTCAGACCCTTCGTACAATACAAAGAGGGATTCCTTTAAACAGGGACCTTCTATTTTAACCAGACTTTCAGAATCTATCAAGGTGACCATGATCTACAAACTACATTAATTGTGAACATTTGTAACGAATGAGTCGCACGCTACGACTACATAAACTCTACCGTAAATACGCATACCGCGCCTGCGAGTGCACGCTATCGCGGGTATGCGCCTTCACGGGAGAGCGTACGCATGCGCAGCGCGGACCAGTGTGCGGTGCAAATATGGCAACGTGCATAGAGACATTTTTCTGACTTTGACAGTCCACCCTTTGGCAGTCAATAATAACTGCCACCTTCTAAAATATTTAAGGAGAAAAATGTAAGTCAGGGGTTAATTGATTTCCATGGTTGGGTAGGGGAGAAGAGTGGAGTAGGTGTGAAGAGGGTATGACCTAGTGAGAAAGCAGAAGCATGTGTGTATGAGTCCATGTTTGGAGGGTCATGTATCATCGTGCCGTACGTGTGGTAAATCAAGCTTCGAGGTATTGCGAAGTATACATTTGAATTCCTTCTTATCCTGTGGTACAGGTCTGTGGATGGGCTGTCAAACTCTACCGAGCTCATTTCGGCTGTGGTTGTAACAAAATGGGGATGCACATTTTAGTTGATGATACATGAATGGGGGAGGTATGTGGTTGCTGCTATCTGTGCCTGTATTCCCTATCGTCTATGTGTGTCGTTACCTGGGGGTTGTAGAGATGAAGATAAAGAACACTTACGAGAAATGCAATGATATTCTATGTCAGGGAAATGTACATCTGTTGTTGAAGTTGTGTTCGGTATCTGTTGAGAGTCGTCTTCTTTGCGCTGTATTGCTCCTTGGGCATGAGCAAATAGCTTTGTCTGAGCCATCAGATTTACAAAAATGTTGGGCTAGCGTGAGTTTAAAAATACTAGGGAAACTGGGGATCCATGGCAAAGTTCATCAAGTGTCCATATTTAAAGTTGTCAAATCTTCTTCTTTGGTGCTTGTCTGTTGTCTGTATAGCGTCTCGTCAACTTCCTCGTCCAAGGGGGTCTTTGTATCTTGGAGAAAAGCAGAAAAACAGGTGAAAGAAACGGACCGTATAATCGCATTTTCATCACATTCTGGTTTCTATCATTGGGTCATAAATCAAATCCAGGTTAATTACGGTTTCCTCACTCCTCAAGCTCATCACTTTTGTACTTTGTTTGCACCTCATTAAAGCCTGCCCGCATCTAAATATCAATCCAATCGATATAACGACACCCAAGATACATAGTAGAAACTTTCCAACATCCATTATGACTCCTTGAGCCCAGTCTCCTAAACCGGAGAACCAATTTCGTGGGTTCAACCATGACACCCAACCAGTCAGCTCATTACCTACAGCAGCAAGGGTGAGATTGTGTTTTCGACGAAATTCCCACTTCAATTGGAGAATATCGTCCATCTTTTGGTCTATGACCTCTACCGGGTCCTCGGTGCTATTTGTGATATACGTGCAACACTTTATGCCGTACTGTGTTGCCAATGTAACACAATATCCGCCTGTTACTGCTGTAAGATAATTAAGAACCATCCTATGCTGAACTAGTTCTGTTTTGTAAGCTTGAAGTTCTCTTCCAGTGTATCTAAACGTGTCATCATACATTTCAGTGATATTATCTAACAAATTGGCGAGTGCGGAAATGTATCTATAATTCATCACACCTCGAGCGGTGCGAGTGAAATCTAACGCTACCAGAACCTGAATCCCGGTGGATTCATGGATAAGATCAGAGGCCGGATGCTCTAACCTTTCTGACAGTTGTCTTTTAACTCGGTGCTCGTAATGAGTGTGAGTATAAGGAGCTTGGGCACCACGGTGTATGTCCTTCATTTTGTCATGTGTAACAGTCATCACTTCAGGCAATACTTTTCCAATATAACACAATCCTTCAGAGTTTGGGGCAAGCCACTTGTACGCCTTTCTCCCGCATATGAAATATGCATCATCGGGGAGAACATAAGGGACGGAGAAGGACATGACCATGTTACAAACCTTCCAGGTGAAATCTCCTGACCCTAATTCTTCCATCTGCTTAATGCACGTATCAGTTTGTACGATATGTGCACAGTATCCTGGTGATACCTCTCCAACTCTAGTAATCCTATTTCCTAAGGTATATCGATACCGAAAAGATTTTCCTCTACTGGCTATATGGCGTACGAGCTCTGTATCTGTAGGCATTCTATCTGCTCTGTGTGAAAAGGTCATGGTAAGGTTGCTCCATGACACTTCCCAATTTCCCGGTTTTCTGGGATTGGAGATGTTAAAACATATGAGGGACCTATCCACATGGTATTGGTGGAGCTTCAAACTAGGAGGGCTGGAGATGTTAAACCTCCGATCCACCGGTCTCCCACCACTTAGCTCAAGTACCTCCCCTAACGTTAAAGGAAATGGTACTAGCCCTGATTTGCTGTGACCCTGAGGTACTTGAGAGCATACCCAACAATCTGTTTGGTTTAACACGTTACCCACTAAGGAGTGATAGTCACTCAATGGATGCCGGTCCATATGGATATTAAAACTGGGTTGGCATTTCTTTATGCACCCATCTTCAACCAGATTATCACAGAGCCTACAGATACAATTTTCTTCAGCTAACAATCCATCACAATTTCTTCTATCGGATCGTTTTCTGATACTCGCCTTTGCTTGTTGGTTTGGTTGATCTTGGAAAACTACGCCTCCATCATCATAATCGGAACCCATTCCAGAACCTCTTTCGACCTCTATGGTACTCTCGCCGGAACAGACTGCTCTGGTCAACATCATGGTTAACATCAAAATCCGGATCACAGTCTCTTGGGGCAAGTCCATCTTTGAGGAGGAAATAGAGAAGAATGAGAAGGGGGAAAAAGAAATTTTAAGGGAGAGGGGCTGGGAAGTGGAGAAAAACAATAAAAGGGAGAAGGGAGTCGACAACTGCTTTCGGTCTTCAAGGCTCAGGTGCCGCCTCAGTCCTCCTGGAACAGACACTCCAGTGATACAACCTCTACCGTCTGTTCCTTATCACGGGACTTCTCTGGATCGGCAACCTTTTTGCAGTGGGATGAATGGACCCAAGTCTCTCTCTCAGCAACCTTCAATGCTGTGGTGCTAGTCAATAAGACCTGGTATGGTCCTTCCCATCTATCAATAAGACAACCTGAGCGTAGAAAATTTCGTATCATTACATAATCCCCAGGTTCAATGTCATGACAATTACTACCTGGTAAATCAGGAATCACCAACTTCAGATTATCATTTTGATTCCTCAACTGTTTACTCATGTTAATTAAGTATTTTACAGTTACTTCATTGTTACATTTCAAATCATCCTGAGGGTTAATCATGACATGCGGTTGTCGACCAAACAAGATTTCAAAAGGAGACAGATTAAGAGGGGACCTGGGAGTGGTTCTGATGCTATACAAAACAATGGGTAAAGCTTCTGGCCACATCAATCCTGTCTCTGTCATTACTTTACTCAATTTATTTTTAATAGTGCTGTTCACTCTTTCGACCTTCGCGCTCGCCTGTGGACGGTACGGAGTGTGCAGCTTGCTATCGATACCCATTAATTTACACATTCCTTGAAAGACATCACCTGTAAAATGGGTACCCCTATCACTTTCGATGATTCTAGGGATACCATATCTACATACAAATTCCTGCACAATTTTCTTAGCTGTAAACATAGCGGTATTTGTAGCTGCTGGAAATGCTTCGACCCAATTCGAGAAAACATCTATACAGACAAGTACATATTTCAAATTTCGACATGGGGGTAATTGAATGAAGTCAATTTGTATTACCTGGAAAGGGCCGCCGGCAGGTGGGATATGGGATGGTTCTGTAGGTATTGCTTTTCCAATATTCTTTCTCAGACAGGTAAGGCATGACATTGCTCTTTTACTCGCATGAGAGGAGAATCCTGGGGCGCACCAGTATGCTCTTACCAATTTGCACATCCCCTCCTTGCCTAGATGAGTCAGCCCGTGAGCTGCTTCAGCCAGACATGGAAGGTATGCCCTGGGGGCCACCGGTTTACCATGTCCATCCGTCCAGAGCCCTGAGGACTCCTGGCCATATCCCTTTGCCTTCCAGACTGCTCTCTCCTGTGTGGAACACAAATTCTGCATCTCACACAACTTTTGTGTGTTGATGGTATTAAATACCATCAGTTGTGTGGTGTCTGTCTGTATGTATGGGGGTAGCAGCTGCAAGCTTTGCGGCTTCGTCTGCTCGGCTGTTACCAAGGGATACTGGGTCTTGGCTATATGTATGTGCTTTACATTTGATAACAGCCACTCTGTCGGGTTCCTGTATCGCTGTTAGAAGCCTTTTTATATAAGCTGCATGCGCTATCGGTGTACCAGCCGCCGTCATGAAATTTCTGAGCCGCCATAGCGCTCCGAAATCATGTACTACCCCGAAGGCGTATCTGGAATCGGTGTAGATATTGGCTGACTTACCCTTAGCCAATTCACATGCTCTGGTTAGGGCGACCAGTTCAGCAACCTGGGCTGAGTGAGGTGGGCCTAGCGGTTCTGCTTCTATGGTGTCTTGGTCATCTACGACTGCGTATCCAGTACACAAGTCTCCCGAGTCTGACTGTCTGTGACAACTACCGTCCGTGTAGAACGTGAGTTCTGCATCTTCCAGTGGATTGTCACTGATGTCAGGCCTTGCGGTAAAATTTTGGGTCAAATATTCCATACAATCATGTGTATCTTCCTTTGCATTAAATCCTCCTTCCCCATCACTCTCACCTTCCACCCTTTGTGTCTGACCAGGCACACCTGGGAGAAATGTTGCAGGGTTTAATGCACTGCATCTCCTTATGGTGATGTTTACTGGGGCCATTAATGCCAATTCCCATCTCGTAAACCTTGCTGATGAGACGTGTCTGGTTTGGGCAGAATTCAATAAGGCAGATACCGCATGCGGTGTATGGATTGTGAGGTTGTGGCCTAGCACGACATCTTCGCTTTTTGTCACTAGCAATGCTATCGCCGCAACGCTACGCAAGCATGTGGGGAGGGATCGCGCTACCGTATCTAGCTGAGCGCTGTAATATGCAACTGGCCTGCTGGCATCACCGTGTTTTTGTGTTAGCACACCTGCTGCGCACCCAGCACTTTCTGTTCCGTATAGTTCAAAGGGTTTCCCATAGTCTGGCATACCTAGTGCTGGTGCCTGCGTTAGACACTGTTTGAGTCTCTCAAATGCTGTTTCGGATTCGTCTGTATGCGAAATCCGATCAGGTTTGTTTGAGGAGACCATTTCCTGCAAAGGTAGCGCCAATATGGAAAACCCTGGGATCCAATTACGGCAATACCCACACATTCCTAAAAACGTCCTGATCTGTTGCTGGGTTTGTGGCAGTGTCATGTCTCTAATGGCTTGGATTCTATCAGCGGTCAGGTGTCTCAGTCCTTGTGTTAGACAGTGTCCCAAATATTTTACCTTAGTTTGGCATAATTGCAACTTGTCTTTGGAAACCTTGTGACCTGTGTCTGAAAGATGAAACAGGAGCTGTTTCGTATCCTTCAGGGATGCCTCCAATGAATCAGAACACAGTAGTAGATCATCCACGTACTGTATCAACACTGATCCACTCTCCGGTTGGAAAGACTGTAAACAATCATGCAAAGCCTGAGAAAATATACTTGGACTATCTATGAAACCTTGGGGTAACCGAGTCCACGTGTATTGGACTCCTCTGTATGTGAATGCAAACAAATATTGGCTGTCAGGGTGCAGAGGTACCGAAAAGAATGCGGAGCAGAGGTCAATAACAGTGAAAAATTTGGCAGTGGGAGGAATTTGCATTAGGATGACAGCTGGATTAGGCACTACGGGGAACTGACTCTCAACTATTTTGTTAATCCCCCTTAGATCTTGCACTAGCCTGTAACCCCTCCCCCCACTCTTTTTAACAGGGAAGATGGGACTATTTGCTGTGCTGGACGTTCTTACTAGAATGCCCTGTTGTAGCAAGCGCTCTATTACGGGAAAAACTCCTAACTCCACCTCTGGCTTCAGAGGATACTGTGGGATTTTTGGAGCTATCCTACCATCTTTTACTTGTACAACTACTGGAGCTACGTTTGCCATTAATCCAGTGTCCTGTCCATCTTTTGTCCAAAGTGACTCTGGTATCTGAGATGTCATCTCTTCTACTTGGGATGGATTCCTATTTGTCATAATGGAATGTGACATTAATTTTGATGGGGAGTCTAACATGTCTCGTACTTCCTGAGCGTGATTCTCAGGGATGTCCAAGAATACACCTTCAGGAGTACAATAAATGACGCAACCCATTTTACATAGTAAGTCTCTTCCCAGGAGATTAGTTGGTGCCGATGCAGCCAGCAAAAAGGAATGCTTGGTATGCAAAGGCCCTATTGTAATCTCGGCTGGTTTGCTAACAGGGTAGTGCTGGACTACTCCTGTTACTCCCATGGCTGGAATTGTCCTACCAGTGGTTCTCATGCCCACTGTCGAATTTATCACTGACTTGGCCGCCCCTGTGTCTACAAGAAAGTTTAAAGTTTTACCAGCTACATTGATTGCAATCTCTGGTTCGCTTCCAAGACTAGCAATCAACTTAACTGGGTGCAGATTACAGGTATGGCCACACCCCTATTTGGTATGCTGACCTCCCTGAATCCCGCTGGCAGCGACTACTTGTGCGGGGGTTAGCTGGGAACTACCAGAGGCATGCCAATCTCTGTTCGGGGGATATCTTTTTGTTTCCCCTGTATGTGGCTCAAAACTCCGCCTCTGTGGACCCTGCTCCCAATGTCGTGTGTCGTGTCGTTGTCTAGGGGGTTGAAAAGATCTTTGTACATTCTTTGTTCTACATTCTCGTGCAAAGTGTCCCGGTCTGTTACAAGAAAAACATGTTATTACACTTGCCTTACCCACAGGATTCGGTGGTACATACGCAGGCTGCCTTGTGGTCAGCGCCTGTATACTTACTGACATCAACTTATCACTTTGCGACTCCCTGTGCCTAGTGATATTTCTGTCGTGATCAATAGCAGCCTCTCTCAATGTGGACACTGACAGACCTCGCCAACATGGCTGCGTGGTCTGTACCCTAGCTTTTAATGTTTCTTTCAAACCATCCATCAGTACAGATACTGCTACTTCTCGATGGTTTGGGTTGGTCTTAATGTCTTCTATACCAGTGTACTTTGCCATTTCTAATAGTGCCCGGTGAAAATATTCTGTTGCCGTTTCGGACTCCTTTTGCTTAATGGAAAATATTTTATTCCATTTAACAACGGCAGGGAAATACTCCTTTAGCTGTAAATTTATCCTTTTTACATTATCCTTGTTGTACACGTCTGTAAGCGGTACATCTTTATCCAATGCACAGTCAGCTAAAAATTGAGTTGCGTCAACATTGGAAGGTAAACAAGCTCTTAGCAGTATCTGCCAATCCTTGTTGTTGGGTTCTACAGTGTTACCTAGATCCCTGATGTATTTTTGGCTAGCAACTAAATCCTTCCTGGGGTCAGGAAATTCGGACACTATTGTTCTTAATTCCATTCTGGAAAATGGAGTGTACATGGCAATGTTCCTTATGGGAGTGGCTCCAGACACATCTGTTTTTCCATTGGGAACTGCTATTACCCTTACAGGAGCAATTCTAACAGCCTCTTCCTGTGTAGATTCTACTGCTTGTTGTGGTACAATTGTTTCAGTGTAGTGCATGGTGCCGTACTTACCCGTTGACACGACCTCACCTATCCCTCCGCTAGGGGCTTTCACTAATCTCGTGGGTGTCGCTGTGCCTACTGTGGTCTCTGCTATGGTGGCTGCAAGAGAGAGAGCTGAAATTGTTGCTGAATCGTCTTCTTGATCACACTCCTGAGGAAGGTTCAAAACAGGGTACATCTTGCACGGGTTAATACTTGCATGAGTTATTTGGTTAACATCATTAACATTTACAAGGTTACTAAGAGTTTTTGTTTTATAACCCAGTGCGTTTCTCTCCGCAATCAACTTCTCTCCTGCAATGTATGGTGGAGGAGGAGCTGTGGCTATCAGCTTCCTGACTGCCCCAGATCCTGCCGCCAGAGCCAAACCTCTCTGTATCTCACCTTCCTGGTGCCATAACTGTAAATAATCATGATGTTGAATTCGTCTCTTTGCTGATTTTACGAGACATATCCTCCTCCTTAAATTTTGTAACACTTCTGGACTAAAGCTACCTATTCTTGGGAATTTGTCCCTGTCTTGTACAGTCATTCTCTCCCATTCATCACATAAAGATTCGGTGTGACTTCCATATTTTTCACACATTACATATCGTGCCGACCCAACTGGTCGGTTCACAGAATCAACCTGAACCAGGGTTGATCGCCCCCTACCTGAGCAACTGGCCCCCATAGTCTGCAGGTGTTGCTTAGTCCTCCTTGGATCTCTGTATCAAGGTTTTCAGCAAGCCTTTTCAGACAACCAAATTACTCCACAGTAGGCCGGCGGTGGCGGTTTACCGAGTACCCCACTCACTCGCCCACCTCGACCAATACGACCTGATCACACCGACGTGGTGCTGGCGTACTCGATACAGGGCCCCTATGGAACCTTCAGTTTACTGGAACATATGAGGGTTACCCGCAGGACACTTACTCTTTCCAGTAAAGTTGGGGTTGTTAGATAGTTCCTGAGTGACCAGCGAACTTCCCTTCCAAAAATAAAAAATTACACAAATCACGTCAGAATGTACAAATAGCGTTTGTGACCACTTTACTCTAATGGTATTAGGTCAGATTACTAACTACTGCACACAATTACGTGCGGTCCAATCGTTCAGTACACAAGCACTACTTGTTATGTACTGAAAGATCAATGGAATCGATGTTTCCGGCCGCGATTCCTTCAGCAAGAGCTTGTATGGCCTATATGGGTTCTGCACCAACACCCCAGGCGTTGTGCCACTGGACTTTTATAGCGGACCTTTTACCTTACGACCTCCTGGTCTTGTTACCTTATGACCTCCTGGTCTTGTTACCTTATGATCCGCTATACTCTAATGCTCAAATATTATTTAACCAGGGATGCCTCCCTAGCCACCGTATATGTCACTTACACGTATGTCCCTTGACGAGTACCCGGCTTTCCTTTTGGTTCCACCTTAAAGTTGTATAAACTTATGTATACAAAACCACACTCACTCAACACATGTACACTTTGTTTCTATATCTATTTCTGCGCAGAAATTGTCTTCAGTCCAACAGTGTTACCAATTAGGAGCAGGATCTGTTAAACTAAATTTCAGATTTTTTTTTTTTCCAAAAATAGATTTGCGTTATTTACCGCTTCGCGTTATCTACCGCTGTGCGTTACTTATCGCCTTTGCGCTAATTCTCGTTTTGCGCTAATTCACCTTTTTCGTGACTTGAGCTACGTGAGCGTAACCGGACGCTACGTTGCGTAATGTACGCTGCGTGCGTCTGCCTTTTTGATTGCGTACGCTAGTCTTTGTTAGCGACACGTGTACGCAATGCAAAGATCCACCGTAACACAATATATACTTTTATCAATGTAAATGATCCCTGATCATCTACCGCAATCCACACTGACTGCCTTGTCTCCTAGACAAATCGTGTGTTGTTCTATACTTTAACTATTACCTTTACTATGAAATAACAGCAAATCTCTTTTTAGCACTTTCTATCAACTATAAAAATTGGCAAACAGGAATAGTGATATACGAAATTGAAAAAGAAATGCAGATAAATGTATGCGTGCGTGTATACGCAAGACAGAAGAGAAATAAAACAGTTTTTAAAAGACACAAGCGTTTTGTTCTTACTTCCGGTTCCCGGATTCCTTCAGCACTCTTTATCTAAGCGAAGCAGACGCTTATCCCGTCAGCACTGGGAGACAACCTCCCACCCTTTGCTGGGGGATAATGTCTGCTGATCTACCTAGTGCAGATATGAGAAGGATAGGACGAGTCCCCAATTGACAATTCTAAATTCCGTTGTCGTATAAACAACCCTTTATGAAGTCTAAGAACACTGTACGCTGTTTGCCTAAGAAGTACCGTAAGGGTACGCTATTTGCGTAACGATCGCTCCGCCGTAGGCGAGACGCTCAAGCGTCACGTTCGCTCACGGCCCAGTGATCACAGGACACGTTATTGGTTATGACTAGAGTAATGATTCGCTATGGCGTAGCATACGCTCGAGACCACGAGGAGGTCACCAGCGGCGCAGACGCTCACAACGCTATACCTTAATGTTTAAACCTTATACCAATGAAATACACAGAATAACTTAATGTGAATACAGGGTGTAAGTGCAACCTTGTGTAACCTGACTAACTACAAGGCTGCTTGAGCGTCACCGACGCTCAAGTGAACACTTAATACTATAGAAAATACACAGATACTGGTTTAGGTTCCAAAGCCTATTAACTGTATTATATCTAATATATTTGAAAAAGGGGATAACAGTACAAATGATACACTACAATATAACAGAGACTTCCTAACCACAGAACTAAACAATAAATACAAAAGACAATACTACACTGACCTAAATGCAATACAATACAATACTATCTAATACAATACAATACTAGCCTAGTCTAGGGGAGATATGAGAGAACAGAACAGAGAGAGAGAGAGAGAGAGATGAGAGAAATTGGCTCACAGAAAGACAATGATTACGGAGAGAAACTTACGCACAAAGGGTATGATCGCCTGCGCCTCGATATCCAGCTCCCGGCTATCAGCAGATAACCGTTGATGAGAGAGTGAGAGCTGGATGTGGTCGGCCTGCCTATTTATGCCCCACACACAATGCAATCTCCTGGTCCTACAATCCCATTGTCCATTGGCCGAAGGAATTCGGCCCTGCATCATAACAAAAGGTCATAGGGTGATTCATACAGGTGGGCTGTGACGATTTCCAACAGCTCAGGTGGGTGGGAAACTGGGTTTCCCGCCGCATACCTGAGTATGTGTAAATAATAGTAATGGACATAAACTTCTTATGTCCATAACTATTCGCACGAGCGATTAATACGCTCCAAACCAACACCGGAATATTACTAATTAAATACTCTTCCGATGGGTACCAAACACTGCTGTATGATTCCTGTCAGACCCTTCGTACAATACAAAGAGGGATTCCTTTAAACAGGGACCTTCTATTTTAACCAGACTTTCAGAATCTATCAAGGTGACCATGATCTACAAACTACATTAATTGTGAACATTTGTAACGAATGAGTCGCACGCTACGACTACATAAACTCTACCGTAAATACGCATACCGCGCCTGCGAGTGCACGCTATCGCGGGTATGCGCCTTCACGGGAGAGCGTACGCATGCGCAGCGCGGACCAGTGTGCGGTGCAAATATGGCAACGTGCATAGAGACATTTTTCTGACTTTGACAATATATATACACACAGCGGTGATAAGAGTGGTGAAGTGAGCCAGTGGAGAAGTTGCCCATGGCAACCAATCAGCACTGAAGTAACATCTATAATTTGCATACTATAATATGATACAGAGCTGCTGATTGGTTGATGGGGAAATATCTCCACTGGCTCACTTCTCCGCTATTATCACTGCTTAGTAAATGTACCCTAACTCTCTTATTTTTTTCTCCCCCACTTATTATATCACCTTCCCAACACTTTCTCCCCATACTTCTGTCTACTCTCTCCCCCTCCTCATCTTTCTCTTCCTCATCCCAAAACTTTCTCTCCACCCCTTCTTCTCTCTCCTGTAACTACTGACACTGGTGGGAGAGGTCAGAGTTCATAGTATTCCAACTTTCATATTACAGCATCATTACATCATTTATATCAGCATTGCTTGGCTTTTATTATATAGATTTGTCATGTTTTTCATGTTTTTTTGTAATTAATCAGAAGCACCTATTAACAGTGTTCTCTTACATTTCTGAAACCCAACTTAAGGGGTTAAGGGGTCAACACTTAAGGGGAGATGTAGGAATCTTGGAGAGAAATAAAGTGGAGAAGTCACTCTTAGCAACCAATCAGCTTCTGTCATTTTTCTAGCACAGCCTGTAAAATGACAGCTAGAAACTGATTGGCTGGTATGGCCTACTTTTACTTTTACACTTTCTCTCTCTCTCTCTCTCTCTCTCTCTCTCTCTCTGATTTGATAAATCATCCTCCTGTTGTGCTCATTCTAGTCTGGAGTATGTGCATACAGTACCACCTGGTATAGAGAAGGGATATATGTGCATACTTTCTAGTAAAGGGAAGGAGTGCTAATGCATAACCCCTAGCACAGATATGGGGTGCATGTTAACACCTGCAGGTATAAAGGAGCAGTGAATGTGCATACCCCCTGAGAGAGGAGGCACCATGCAATATCCAGCATCAGCTGCTGTAACCGGTATGTCACCTTGCCAAGAGTTCACCACTCAGTCACCCCATGTGGCTGTTTCACCTGCTGTGGCTCCATTGACTGGTCTTCGCTATCTGCTGGCTCCCCCTTTATATACCCCTCTTCAGGGCCTGGCACAGCTAAAAGGAGCTGAGTGCCTTTCCCATACCAGACAGCCAGGGATAGCATAGGCTGTGGAGTTACGAGTCAGCCATTAAGAATCTGCCTGATTCTTATTGGCTATTGCCCTCATACTGTATGTGACAGCCAACAATTACAGCTGCAGTGCAGCAAGCCAATATGAATCAGCCTGATTCTTATTGGCTGCTGCTGGACATCACCGTAATCTACCAGTCGCGTGTCTGTGGTCGACCGGTAGATCAAGGTCAATTCACATTCATTCAGTCAAAAATGGTTTGCTATTGCTGGTGACTATCATCAACATTACCATGTACTGTATTTGAACCTGCCACTGACTGCCCAGAAACGATAATGCAGTTAGAGGTGTATACAGTATGTGGGCCTAATTCAGACCTGATCGTAGTCGTGCAAAATTTTGCACGGCTATGATCAGTTACTCAGACATGCGGGGGGATGCCCAGCACAGGGCTAGTCCGCCCCGCATGTCAGGCCCCCCCCCCCATGCACAGGTACAAATGCATCCCACGGCGGCGATGCTTTTGTACCTGAAGAGTAGCTCTCTACCAGTGCTATCCAGGTCACAGTAGCTGTATGTGACGCCATCACGCAGTTGTCGCGATCACGCCCATAAAACGGCGGGCCAATGCCGGCGGCCCGCCCCCTCCCGCCCAGCGACCTCCTCTACCTGTCAATCAGCCAGAGGCGATCGCTGGGCTGAGATGGCTATTGGCTGTCTGGCATGCGCCGGCGCATTGCGGCACCGGCGCATGCACAGTTCAGACCTGATCGGCTGCTGTGCGTGAACGCCCAGCAGCGATCAGGTCTAAATTAGGCCCCATGTGTCTCTATGTTGGTCTGCATCTTTTGCAACTGCCCCTAAATATCTAACAAAAGAAAGAATTCTGTATGGATTTGTTATTGTTAGTAACATTCCGTGAAGTGGGAATCTACTGTGTCTTCCATACTTTTGTGGTGCTGAGAGTTACCATTATAGTTTTACCAACATTGTCAGTACTGTATATCAAATAGGGAGATAGGGGTACCGACGACAAGTGCGGCTAAAAACATTGGTTTAATGTGCTTAAAATTAAAAGCCAAAAAAGGGGTATAAAATTATAAAAACGAGCTTTAATGTATATGAGAGTAAAGACAGGTTAAAAAAACAGGTATAAAATACAAGAATTTTTTTTCTCCATATAAAAGACCATATGAAAAATGTAAAAGGATAGGAAATCAGACTTAACTTGAAATCAGTGGGGGGTCAGTACAGGTCCAACACGTTTCGTCTCATCAGACTTCTTCAAGGGGTAGGGACAGAATGAAGCTGCATGTCTATTTATACCCATATTACTTAGTTAGGTGGTTGTGACATCATAATAGATCATGTGATATGATTATACAATTAGCATTGAGAGAGCTCATTTACAACATAGCTGGGGTGAGAACCAGGTCAAATACACTTATTAATAATAAAAACGAGTTAACTACAAAGGTTAAAAAGCATTTAAAACAGTCCAGAGTGTAATTAGGAGTCACTTCCGCCACACTTCCGGTGACGGAGGACTCGGCTCGGCACTTCCGCCCCACTTCCGGCGACGACTGCGCATGCGCCCGTGGCGGCTACCGGCTTCACAAGTCCTCTTGCGCATGCGCCCACGGCTGTTCTGAGCGGCTCTTAAACAGAGAGGTGTTCTGTCTTCTTGTGTTCTATCAACAAGGTCCATTTTGTGTGGGATTGTTTTGTATGCTTTTCAGTGAGGCTGTGGCGGCCACCTTTGAGTGGATAAGCAGACAGTCCTAGGATCCAGGCACATCGGTTTCTATAGCAACGGGATTACATACATAGAATGATAAAAACAAATGGTAATATCAAAGTATAATGATATATATACACATGTTAAAAGCACGGTTTCCATGGCAACAGCTCAAAAAACATCAAATAAACAGGTTTATTATATAGAGTATGTTAACCACTGCCAGTGTGCTATTTACAAAGTGCTAGTGCAATATAGTGGGGGAAACTATAAGTGACCTACATTATTAAAAGAAAAAGAAAAAACAATAATAGTAATAATAATAATAATAATAATACAAATGTGACCAAGAGGCTTATCTCAATAATAAGACCCGTGACTATTATTTATTGTATTAAAAAACGTGACATACATATGAGAACAGGTGCGTGTATAGTACGTCAAAAGGACCAGTGTGTCCGAATAATATTATTCAGTGATGTTAAAAAACTACTAAAATACGTGATTTTATACTGGTGCTGTTATTTGGTCAATATTCATTGGACATAGTCTGTCATCATTACAGTACCTGATCTTCCCATGTAGTCTCCCTCCCTGGTACTGGTCAGGCCCAGACATTGCTTAGCTTCCAAGATCAGGTTAGATTGGGCGTACCAGTGTGGTTTGACTGTACGCGAATTTCAACAGACACCATAACACCAAAAACCAGGTTACCACTAAAATACGTGATTTTATAATGGTGCTGCTATTTGGTCAATATTCATTAGACATCGTCTGTCATCCTTACAGTACCCGATCTTCCCAGGTAGTCTCCCTCCCTGGTACTGGTCAGGCCCAGACACTGCTTAGCTTCCAAGATCAGACGAGATTGGGCGTACCAGTGTGGTTTGACTGTACGTGGATTAAACAGACACCATGACACCAAAGACCAGGTTATTGAAAAAAAATGTAATCACAAAAAGTGCAGACCGTGCCTTATTAAATGACGTGAAATACATAAAGGTAAAAAAGGTAAAAAAGATAAAAAGAAAGAGAGGTGAAGGATACTACACCTTAAAGAAAAGGTGCAATTTTGTATCCTTCATTTAATCCAGCTGGATGTAAAGTCTGTAGCTGGTATATCCAGTACATTTCTCGTCTGGAAAGTTTATTCGCGAGGTCCCCTCCTCTCTCTCCCAAGTCCATGTGTTCAATAGCCTTGAATGTAATGTCCTCTGGATTGGAATTATGCTGTGATGTAAAGTGTCTAGAAACTGCATGACTTTCCACTTTGTTCTTAATGTTCCTTATATGCTCCTGGATCCGTATTTTTAAGGGTCTTTTTGTTTTTCCCACATACTTCATTTTGCAGGTACATTCCAAGAGGTAAATCACGGATGATGTGTTACAGTTAATAAAGTCTTTTATGGTGTATTCCTTACTGCCTTCTGTGTCACTGAAGGTTTTTCTGTTCCGGTGTAGATATCTGCATATGTTGCATTTTCCACACTTATACGACCCTGTGCATTTCAGCATCTGAGTCTTGCAGATGGATTTTTCTCTTAACACACTTGGTGCAATAAGGTCCTTCAAATTTCTTGACTTTTTGAAAATAAGTTCTGGTTGGGTCGGTAGGATCTCTTTAAGCACTGGGTCCATTAGGAGAATGTCCCAATGGGTTCTAAGGGATTTTCTTATTACTATTTCATGTTGACTGAAGGTGGTAATAAAGGCCACTGAGTCTTTTTTCTCTTCTCTGGTTTTATACGTCAGTAGTTCCTCTCTGTCCAAGGTTCTTGTCTTTTCCAGAGCTGCATCTAAAATAGACCCGGGATATTTTTTATCCTCAAACCTTTTTTTGTAAATTTCAAGTTGGTCATCACAGTCCTTAGAGCTGGTGCAATTCCTCTTATTCTTGAGAATTGGGATGCTGGGATATTGTTCTTCTACCTTTCTAAATGGTTACTTTGATAGTGCAAGTAACTATTCATGTCGACTTTTTTGATGAAATTTCTTGTAGTGACCCCTCCATTCTCTCCAGTTAAAATCAGATCTAGGTACTCCACAGATCTACTATCTAAAGTCGAGGTGAAAGCGAGATTCATATCGTTGATTCCCAGTGTCCTGAGGAAATCATTAAAAGTTTCTGTTGTGCCGTCCCAGATAATTAAGATGTTGTCAATGTATCATTTATATAGTATCACATTCTCCTTGAAGACTCTTGAATTGTAAACATGTACTCTCTCCCAACTTCCCATAAATAAGTTAGCAAAACTCGGGGCAAATGTTGTTCCCATCGCTGTACCGCAGCATTGTAAATAAAACTGGTTTCAAAATTAAAAATAATTATGGCTAAGGATAAAGTGCATAAGATCACATATAAAATACACCATAAAAGACTTTATGAACTGTAACACATCATCCGTGATTTACCTCTTTGAATGTACCTGCAAAATGAAGTATGTGGGAAAAACAAAAAGACCCTTAAAAATACGGATCCAGGAGCATATAAGGAACATTAAGAACAAAGTGGAAAGTCATGCAGTTTCTAGACACTTTACTTTACAGCATAATTCCAATCCAGAGGACATTACATTAAAGGCTATTGAACACGTGGACTTGGGAGAGAGAGGAGGGGACCTCGCGAATAAACTTTCCAGACAAGAAATGTACTTGATATTCCAGCTACAGACTTTACATCCAGCTGGTTTGAATGAAGGATACGAAATTGCACCTTTTCTATAAGGTGTAGTATCCTTCACCTCTCTCTCTTTTTATCTTTTTTTACCTTTATGTATTTCACGTCATTTAATAAGGCACGGTCTGCACATTTATGATTAATTTTTTTTTTAATAACCTGGTCTTTGGTGTCATGGTGTCTGTTTAATCCACGTACAGTCAAACCACACTGGTACGCCCAATCTCGTCTGATCTTGGAAGCTAAGCAGTGTCTGGGCCTGACCAGTACCAGGGAGGGAGACTACCTGGGAAGATCGGGTACTGTAAGGATGACAGACGATGTCTAATGAATATTGACCAAATAGCAGCACCATTATAGAATCACGTATTTTAGTGATAACCTGGTTTTTTGTGTTATGGTGTCTGTTCAAATTCACGTACAGTCAAACCACACTGGTACGCCCAATCTCACCTGATCTTGGAAGCTAAGCAGTGTCCGGGCCTGACCAGTACCAGGGAGGGAGACAACATGGGAAGATCAGGTACTGTAATGATGACATATGATGTCCAATGAATATTGACCAAATAACAGCACCAGTATAAAATCACGTATTTTAGTAGTTTTTTTAACATCACTGAATAATATTATTCGGACACACTGGTCCTTTTGACGTACTATACACGCACTTGTTCTCATATGTATGTCACATATTTTTAATACAATAAATAATAGTCACGGGTCTTATTATTGAGATAAGCCTCTTGGTCACATTTGTATTATTATTATTATTATTATTATTATCATTATTGTTTTTCTTTTAATAATTTAGGTCACTTATAGATTCACCCAGTATATTGCACTAGCACTTTATAAATAGCACACTGGCAGTGGTTAACATACTCTATATAATATACCTGTTTATTTGATGGTTTTTGAGCTGTTGCCATGGAAACCGTGCTTTTAACATGTATATATATATATATATATATATAATTATACTTTGATATTACCATTTGTTTTTATCATTCTATGTATGTAATCCAGTTGCTATGGAAACCGATGTGCCTGGATCCTAGGATTGTCTGCTTATCCACTCAAAGGTGGCCGCCACAGCCTCACTGAAAAGCATACAAAAGAATCCCACACAAAATGGACCTTGTTGATAGAACACAAGAAGACAGAAAACCTCTCTGTTTAAGAGCCACTCAGAACAGCCGTGGGCGCATGCGCAAGAGGACTTGTGAACCTGGGAGCTGCCGCGGGCGCATGCGCAGTCGCCACCGGAAGTGGGGCGGAAGTGCCGAGCCGAGTCCTCCATCACCGGAAGTGTGGCGGAAGTGACTCCTAATTACACTCTGGACTGTTTTAAACGCTTTTTAACCTTTGTAATCAACTCGTTTTTATTATTAATAAGTGTATTTGTCCTGGTTCTCTCCCCAGCTGTGTTGTAAATGAGCTCTCGCAATGCTAATTGTATAATCATATCACATGATCTATTATGATGTCACAACCACCTAACTAAGTAATATGGGTAGAAATAGACATGCAGCTTCATTCTGTCCCTACCCCTTGAAGAAGTCTGATGAGACGAAACGCGTTGGACCTATACTGACCCCCCACTGATTTCAAGTTAAGTCTGATTTCCTATCCTTTTACATTTTTCATATTGTCTTTTATATGAAAAAAAAATTCTTGTATTTTATACATCAGTTTTTTTAACCTGTTTTTACTCTCATATACATTAAAACTTGTTTTTATAATTTTATACCCCTTTTTTTGGCTTTTAATTTTAAGCACATTAAACCACTGTTTTTAGCCGCACTTGTCGCCGGTACCCCTATCTCCCCATTTCTTATACCTTTTAACAATACTATACCAGTGTTGTATTTTTAGGGTTTGGCTGACACCATTTGATAAGGTTACGTGGGCTTTTAGTGTTTTTTATTACACTTATAACGTATTATTCATTTACATAGTCTTACTGAGATTTCACCTCACAAGTGGCGCTGTACTATTTCTTTTTGCACAAGTACTGTATATCATTTTGAAACTGTGATTGGTAGAAGCCCCCAAAAGTTATTTTTCTGTTAATTTGGTATTCTGTAATTATCAGATCGCAGCAGGTTACATGCCAGTGTATGTGACAACCTGAAATTGACATCATGACAGTAATATTTCTCACACCATAATTATTCTTTTATGAATAGACTACCACTCTTTTCAATGCGCTATAAATTACTGCTTCTAATAGAATCCGGCCCAAAGTATTTCACCACAGTGCCCAAATTCAGAATTTTTTGGGAGTGCACTGGCTACAAGAAAATATGAAAGGTAATTAATATCTCAGCACCTAGGCTGTGTTTTATTATTTTATTCATGCTTTGTAAGTACAATGTAGGAAATATAACAGATAAAGCTTGTAATATAAAAGATTATATACAAAGCAAAGCACTTATGTGTAAGCGACTGACTACATGCTGTGAAAAACCAAGGATTTTCAAGAGACAGATTGCAGGTACTTTCACATGCAGTCTAAGGAAGGAGATGATTTATCAAATACACTCTAGAGAAAAAGTACTCTGTGTCCCAATGCTATACTTTTCATAGATGGATATTTCAGTTGATAGATTGTGTCTGCTATTTAAGCGTCAGAGACTGACTATGGAACTTTGTTAAATTCAGATTTATAATCTATAACGTAACCATGTTAGTTGACTGAAGTTGAATTATATTGTCAACAATTCTGCAAAATATATTATTTTGCCAAATTTAGACTGGTAAACTATGTTAAATGT
Source organism: Pseudophryne corroboree (assembly GCF_028390025.1). Lineage (NCBI taxonomy): Eukaryota > Metazoa > Chordata > Amphibia > Anura > Myobatrachidae > Pseudophryne > Pseudophryne corroboree. Next base: position 434,503,900 of record NC_086447.1, on the reverse strand, counting down.
GCCAGTAACAGAACTTGCTCTATAAAATTTAGGGACTATTCATTTGAAACTCTCACAGTAAGAATAAAGAGTTACGGCATAATCTAAAAAACTGCTATTGTTCTTATCTAGTCTTATTTATAATGATAAATAAGTATCACTATTCGCATAGCAGCATTTAGTAACATGCGAGTATTGGATTGTCTGACTCGCACCAGGAAAAGGTAAAAAACAAGAGGCTGATTGTCATGAAAAAGGAAGAACCTGAAGTGCTGAATAGTATGTACAATGGGAGCAGGGTGCGTAGTACATCATAAGCCCATGTGGCTGTCTGTTAGTACATTTGTATTCATTCTCTTATACAGTACGTTTAACAGATCTATATACCAGTGCCGTAACTAGCAATGTGCTAGAGGTGCCTTGCCCACAGCGCAAATGCACTGTGGGCGCAATACCACCAGCAGCACCCGCATGACTGTGCTCCTGCCGCTGCTGCCGCCGCTATCAATCAAGCTCCCGTGACAAGCCGATCCTCTGCCTGGCCGTCCGCCCGTCCACCAGCCCGCCTACCTGCCAATCTTCTTGCCCGCCCGCCCCTGCCGGAAAGTGAGGGAGTGCCCGGGTCCTGCTGGCCATCGGCTACTGCTCACAGCAGCACAATAAAGTTTATTTGCGGCGCCTGACGTAACGACGCGCCTCTAGAGGAGAGAGGAGCTGGCACACTGGAGGAGCAAGCAGCCCCTTTCAGGAGAAAATGGAAGGCTGGGTAATTAAGTTTTCAAGCAGTCTGAAGAAGGCTTTTGTGCCTGGCTGCACAGTGAGTGTGTGTTTTATATATATATATATATATATATATATATATGTTTGTGTATGGCTGCAGAGAGAGAGAGAGAGAGAGAGACAGAGTGAGAGTGTGTGTGTGTGTGTGTGTGTGTGTGTGTGTGTGTGTGTGTGTGTGTGTGTGTGTGTAGGGGTGTGTGTAGGTCTACCTGGTGCAATGTATAAAAGGAAATGGGGCTCTTCCTGGTGCAGTATGTAAAAAGGGGCGCTACCTGGTGCAATGTGTAAAACGGGGCTCTAAAGGGTGCAGTGTGTAAAATGGGCTCTAACTGGTGACTGGTGCAGTGTGTAAAACGGGCTCTAACTGGTGCAGTGTGTAAAACGGGCTCTAACTGGTGCAGTGTGTAAAACGGGCTCTAACTGGTGCATTGTGTAAAAGGTGGCTCTACCTGCCATAATGTGTAAAAGGGGACGCTATCTGCTGTAATATGTAAAATGGGGCTCTACTTGCCATACTGTTTAAAAGGTGGCTCTACCTGCCGTAATGTGTAAAAGGGAGGACTACCTGCAATAATGTGTAAAAGGGGGCTCTACCTGGTGTAATGTGTGACAGGGGCTCTACCTGGCGTAATGTGTGTAAATGGCGCTACTGTGCACCGTAATTTGAATAATGGAGACTACTGCACAGAGTAATAGGAATTGGTATTATTTTGTGGCCACTACCCTTCCCCATGAAGCCGCGCCCCTTAATTTCTGACGCGCACCTACGTCCCTGTTCTAAATTTGGAAGGGGGGGGGGCGCCGATGCTGTTTCTTGCACACAGCGCTAAAATGTCTAGTTATGGCACTGCTATATACTGTACTAGCAGCTACGGTGTCACCTCAGGCAAACCTCTTTACTAGATCCCACCAGGGCCAGAGTAAGGATTGTGGTGGCCCCATAGCAAGTTGTGGGGACTCCCACTAATACAATTGTGTCTCCCCTCCCCACATCCGCACACCCGCTGTTGCTATAGCTCTTACAGGCAGCATCGCAATGTAGTACATGTCTGCAACGTTGCCAGCAGTGCCAGGAATATGAGATGTAATACATTGTGACACTGTTGGGAGCCAGCCAGGGTGCAATGTTTGGGGCAGTGTGGAGGCCCCCAATGTGTGTGGGCACCTAGAGTATTGCCCCATCCACTCCCCATTATAATTCAGCCCTGGTTTACACCTCTGCTCACTCCCATCCCTGCCCCCTCCTGTCTAATTATGCTTACCCTTATCCAAGTTCCCAGTCCTGTGGCTGCAACACACACATGCACGTCACACCTTCAGTACATACTGCAGGCAGTAGGAGCTGGGATGCGTACTATGCATGTCAGGTGTAACAAGTGGCACATTCATTTATTTTTTATTAGGCTACGATTTTAAAATAATAGACATTTTTAAGGCAAATAAGGAGTGTAGTCACTATAAAGTGACTGAGAAAAGTACCTAATATTATTCACGATGAATAAAAAAGATTAAGATACAATGAGGAGACACTTCTGCTTTTTGGTTCAAACAGGCACTGAAATGACCCCCCCCCCCCCCCTTCCCTTTTCCCTCTCTTTGATTCTCTATTCCTTCCTTCCCTGCTTTCTTTTCTGTCCTTTCTTTCTGCTATTTGTTTATATGTTTTGATTTGTGTTGTTTAGACAGGATTTGCTATGGGATCACCTAGCTGGACGTTGTTGAATATTGATTTAGGCATTGAGCGTACATCTAAGATTGCCGCGTTTCTGACCAACTGTCAATGCCCATTTCTCTTGGATCATATCCTACTGTACTACCTGTCTATGTGTCTATGCTGTTCATTTTATTTTGTTAAAATTCAAATAAACATTTATTGCAAAAAAAAAAGATTAAGATGATCATGATGAGTACAGTTACCAGTAGCTAGTTCTACCAATACCTGTATCTATCTAGGTTTGTTTAAGTTCCAATGTACTTTCCTTCTACTTTGTGCCCTTGGTGCCCTTACCTTTAACATAAACTTGCATAATAACTGCTTTTTTGGTTTCATCAAAACAAGTGTTACTGGTTGGTTGGTTGGTTGGTTGGTTGGTTGGTTGGTTGGATAAATAAATACATAAGCAAGTTAATTGTGATTACTTATTATACATTAGAATGCCACCAAAGGAAACAAAGATTCTTTGAAATATTAGACCATGACATTATAAATGGTCACATTTTTGGGGGCATATTCAATAACCTGGTCTGCTAATTACTGTGTTGGCTTAATACAATTAGTGGGTATTCACCAGCACGTGAATCCCCAAGTCTGTGAGAAAAAGGCATATACGGAGGGTTCACATGTGGGGAAAAGCCATTGATTCCACAGTTAAAATGGAATCAGTGAGTTTCTGCGTAGTAATCCTTGATTTTAGGTTTAGGGAAAAAGCTATTCAATTGAAAAGTCTTTGCCCATGCTGCAAAGTAATTAGCTGACAATTGAACATAACAGAAACTGCTGTGAATATGGAAAAAATAATATCAGAACCCAAAATGGCAATTTGGCATGATTTTCTCAGTGGCAATGGTTGTAAATACAAAACTGCAATATGAAAAAGAAAATCTCAAATGGAATTGTAATCCATCACTACCCGTGAGAGACATTTGTTTCTTGACACTCATTTAATAATAATAATAATAATAATAATAATAATAAGCCGTCTATTAATTTATTATACTTGACATTAACTATACACTTTAAGCTAGCTTATCAACTAAAATAAAGACACGGACACAACTACATTGGATTAAATGGTCATTGAATTTATTAATTGGAATAACCTTATTCGTAGCGGGTGGCCAGGAAGGCTCTACTACTAACCAGCTCTAGTCACGGATCTTACAAAATAGTGGCAACTATATGCTCCAACTGAAATGGTGATGACTGAAACATCCCATCTATATATATATATATATATATATCAGCATAACCTGTGTTGTGAAGGTCTCACCACCCCTTACTATAGCACAGTGAAGACGCTCCCAAACGAAGTGCCCATTGCCCCCCCACAAGGGCAGGATACACTCGCTGTCCTGCAAAAGGGGTAAGTGCCCAACAAACCCACTTATGCTACACGTGACCGCTGTCCAGTAGCGCCTTCACGCCACTGCCAGTTTCAGAGAAACGTAGCCCGCCACCCCAACACGAAAATTGAATCCAACCAAACTAAACTAATCCAAACAAGAAAAAAGACTCGCCAGAACAACTCTCATCCCTAAATGCAAAGAGTACAAACTAATCCAGACAAGAAAAAAGCACCAATAGCGGATGCCTAACCGTCAACCCACCAGCAGCCAACACAAATTTTGACACAGCAAGGTTAATCTTCTTCCTAGCCTTGTCAAGTACTGTGTCATTCCGGGATCCCCTCCAGACAAACCTAGGAATAATGTCTGACCAAACTAAACGTACATCAGGCCAATGCAAGCTAAATTCACCCAATTCCGCCTTCATCCTAAGAATAAGATCTATACCCTTAAGTTGACATACATCGTTACCACCCAGGTGCAGTATTATCCAGTGGGGACGCCTCCAATGCTGCTCCTGCTAAAACAACAGATCCAAAAGTCCAGACCACCTGACCACCCTCTCACCCCTAACCATTGCACCTTGCGACCACCTAACAATTCAGATGCCCCATCAGCCAGAAGGTGATGCTCAGCCCAAAACACGTAAGAATGGCCATCTACCCCAAATCTGTTCGGAGTAATCAGTTGAAACTGTAAAAGAAAAGTAACCTAGCTGTCAGACACTGCACACCGGATGGAAAGTATGAAAGTTAGACGAAACCGAACAGTTAGTAACGGAAAAAACCCAAGTGAAGGAGAAAACTTAAAAAACCTCCCGTGGACTTGAAATGTCAGCCAATTGTAATTAGGCCCCCTCAGAGGAAAAATTAAAAAAAATCCCTTCACATCTCCAATTTTGTAATGCTAACCATTTCAAAATTTGCAGGTAAAAAACGTTTTTGGGTTAGCGCAACTAGCGCAACATTAAACCTTAGCCAACCTAATATAAGACTTAAATGCTGCAGACTTCCATTGATCCATGTCTTGAATAGCTGATGGTGGAAACCCGCGAGCAGCAGCTCAAGTAGCCGCTCCGATGTGGAAGGAATGCATCCCGTACTCATCACTGTTAAGCCCCAGCGTGGCCAAACAGCGTTTCGAAACAGCAGCTAACTGAAACCGAGTGAGAGGCAATACATCCCCATGCAGCAGGACTTGAGCGCCACATGTTGGCCATAAGGGCAAATAATGCTGCGCTAGCTATACCGGGCATAACTCGGCATCCACCTGAGCTTTTAAAGTCACCCAGCATCCCCGACCCTGCTGGTCGATCTTGGAACGGGGTAACCTACACATTACCACACCTTCTCTGAGCACCAGGTCCCTGAAAAGCATGCCCATATCTGTGGACCGTTTATTAATGGCCACCAGCTTGTTAACTCTAAAAGCCACAAAAAACACGTAAGAAAAAGGATGAATCTAATGTGGAAACAACTGTATGTTAATAGGCCTGCGCATATCTGCCAGGGACGGACTAATCTTCGCCCAGCCTCTAAGCGCCTTGGATAAAACAAACAACCTGGTGGGGTCAGCCCCATGCTGCAACCGAGCATGGAACGAAATCCCTGCCAAAGCCGTACACATGAACTCCTTGGACCTACAACTCTTGTAACATTCCCAAACAAAGGCCAACAAAACATCCTCCTCTGACTTACCCTCGGCTCCTAAGCTGGTGCGCTTGCCAATCACGCCATGCTGCAGAATATGCCCAATGGGTCCAAGGTGCCAAGTTGTTTAGCGCCAAGTCTGCTATGCCTTTTCTATAATCTGCCAGACATAATGCGGACATGTCAAACCCAGGGCCTCTGCCCTGGGGGCCAGTGCGTGAAACCTAGCAAAGTCTAAATGCGGCAGCGCATCCGCTATGCCATTCTCGACCCCTGGCACGTGCCTCACTGTGTAATTGATGTTAAAATGGAGACATTTTAACACCAAAAACCTTAACAGCCGCAAAGCCTGTGGCGATGATGCACATTGATTGTTCACCGCCTGCACAACCCCCAAATTGTCGCACCACAAATCCACTGCTACAATTATCGGAAACAGTTCCAATAAAAGCAGGTTAGCTGTAAAACCACGAGATACCCAAGACTGGGGCCAGGCCGAAACACACCACTTGCCTCGGAAAAAAGCACCAAAACCCATAGAACCTGCCGCATTGTTGTACAGTTCCAGGGAAGACTTGGCGACAGGCTGGAGGGGCCACAACAATTCTGAATTAAAAGTAACCAAAAAGGATGACTAAGTTCTCAGGTCAGCCTTAATTTCCCGAGACAGACAAATGGTGTGATGCGGCCCAGTCATTCAAGCCGTGGCCCTCTCAAGCTTAAGACAAAAAACCCTCCCCATAGGGATGACCCGGCACACAAAGTTAAAGGAGCCTAAAAGTGACTGTACGTGTCGAAGCCTAACTCTACGCTTACTCAAGCACTCCCTGATCTGGCCCAAAAGCTTCTGCACTTTGTCTGCAACAGCAGCCAGCTTTAGTGTCAACTTCAATACCCAGATAAGAAAGGCAACACGTGGGTCCCTCCGTCTTATTGTGGGCAACAGGCACTCAAAGAACCCTAAACAATGCGCCCGCTGAACAAAGGAGTTCCTGGCAAATGTTGCTATCTTTCAGGCCTACAAAGAGAAAGTCATCGAGGAAGTGGGCGATGCCCACATGGCCAGTGCCTGCAGAAATGCACCAATGCAGGAACGAGCTAAATTTCCCAAAATAGGCAAGAGATAGAACAGCCCACCAGAAAACATTTGTCAACATGGAAAAAAATTCCTAATTGAAAGCCCATGATCCTAAATGAATCAGGGTGAAGAGGAAGAAGGTGAAAGACGAGCTCAACATCTAATCTAGCCAACAGGGCTTCGGGCCCAAAATCCTGAATCAACTCCAGGGCTTCCTCAAACAACTCAGACCTGACTGTGCAAAGCTCCTCAGGAATGCCGTCATTAACTGATCCCCTGTGAGGGTAGGATGAATTTTGGATTAGGTGGTATTTACCTGGAACCTTCTTGGGAACTACCCCAAAAGGAGATACACATAACCCAAGTAAAGGTTCACGTGTGAAAGGGCCGCACATGCGACCCAACTTCACTTCCACCTCCACCTTCTTCCTAACCACATGGGAAAACTCCCTCGCCGACTTCAAATTCCTGTGTGACACAACCTGAACCGAGTCAGAAATTGGGAAAACGGATACCGAAACTAAAACTGTCCAACAAGAACTCGCCATCCCCCACCATAGGGTAGCGGTGCAACCATTTAGCCAACTCTGTTACCACTATTGGCGAGGGGGCTTTATTTTGCACTTCCACCAACAGCTCCCTGTTTGGCCTGCTTAACCCCTCCTCCGGATTTATAATCATTGGCTGGGTGAATGTCTCCACAGATGCAGCAGGAGTGCCGAAAATGACAGCCCGCACCACCCGCCTTCTTAGCCTTATCAAAATCTTTTTTCATGTCATCCGTGAGGGTAAACACATCGTCAAATTTCCACTTAACGATTTTCATCCTCCTTATACCCAAAGTAACTGCAGTGTTAGCACAGCGCACCATTTCCGAAAACAACAGCTGTTCGTCAGGAGCCACCGCCTTTTTTGGCACCTTGGCCTTGCCCACCCTCTTGGCGGCCTCCCGTGCAGCTAACTTTGTAAGCTTACGTGGGCTTGGGAGAATCAGACCCCTCGCTGCTAGCAGAGGATTCTGACGAGGATACAACAGATGATTCAGTCAAAACATCATGCTCACCAGATCCTGAAGGGCCTGCAACGTCAGCTGTCTCTGCCGACTGCGAGAGAACAGGAACCAAAGCACGACACCTGCCGGAGAGGGGTCCACATCTTCATGCCTCACGAATCCGTCCTGCACTGGAGAGGCCCATGGGGCAGAAGAGCCACTGTCTCTAACCTCAGGAACAGAAACAATCAGTATTAAGTCACCAAGCACCTCAGTCATCCCAATAGAGGAACCGGAGATGGGCCATGGCTCTTTCCCACCCGGAACCCCCAAAGGCAAAGGTGTAACTGACCCAGACGGTGTGGCCTGAGCCGGTGGCACACCGGCTGGGGGAAGGTACAATGGCACAATGCCTGCCTGGCTAATGCTGGAAAACCCAAAACCTCCCTGCCGAGAGTACCCGTAAGGCCTCGGCAGTGGCTGCACTGGGGGATAAGCCAGCTGCCAGTACGCGCCTGCACCTATACCAAAGACAAGTGTGGCCGGGGACGGGGAGCAGCACGCTTAGGTCTGGGCATGGTGGCTGGGTGGGTGGGGGGATAAAACGCATCCGGGCAGTGTATAGCAGGTAGGGGGGGGGGGGGGGGAGACAGCAGGGGGGAAGCTAAGAGGGAAAAAGGAGTACAAGGAAAGAGAGAGAATTGAATAAAGAGGAGAGTAGAAAAAACAAGGAAATAGCAAGAAAACTCAAGAGGAGAATGAAAGAGACAGCCAGGAGTGATACAGCCTGCACTTATCCTTCCAAACCGACAAGAGGAAGGATCCTGGTAAGCTTCTCCCTACGTACACTACAACCACTGCCCCTATACTCACTGATAGGCTGTCCCTAACCAATTACAACTCACTACAAACCTTGATCTGCCTAGCAACAGATGACAACTTCAACCAATCACAAAAATGCAAGACCTTCTATAGATTTTGTGCCTAGGCAGCCCTATCTAATAATAATAATAATAATAATAATAATAATAATAGTAATAATAATACATTTCAAATGAGAGTTGTTATGTGAAGAAATACAATATTCTGATTTATTCCACTTGTTCTGTTGGGGAGAAATGCTGACTGACACATCAGGGAGCACACAAGCAGTCTTTTGTACTTATTATGCTTAAAATCGTGAGTGCCGCCAACTTTGAATGATTTTTTACACTATACAGACAAAAGTCATTGTACTGTACACTGACAGCAAAAAGATTAACAAGATTTTATTTAATGTCAGTACTTTGTAGGTCCACTACGTGCAGTCATTACTGCCCACACTCTTCTTGGCAAACTGCCCACAAGTTCCTAAATAACAGCAGGTGGTATGTTTTGCCAGGGCTGTAACTAGCGGCGTTCTAGCGGTGCCTTACCCACAGTGCTGTTGGTCAGTCAGTTGTTAGAGGCAGCACTGCAGCTTCCTGTACTACTCCGCCCCTTCCGAGTTCTGACTCCTGACGTCTGCTTTTGTGTACGGAGTCTCTATAGAAGAGAGACACGTCTGCCGGGAGCCGAATGTAAGTATCACTCACACATCACACACACGGCACAATATGTAAAAGGGTACACTGCCTGGTGCAATGTGTAAAAGGGTTGACTACCTGGCGTTGTAAAAGGGAACTCTACCTGGCGCAAAGTGTAAAAGGGAACTCTACCTGGCAGAATGTGTAAAAGGGGATATTATCTGGTGCAATGTGTAAAAGCGTACTGTGCCTGGTGCAATGTGTAAAATAGGGCACTACCTGGTGCAATGTGTAAAAGGGGGCACTGCCTGGTGCAATGTGCAAAAAGGGGCACTACCTAGTGCAATGTGTAAAAGGGGCTCTGCATGGCATTGAAAAAGGGGACTCTACCTGGTGCAATGTGTAAGAGGGACTCTACATGATGTACTGTATATAAGGGGCTCTACTTGGTGTAACATGGCACTACTGTGTGGTAAAATTTGAATAATGGAGACTACTGTGCGGTATAATATGAATTGGTATTATTTTGTGACCATGCCCCTTCCCCATGAAGCCACGCCCCTATATTTTTGGCACACACTGTCCCTGTTTTAAATATATGGGGGTGGGGGCACCAATTCTCTTTCTGGCAGATGGCACCAAGATGTCTAGTAACGATTCTGTGTTTTGCCATTCCGCATTTACTATAGTGACTAACTGCAACACTGAAGGACGAGTCGGTCTGGTATGCACCCGTCACTCCAATTCTTCCCAGAGGTTCTCAGTGGGGTTAAGATCCAGACTCTGAGCTGGCCAGTCCATCCGGGTTACCAAATTTTCTGTATACCAGTCCAGCATCGCAGCCTGCAATGATCCCCTTTTCAAACTCGATTAGCTCCTTCCAGCAAGCCATTTTTTTAGCAAACGGTTTATTCAGTGCCCCTCTACCCTTTTTTTTACCTTCACAAACATGAGTCTGCTGTCGGAGCACACCATTTTGATTGTGGGTAATGGGGTGGGAGGGTGTCCAATCACTAGTATGTCATTTAAAGACTGGGAACTTTTCCAGTTTTGCTTCATATTCCTAATAACAAATTGTCCAGCTTTAGAATTTTATTTTTTCTATAGTGACTTTTATGAATGTAACAATAAAATACAAAATACAAAAAATGGACAATAGTTTCAATTAATGAAAATCTATTGAAAGCACAAAACCAATTTCTAAAGAAAATAAAGGATTCAATTTTATGTATCCGAAGGAAACTTGGAAATACTGTAGTTTAAGCGAGTGCCTGGGGCAAAGTGGAAGTGGAATAACTCAGAGTAGGTTTGATGACCCATGAATTTATATAGCGCTGACTTACCTTAATAACATTGATGTTAACCCTGAGCTATTTCTTCTGCCGTAGTGTTACAGCTATTTGAACTTAGTTAATTGATTCTCTATTTTTGTGATTGAAGTGATATATGAGGTACAAAATACCTTGCACTTTCATTTATTAATCTGCTACCTTCTTGATTTTCTTTTGGCAAAAACAACACATAACAGAAACAGTGACCTTAGATTTGAATAAGAGTATAGTAATAAACCTGTCACTGCGCTACCTTTTCAGCAGAAAATTGACTTCTTAATCTATTGTATCAATTTTATGTATATACCGTATTTTTCGGACCATAAGACGCACTTTTTCTCCCCAAAAATGTGGGGGAAAAAGCATGTGCGTCTTATGGAGCGAATAAGAGCAGATGCAGATGGAGATCGCGTGTAGCGGCGGGTCCTGGATGCTGCTGCTGCTGCTGAGCCATCATCAGCAGAGCGCGGCGCATCTCAGAGCCCAGCAGCAGAGCCCGGCATCATGTGACTCCCCCCCCCCCCGCTCCCCCACACCTCCTCCCTCCTCAGGAGTGTCCCTGCAGGCAGCGTTAGCTGAGTGCCTGGACATGGGGGAACCGGCGGGTCCTGGATGCTGCTGCTGCTGCGCCGTCATCAGCAGAGCGCGGCGCATCTCAGAGCCCAGCAGCAGAGCCCGGCATCTACCCCACACCTCCTTGGTCCTCAGGAGTGCACCCGGGGCAAGCGTTAGCTGAGAGCCTGGACGCGGGGAACCACTGGTACTGTCTACAATATATGTGTGTGTGTGTGTGTGTGTGTGTGTGTGTGTGTGTGTCTGTGTATGCTGGCTCTGATGTGTGTGTGTGTGTGTCTGTGTGTCTGTGTATGTGTATGCTGGCTCTGATGTGTGTGTGTGTGTGTGTGTGTGTGTGTGTGTGTGTCTGTCTGTCTGTGTATGCTGGCTCTTTTTTTTCCAGTTTACTTACTCTAAAAACCAGGTGCGTCTTATGGTCCGAAAAATACGGTATATATATATATATATATATATATATATATATATTCCAGCTCTGAAAGTTGTTTATGTGCTGTGGAAACCTGATCCCAATTTGTATACAGTATACGTGTTGTTGTGGATGCCTTGTAAACTAATTTAATTAATGACACAAACATAGTTAAAATAATTGATGGGTCAATTAAGTTACAAATTACGTTGCAACCTTTGAATGATCTAGAGGCATTTTTAACTTTGCATATATTATTGTATAATTAGTATTACCAGATGTAAATTGTAAGTGAATCTCTACAGTATTTAATTTACAGCAGAGAAACAAACGCTTACACTAAGCCTGCTCCATAGATAAATAGTTCTCTCATCGGCAGGGAGGAACCAATATCATTAAATAAATGGATGCAATCATTGACACTGCTGTTTCTACACAAAGTAACATGCTAATATAGGACAATTCTGAAGCAACAAAGTGCTCTGCTCAAGGCTGGCTCCTGATTTGAAATAAGAGAAGTTTTGTTTAAGGAAGCAAGTAGGTATTTGACAAATTAACATCAATGGCTAAATAAATGGTCTCAATGTCAACATGGTTCAAATGTCAACAGTGAAAATATCAACACTAACAATGTCAACACGGTCATTGTGCCGACATTGTCAATATCATCAGTCACAATGTTGACAATACTTGACAGTGTTATAGTAGGTTTAGGGTTAGTCTGCCTTTAGTGTTAGGTTTACATTTAGGGATAGCGTATGCTGAAGTTAGGAATCTAATACAGTAAAAACACTATGTCGAAATGTCAAAAGTCAACACGCACAATGTTGACATAACGTCCATGACATGTCGACATAACGTCCATGCAGACATTCAGAATTTTCACCATGTCAAATCACAGCCCATACCAGCACGGTAGCGTCTAGATTCTCTTCGTGCAGAGGACCTTTCCCATAATCCCCTGGGTCCATGTCACAATCTATTTGGAATAGAAAAGTGTGGCGAGCGAAGCGAGACACCAAGCCCAATGCGTGGCGAGCGAAAAGAGCCCGCGAGGGTCCAATGCTGCATAGAGAAAAAAAAATACCCCAAACGAACGGAGAACGAAGAAAACATTTAGGAGCTGTAAGGGCGGAAGTTGTCTCCTGCCCACTCATTTTGTCACGTCCAGGTCCTTTGCACGAAGGCAACATAGACACAACCATACCAGCACTAAATGTTTTTTGCTAGATAGGTGCTCCGTATCCTTCAGCTCAGAATTACCGTGTGCCTAGTATATTTGTTTGGCATCTTATACATTCTTGTACATCAAGCCCAGATTCTAGTTATTCATAATTCAGAGAAGATTTGGCAGCAACTTCTGCCACCAGGTGAGCCATGGAGATTATTATTTTGTAGCTTCTATGCCCACACTGCACTGGTGTCAGTAGGGATGTGTGAGGGGGTGCGGACCGCATGTGATGTCACCCTCTGAGGGGGTGTCACTAAAATGTCAGGTAGTCCTCTGCGACTGCGAGCCAGGTCTGCACTGTGACATTATCTGTAGTGCCCGACTCCTGTTATTGAGGAGGAGCTGGCAGTGCAGGGAGAGTCTCTAGGGGTAGCCCATCATCTCCGGAAATACTGGGCATGCCACTGGAGTTATAAAAACAGGGGTGTACCACGAGGCCGCGCCCTTTCTAAGATGCCATGCACCTTCCCATAAGGCCACACTCCTTTTTGGTTGCACGCTATTTCCATGTGCAGGGGCTATTTGACGCACCTCAGTGACACCACTTCCAGACTGGAAAACTGGAACTCAGGCAATGTGTGCATGAGATTATTAATGGGCTGGTTTGGATCCCTACATTTTTATAAAATTGGTTTCATGGCTCTGATTTAAATAGAACACTGTCATCTTAACACATAGTAATTTCTCAGCATGTATAGCAGGCAGGGCCGGCGCTACCATTAGGTAACTTTAGGCAGCTGCCTATGGGCGCCGACCACCGGGGGGCGGCGCTGCCCGCTGCAGATGAAAATTGCTTTCATTATTCCCTTTGCGCAGCTGGGCTCCTCCTCATCCTTAAGTGACTGAGGAGCAGGGATGCCGCAGCTGTCCAACTGTTATCAGCAGGCACGGCATTGATGTCAGCGTAACATGGGTGAGTGCTGTGTAACTCATCGGGGGATTTGCATGGCGGCTCTTCTAAAATTCTGAAAGCTGCTGACTGGTCCTTGCTCTGTCTTCAATCCCCCCTCTCCACTCCCTGCCTGCCCTTCCACTATAGAACCCAGCATATTCCCACCCCGCACGATGACAGCACCCTTGCACCCTAATGTTAACCGGCGCCACCCCTCCCGCAATTTCATTCCGCCCCCCGCGATGTCATCCTGCTAAAACCTGCCCCTGCCTCCTGTGACGGCACCCCGCTTTTTACCTGCCTTTGCCTCCAGCGATTGCCTCCCGCAGTGGCATCCCGCTTGTTACCTGCGATTGCATCCCGCTTTTTAGCTGCCCGACCTCCCGCTTTTTGTCCGCCCACGCCTCTCTCAATGGCATCCCGCTTTTTACTTGTCTCCCGCGATTGCAGGGATGCCGCAGCCGGCCAACTGTTATTAAGTAAACTAAACATAGATAACACATTTGAATCTGTCAATGATGAACTAAGCTCGAATAGACACACACACACCTAACCCTGTAATGTATTAATAACTAATAACACCATGTTTAGGAGGGTAGTGAACTCTAAAAAAAAATCTGGCTGTATTATTGCAACAAAATTGCTGAGCACTCACATGAAAGTATGTTCCTTTATTGAACCAATGGCCACAATTACAACAAATTATACACACACAGTAATGCCAGGAGTAACATTATAACATAACCTACAGCAATTTGGTTATTTAAAAAAAGTTTGTAAAGGTAAAAGACAGGAACCTGAACATATCCGATTATAGGAAATGTGCCCAGAATGTACCCCCAATATGCCAGCTTTATACCTGCCCCCACCTACCATGATTGCATCCCGCTTTTTAGCTGCCCCCACCTCCCGCTTTTTGTCCGCCTCCCGCAATGGCATCACGCTTTTTACCCACCCTCGCCTTCCGCGATTGCAGGGATGCTACGGCCGCGCAACTGTTAGCAGCCAGCACGGCACTGATTTTTAGGGGCTAATTCAGACCTGATCACTAGCCTTCGTTTTTACACAGCGGATGATCAGGTCTAAACTGCGCATGCGTATGCACCGCAATGCACAGGTGCGTGACATGGGTACAAAGCGGATCACCATTCACACGGGCATTTGCAAGGAGATTGACAGGGAGAAGGTATTTGTGGATGGCAACTAACCGCTTTCTAGGAGTGTTTGAAAAAAGGCAGGCGTTTCCATTCGTATGCAAGTCGGGTGTCTGACGTCAATTCCTATCCTGAACAAGCTGAAGTGATCACAGCGGCTGATTAGGTCCTGGGCTGTGCAGAGACTGCACAAAATCTGTTTGTACAGCTCTGCTACACATGTGTTCGCACACTTACACAGCTAAAATACGCTCCCCCTGTAGGCGGCGACTATCTGATCACAGCAGTGCAAAAATCGCCTGCTAGCTATCAGTTCTGAATTTGGCCCCATATTTTTTGTCTGATTTTCAGGAAGAGAGGGGTGGGAGGAGGGGGGGGGGGGGGGGAAGCATGCAATAGGCGTTTTGCCTAGGGTGCCGAGAAACCTTACACTGGCCCTGATAGCAGGCCAGCGCTGGTAGCCATACTGACACACATTTATGAACCAACCAGTGGACAAGGGAATGAACTGTAAATACAAATGTGGGCTGAGGTGTTCATCATCCCAGTCTGGCCTGTTCACATCTAAAGAAAACCCTGTAATTTACTGCTAATATACAATGGAGCAATAGGAAAGAATCAGTGTGATGGAACCAAAAAACTATTTTCCTTTTCTTCACTTGTTCACTTTAATTCTGTGCACACTGCTGTTGTAAAATGTACTATACATAAACAAAATAAATGTAAAATCTTTTATTTAAATATGTGTCATTTGCATTTTCAGAAAAACGGAAATTATGACGTGGAAGTAATCTTGTACACCTGTCTTCCTAAAGAATTTTGCCTTATATTTGCATTGGTAAACTGACAGTTTATCTTCCTTTGTGGGTTAGTGAAACAACAAACACAACAAAGTCAAACTTAAGGTTGATCTAAAAAAGTAGACTCATATAAAAGACACTTACTGTATGTGTTATTTATTTGTATATTTGCATCATAAACTAAGTATTATGGTGGTTATTCAGGTTTGTTAGAAACCAAAAAAGTTAGCAATTGGGCAAAACCATGTTTCACTGCAGATATAACATGTGCAGAGAGAGTTAGATTTGGGTGGGTTATATCGTTTCTGTGCAGGGTAAGTGCTGGCTGCTTTATTTTTACACTGCAATTTAGATTTCAGTTTGAACATACCACACCCAAATTTAAATCTCTGTGGACATGATAGATCTGGGTTGGGATTACGTGGACGGCGAACGGGAACCACGTAACTGCTTCCCTTACATCTGCCCCACCCGCAGTGCAACATGGTTTTACCCAATTGCCAACTTTTTTGGTGTGCTAATAAACCTGAATAAGGCCCATTATTTATCATTTAAGATACCTTAAGAGGCAATGGCATTATCATCTGCAGCCTATTTCAGAAAGAAAAATGTTTCTAATACTATGTGGACTCAATATCTAAAACATATAACACAATATTTTGGGGTTCATTCTGAGCTGGATGTTGTCCTCTTGCTTAGTGTAAAATATGCATATTTATACTGGGAATGCCCTCAAAACAAAGCATATACCTACATCTGTTTGCATCAATACTTGTTCCTGCTCATGCTTGGAGAGGTGAAAGAGGCATTTATAGTAAATGCAGACTGAGTACAGTAAAGCTATGTTCATGTAATTGCAAACTGAGACAGACCTGCACAGAGATGTATATTCACCTGTCATGGCCATCACTACCTTTAGTCAGCTTTATCTCCTCTTGCCTCCAGGGCCAAGCTGTACCCTTATTGAGTTATTGGGGCTGGATGGCATATGATCTGACCGTTGTGTAGACAGTGATTGATGAGGGCACAGGCATGTCATCCACAGGCCCCTAGCAGGGCATCTGCATAATGTGATCATCAGAGTCAGCACAGAAAGGGATGAATAAATCTTTCATAATAATAATAATAATAATAATAATATTTTTTATAGCTCTCTATCAAGGCGCTTATCATACACATACACTTTTATGTGATTTATGAATGTATGTGTGTGTGTGTGTGTATATATATATATATATATATATATATACAGGTTGAGTATCCCTTATCCAAAACGCTTGGGACCAGAGGTATTTTGGATATCGGATTTTTCCATATTTTGGCATAATTGCATACCATAATGAGATATCATGGCGATGGGACCCATGTCTAAGCACACAATTCATTTATGTTTCATATACACCTTATACACACAGCCTGAAGTTCATTTAATACAATATTTTTAATAACTTTGTGTATTAAACAAAGTTTGAGTACGTTGAGCCACAGAAAACAAAAGATTTCACTATCTCACTCTCACTCAAAAAAGTCCGTATTTTGGAATATTCCGTATTTCGGAATATTTGGATATGGGATACTCAACCTGTGTATATATATATATATATATATATATATACAAGAATGGGAGCACTCACCAGTCTTCATAAAGCAGGATTTTAATTAAGGTATCATACCAGACAAAATCGTATCAACGTTTCGGTCCACGTTTGGACCTTTGTCAAGATTATATATAAAAACAAATTTTATAGATCAGTGCGCTTATCCACAATTCGGTAGTCCTGTGTATATAATTCAGCGGGTATCAGAAACCACAGTCTCACTGTATACACGATTCACAGAGAATTGTTAAAGTCCGGACTATTTAGTTCTCTGTGAACACCTTCCAATCCTCTTGGCGGCTGCTCAGTTCTTCAAAAGTGACGTAAGGTACATACGGCCACAAAATTCTGCGAAAGTAGAGGGGGAGGACAAGCACCTTATGGTATTCCCAGGTGCTCATCTACAGCCACACCACACTGGATATGCCCAATCTCACCTGATCTTGGAAGCTAAGCAGTGTTGGGCCTGGTTAGTTCTTGAATGTGAGACCCACTGGGATTACCGGGTGGTGAGAAACTACTGAAAAGGAGGTTGATAGGCCTTGATACAAGTTATTATCCAGTACGCAATTTTTTGTCTGCGTGTTTTGGCACACCTTTAATAACTTACTACACCATAAGGCGCTTGTTCTTCCCCTCTACTTTCGCATATATTTATCACTTTGGACTTTGAGATGACCACTACACTATTTGGCTGTTGACCCACTACTGAGCGGTCTCACCCTCATCAGGGACTGGTTTATAGAGTCAGTGATAGACTTTAAACCACATTATTTTCGGGTCACCTATTTGTCCATTTGTTATCTGGACTTTGTGTGACTGGGGGCTTCATAATATTGAACTGCTTTCCCAGTCATTTTGGTCCTTTGCCTGCTTTTATATTCAGTGAGCTTTTTACACAATTTTGGGATTATCTGTAAAAAACATCTGGCACTCGATATTACCCCTGAGGAAGTCCCAGTTAGGGACGAAACGTGTTGGGTTGTGTTCGAGTACTGTATTCCATCTGTATTCTATACTACTAAGGAAGATTTACCACCAATCTCAAGTTTCACTTGAATTTTCCATCTGACAGAAACTGTTTGTATACATTGTCTATACATTCTGTAAAGAGATATTTATATGCTCACAGATGTTTTATGCTATTGTGGCTTTTATGTATTAAAAACTGAAAGTTGAATCTTTTAAATCTGTTTATTTATGATATACAGTACTATCCATTAGCGCACTTAGACTCTAGTTTGTTGGTTTGATATCTTAGGGCCCCATCTAACAGGGGGTTCGTCTAAGCTGCAGCTCAGTTCCGCTCCACGTAGCGCCTAAGGGTACCCCTTGTTTTTCTATATATATATATATATATATATATGTGTGTCATTGTATCTTGTGAAAGGTCCAAGCAAGGACCGAAACGTTGATGTTGGATTTATGACCGTGATATGAAAACCCTACTGATTATTTAGAAGCCTGGTGAGCAGCACCTCTTTATCTGCCTTGTTTTATTACTATTTTGTTCACAATTGTAAAGCGCAAAAGAAAATTCTGCTGCCGTATAAGTAACTGTTAATAAATAAATAAATAAATAAAAAATATAGAATATTAATGTTATCACTTTTCTCCAAAAGAACTCAAGGCTCACTGCACAGATTACAATTGGGTAAATGTATGAAGCAGTGATAAGAGTGGAGAAGTGAGCCAGTGGAGAAGTTGCCCATGGAAATTTCAGCATTGAAGTAACATTTATAATTTGCATACTATAGAATTATACAGAGCAGCTGATTGGTTGCCACGGACAACTTCTCCACTGGCTCACTTCTCCACTTTTATCACTGCTTCATACATTTACCCAAATGTGTGAGATAAACAATGCATGACACATTATAGCCCCCGTCAGGCAACAATGCCAATGAAAAAAAAAAGTTATATACTGTATATAAAATTTTCCATTTTTTACAAATGTGAATTTTTTCATAAATACTTTTACATTTTTCATTGAGTCTAAGCTTGGAAGCCCCAGACCAGCGTTAAAGTGTATTATGCCAGTGTGAGCCAATCACACATGCTGAAATGGCCTTCCTGACCAGCGATATGGTATGTCTCTCCTAACTGCTCCCAGCCAGTATTACTGTGGAGGTGATACTCACTTTGTCTTAACATTTAGCCCCCCCCCCCCCCCCCCCATTCACCCCCATTTGAAAATCTTGCAGCAGCACTGAAGACTGGACAGGGTTTTGCATCAAATATCCATGTATCTGGAATGCAGCCCCACCCCGTAGGAGCTAGTGAGAATTTATGGTGTCCATGTACTAAGGGGAGAAAAGATGGACAAATTAAGAAGACAGAGAAAATCCCTTTACATATAGCGTCTCGATACTGTATGTACTAAAGGGTTTTCTCTGAATCCGCCTGTTAGCACTAGGGCCCTCATTCCGAGTTGATCGCTCGCTAGCTGTTTTTAGCAGCAGTGCACACGCTAGGCCGCCGCCCTCTGGGAGTGTATCTTAGCTTAGCAGAAGTGCGAACGAAAGATTAGCAGAACTGCTCGTAAAAATTTTCATGCAGTTTCTGAGCAGCTCAAAACCTACTCCTACCTTGCGATCACTTCAGTCAGTTTAGTTCCTGCTTTGATGTCACAAACACGCCCTGCATTCGGCAAGCCACTCCCCCGTTTTCCCAGGCACGCCTGCGTTTTTACCTGACACGCCTGCGTTTTTTAGCACACTCCCGGAAAACGGCCAGTTACTACCCAGAAACACCCACTTCCTGTCAATCACTCACCGATCAACAGAGCGACAGAAAAGCGTTGCTCGACCTTGTGTAAAACTGCATAGTATTGTGTGAAAGTACTTTGCGCGTGCGTACTGCGGCCCGTACGCATGCGCAGAAATGCCGCTTTTTCACCTAATCGCAGCGCTGCGACCGAAAGCAGCTAGCGATCAACTCGGAATGAGGGCCTAAAAGCAGTCTAGATTATTGCACTGCTTTAGACACTTATGGCAGTGCTAAGTGACTCTGCAATGACTATGGAGAAAGGTCACTTAAAATACCATGAGCTGTCTTCTCCAGCGCTGGCTTTATTACCTTTGGCTGCCATTACCTTTCTCTCCTCAGTGCAGAAGCTTTCTGTCATTTTGGCAGGTTGTCAATAAAGTTTTGAAAAATGAAGTCTCACTCGCAGTCATAGCGGCAGCTGAGCGGAGAGAGGGTGAGTCTACAGCAGTGACATGAGATGAGGTCAATGGCTGATGAGGCACTGACTAGTATCAGATACAGTCCTGAGATGACATTACATGACTCTTCACAGATCATACTGCAGCCACACAGCACCCCTCCTCATGGATCAAAGGGGATTTGTTGTGCTCACCCACCCCCCTCCCCGTAGGCATTCTGCTACCGGGATGCCGGGGCCGGTATGCTGACTGCTGGGATCCCGAGCGCTGGTCACATGACCGCATTCTTATTATAGTAATAGTGGCACTCACCAAAATCTTTTGTGGGCACCAGTGTGCACCAATAAAGGGTTATTGCTGCCCTGTATTACTATAAGGAGCTCTGGGCTGCACTGTGGGAGCACTGGGCTGAACTGTGGGCAGTTACAGCACCAGTGTGCACCATTTAAGGGTTAATCCTTTCCTGCACTAGGAGCTCTGGGTTGCACTGTAGGCAATTACAGAAAACAACACCAGTGTGCACCAAGGGTTAATGTTGCCCCTGTAGCTCTGGACTGAACTGCGGGCAGTTACAACACCAGTGTGACTGTGCACAAATAAAGGGTTAATGTAATGGTTAATGGCACAAACATGCCCTTTCTGTGTGAAATGACACCCGAATCACTGTGGGAAGGACTTATAGAGAATCCGACGCTGGGAAGATGATGTTTTGCCTCGTTTTGGAACCCGAGCCTGGTGGGAAAATCGGAGTCAAGGTCCAGATTCACTCAGAAGTTCGGATGGGCCCGCACATCCCTAGTTAATATAACTTAATCTATTTTGTGTTAATGTGTTTCATATCCAGTGTTATTAGTAAATATAATTTACCGTAATATATTTAGTTATATAGCTGTTTTATGTGTTTTTGCTTGTGTTCAGATTTATACCCCTTTCACATCGCAATGGCGGGTCGCACCCGGGAATTGGACACAGGTAAGGTTGCCATCGGGGGCGGTGCTGATGTCATCGTGGGGTGGGTGCGGAGGCAGCACTTGGAGATGAGACCATCTTCACGCCGCCTCCTCCATAGTGTGAATGGGACGGGTCCCGGAATGCATTGACCCGGGTTACCCGTTTACACCGCACCTGACATGGTTATAACCCAGGAATAACCCTGCTACAGTATATTCCCGGGACGAAATACTGTGTCAGTCGACCCGGGAAATAGGATCATACCCTTTTCACACCGCACCTCGACCCGCATCGACCTGGCAATATACTGGGTTATTTGTGCAATGTGAAAGGAGTATCACATATTCTGTAATATAGAAAAAAAAGTATTAAACTTGTATATAATTTAGAGATGAGCAGGTTCGGTTCTCCGAGATCCGAACCCCCCGAACTTCACCTATTTTACACAGTTCCGAGGCAGCCTTGGTTCTTCCCATCTTGCTCAGTTAACCAGAACGCGCCCGAACGTCATCATCCCGCTGTCGGATTCTCGCGAGATTCGTATTCTATATAAGGAGCCGCGCATCGCTGCCATTTTCACTCGTGCTTTGGAAATTGTACGGAGAGGACGCGGCTGCGTTCTCTCCCTGAAAAACTCCGTAATCTGTGCTCAGTGTGCTGAAAATATCTGTGCTCAGTGTGCTGCAAATAATCTGTGCTCAGTGTGCTGAAAATATCTACGTTCTCTGCCTGAAAACGCTCCATATCTGTGCTCAGTGTGCTGCATTGTGGGGACAGGGGACCACCAGTATATAATATATACTTTTCAATAGCTTCTATACTGCTTGTCGGTACACGTGTCACAGTTACACCGCTCTGTACTGATATACAGTAATATATATACTTTTCTATAGTTTCGATACTGCTTGTCAGGACACATAGGTCACAGTTACACCTCTCTGTACTGATATATACAATAATATATATACTTTTCTTATTTTCTATAGCTTCTATACTGCTTGTCAGGCCACATTTGTCACAGTTACACTGCTCTGTACTGATATATACAATAATATATATACTTTTCTATAGCTTCTATACTGCTTGTCAGGACACATGGGTCACAGTTACACCGCTCTGTACTGATATATACAATAATATATATACTGTTCTATAGCTTCTAGTATTACAGTGCAGCATTTTGGTGACCAACAGTATACATATATAGTACAGTACAGTAGGCCATTGCTATTGATATATTACTGGCATATAATTCCACACATTAAAAAATGGAGAACAAAAATGTGGAGGGTAAAATAGGGAAAGATCAAGATCCACTTCCACCTCGTGCTGAAGCTGCTGCCACTAGTAATGGCCGAGACGATGAAATGCCATCAACGTCGTCTGCCAAGGCCGATGCCCAATGTCATAGTAGAGAGCATGTAAAATCCAAAAACGAAAAGTTCAGTAAAATGACCCAAAAATCTAAATGAAAAGCGTCTGATGAGTAGCGTAAACTTGCCAATATGCCATTTGCGACACGGAGTGGCAAGGAACGGCTGAGGCCCTGGCCTATGTTCATGGCTAGTGGTTCAGCTTCACATGAGGATGGAAGCACTCATACTCCTTCTAGAAAAAGTGAAAAGACTTAAGCTGGCAAAAGCACAGCAAAGAACTGTACGTTCTTCTAAATCACAAATCCCCAAGGAGAGTCCAATTGTGTCGGTTGCGATGCCTGACCTTCCCAACACTGGACGGGAAGAGGTGGCGCCTTCCACCATTTGCACACCCCCTGCAAGTGCTGGAAGGAGCACCCGCAGTCCAGTTCCTGATGGTCAAATTGAAGATGTCACTGTTGAAGTACACCAGGATGAGGATATGGGTGTTGCTGGCGCTGAGGAGGAAATTGACAAGGAGGATTCTGATGGTGAGGTGGTTTGTTTAAGTCAGGCACGCAGGAAGACATCTGTTGTCCGTGGGACGAATATGGCCATAGACATGCCTGGTCAAATTACAAAAAAAAATCACCTCTCCGGTGTGGAATTATTTTAACAGAAATGCGGACAACAGGTGTCAAGCCGTGTGTTGCCTTTGTCAAGCTGTAATAAGTAGGGGTAAGGACGTTAACCACCTAGAAACATCCTCCCTTATACGTCACCTGGAGCGCATTCATCAGAAGTCATTGACAAGTTCAAAAACTTTGGGTGACAGCGGAAGCAGTCCACTGACAACTTAATCCCTTCCTCTTGTAACCAAGCTCCTGCAAACCACACCACCAACTCCCTCAGTGTCAATTTCCTCCTTAGACAGGAACGCCAATAGCCCTGAAGGCCATGCCACTGGCAAGTCTGACGAGTCCTCTTCTAACTGGGATTCCTCCGATGGATCCTTGAGTGTAACGCCTACTGCTGCTGGCGCTGCTGTTGTTGCTGCTGGGGGTCGATCATCATCCAAGAGGGGAAGTCGGAAGACCACTTGTACTACTTCAGTAAGCAGTTGACTGTCCAACAGTCCTTTGCGAGGAAGATGAAATATCACAGCAGTCATCCTGCTGCAAAGCAGATAACTCAGGTCTTGGCAGCTGCGGTGGTGTTAAACGTGTGTCCGGTATCCACCGTTAATTCACAGGGAATTAGAGAATTGCTTGAGGTACTGTGTCCTCTGTACCAAATACCATCTAGGTTCCATTTCTCTAGGCAGGCGATACCGAGAATGTACACAGACGTCAGAAAAAGAGTCACCAGTGTCCTAAAAAAAGCAGTTGTACCTAATGTCCACTTAACCACGGACATGTGGACAAGTGGAACAGGGCAGACTCAGGACTATATGACTGTGACAGCCCACTGGGTAGATGTATTGCCTCCCACAGCAAGAACAGCAGCGGCGGCACCAGTAGCAGCATCTCGCAAACGCCAACTCGTTCCTAGGCAGGCTACGCTTTGTATCACCGCTTTCCATAAGAGGCACACAGCTAACAACTTCTTACGGAAACTGAGGAACATCATCGCAGAATGGCTTACCCCAATTGGACTCTCCTGGGGATTTGTGACATCGGACAACGCCACCAATATTGTGCGTGCATTACATGTGGGCAAATTCCAGCACGTCCCATGTTTTGCACATACATTGAATTTGGTGGTGCAGAATATTTTAAAAAACGACAGGGGCGTGCAAGAGATGCTGTCGGTGGCCCGAAGAATTGCGGGCCACTTTCGGCATTCAGCCACCGCGTGCCGAAGACTGGAGCACCAGCAAACACTCCTGAACCGCAATCATCTGAAGCAAGAGGTGGTAACGATGTGGAATTCAACACTCTATATGCTTCAGAGGATGGAGGAGCAGCAAAAGGCCATTCAAGCCTATACATCTGCCTACGATATAGGCAAAGGAGGGGGAATGCACCTGACTCAAGCGCAGTGGAGAATGATTTCAACGTTGTGCAAGGTTCTGCAACCCTTTGAACTTGCCACACGTAAAGTCAGTTCAGACACTGCCAGCCTGAGTCAGGTCATTCCCCTCATAAGGCTTTTGCAGAAGAAGCTGGAGAAATTGAAGGAGGAGCTAAAACGGAGCGATTCCGCTAGGCATGTGGGACTTGTGGATGGAGCCCTTAATTCGCTTAACCAGGATTCACGTTTGGTCAATCTGTTGAAATCAGAGCACTACATTTTGGCCACCGTGCTCGATCCTAGGTTTAAAGCCTACGTTGTATCTCTCTTTCTGGCAGACACAAGTGTGCAGAGGTGCAAAGACCTGCTGGTGAGACACTTGTCAAGTCAAGCGGAACGTGACCCGTCAACAGCTCCTCCTTCACATACTCCCGCAACTGGGGCTGCAAAGAAAAGGCTAAGAATTCCGAGCCCGCTGACGGTGATGCAGGGCATTCTGGAGCGAGTGCTGATATCTGGTCCGGACTGAAGGATCTGCCAACGATTACTGACATGTTGTCTACTGTCACTGCATATGATTCTGTCACCATTGAAAGAATGGTGGAGGATTATATGAGTGACTGCATCCAAGTAGGCACGTCAGAAAGTCCGTACGTATACTGGCAGGAAAAAGAGGCAATTTGGAGGCCCTTGCACAAACTGGCTTTATTTTACCTAAGTTGCCTCCCCTCCAGTGTGTACTCCGAAAGAGTGTTTGGTGCAGCCGGTCACCTTGTCAGCAATCGGCGTACGAGGTTACTTCCACAAAATGTGGAGAAGATGATGTTCATCAAAATGAATTATAATCAATTCCTCCGTGGAGACATTCACCAGCAATTGCCTCCAGAAAGTACACAGGGACCTGAGATGGTGGATTCCAGTGGGGACGAATTAACACTCTTTGAGGAGTATGTACACAGTGAAAGGGGTGAGGAATCGGATGATGAGGAGGAGGTGGACATCTTGCCTCTGTAGAGCCAGTTTGTGCAAGGAGAGATTGATTGCTTCTTTTTTGGTGGGGGCCCAAACCAACCAGTCATTTCAGCCACAGTCGTGTGGCAGACCCTGTCACTGAAATTATGGGTTTGTTAAAGTGTGCATGTCCTGTTTATACAACATAAGGGCGTGTGGGAGGGCCCAAGGACAATTCCATCTTGCACCTCTTTTTTTTTTTATTTATCTCTGCATCATGTGATGTTTGGGGCTAATTTTTTTAAGTGCCATCCCGTCTGACACTGCAGTGCCACTCCTATATGCGCCAGGTGTTTGTGCCAGCCACTTGGGTCGCTTAGCTTAGTCATCCAGCGACCTTGGTGCAAATTTTAGAACTAAAAATAATATTGTGAGGTGTGAGGTGTTCAGAATAGACTGGAAATGAGTGGAAACTATGGTTATTGAGGTTAATAATACTATGGGATCAAAATGACCCCCAAATTCTATGATTTAAGCTGTTTTTGTGGGTTTTTTGAAAAAAAAACACCCGAATCCGACAAAAAATTTTCAGTGAGGTTTTGCCAAAACACGTCCGAATCCAAAACACGGCCGCAGAACAGAATCCAAAACCAAAAGACAAAACCCGAAAAATGTCCGGTGCACATCTCTAATATAATTGTCATACTTTTGAATAGGAGAAGGAAAAATGAAAAGTAATGTTGGAGACATGTAGAGGATAAATAAATAGCAGTATGGCTAAATCTGACTAAAAGGCCCATACACACTAATTTTGCCCATTTTGAGCGATTTTGAGCTCAAAGTTGCCTAGTGTGTATACTCCAGCGACGGACGACGAGCGATGATGTGCGCTCCCGCATCATCACCAGCGAGGTGCACCGTCATCTAGTTTTACCATAATGTGTTCAGAAAACCGCTAATTTTTCATCCATCAACGCTCAGTGTGTACGCGCGAGCGATGATGGATGAAATACAAATGCTTATCGGCACTGCCGCCCCACCCTGCTCCTTCCCCAAGCCCCATTTTGTGCTTCACCCAAATGGAGCACAGTGCAGCAGCACCAACAGCAGCAGCAGCACAGGCTGAAAAACAAAAGTACTGTACAAAGGCCCTCATTCCGAGATGATCGTAGCTGTGCTAAATTTAGCACAGCTACTATCATTCACACTGACATGTGGGGGGACGCCCAGCATGTCAGTGCCGTCCCCACCCCGCAGAAGTGCAAAGGCATCGCACAGCGGCGATGCCTTTGCACTTCAAGAGTAGCTCCCGACCAGCGCAACTTTAGCGTGCTGGCCGGGAGCTACTCGTCGCTCCCGGTCCGACAGCGGCTGCGTATGATGTCCGGCTGCCGCTGCGGGCCGCTCCCCGCATGGCCTGGCCACGCCTGCGTTGGCCGGACCACACCCATGAAACGGCAGCCAAATGCCGTCGTTCCACCCGCTCCCACCCAGCGACCGCCTCTGCCTGTCAATCAGGCAGAGGCGATCGCAGCCCAGCTACGGCCTTCGGCCGTCTGGCATGCGCCGGCGCACTATGGCGCCGGCGCAGTGGGTACCCGTTTGCTGAGCTGCGATAAAAAGCAGTGAGCGAACGGGTCAGAATGACCCCCAAAGTGAGTATCCACTGCCACCAATGTTGATTGTCACTGTCCCCCAGTAATATATACATTGCAGACACAGGCCAGCAATGTATATATTCTGGCACCACTGCCCACCAATATATATATATTATTTTTTTTCCTGCTGCGGGGTACACTGGGCTCCACAAGGATTAACATCGGGGTGTAGAGTAGGATCTTGATCCGAGGCACCAACAGGCTCAAAGGTTTGACTGTTCCCAAGATGTATAGCGCCGCCTCCTCTATAACTCCGCCTCTGTGCACAGGAGCTCAGTTTTGTAGCTGGTGCCATGCAGTAAGCAGGCAGTCAACAGGGGGGCTGCTCCTGCAGCCCTAAAGAAAAAGCTATTTCAGAAGAAAGAAAATACTGAAGACTTCAAGGGCTGCAGCTGTGTCTGGATGTCAGTCAGTCAGACATCCCCTGCTGCAGCTCCATCACTCCCCTCAGCGGCGCTGTATACTCCCGCGCCCTGGTTGCCGAGGAAAAAAAAAGCAGAGTTCTTCTAGTCAGTCACACACTCGCCGCTGTCCTCCTGGATCGCGTGGCCGCAGACAAGGGGAGGTAAGGGGGTCTCTTTGGCCCGCTGTAACCACGATCCGCCGCGGCCAGTGGGAGGCGGGCCGCACGCGCTGGCGTGGACACTGTAAGGGGCAGGGGCTCCACTAGCCATCAGGGCACTGGGCACAGGTCGGTTTTCTTCATAAAACCATTTATTTGACAGCCCACAGCGCCTGGTGGGGAAGCCAGCACCGGGGGATAAGGCCTGACCTGTAGCCCCTCACCCCAGCCGAAGGGCACCATTTAGGCAAATGTTCCCGCCCTGGAGCTGCATATTTCTCCCTCACTCCCTGTCAGCCGCCATTACACGGAGCTGCGCTGTTCCTGGGACTGCTTGAGCAAATCCTCCTCTGTTAAGCCGCCTGCACGTCAGCGCTGTGCGTTTTACAGGACACTTAAGTATTCTACCTGTAAGTGGACAGCGTTTGTTAAGAAAGTGTGCATACAGTTGGGGTTGTGTGGTACAAATACCCTTTGATATACATCCAGTATTTGCTGTGTTTTGCTATATATATATATATATATATATATATATACACTGCTCAAAAAATTAAAGGGAACACTAAAATAACACATCCTAGATCTGAATGAATGAAATATTCTTATTAAATACTTTGTTCTTTACATAGTTGAATGTGCTGACAACAAAATCACACAAAAATTATCAATGGAAATCAAATTTATTAACCCATGGAGGTCTGGATTTGGAGTCACACTCAAAATTGAAGTGGAAAAACACACTACAGGCTGATCCAACTTTGATGTAATGTCCTTAGAACAAGTCAAAATGAGGCTCAGTAGTGTGTGGGCATGCTCCTGATGAGGTGGCGGATGGTCTCCTGAGGGATCTCCTCCCAGACCTGGACTAAAGCATCCGCCAACTCCTGGACAGTCTGTGGTGCAACGTGGCGTTGGTGGATGGAGCGAGACATGATGTCCCAGATGTGCTCAATTGGATTCAGGTCTGGGGAACAGGCGGGCCAGTCCATAGCATCAATGCCTTCGTCTTGCAGGAACTGCTGACACACTCCAGCCACATAAGATCTAGCATTGTCTTGCATTAGGAGGAACCCAGGGCCAACCGCACCAGCAGATGGTCTCACAAGGGGTCTGAGGATCTCATCTTGGTACCTAATGGCAGTCAGGCTACCTCTGGCGAGCACATGGAGGGCTGTGCGGCCCCCCAAAGAAATGCCACCCCACACCATTACTGACCCACTGCCAAACCGGTCATGCTGGAGGATGTTGCAGGCAGCAGAACGTTCTCCTTGGCGTCTCCAGACTCTGTCACGTCTGTCACATGTGCTCAGTGAGAACCTGCTTTCATCTGTGAAGAGCAGAGGGCGCCATTGGCGAATTTGCCAATCTTGGTGTTCTCTGGCAAATGCCAAACGTCCTGCACGGTGTTGGGCTCTAAGCACAACCCCCACCTGTGGACGTCGGGCCCTCATACCACCCTCATGGAGTCTTTTTCTGATCATTTGAGTAGACACATGCACATTTGTGGCTTGCTGGAGGTCATTTTGCAGGGCTCTGGCAGTGCTCCTCCTGTTCCTCCTTACACAAAGGCGGAGGTAGCGGTCCTGCTGCTGGGTTGTTGCCCTCCTACGGCCTCCTCCACATCTCCTGATGTACTGGCCTGTCTCCTGGTAGCGCCTCCATGCTCTGGACACTACGCTGACAGACACAGCAAACCTTCTTGCCACAGCTCGCATTGATGTGCCATCCCGGATGAGCTGCACTACCTGAGCCACTTGTGTGGGTTGTAGACTCCGTCTCATGCTACCACTAGAGTGAAAGCACCGCCAGCTTTCAAAAGTGACCAAAACATCAGCCAGAAAGCATAGGAGCTGAGAAGTGGTCTGTGGTCACCACCTGCAGAACAACTCCTTTATTGGGGGTGTCTTGCTAATTGCCTATAATTTCCACCTGTTGTCTATTCCATTTGCACAACAGCATGTGAAATTGATTGTCAATCAGTGTTGCTTCCTAAGTGGACAGTTTGATTTCACAGAAGTGTGATTGACTTGGAATTACATTGTGTTGTTTAAGTGTTCCCTTTATTTTTTTGAGCAGTGTATGTGTGTGTATATATATATATATATATATATATATATACTGCATATTCCTTCGTATTTCTAGTCCAGTGCAGTCTTATTGTATGATATAACTTCTGCATTGTACATTGTGACTTTCTGTGTGTGTGCATGTAGCTGCTGAGTGGCTGCCATTTCGTGTATTTAGCTCAGCCTGCTACCCCTATATTCTGTAACCTGAGGGGGCTAAGTGTGTCAGGTTTATTAGACTATATAGGTGTTTCACAAGATATACTTACTGTGTATTTTTCTCTGTGATTTCTGGCCACCATATATCTCTTGGGTTCTCGGTTTGTGCTTATAACACTACACTGGGAGTTCTTGCTGGATATAGTGCTGCTAATATTGTACTAGGTTGCCTGATATTGAGCTTCTCATTATGTCAGCTGCAAGGAGCAACGGAACTGGGGCTGACCCCACATTGAGTGGTGGTGCCGCTGCAGACACATTGGAGGAAAACATGGCCACAGAGAGTTCAGGTTCTGGGGGTTCTTTGCCCCCCAGTGGGTTGTAGCAACAGGGGTCCACAATGACCCACCCTGGGCTACCTTCTCCACGTTATTAAATACACTGGTAACTAAACTTACGCCCCCTGTGGGACCGCCTATGCCAGTACAGCAGTTTATGGTCCCTGCAGTCAATCCGCCATGGGCAGATCAGATCTCATCACAGTTACAGCACTTGAACCAATCACTGACTAAAAAGAAGTCTAACTCTCGCCCGCCTAAGACTAAGGCGTTGTTATGATTCCAGCACTCTGGTCTGAGGAGATCTTATTGCGAGGACCGGAGCACTGGAACGTAATGCTGGGGAAGGGAGCGGGAATGGAAAATAGCCCCTGCGCCCTAACTCCGTTGTCTCGCCCGTGCTGTCAGAAATCCCCTGCGAGACTATGGTTGCTTAAGCCCATGGCAGCCGCGTTTGAAGGGCGGATTATGTCTGCCCAACTCCGATGCCCCCTCAGGTCTTAATGGGAGACAAAGGGAAATCCGAGACAGGGTGATAACAAGGGGCCCTCTGATTAAACAACCAGGCCAGGGGCTACAAGAAACTAAAAACTAGAATATGTGCGGAAAAACCGCCAGGGAAAAGGACAACCAAAATATCCACTTGTCCACTCTCCTACCCGGCACCGCCGAGTTCTGGAGAGGACTTGTGGAAGCGGAACCCTCCGCAAATGCTCCGAAACAGAATATAAAGATAAAGCAGCTGAGCCGCAACATACGGCAGAGCCGTAACTCACGAACACCACACGATATTCTCTGGTGATCGTTGAGGACAACAGGGGACCAAACGACTTCTTGGGATGAGATGACAACTCCAAGATACAGAACTTCTGAGGACAGGAATGACCGGATACAGCAGGACAGGAACAGACGTTCAGCAAACCAAAGCAGCATGCAGGAAGCTATTACCGGCGTCTGTGTGCAGCACTGAGCAGGTATTTAGCAGGGAGTCCTCCAATCAGAAGCTTGGAGCCTGATTAACAAGATGCCGTGCAGCTGGTTTGCTGCACGAGCAGAAGACCAAATGTGAAAGTTTCAAATGATTAGATTGACCCTGCAACGGGGAGCGGGGTCCGCCCGTGGCGTCCCCGTTGCTAGGGTCCAGGCGGCTCAGTGTTACTAGGGAGCCGGCGGCTAAGCGCGCACGGCGTCCCAGCGTTGCTAGGGACCCAGCGGCTCGCACGCCTGGCGTCACTAGTTGCTAGGCGCCGGGCCGCAAGGACGTCGCGGACCATGGCGCCTAACAGTGCCCCCCCCCTTGAGGAGGGGTCAACGAACCCCTAGAGCCAGGTTTCTGAGGAAATTCTCGAAAAAATCCTTTCTTGAGTCTCGGGGCATGAAGATCCTTGTCCAGGACCCAAGACCTTTCCTCCGGACCATAGCCTCTCCAATGAACCAAAAAATAAAGCCGGCCCCGGGATATTCTTGAATCAAGAACTTTCTCTACCAAGAACTCCTGTTGTCCCTGCACATCCACTGGAGATCCACCCTGAGAGATTTTCCGAGGAAATCTACTGGAAGAAACAAATAGTTTCAACAGGGAACAGTGAAAAGTATTTCCAATCTTAAGGGATCTCGGTAAACGTAGCCGAAAGGCAACTGGGTTGACCTTTTTAATAATAAGAAACGGTCCAATAAATTTGGGTCCCAGTCTAGCCGAGGATTGTCTAAGCCTGATGTTGCGAGTTGACAACCACACCTTATCTCCCACCTTAAAAGTGCAAGGCTGTCGGAGCCTGTCAGAAAATTTCTTCTCTCGGAAGGCCGCTTTTCTGAGAGCAAGGTGCACTTTTTTCCAAATTGCTCTTAGATGGGAGGTTAAGGTTAGCGAGGAGACTGGAGAATGATGAAAAAAAGAATTGGCTCTGGGGTGAAAACCAAAAACTGAAAAGAATGGAGACTCTTTAGTGGAGGAATGACAAGAATTATTGTAAGCAAATTCAGCCAAAGGGAGAAACTCGGACCAATCATTCTGGAGTTTGGCTGAATACAAGCGCAAATATTGTTTTAATGACTGGTTGACTCGTTCGGTTTGCCCGTTGGATTGTGGGTGGTAACAGGATGTTAACGACAGTTTCATCTTTAATGAGGCACAAAAACATTTCCAGAATTGTGCGATGAATTGTGGACCCCGATCAGAAACAATATCAGTGGGCAACCCATGAAGCCTGAACACATGGCGGAGGAACAAAACTGCCAACCCTTGAGCAGAAGGCAATCGAGGAAGAGCAATAAAATGAGCCATTTTACTAAAACGGTCCACTACCACCCATATGACTCGGAATCCGGCTGAAAGGGGAAGGTCAACCACAAAATCCATGGAAATATGAGACCATGGCCTGAGAGGAACAGTTAATGGCATAAGTTGCCCGATAGGCAAGGAGCGGGGAACCTTATGCTGTGCACAAACCTGACATGAATAAACAAATTCCTTAACGTCTTTAGAAAGACTAGGCCACCATACTGAGCGAGAGACTAACTCCAATGTCTTAGTGATTCCCGGATGCCCTGAAACTTTGTTGTCATGAAATTCAGTTAAAACAGTGGCTCTCAAAAATTCAGGGACGTAAAGACGACCAGCAGGAGTAAATCTAGGAGCTTGGTGTTGAAGCTGGTTTAACTGGGTAAATAAATCCTGTGTGAGGCCTGCCCGGATGACCGAAGATGGAAGTATGGGGGTAACAACAGGATTGCTATTGTGAACCGGAAGAAAGCTACGTGACAGGGCATCAGCTTTAGTATTCTTGGAACCAGGCCTGAAAGTGATTATAAATTTGAAACGAGTAAAAAATAATGCCCAACGTACCTGCCGAGCATTAAGCCGTTTAGCTGATTCAATGTATTGCAGGTTCTTATGGTCAGTCAAAACCGAAATAGTATGTTTTGCTCCCTCCAGCCAATGCCTCCACTCCTCGAAAGCCCACTTTACCGCCAGTAACTCCCGATTACCAACGTCATAGTTGGATTCAGCGGAGGAGAATTTCCTGGACATTGTTGAATTTCTAGGGTTAACTATATTAACCATCTTGTTGCTGTTTGGGTTGTTAGGTAAAAGAATGAATTGAAAATGGATTTATAAAAATCAATTATTATTTATTAAAAAGGCCACGCCCATATACAGGGGAGAGGTAACATCCTCTCAGCCTGGGTCAAATCCTTTTTAACAACAGATACACGTAACGACAATGAGTTTTATATAATACACAGTTACGCCCCATTTTTATAAATCCTCCCATATGATTTCATACATCTGGAATACAGTGTTATGCAATAGTGTTATGCAATATTAGGACAATTGTCAAGAATACTCAAAGATACTCGTGATCTTCAGCTCTGTGTCCATATTAGGAATTAAGCTGGACACTGTGAGCTTTTCGGATGTGCGTATGTGGAATTAATACTGCCAAGAAAGTTGTTTTTCTTGTCTCTCAGTGTGTAAAAAGTTCAAGATGAATTTGCTGTATCATCTAGCT
This sequence comes from Pseudophryne corroboree, assembly GCF_028390025.1. Classification (NCBI taxonomy): domain Eukaryota; kingdom Metazoa; phylum Chordata; class Amphibia; order Anura; family Myobatrachidae; genus Pseudophryne; species Pseudophryne corroboree. Next base: position 434,470,132 of record NC_086447.1, on the reverse strand, counting down.
AGAAACAAGATGGATTCTCTTATGCTTTTATACTATACTAGTGAATATGAGAACCTTTTGATATTGTGATTATTGGTTGTATACATAATATACGTACTATCCCGTAGTACATATATATAACTGTTAGGCCTTCAGCAGGTTGCCTCTGTCACAGTATTCGACAGCTCCACCCTTTGATCAGGGACATTATCCATGTGCCCTGTCATCTCAGGAGAATTTCTGGGAACGTATAGTTCACTAATAATCATTTCATGTAATATTGCAGTTCTGCGTCTGGCAGTAGGTTTCCAACTACGGCATAGGCCGCACCTGTAGGCGGTGAACATCAGATGAATGGCTATAATCACATCGGGGTCACCAAAGAATAAACCTCATCACAGAATACATCATCACATACAATCACATACAATATACTTAAAAAAAAAAATTCTAATCCTGAAAATTGAATACTAGGATTTAAACATTTATCTTTTCCAGTCCATATCATAATGCCTTGGTTAAAGTTCTTTTTTATCATGGGCCTCCTTTATATATTTGGCAATACACGTATCAGGATCCGTAATGTCTTTGGTCAAATAAGCACAGCAGTGAGCTCAAAGTGCTGTTTCCGGACATCAACAATATCCTCCAATTTGTGGTATTAAAGAATGTAGAACAATGTGGTATTGTAATAGTTCATGTCCAATATCCTGGAATCATCATAAATGTCCACAGTTCTGGAATATCCTATCATAAAGTTCAATCATGTTATCAATAATTTAAATGAAATAAAACGTCAACTTCCAGTTGATTAATCATACGACTTCATTAGCCATAGGAGAACTTATTAGTCACCTTTACCACTTCGAGGTTTTATTGATACTCTGGTGGCAGGAACATGTTTCCTGATTACTGAGTCAATTACTCTTTTTAGGAATAGTTCATCCTGCAAGAAAACTTTTCTGAAGTTATTATGTGTTTTTGTATAAAATTGCTAAATCAATTTTCTTAAATAACAAACATCTTTAGAATTAATAGGTAACCAATTATATATCATATCCTAAGGACATGGTGACCACTACCATTCCCCATTATGTATGATATCTTCTTTTAACCTTTGAATCTACTCCTGGTAAAATACATTTATTAAATCATAAACTTTAATGAACATCATATGTAACCATTACTATTTATATACCTAACTCATTATGTCTAGGTTAGTATATTGTAACAATCCTTTCACATTCCCTTAAATCAACCTTTTCTATCTACATAAGATAATTTTTTTTTCTGTATTATTGACCTATTTTATTTCCACTAACTGAAATACACCCGATATGTGTAGCTAATATTATCACCAGTGGTTCTTTCTTGAGATACTGTTGTATCTATACACATGTACCTGTTTCACTATTATCACGACTCTATAAAGTTTTGGTAATCACATCAAATGTAACTTACATAGAAAACTTTGGCCTGTAATTATACAATGCTAGTGTCCATGTGTACATATCTAACAATTATAATAATCTTAAATAATGATTAGCAATATAATTTATATAGCTGCAGTACTTAAATTCTTTCCAACAATTAATGGTATTGCTGGACTGGATACTCCTCAGAATAATATCCTAAATTATTTAAATTATCCATGCATTAATCTATACATCTGTCTTCAAGTGGAGTATAATACTCACAACCACGTTTTTCAAAGTGTGTTCGTTACACTGGTCATAAATCTCTCTGGATTTCCTGCTTTGAAAAGAAAAGAGGAAGGAAGGGTCTTATTGAAATAATTCCCATCCACAATAATGGATGAGTACTCATACCTACACCACACGTTTGCTCGCTCTCTCTTCAAAGAAAAATAAATAAATTAAGTCCTAATGCTGTTATAAATAACGTCGCTCCCGTATACTTTCAGAAATGTTAAAAGTTCTGTAGGATATTAGCTTATAAGCACATAGCCTATTATCAATGATCATAATCATCTCTATCTTGATTGAAGGGTTCATTCAAATATAACTCTGTGGTAGTAACAGTAGTAAAAGTCTCTGTATCTCCATACAATTGTTTTTAGTGTTAGGTTCCTTTAAGCTCTGGTCTCTGACCTTTTCATTTCATTGCAAGCTCATTGATCTAGGTGTCCTTCTTCTGCAGCCTTTGCAACGGCTGTATCAGTAGTCAGCGGTACTTGCCAAGGACCATCCTATGCGATCTGTAATGGAACCAAAACATAAGCAACTTCTCACCATAACACCGTCTTCACTCTCTTTAGTGATTGTCCTGTGCCGGACTGTGTGTTTCCGTGTTGGTTAAATATCTTTCCAAGGTTCTTGCAGCTTTTGATATTCTTGTAACTGTTTAAATATTTGTGTGACACATCTGAATCATCAAATCATTTTGTAGTTTTGAATCAGTCTCTAGATAATATATCTTTGCTGGATTCCAAAAAGAATAACAAAAAAATTATATAGAAGAGAGACTAAGCAGAGGCTTAGGTGTAATTCTACCACTATTGAACCAACGATTGGACCATGCCATGATTCAAATTCTGCCTTTCCTGTCTCTTTTGTAGATTAATAATGCTCGATTCTTTAAACCTTCCTTGTCACATTATGACTTTTTTATTCTCAACATTACACATATTGAACACAAAATATTTTTCAAACTCCTATAAACTCTTTCTATCAGTAAAGAAACTTTACTGTCTTTGAAACAATAGATCACACCTCTGGCCTTATTATTCATTTCTCAAATAACCCCTTAACACCTGTTACACATATTATAGTTCCTTTTTTAGCATTAAACTATGTTGTATTAAAACAATGTTGTTTTTAATCAACCCAACCATCTGCAGTAAACATGCTATATCTTGCTTTATCACCATCACGATCCCTCTTATTATCACATAATTTGTTATATTGGTCCCATGCCAAAACACAATGTACACTTCTCCATTAAACTTCATCCCACTATAGAAAGCTTGTGAATCTATTTCATATTAGTTACCCTTAGATTTGCATGACTCATGACATTTCCCCTTAATGAAAATTGGCAGCAACACTTTATTATTAATAATACTAATTCACTATCCCATTATCCCCTATGGATGCTCGAGAAATTATTCTCCTGTTAATCAGTTTTTTTTTCTTTTTTTTTCTTTAAATGCAATGTAAAATGCGATGTAATCATGATGTGTGAAATCATTATAATTGTCTTACTCATCCACATTATATTCCTTATACTCCCCACTTTTGGGGGTGAGGAAGACAAGTATGCAGCTGTATCTAAGTTGTGGTGGATCCTGTGAAACAGACATCAGCAGGAAACACTCTGAGCTGGGCATCACTGTGCCACCAGAGGAAACCCTACCAGGATAGGTTCTTGGACAGGGGAATCGGGTGACGAGGATCAGTGAAGCAAGTAAAAGGACTGATACGCTGAATAAACCATCTGCGGTGGTGCCTAGGCTATTTTCAGCCTCGGACCCATGTTGCTTCTTTAAGCTAGCCCACCGCAATCCCATTATATGGTGAGAGATTTACATCTATCGCACGGTCACTTTAACTGGTCCAGATTCACCCATGCACTTTATGTATGTAGTATGTCAGTGAGTTTATGTGTCATAATAAACACATTTTTCATGGAACAAATAATTTGTTACAATTTCCCTGTTGGTTCATATATCCCCTATTGAATGAAGGGATACATCTTTAAATCTGAGCGCCAGTGTAAGCTACACTATTGCTATTTTATATCTAAGTTGTATACTGTCAGAGGTAAAATGTACACATCATATAAAATCTACTGCTTAACCTCAGTATTAAACATATTTTTTTTTCTTTTGTTCTTGCTTATACCCAAGTGGATGGTTTGGCTCTGACTGTGTATCCATAATGTCTTATTCATGATAAAGTGTAATATTGTATTACCTTCTATAATTTCCTTGGTTATGAACGTGAATGTATGCATATAGCATTTACAAAAAAAAAATTACTGTATCTAGAGATTTATCATCTGGTCATACATATATATCTATCAATAAATGTATACCAAGGCTACATCCTCTGAAGGTTTTAACTATCTTTGACCTAGCGCCAAATAATGACCTAGGTAGTTAACTATGTCAGCACACCGTTGACTTTTGTCTTGCGACACCTTGTGTCCTGTTCTGCAAGAAAACACAACTGTTTAGTATCTGACACCAATACTTCAAATAATTTATAGCACAAAGGTATATCATCACCATCTGTAGGTAAAAAAGAATGTAGGTTAATTTTGCAAGTAAAAAAGAAAGATTGTATATAAATCTTTAGCATAATGTAGTTCAATACATTGTGATTTATTCCATCAACATTACATTTAGTAATCATAGTACATCAACATACTGTACATTTCTTTGCTTATCTCAAAATATCATTCAGACTGGCCAGTCCACACAAAATCTACGTCTCTCATGCACACTCATTATTTGCTTCCAAGCAAACCTTCCTTGGACTGCATCCATTCTATGGAATGCCTTGCCACATACACGGATTCCCTGAAAACTCAGTTACTTAACACCGCTCCCATTATCTGTATAACCTTTTTATACAATCATATCCCCACACCTCCTGGCTACGGAACCTGGTTCATTACTGCATATTGTGCAGTCCACTAAGAACCTTTTGCAATGTATATCTATATTATCACTGCCTATCCTTTGTTATGGATTTTAGCAAGCATATTTTTTTACTTCCATTCATAGAAACACAAGGTAAGTGATATATATGTGTGCTATGTATCCAACTGAATCTGTCCCTACTTTAAACTTCCTGGAATCCATTCTATGGAATGCCTTGCCACATACACGGATTCCCTGAAAACTCAGTTACTTAACACCGCTCCCATTATCTGTATAACCTTTTTATACAATCATATCCCCACACCTCCTGGCTACGGAACCTGGTTCATTACTGCATATTGTGCAGTCCACTAAGAACCTTTTGCAATGTATATCTATATTATCACTGCCTATCCTTTGTTATGGATTTTAGCAAGCATATTTTTTTACTTCCATTCATAGAAACACAAGGTAAGTGATATATATGTGTGCTATGTATCCAACTGAATCTGTCCCTACTTTAAACTTCCTGGAATCTTTAGAAATACCTAATCCGTGATGTAGTATATTTTACACTGTAACTTACAAATTAGGTTTCTTTCAAATAACTTTGAAGAATTGTCTAAAAGTATGTTAATACTGGAATCGTAGTGATTAATTGCTTGTCGCAATCTTTGATTTACAGCATATACATTACAGAATGCGTGTGCAGCCATAGGGCGTTGTCTACTTGACTTTCTGCCAGATGCAGATCTGTTAGCTTTAACGCTGTTAGCGCTGACATCTCTAGCCCACATCTGTTGCTGGGATTTTTATTTTTATTTTTTTCTGATTACAGTTATGCTGTAGAAAGAAATTGGCAGCTTTCCCTACAGGTTATCTGGTTAAGATATTAGTTCTTATATTAAAACTGGAGTAGATTGTTTGTATAACAAACATTTAAAATTGCAGATCATTGTCTTCCACAAAATATATTTAGAGTATTGCTTATGCCAGAGGTTCCCAAACTGTGTGTCGTAGCTCCCTGGGGTGCCTCGGACACTTGCAGGGGTGCCCTGGGTTGGTGGTTCAGGACCAATTCAAATCATCCAGTGCTGGTGGCTGCCAGTCATAAAATATGTGGCCAAACAGAAGCAAATCTTGTCCCTCACCACAAAAACTGACCCTAAGGATGACATATAAACGCCATCTACTTAATGTAATATTTATTTTTACATTTCTCAATAATACAATTTTTTTTTCCTAGGGGTGCCGTGAAAAAAAATTCTGATATTCTAGGGCGACATGATTAAAAAATTTTGGAAACCACTGACTTATGCTTATTATGATCCATCTCATTAGATGAAAAAATTAAAGCTCACTGAACACTTTTTTTTTCTTTACTACGTCATGGCTTACACTGCTGCTGGAAAGGGAGGGGGTTCACACGATTCTGGGCTGTTACAGCCCCCTAGCTCTCCATGCTACACAGCGTTGGAAACTGAAGGCTTTTTTTTTTTTTTTTACAAGGGAAAAACTTTTCTTTATATTTCAATACAATCACACGGCATCCAGCCATTAATTTGCTGGCAGACCTTCTCACAATATATTGCATTAAAAAATATTTACGTATTAAACCCAAATGGAAAACTTTGCTTCATAGTTAAATAGTAACATTAGATAAACACATATTTTTAACTACAGATCTGCCAAAAGCCATTTGAACAACTCTTTTGTTTCCTCAGTTCACCACATATACATATATACCTTATTTCAAAACTTGTAACCATGTCAATCACAGACAGAAGGTTTCTATTAGACACAGATCTGAGAATATACTTAACGGCCCATTATGTCCCACACACAAGACACCATAAAACACAAAAATTGAAATACAGTTTCGCCAGCGCAAGGGGAGTACTCTTTGTATTTGGGAGTATTCTTTTGGTACCATGGTTTTTATTTCAATCCTGATGTACAGTATTTCAATTTCTTATCATGCTGTACTGAATCTGTGCCTAGTTTCATAAGTTGGGCTTCATACTTTAAATAAAAAAAATACAGTTTGCAAACTTCAATATCTTGCAGATTTCAACAGTTTTTTTTTGCTGATTTCAAAATACGCTTAGTATTGGTTGATCAGGCCAATATTATACAGCATGATTGAAATGCAAAACATAGACTGTACCCTTTGTCACAGTACTATACAAAATTGGTGCTTCTATGGAATATTTCTTCCATACATGATATGCACACTTGGGGTTAATCCTCCCTGCCCTTCCCATACGCTGGAAAAATTCGCAATCCCTGCAATTCTTCACACACGCGACACGTCTGTCAACTGGGAAACTGCAGTAGACCCTCTTATCACAAACTACAATCACAAAGCAACATGCCATGTTAAAGTTGCTAGTCTCTTCGTGCACTACAATGTTAGCAAACAGGCTTAGGTTATGGTTAAAACAACCAGCAGCTCTTAGCAGCTCAGTATTGCAATATATAATTACACTCAATTACATATAATCCCTATAACCTCGGGTTGTTCACTCTATTTATTTCATGTACCCTTCTTACACACGTGTAGCTGACTAACAAGGGGAGATGGTCTATGTGCTTTTTACTTTATTTGGCTCTTATCTTATCTGTCACTTACAGCGTTAACGAGGGCACGTGATACTGTAAATGCAGATTGGAACACATTCAGACCTCGTGAAGATGGTCCAAAGCACTTATTCACGCAATCATTCATAGAGTGAAAAACCCCGGTCACTGTTTCTTTGCTCAAATCTTTGAATTAATTTTGGTATTCTTATTTACATGCAACAGCATCTGTCAATCATCATTCCCGAGTTACTTGGTCCTTCAACCGACTTGAACACACCTTTGGTATTCATTTTACAAACAAGCAACAACAAACAGGTCCCTGAGTTATTTTCCTAGTTTAGTCAATCTCTCCACTCCTAATTCTCATATTATAAAAAATACAATCACACAGACAGCTGGCAGGTATAGAAACAGCATGTACTGGAATATAGCACATACCATGGTATTCTATACTTACCAGTGCTGTAATGACTTGGGACATTCCTTCCATCCTCAACTGCTGGCTGGCTGGCAAACCCCTTTGAGAATTTGATGAAGAGATCGAGATCTATAGTTCCCGGACGAGCCCCCATCTTGTTGAATATCTAGGGTTAACTAAATTAACCATCTTGTTGCTGTTTGGGTTGTTAGGTAAAAGAATGAATTGAAAATGGATTTATAAAAATCAATTATTATTTATTAAAAAGGCCACGCCCGTATACAGGGGAGAGGTAACATCCTCTCAGCCTGGGTCAAATCCTTTTTAACAACAGGTACACGTAACGACAATGAGTTTTATATAATACACAGTTACGCCCCATTTTTATAAATCCTCCCATATGATTTCATACATCTGGAATACAGTGTTATGCAATAGTGTTATGCAATATTAGGACAATTGTCAAGAATACTCAAAGATACTCGTGATCTTCAGCTCTGTGTCCATATTAGGAATTAAGCTGGACACTGTGAGCTTTTCGGATGTGCGTATGTGGAATTAATACTGCCAAGAAAGTTGTTTTTCTCGTCTCTCAGTGTGTAAAAAGTTCAAGATGAATTTGCTGTATCATCTAGCTAGAAACAAGATGGATTCTCTTATGCTTTTATACTATACTAGTGAATATGAGAACCTTTTGATATTGTGATTATTGGTTGTATACATAATATACGTACTATCCCGTAGTACATATATATAACTGTTAGGCCTTCAGCAGGTTGCCTCTGTCACAGTTTTTGACAACATAAAGGCACAAGGATGTAACTCCAGAGACTCCAGATCCTTTTGAGAAAGGACAGCCCCCCTCCAACCTCTGAGGCATCAACCTCCACAACAAAGGGCAACTCCGGATTAGGATGCCTGAGGACTGGAGCCGAGACAAAGGCTTGTTTCAAGGCCCGGAAGGACAACTCAGCTTCATGCGACCAGTTGGTAGGATCCGCTCCTTTCTTTGTCAGAGCTACTATAGGAGCAACCAGGTCAGAAAAAGAATGAATGAACCTCCTATAATAATTCGCAAACCCTAAAAAGCGCTGAATTGCTTTTAAATTGGTGGGTTGCGCCCAATTAAGGATGGCCTGGAGCTTCTTTGGTTCCATGGAAAATCCCTGAGGGGAAATTATGTACCCTAAAAAAGATACTTCCGTGACGTGAAAATCACACTTCTCCAGCTTGGCATATAAATGATTCTCACGTAACTTTTGAAGAACCAGACAAACCTGGGTAACATGTTGTTCCATTGATTCAGAATAAATCAAGATGTCGTCTAAATAAACGACCACGAATTTCCCTAGGAAGTCACGGAGCACATCGTTAATGAGGTCTTGAAAAACTGCTGGAGCATTAGACAGGCCGAACGGCATCACCAGGTATTCGTAGTGACCCGACTGAGTGCTGAAAGCCGTCTTCCACTCATCTCCAGATTTAATTCGGATGAGGTTGTAAGCTCCTCTAAGGTCAATTTTAGAAAAAATCACAGCAGAACGTAACTAATCAAAAAGTACAGAAATTAACGGCAAAGGATAGGTGTTTTTTACTGAGATCTTATTCAGGGCTCTAAAATCAGTGCATGGTCTAAGCGATCCATCCTTTTTCTCCACAAAGAAAAAACCTGCACTTAAAGGAGATTTTGATGGTCTAATAAATCCTTTCTCTAAGCTCTCCTAAACATAATCATTCATGGCCGATGTTTCTGGCCAGGACAATGCATATAATCTCCCCTTTGGCAATGTGGCACCTGGAACTTGCTCAATAGCACAATCATAAGGCCGATGGGGAGGCAGAATGTCCGCATTGCCTTTGGAGAATACATCGGCAAACTCCTGGTATTCCACAGGAATGAGCTCTGGAATGATAGCTGCTACTCTGACTGGATACGAAATACATTCCTTAGCACAAAATGTACCCCATTGGGAAATCTCCCCGGACCGCCAATCAATGGTGGGATTATGAAAGGCCAGCCAAGGGTGACCCAGAACAACTGGAACTGCTGGGCAATGTGTTAGGAAGAATTCAATATTTTCGGAATGTAAGGCTCCTACTGTAAGTACTACGGGAGGTGTACGGTGAGTAATAACCCCATTGGAAAGCGGACTCCCATCTAAGCCGTGCATGGTGATACACCTATCCAATGGTAACTGTGGAATGCCTAAGGCCTTAGCCCAAGTTAAATCCATAAAGTTTCCTGCAGCTCCACTGTCAACAAAAGCCGACACCAAAGAACTGAGGCTGCCAAAGGAAACCTTAACTGGAACTAAAAGAGAGTTATTCGAGGAGATAAGCTGCAGACCTAGGTGAACCCCCTCACAATTCACCTGGTCAAGGCGTTTCCCGACTTGTTCGGACAATTACGAGCAAAATGTCCCTTACCACCACAGTACAAACAAAGACCGGAATTTTGCCTTCTGTTTTTTTCCTCAGGAGACAGCCGGGAGAGACCCATCTGCATGGGCTCTTCAATGTCCTCAGGAATGGAATAAACACAAGGACTAGACCTTACAGTTGTTCCTCTTTCAGCCCTCTGCTCTCTGAGGCGACGATCAATCTTAATAGAAAGCTCCATGAGTTTATCGAGAGTCTCAGGAGCGGGGTACTGGAGGAGACTGTCTTTAATAAACTCTGATAAACCGAGGCGAAACTGACTGCGCAGGGCTGGGTCATTCCAGCCACAGTCGTTCGACCAACGGCGAAACTCGGTACAATAAACCTCTGCAGGATTTCTACCTTGTTTGAGAGCGCGCAGCGGACTTTCAGCGGACGCCTCTCTATCTGGGTCATCATACAAAAGCCCTAAAGACTTAAAGAAAGCGTCTACTGACAACAACGCAGGATCCTCTGCTCTTAAACCAAATGCCCAGGTCTGAGGATCCCCCTGGAGTAAAGAAATAATAATCCCAACCCGCTGAGATTCAGTACCAGAGGAAGTAGGTCTTAAACGAAAATAAAGTTTACAGGACTCTTTAAAATTAAAAAAATCTTTTCTATCACCAGAAAAACGGTCGGGCAAATGCATCTTTGGTTCAGGGACTACCTTTGGGGAGGCTCGCAAAAGATCTTCCTGCGACCTCACCCGAAGAGAAAGATCCTGAACCATCTGAGTAAGTTCTTGAATCTGATTGACTAAGAGCTGGCCAGGATTTGGCCCTAAACCTGTCGGATTCATGAGGCCAAAAAACTTTAACAAAAACTGAATGAGAAAAAATTAAACCCTGTTTAATTTTAATTTTTTGGTTTGGCCAGTAATAATGTTATGATTCCAGCACTCTGGTCTGAGGAGATCTTATTGCGAGGACCGGAGCACTGGAACGTAATGCTGGGGAAGGGAGCGGGAATGGAAAATAGCCCCTCGCGCCCTAACTCCGTTGTCTCGCCCGTTCTGTCAGAAATCCCCTGCGAGACTATGGTTGCTTGAGCCCATGGCAGCCGCGTTTGAAGGGCGGATTATGTCTGCCCAACTCCGATGCCCCCTCAGGTCTTAATGGGAGACAAAGGGAAATCCGAGACAGGGTGATAACAAGGGGCCCTCTGACTAAATAACCAGGCCAGGGGCTACAAGAAACTAAAAACTAGAATATGTGCGGAAAAACCGCCAGGGAAAAGGACAACCAAAATATCCACTTGTCCACTCTCCTACCCGGCACCGCCGAGTTCCGGAGAGGACTTGTGGAAGCGGAACCCTCCGCAAATGCTCCGAAACAGAATATAAAGAATATATAACTCACGAACACCACACGATATTCTCTGGTGATCGTTGAGGACAACAGGGGACCAAACGACTTCTTGGGATGAGATGACAACTCCAAGATACAGAACTTCTGAGGACAGGAATGACCGGATACAGCAGGACAGGAACAGACGTTCAGCAAACCAAAGCAGCATGCAGGAAGCTATTACCGGCGTCTGTGTGCAGCACTGAGCAGGTATTTAGCAGCGAGTCCTCCAATCAGAAGCTTGGAGCCTGATTAACAAGATGCCGTGCAGCTGGCTTGCTGCACGAGCAGAAGACCAAATGTGAAAGTTTCAACTGATTAGATTGACCCTGCAACGGGGAGCGCGGTCCGCCCGTGGCGTCCCCGTTGCTAGGGTCCATGCGGCTCAGTGTTACTAGGGAGCCGGCGGCTAAGCGCGCACGGCGTCCCAGCATTGCTAGGGACCCGGCGGCTCGCACGCCTTGCGTCACTAGTTGCTAGGCGCCGGGCCGCAAGGACGTCGCGGACCACAGCGCCTAACAGGCGTCTTCTAAACGGCCGCTACTTCCTCACAATCCACCACCATTCCAGACACTTCCTCTGAGGAGGATGGCGCATACACTGACCCCACAGACACTGATTCTGTTGCTTCAGATGGGGAGGGATGGTCACAGGTGGATGTCCCTGATTTGATTGAGGCTATCAGGCTGATTCTTCAAATTTCTGATGAACCAGAACCTGAGCCTGTGTCTAAAAATCCGGACAGATTTAAACGTAATAAAGTGGCTAAACAAGTTTTGCCTCATTCTCAACACCTGGCTGACATACGTCAGGAATCCTGGGAAAATCCAGGAACAAAATTCACGCCGCATAAGAAAATGTTTGCTCGCTACCCTCTCTCTGCGGAGCTATGTAAAAATTGGGAAACTCCTCCACCGGTAGATTCTCATGTGGCACGGATGATAGTTTCCCCAGCTCTGCCAGTGACTACCGTCACCTCTCTGAAGAAACCGACGGATAGATGTGTGGAGGGTTGTTTAAATGTGATTTACACCCTAACAGGGGCTGTGCATAGGCCAACCATTGCAGCGACATGGGCTGCTGAAGCTGTTGAAGCATGGGCTCAGGAGCTGGAGGCAGAGCTACCTTCCAATGTTTCTGTTCATGCTAGACAATGTCTCTCATATATTACCATGGCTTCTCATTATCTTAAGGAGTCGGCTTCCGATGCCGGGGTGCTGACGGCCAAGGCTGCGACTACGTCCATCTTAGTTCGACGTATCCTTTGGTTGAGATCCTTCTGTGGATCTGGATTCTAAGAAAACCCTGGAGGTACTTCCTTTCAAGGGAGACATTCTTTTCGGAGAAAACCTCAATAAAATCGTGGCTGACTTAGCTTCTGATAAAACTCTTGCCTACCGAGTACGGCACCCTCGGCGCCGAAGGATAAAAGTACCTTCTCTCGCTCCTTTCATCCTCTAGGAAAGGCAAAAGGTCACGCGTACCCAAAACAAGCTCGTGCTGTCACGATCCGGACTACTGGACATTATTTCTTACCTTTCAGGTGTCTTCTGAGGCCGGCTCAGTGTTCCAGTGCCGGGTCTCAGTCATGTCATTAATGTCCTTATTTCATATTTTCTGCCTATTATTATGTAGCTGCTGTTACAGGGAACTCTTATATGGAATGGCGATCCTGTCTCATCGCGGCCTCCGCCGCCATTACCGGACTCTCAGCATTGGGATGACTCTGCATAGCATTCACTGACGGATGCGGCCCCTGCCGCCTTTGCTGCGCTCCCAGTGTGAGGACGGATCTCCTGGCGTCTCCTGTCAGCCGCGGCCGCTTGACGCAATCATGATGTTAAGTGCTACGGTTCTGTGCGGCGCCTCTCGCCTGTTGTAGCTGTTGCCGCTGGCGCCGGGAGCATACTGTACAGTTGTGACTTTCTCTGGGTTCTGAGGCCGCTGCCGCAATTACTGTGATAGTTCCATATAGAACTACAAGCCGGGTTTCCCTCCAAGAATCAGTATGGGCGCAGCCATGTTGGTTCTGATCATGTGATACTGTTTCTACCAATCCATAGTCCTGCTGAGCTCATCCTGATTGCTGATCCAATCCCTGCACTGCTGAGGGTATAAAGAGACTGATCCTAGACCAGGAAATCGTCAGTGCTTTGGTTGTCATCACCAAGTGTTTCATGTCTATGCTCTCTGAGTTTCTAACTGTGTTCCAGGTATTCCAGCTCCTGAAGTCTCCAGTTCTCTAGAGACCTGCACCAATCACCACCCTGCGGTGCCAGCCTGACTTCCTAGCAATCCTAGTGTATTCTGCAGTCGGCAGTACTTCATTTAACACCAGCTTCCAGCATTGGGCGTCCAGTGGTGTTCAGCTACCTATTATCATCGGTGCTCCATCATCGGTGTTCAGGACATTTACAGTATCAAGTCATCTATTTCTCAAGTCTTCGATCTCTAGCATCTACAGTACTATTCAACTTCATTGTCCATTACATCCGGATCTGCATTTCTTCACAGTTCTTCAAACATCCGTCTCATCCGGGAAAACCGGCAGTTTACAAACTCCATTTATTCTGCATTACGTTCAGCCTCTGTATTCCATCTGCTGACCAGTTCCAGCTCTCATCTAATCTACAGCACCCAGGTGTTGGTAAGGACTGACCATATCCTTATTTCCCGAGCTAGTCTTGTGTGGATACCATACCCAGGGGAAAGTTACAGCTACTACTGTTGTGGAACTATGTACTGTTTTTAATAATTTCTCATACCATACTATACAACTGCCGGTGTATCATCAGAACTGTGTTTGAATAAATAAGACTTTATTTTATCTCTGTTGTCGTGGTCACATCTTCGGGCATTGGTGGTAGAAGTCATATATGTCTAAGAGTCCTATTCAGCCACCCAGATTCACCTTCACACCAGCCCCCACAACTGAGGTAGCCTCACACCAACACCAGCCCTCAGTTGTGACACGTACTTCCAAACCTGCTAAGCCCAGACCCAAGCGGGCATGGGTTGCCCGTCAGCCTGCTTCCAAAACAGACAAGCCTGCCGCATGACGGGGTGGGCCTCCCTTTGGGGGATCCCAGGGTGGGGGGCCGACTTCTAGGATTTACCCAGGAATGGTTGAAGACCCCTTCCGATGCCTGGGTACGGGAAGTCATCACTCGAGGTTATGCCGTATCCTTCAAGAATCATCCCCCTCATCGATTTTGCCTGACAGATGTCCCTTCGGATCCGGTGAAGGCAAAAAAATCTTAATTTGGTGGTACAGTCCCTCCTGGACACAGGAGTGGTAGTACAGGTGCCTTTGGTTCAGAGTGGCAAGAGGTACTATTCACCGCTGTTCTAGTCCCGAAACCGAACGGGTCCTCGCGGCCCATTCTCAATCTCAAGTCTTTGAACAAGTATGTGAGGGTCTCCAAGTTTCATATGTAAACTCTATGCTCTATTGTTCTGGCCTTGGAGCCTGGGGACTATATGGTCTCCCTGGACATACAGGATGCCTACCTGCATATTCCTATTGCAATGTCACATCAGCAGTACCTGAGGTTTGTGGTGGGCAACCTTCATTACCAGTTTCGGGCGTTATCTTTTGGTTTGGCCACGGCTCCGCAGGTATTCACCAAAGTCATGGCGGTAATGACGGCTGTGCTACGCCGTCAGGGGATCAGGATCCTCCCGTATCTAGACGACTTGCTGATCCTGGCAAACTCCCAAGAAATTCTCCTACATCATTTGGATGTGACATTCCAGTTTATGAAAACTCACGGGTGGCTCATCAACTGGAAGAAATCTTCCCTGGTCCCTGCTCAGAGCATGGTATGCCTGGGGGCATTGTTGGACACTCACAACCAGCGGTTGTTCTTGTCTCAGGAGAAGATCCTGAAACTTCAGGACAAGATTCAATGCTTCCTATGTCGTCCACAAGTGTCGATACATTCGGCAATGCAAGTACTGGGTCTCATGGTGTCGGCCTTCGACATGGTGGAGTACGCTCAATTCCATTCCCGCCCTCTACAGAAGTTGATTCTGGCCAAGTGGGACGGCCTGCCTCACCGGATCAGGTCTCCTTGTCTCTGGAGGTCCATCTGTCACTGAGCTGGTGTCTTCGGGACTACCAATTGAGCGGGGGTTGTCCCTTCTGGATCTCCAACTGGGTCCTTCTGATGACGGATGCCAGTCTGAGGGGTTGGGGTGCAGTGTTGGAACAACACTCTCTTCAGGGTCGGTGAACCAAGGAGGAGTCTCTCCTCCTGATAAACATTCTGGAACTGCGGGCGGTGTTCAATGCACTGAACTTGGCCCAGCATTTGATACAGAATAGACCTGTTCAAGAATAATCAGACAATGCCACCATGGTGGCGTACATAAATCATCAGGGCGGCACTCGAAGCCGCATGGCGATGAGGGAAGTATCAAGGATTCTTCAATGGGCGGAATGCCATATCGGCAGTATTCATTCCGGGGGTACTCAACTGGGAAGCGAACTTTCTCAGTCAGGACGTACACGCCAGAGAGTGGAGCCTCCATCCAGAAGTATTTCAACTCCTTGTGGACAAGTAGGGCCTTCCAGATTTGAACTTGATGGCGTCTCGACACAATCACAAGGTTCCAGTCTTCAGCGCAAGGACAAGGGTTCCTCAAGCGGCATTCATAGATGCACTGGCCATCTCATGGAGCTTTCAGCTACCATATGTGTTCCCTCCGGTGTTGCTCCTGCCCAGAGAACTAAGGAAGTTCAAACAAGAAGGAGGAACCCTGCTTCTGATCCCTCCGGCGTGGCCCAGACGGCACTGGTTCTCAGATCTACAGGGTCTATTGATAGAGCGTCCCCTTCTACTTCCACAAATACCAGACCTCCTCGATCAGGGCCCTTGTGTATACCAGGATTTGGCCCGACCGGCTTTCACGGCGTGGCTCTTGAAGCTTCCGTCTTGAGGGCCAAGGGTTTTTATGAGGTGGTCATTCAGACTATGTTGAAGGCCCGTAAGCCAGCTTCTGCTCGGATCTACCACAGGGTCTGGAATTCTTACTTTGCTTGGTGTGCATCTAACAATCATGATGCTTCCAAGTTTAGTATGGCCAAACTTTTGGCCTTCCTACAACAGGGCCTGGACTTGCGCATCTGCAGTCCTTAAATGGCTTTCCCTTAAGGTTTTGTTTTTGCTGGCTATTGCCTCTGCTAGAAGGGTCTCGGAATTAGGTGCCTTATCCTGTAAGTCCCCCTATCTGATTTTTCACTGTGACCGGGCTGTTCTTAGAACGCGCCCTGGTTATTTGCCTAAGGAGGTGTCTTCCTTCCACCTTAACCAGGAGATTTTAGTTCCGACCTTTAGTTCTCCTGAGTTGTCCTTCAAAGAGTGGTCTTTTGATGATTCTCTCTTTGTGCTGTTTGGATTTCACAAACGTGGCTGGCCTGCTAACAAGCAGACCTTGGCCAGATGGATTAGAATGGTGATTGCACATGCTTATGTACAGGCTGGCCTTCCAGCTCCTGCTACCATCAAAGCCCATTCTACTCGGTTTGTTGGACCCTCTTGGGCGGCCCGCCGTGGTGCGACCCTTGAACAATTGTGCAAGGGGGCTACGTGGTCCTCAGTGAACACGTTCATAAGGTTCTATGCCTTCGATACTTTCGCCTCCCAGGATGCTTCCTTTGGACGCCGGGTTCTTGTGCCCGCTACAGTGCGTCCCCTCCCATAAGGAACTGCTTTAGGACATCCCGATGTTAATCCTTGTGGAGTCCAGTGTGCCCCGCAGCAGAAAATTTGATTCATGGTAAGAACTTACCGTTGTTAAATCTCTTTCTGCGATGTACACTGGGCTCCACAAGGCGCCCACCCAGATGCACTTTGCTTCTTTAGATTGGTATGGCATTAGCCGCTGACACCCTCTCCAGTCGCGAGTGTGTGGTGTGTGTGGCTTCTAACGATTGTCGTCTCTGTTACCTGCTACTGCATTGGGCTGGTTAACGAAAACTGAGCTCCTGTGCACGGAGGCGGGGTTATAGAGGAGGTGGCGCTATGCATCTTGGGAAAAGTCAAAGATTTGAGCCTGTTGGTGCCTGAGATCAAGATCCTACTCTACACCCCGATGTTAATACTTGTGGAGCCCAGTGTACCTCGCAGAAAGAGATTTAACAATGGTAAGTTCTTACCATAAATCTCGTTATATGCCAGTAATATATAACATACCATTATCATATAGGTCCCATAGAAAAGGGTATTATGTCTGATAAAATGGCCCCTGTTCCCACCCTTGGAATTCCAACCCAGTCCATTATGTAAATAGCTTTTCTAATGAAAGATTTTCAGCAAAGTCTTTAGTGTGTATGCACTATACACTTTGTCAAAATCTTTTGAAATGAAAATCTCCTAGTGTGTATGGACTGGTATCTTGCATGCAAAATAAATAAATAAATAAATAAATATGCATGTTGAATTGCCAACATGTTTTTTTCCACATACTAAGTTATATGCCTTTTTTAGTTGCTCCCAACTCAGAATCAACCCCTATGTGTTCAACCCATTTATTTAGAATTCATGAAAAATATAAATACCTCAAATTAATTGGAAAATCCCAGAAAAAAAAAATCCAAATACATTCAGTATCTGACAACATATTCACTGAGAAATCTCTTGGATTTATTTTATACCATTCACATGCTACCATTCAGACACCTCTGATGCGGGCCCAAAATTGGGGGCATGGTTTCGTGGTAAGGGGCGTGGCTTCACGGCAAGCATCACGATCGCAAGCCATGCCCCCATTTTTGTCACTATGGGAGCATGGACAGCGCTAAGTGAGCTGCTGGCCATTCCTCCTGTCCCTCTCTGTCATGGAATAGATGCTGTGCGCATGTGCATAGCATCTATTCACCGCTACTTTGCTGAGACCAGCGAGTGACAAGGGGGATCTCCCAACTGCCCCCCCCCCCCCTTCCACTGCAGGACACTGTGACCCACTGGTGGGACAGGAGGACAGACCGTGAAAAGCGGGACGTGGGAGGTATGCATTCATATACGGGGTTCCCTAATGTTATAAATGAAATGTTATACTAGCAAGAGAAGTGCCCATGTAACTATTACTAGTCTGAGTTAGCTTCCGGAAAATATGTGTTACATAAATTGAGATCCCAGTTTAACTTCAAAAGCTTGTCAGTTTAGCAGCTTACAAACTAAAGACCACACAAACCTGAAACTTTAACGGCTGCAAAGAGGAAGCTATTTCTGGCAAAGCTATTTGCAATCCATGTCCACTTGTTCTATGATGAATATTCAGCATTTAAACAACATCTAAATCATTAAAACTTGTCATTAAAATGCAGACGCCTTGATCTTTTGCCATTCTTAGTTATTTTAGTACAATATGTTTAATTTAAACCATTAGGTACAAAGACTTTTTTCACAGACTGTTAATTTTCTGCACTGTTTTCGGAGGACACTGCATGAGGCACCTCTCATTAGCTTCCTTATTGGTATATGTGAATATTATGGCATAGCATCATTAAGTCTGGCACAGTTTTATTCCACTTTCAGCAGTATTTGTTAACCTATTCGTTCCAACTCTCATTAAGGCTCTTTCACACCAGATGGTTATATGCTAGCAAGGGAAAATAAGTCAGATTGTAGAAAATGAACACTTTCATGTAGGTTGCTGGTGAGATTCTACATTTGACCACATGCTTTATTGCATCCCCCTGTTCCTTAGAAGTAAAGTAATGTGACAAAATGACCCACCAATGTTACTTTGATGTCAGAGGAGACTGGCAGTCTGAAAATGAACGTGTTTTTTTTTCTAAAACTAAATGACGAGCAATGTACTAATGTTCTCAGGTCTTAAAGTATTTTACATCAATTTGCTACTGGAAGACTTTCAGAAAAGTTTAAGAGACAAAGTGTGATGAGCAGAGGAAGAACATATGTCTCAACTCCACAGAGCTCTGCCAAATTTAACATTCATATAGTCCAAGAAACTGCTTATAAGTGGGTGTCCATATTTCCATCAGTACACTTTATGCTGGGGGAAATTGTAAATCCTTAATCAAGTCAACCAAATATAAAGTCAACTTTCAACGTGCCAACATTTTTCTTCTTGCATGGCCAATATTTACCTATACTTTACCAGATAATTAGATTTCTTTAAAATCTAAACAGATATGATTGCATCTCTGGGGAAATATCTTATATGTAACATATTTTGATGCATATACTGTACAGTATTCAGTTGTATGCACATAGAAATACATCCGGCTGTACATCAGTAGCATTGGATATGTCAGGCCTATAAAAAACACGCTCTCTTGTATAGTTATATATTTACATCTATATTATATACTATAAAAAACACACCTACGCATATCTCTACCTATAGCATACAGCAGTGGCCAGTATAACATATGTCCCATTTAGAATGTAGAGAGAATCATATGCCAAATAGCTTAGACTGTCCACATTAAATAAAAGTATTCCTTACATTACTTTATATGGATTACAAAGAGAGTAATGTTACCAATAGCCTTGTCTGGTCATACAGCTTGGAATAGTTTATATGACAGGTAAGAATGAGTTGAAATTTTGATAATGAAGAAACAGTCACTGTTAGTTATATGTTATTATGGCCTAGATGGGAAACCTTTGCATTCCAGCTGTTGTTGAACTACACATCCCAGCATGCCCTGCTACAGTTTTGGCATGGCGAAATAGCAAAACTGTAGCAGGGCATGCTGGGATGTGTAGTTCAACAACAGCTGGAGTGCCAATGTTCCCCATCACTGGCCTAGACTATGTAGAGAAGAATCCCAGTATGGGGATATGCATCTTTGGAGTAGTTGTTAGTTACCAACAAAACTTGTCAGACCCTTTTCCGCTATAATGGCTTTGATATTGCATTTATCTTTCTTATCACTGCTCCTCTAATAATTTGGATTATTGGACAAACATTGCATCATGGCCACAATTTAACCAACTTTAGGTATAAGGATTTGGGCTGCAAATTGCAAGACATTTTTGCTAATGGCAATTCCTCAATACTTTTGCTTACGGCAATTCCTCAATACTGATCCTCTAATAATTTGGACCATTGTACAAACATTGCATCATGGTCACATTTTAACTAGATTTATGTATAAGGATTTGGACTGGGAGACATTTTGCTAAAGGCGATTCCTCAGTACTCTTAGGAAGTTGTTAATGTAGATATTTTGTTACTACGAATGATTGTGAGGTCACATTAGGTACTGATAATTAACTTTTTGCACAGAAATTACAATGCTGCTAAAAGATCGCTCATAAGATCATAGAATTTTTTATATCTATTTTATTGAATCCATGTTTGTTCTATGGATGATGATGAATTATTATTGTTGTTGTTATTTTATTTTTAATTATGTTATACCTCATAAGGGTATACTTGTATAATTTCATTTAGTTTTTAGTGAATAAATATGTTTTGTGAATTAAGATCACTCCATGCCTTGATTACTATTTTGATTTAACTCATACCTAACTGATGGCAAATGCCATTAATTAAAAACGCTTCATTTTATTATTAATTTGGATGGTGACCACTTTCATTCTTTTATGAATTCTCTTTGATTGTTAAAGGTATGGCTGTCTAGTATTCATTTTTATTTTGACTCTTGTTTTAGCGCCACTAAGGGTTCAAGTTTCCAATAAATGCTACATTTATACCCACAAACAGTTGCAAACAGGTCTGGGGGCTTTTGTTATAGGCATTATAAGCAAATGGCAGGATTTCTGGCTGGTTTTCTAGCAGTTTTCCAAATCTTAACTTTGCAAATTTCACAAATGGTATTCCTCCCATGCAAAAAATTGGGATGATGATCTGTAATATGGTGATATGAAAATGAGCAGATTCTGAGCAGCTAGCTCTTTAGTAAATCTGACAGTTTTAAAACCGATAAGAAAAAAAATGGAAATGCAGCTTTGTCATAGTTTGCAGTTATTTGAACGGGATGTTGTTATGTGACCGGCCTCCCCCTGCATCCCGCACCCTCACAATCCCAACTGTCCACGACACCCATAGAGTGGGAATAGAACCAGTGGCGACCGCAGGTCACCACCTATCCTGCAAGGGGCTTGTTGCACTCCATCCCCCCACCCCGCCAGCATTCCAATTCTGGGATCACGACGAAGGTATGCTAACCGGCGGTCTCCTGACCACTGGTCATGCAATACACACCCATTTGAACTACAAGCTTCTCTTCTATTGCAGCAGCGACTTTTGAACTTCACATGCTAATACAAGGCTTCCATCTGGGCATAACCTAAAATGCTTTTCAATATTCCTGCCAGTCAGTACAAAATTTACTTATTGTCTTGAAATTCTTTAATTGGTTTTCATGTAGATCACTATAAATAATATCGTATATACCTAGTGCAAGAGTGTAATGCAGATTATTTCAGATGATTGTGGTAATTAATTTAAAAAAAAAAAATTGCCCCAATTGTAATTTTGTATAAAAATAAGTTTGTTTTGGGTATTTACAACATTAAGAACTGCTTCTCATTAAGTTTATTTTAGAATCTGAAAAAAAGGTTTAAATATCAGCAAATACTGTGCCTTTTTATAAATGACACATTATACATATTGTAGTGACATGCTGCACCAATATTTTTTGCCATTGTAAAACAGGATATCATTTTGTGTAAACAATGTTCTGCTGTATGATGTAGAAATTACTTTCTTTCAGATAAATTAAGTTTCAAGTGATAACATTCTCATGAACAAATAATACTATTTACCATTAACTAAATAACAACATATTTGTTTTCTTTCAATTCATACAAAGTCCCTAGAGACAATAACATTTACATGATGCATGCAACAAGTATCTGAAGATTATTTTTGACCTAATTTCTGTTAATGACCCATGTCTGTGTCATAAAACCCATCTGATTTAATTTCCTGGGGGTGTTTACTATAATTAAATCAGCACAAACGGCAATCTGCATAATAATCCCTTGAGGGCCAAAATGTGGACCCAATAATTAGCTGGAACATCTTGCCATTTCATCCACTTTTGTTTTAGAACAGACATAGGCTTTGCTATGGTTCCCAAAACTTACTTCTACATAGTTAGTATAACACGTTAAAGGTCATTTACAAACTACAATATATAATATTACATTTTTACATTCTTTTTCAAAACTACTGTTTGGTTTGTGTCTTGTTTCTGAATACCAAGGTACCTGTTGGACCATTTTTTTTTTCTCTTCAGGCAGAGCTCTTTGTGAAATAATACAAGCAAAAGGAGATGGAGAACTGGGCAGATGCACAGGTCCCCATGATCCTGAGGGCCTTGGAGCAGGAGTGGGTTTGGCCAAGGGGCATATACCTTCCTGGCTGGTGCCTCTGGAACTTCTTGGCAGGCAGGTAGAGAATGCTGGCTGTCTACTCTGTAAATTACACCCAATTAAAGTGGCCAGGCAGCTGTACCTGCATCCTAGCCAGTAGCAAGACACTGATTGGCTGTCAGCTTCCTGATTGGTAGATAGCTGGAGCTATCCACTAATCAGAGTGCAGCATTCTCTACCTGCCTGCAGCCAGAAAGTGAAGGCTGTCAGCTTGCTTTTTAGTGGATGGTTGGATCTATCCAGCAATCATAGTGCTGACAGCCATTCACTGTATGGAATCATGTGGAGAGATGGTGCGGGACCGCAGGAGGGGTAACATTTTTATTATTATTCATTCCTGTGAATAGCTGGGTAGGGGCCCCAATGCATTGCTTTGTCCAGTGCCTTCAATGTTGATTTAATCACCATTATGTGGGGGAAGTGAAAGACCGTGTTTGTCCCTGCATAATATAAGATTTAGGATACTGCTTAAGACTAGCTGTTTTCCCACCTGAAGAATACATATGTTAAATTTCAGCTTCCTAACAAATTGGGAAGTAAGATAATTAGTGATGAGTCAGTCAGTGAGTGAGTGAGAGATAAGGTAAAAAGTGACAGCACCATTTTTGTAGTTAATGAAATTCTACACACTTCATCCCCTTAGGAAAGGTTTATTAAAATTCTAATTACGTAGTTTTCCTATTTCCCACCTGAAGAATACATATGTTAAATTTCAGCTTTCTAATATATTGGGAAGTAAGAAAATTAGTGATGAATGAGTGAGTGAGTGTCACGGTCCGGCGGATCGGGTTCCGGGACCAGTGGTACTTACCTGTCCGGACGCTCTGGCGCGGTCCCTCCGGTGGGGGTGCGGGCTGCTGGCGAGGGGCACGACTTGCAGGCATATCTGGGAGGGGATGTCTCAGAGGCAGCAGCAAACGTTTGTGCAGCTTCCAGCTGCAGAGGTATGGGATGGGCGTCGCCGCATTGGAAGGATCAGCTAATCTAAAACACTCAGTCACCTGCAAGGTTTGCAAAACCAATGGGAAACAGTCTGCAGGTATAAATCTGGGGATTTCTGGGTAATAAATCGCCAGTGCAACGTCTCTCACACAGTACTGTGTGTGTGTGTCAATCTGCGCTCCACAGCCTTGAATCTACAGAATTCTGTTCCAGTTTCTCTGCAAGTTCCTAGAATTCCAGGCTTCCTCACTTCACTGACTGAATCCTCAGTTCTCAGCTCCAGAATAATCCTCTCAGAAGTCCTATGAAAAAGACTTTTATCCAGCCTGCCCGGTTTATCCTGTGGAAAGCTACCGACACCGAAACCCAAGCCACAACTCCGGATATTCAAAATCCAAGCCCCGTGACAGTTTGCACTGGCCCAATGGATCCGGAGGGAGCGCAAGGTTCCGGTACGGACCTTCTACACAGTATCGCTTCTCGTCTCGGGAATCTGGAAGAGTCCCAGCGTCAGTTGGCGCAATTTTTTCAAGGTATATCTACTCTGCAAGATTCCATGCAGGTCGACATTGCCAACATGGCCGCCAGTCGACGAACTGAATCTCAACAAGTTGCGCCTCCTCCAGTGCCGATGGTTGCGTCACCCTCATCCTTACGCATACCCACGCCCACCAAGTTTGACGGGAACTCGAAGATGTGTCGTGGGTTCTTGAATCAGTGTGAGATTCATTTCTCTCTGCAGCCTTTCAACTTCCCGTCCCAGAAAGCTAAAGTTGCTTATATAGTATCTCTCCTGGCAGGCTCTGCTCTGGACTGGGTGTCACCTCTGTGGGAAAGAGCCGATCCCCTACTTGATAATTACTCTGAATTCCTAGTCTCTTTCCGGAAGATTTTTGATGAACCCGGAAGGACCACTTCGGCTTCTATTGAGATAATGCGTCTTCGGCAAGGGAACCGGACCGTCGGTCAGTACGCAGTACAGTTTCAGACCTATGCCTCTGAACTCCGGTGGAACGAGGAAGCATTAGTAGCCGCCTTCTGGAGTGGTCTAGCAGAGAAAATTAAGGATGAACTGGCTACCAGGGATTTACCACCCAAGTTGGACGATCTGATTTCCCTGTGTACCAAGGTGGATCTGCGCTTCTGAGAGCGACAATTGGAAAAGAATCGAGGGGAATGTCCGAGATTCCATCCTCTGCCACCTCCTTCTACCTCTCCACCTGAGGTGACTCAAGATGAGCCTATGCAAGTTAATAGGGCTCGCCTCACGCCTGAGGAACGTCAAAGGAGACGCAGGGAGAACTTGTGTCTGTATTGCGGAGCTTCCGGCCACTTGGTGGCTTCCTGCACTCAGCGTCCGGGAAACTAGACCTCCTAACCAGCCGTGTAGACACTAGGTTAGGAGTGTTGAATTCGTCTCCATCTCCCACTGAACCAGCCTTTGACGTTACCTTGACCTTGCTGCAGGGTCCTAAAAATTTCCATTCTCTTCTAGATTCGGAAGCCACTGGGAATTTCGTCACAGCAGATGTGGTGCAGCAATTTCAGATACCTACAGTCAAGCTTCCTCATCCGATTTCTCTTTCCGCTGTGGACGGTAGCAGAATATCCAATGGAATTGTCACCCAACAGACTCTCCCTCTTCAGTTATGTGTAGGAGCACTCCATAAGGAGTTACTTAATTTCTTAGTTATTCCAAAGGCTACTCATGATATTGTTTTAGGGCTTCCTTGGCTCCAGAGGCACAACCCAAGAATTAATTGGGAAAATATGCAAGTTTTGGCTTGGGGAGAGACCTGTTCCTGTTCCTGTCTTCCTTGTATCAAACCTCTGAATAAATGCAACCTGGAATCTCATCCTCTAATTCCGCCTCAGTATTCTTCTTATTCCGATGTCTTTAGCAAGCAAGCAGCAGAGTTATTCCTCCTCACAGATCCTGGGACTGTCCTATTGATCTTCTACCTGGGAAAACACCTCCTAGGGGGCGAGTATACCCTCTCTCGGCTCCTGAGACAGAATCCATGTCGGAGTACATTAAGGAAAATCTGGCCAGAGGGTTCATCCGGCCTTCCACGTCCCCGGCCGGTGCAGGGTTTTTCTTTGTACAGAAAAAAGATGGAGGTCTTCACCCTTGCATCGATTACCGGGGTTTAAATGAAATAACAATCAAAAATCGTTACCCATTACCCCTGATCTCGGAGCTTTTTGATCGAGTTAAGGGTGCTTCAATCATCTCCAAATTAGATCTCAGAGGAGCATATAATCTGATCCGGATTAGAGTGGGTGATGAGTGGAAAACGGCCTTAAACACTCGAGATGGGCATTTCGATTATCAAGTTATGCGCTTCGGCCTTAGTAATGCGCCAGCTGTTTTCCAGAACTTTGTGAATGAAATCTTCAGAGATCTACTGTATAAATCGGTCGTAGTATATCTAGATGACATCTTGATTTTCTCGTCCTCTATGGAAGACCATCGTTTGCAAGTTCAAGAGGTGCTTAAGAGACTGCTGCAACACCACTTATACTGCCGGCTTGAAAAATGTGTTTTCGAACAGCTTTCTATGCCTTTCCTGGGGTACATAATTTCAGGCTCTGGGTTGGAGATGGACCCAGCCAAGGTACAAGCGATCCTCTTTTGGCCCAAACCCAACACTCTTAAATCTATACAGCGATTCTTGGGCTTTGCAAACTTCTATCGAAGATTTATCAAGGGATTCTCTGCTATAGTGGCTCCTATCACCGCTCTTACCCGGAAGGAGGCTAATCCTAGGGAATGGTCACCAGCGGCTGAAGCAGCGTTCCTACACTTGAAACAGGCCTTCGCTACGGCTCCGGTTCTAAGGCAACCTGATACCAACAAAGCCTTTGTATTGGAGGTTGACGCTTCTGCCAACGCTGTGGGAGCAGTCCTCTCCCAGAGGTCGGAGGATAACAAGTTGCATCCATGCGGATTCTTTTCCAAAAAATTTCTTCCAGCGGAGAGGAATTATACTATAGGGGAACAAGAACTTTTGTCCGTAAAGTTAGCTCTAGAAGAGTGGCGGTATCTCTTGGAGGGAGCCAAATTCCCCATCTCTATTTTCACTGATCATAAGAACCTAATCTTCCTCAGGAATATCCAGTGTCTGAACCCTCGCTTAGCTCGGTGGGCTATGTTCTTCACCAGATTCAACTTTGTTCTTACTTTTAGACCCGGGGCTCAAAACCAATAAGCAGATGCTCTCTCTCCCGGTCCTAGTCCTCAGATAACTCTAAGGACTCACCTCCTCCTCAGCCGGTATTAGAGACTCGAAATTTTGCTTCGACTAAAATTCAACCCCCAGTGGGGAGGGTGTTCGTTCCTCTCTCTCTCCGGAAGAGGTTGTTATCCTGGGCTCATTCTTCACGGTTTTCCAGTTATGCTGGAGTCCACAAGACGACCGAATTAATTCAGCGCTCTTATTGGTGGCCTTCTTTAAAGTCTGATGTCTCTACCTTCATTGCCTCCTATACCAAATGTGCACAACACAAGATCCTTCGACAACGTCCCGTTGGGCAATTGTCTCCGTTAGCTGTTCCCAAGTTGCCTTGGACACATCTTTCTATGGACTTTGTCACAGATTTACCCGCCTCTAAAGGGTACACAACCATTTGGGTAGTTGTCGATCGCTTCTCCAAGATGGCTCGATTTGTACCCCTCAAGGGTCTTCCTTCGGCACCTGAATTAGCACAGCTCTTCATCTCAGAAATCTTCAGATTCCATGGTCTGCCAACCGAGATAGTTTCCGATCGCGGAATCCAGTTCGTGGCCAGGTTTTGGAGAGCTCTCTGCACAGCTTTACAAATTCAACTAAAATTTTCGACAGCGTATCATCCTCAGACCAACGAGAGCATGGAAAGAGTCAACCAGGATTTGGAGACCTTCCTCAGAATTCATGTCTCTTCCTCCCAGGATGACTGGTTCTAACATCTGCCATGGGCAGAATTTGCTCATAACAATTCCTACCACTCTTCCACAGGTCATACTCCCTTCTTCACAGTATATGGGTTACATCCCCGGGTTCCTCAGTTCTTGTCTCTACCCAATCTGGATCTTCCTGCAGTACAAAAAACTTTTAAGGAACTCTCCAGAATTTGGAAAATAGTTAATCAAAATCTACGAAAGACATCCATCCGTTATAAATTCTGGGCGGATAAGAAAAGAAGAATTGCACCTAAACTATCTGTAGGTGATCAAGTTTGGCTCTCAACTCGTAACTTGAGGTTACGTGTTCCATCTATGAAATTTGCTCCTCGCTACATCGGTCCCTTCCCAGTGGAACAGGTGATCAGCCCAGTAACTTACAAACTTAAGTTACCTTCCTATTTAAGAGTCTTCCCAACCTTCCATATCTCGCTTCTAAAACCCCTAATTTTAAACAAGTTCTGCAAAATTCTTCCCCGTTCTCCAAGAGTGGTCACAGACATGGGGTCGAATTCGAGGTTAAGAAGGTCCTTGATTCCCGGATGCGACACGGTCGTCTACAATATCTCCTGGACTGGAAGGGGTGTGGTCCTGAGGAGCGTTCTTGGGACGATCCATCAGATATACACGCCCCTGCGTTGCTTCACAAGTTTCATGAAGAGACTCCCAGCAAGCCTGGTGGCTGTCCAGTGGCCATCCCTAAAAGGGGGGGTAATGTCACGGTCCGGCGGATCGGGTTCCGGGACCAGCGGTACTTACCTGTCCGGACGCTCTGGCGCGGTCCCTCCGGTGGGGGTGCGGGCTGCTGGCGAGGGGCACGACTTGCAGGCATATCTGGGAGGAGATGTCTCAGAGGCAGCAGCAAACGTTTGTGCAGCTTCCAGCTGCAGAGGTATGGGATGGGCGTCGCCGCCTTGGAAGGATCAGCTAATCTAAAACACTCAGTCACCTGCAAGGTTTGCAAAACCAATGGGAAACAGTCTGCAGGTATAAATCTGGGGATTTCTGGGTAAGAAATCGCCAGTGCAACGTCTCTCACACAGTACTGTGTGTGTGTGTCAATCTGCGCTCCACAGCCTTGAATCTACAGAATTCTGTTCCAGTTTCTCTGCAAGTTCCTAGAATTCCAGGCTTCTTCACTTCACTGACTGAATCCTCAGTTCTCAGCTCCAGCATAATCCTCTCAGAAGTCCTATGAAAAAGACTTTTATCCAGCCTGCCCGGTTTATCCTGTGGAAAGCTACCGACACCGAAACCCAAGCCACAACTCTGGATATTCAAAATCCAAGCCCCGGGACAGTGAGTGAGTGAGTGAGTGTGTGAGGGCTTACGCATTTATAGATATATAGATGAATTTAATATACGTGTGCCCATTATAAGGTTTGAGTGGAACGTGTAAAATACATTTTTAAATGATAATTGGAGTCCTCATTTTTACCATCACTGAGGATGTGGAAAAATAAGTTAATATGAGGTAAGAAAAATGCCATGTGTAACTGGAAATTATTTCTTGAATCTCACTGAAATAATCTCATCCTGCAGAAATTAAATCTCACACTGTTTTTCACATGGGTACATACTGTAGTGTGCTACACTCATGCACCTAGCCTGCACTCAGCAAAATTTTTTAAATATTGTGTTCTATACAGCTCTTCCATTCAGATGATGCAAGGTATGGTAACCCTGCAGATGTCACCATTTACATAATAAGTAAAATACAATGAACATTGCATAAAATCAGGATTATTTGCACAAAAAAGGAGCAGATATCTGTTACTTATAATGAGGATGGCACATTTTGACCCATTAATAAATGACCCTTACAGTATTGTGTGTGTGTGTGTGTGTGTGTGTGTGTGTGTGTGTGTGTGTGTGTGTGTGTGTGTGTGTGTGTGTGTGTGATGTATTTTCTTTTACATTTGTTCATATTACTCAAAACAGAATACATTAGGCTTCTTAAACACAGTTATTATGCATTTTTTGACTCTAGCATGCTCACTGTGGACAAACTGCTTAAATATTTCTCCCCGAATTTTGCTGACTTAATGCAGTTCACGCACTGTGTACACAGATGCATCCCTGTGTTGCACCCCCAGTGACGTCAGCTGCCAAGCAATGGCAATCAAAGTTCACTGTGTGCTTTGATTACAGTTGCTTGGCAACTGAAATCATTGGGGGTGCCGTGTGACACAGGTGCTCTTCTGACACTAGCGGGGTTCCAGAACGGGATTCGGCACGTCTCTTTGAGCACTGGGTGAGGATTTATAATGTGAGAGTTTGTTAATGTATGTTGTCCTGACGAAAATTTATACCCAGATTTGTGCAGCACAATGGAGGTGGTGGAACTAGTTCCCCCTACCATTACAGGTTATAGAACTCAGTTCCACCTCGTTCTCCCCCACTTTAACCCCTGCTCCACACTGTCATTTTTCAAACACAGCCTGTAACATGACAGTTAGGAGCTCATTGGCTGGTACTTTACCGGTGGCTTCTTTGTTTGTTTGTTTGTTTGTCTGTCTGGTTATGCATTCAGACACCCCTGCCCCAATTGGGATGAAACTAATGCAAGGTGGCACAGTTAGAATCCTTGGCCAGGTTTTAGAGTGGTTAGAGTCCCAGTTGGACCTCCTGTTGGTGT
Organism: Pseudophryne corroboree; assembly: GCF_028390025.1. Lineage (NCBI taxonomy): Eukaryota > Metazoa > Chordata > Amphibia > Anura > Myobatrachidae > Pseudophryne > Pseudophryne corroboree. The sequence goes on along the minus strand of NC_086447.1, from coordinate 434,439,875 downwards.
ACGCTGGGCAAACTTTGACCCAGGGAGTTTGTTCTGAGCCTTCCACAGGATGGATTTGAATGAAAACTTGGTCACACATATTTGCAAACGCATGTTTAGCTGCTGAGCTACTTCACGGCTTCTCTGATATCAGCAGGCCAAACACTACATAATAGCAGTGCCCACATAGGGCCATGTAATTTGTCTACAGTAAGGCCTCATGATAAAGGCTATTCCTAAAACACATCCAGACAGAGAGCTAACTAATGAATGGGAGCAGTATTTGGAAGGCATGCTGTTCCTTGTAGTGCTACTGGGAGATCCTGAGGGTGGCTCCCGGGTAAGTTATATCTCTGTCTGGATGTGTTTTAGTAATAGCCTTTATCATGAGGCCTTACTGTAGACAAATTACATGGCCCTATGTGGGCACTGCTATTATGTAGTGCTAGGACTGCTGATATCAGAGAAGCCGTGAAGTGACTCAGCAGCTAAACATGCGTTTGCAACATGTGTGACCAATTCTCGGAATTTCTATTACCAGATAGGTTCAGGTATGGTTACAGGTAATTTTTAGTGTGCTGGGGGGATACCAGGGGGTCAAAGCACCCCACCTCTCTGTCTGCTGTTTGTCTGTGACGCCTCCACCTTTCCAGCACCTGATATATAATTATCTCCAAGAATGACCGAGCAGCTGCCATTGTTTGCTTGTGTGAGAAAGGCATTGAATGGGAGCAGTATTTGGAAGGCATGCTCTTCCTTTTAGTGCTAATGGGAGAACCTGGGGATGGCTCCCAGGTAAGTTAGCTCTCTGTCTGGATGTGTTTCAGTAATAGCCTTTATCATGAGGCCTTACTGTAGACAAGTAGACAAATTACATGGTCCTATGTGGGCACTGCTATTATGTAGTGTTAGGAATGCTGATATCAGAGAAGCCGTGAAGTGGCTCAGCAGCTAAACATGTGTGACCAATTCTCTGAATCTCTATTACCAGATAGGTACAGGTATGGTTACAGGTAATTTTTAGTGTGCTTGGGGGATACCGGGGGGGGGGGGGGAATAGCAACACTGATAACAGAAAGTTAACTTTAAACCCATCTCACATTGTAGAAGTGATTATAAAAGTTAACAGAAAGGAAAGCTGGGGATTAAGGCTACTGGTGACACCCCCTCCACCCCCCCTCCCCCTCCAAAAAAAAGGACACTGGGTACTGTTGGAAGAGATGCTAAGCTGCTAATTATTTTTTAGAATGTAGTCCATTAAATCCAACTTACTGATAACTTAAAAACTTGAAGATTTAAACCCAGGCAATGCAGGGTACTTCAGCTACCACACACAGATATACTACAAAATTATTACAGAGCACAGTAGGCAGAATATTATATCACCTTCAGAAGTCCTTTAATTTAAATAAAACATAACATGCAAATACTGTAGAAAGAATGGGCATAATATGGTGGACAATGGATACTTCCTATTTGCATTTCTATTGTGGAATGGCAGGTATACAAGCAGAGTCATCTGAATCTAGCACTGCAGATCCAGCCAGTATATAGTACATAAACATTATATATTATCACCAAGAAAAATGATCCAATCCTAAACATATTTAGGCCATGTACATAGTTGGAAGGGCACTTCCATTTGCACATTAAACATGGAACTTACCTACTTCCAGTTCCCACTCCTACATAACAGCCGGGCCCATATGGACAACTAATAACAATAAACTCAATAATAATGCTAATAAAATTATACAGTAATGCAGTAGTGTTTCATATATAACAAGGTCCATCATCTCACAGCCGCAACATCCAGTATGGCAGCTACTTCTGGTTGCGTTCCAGATCAGAATGGAGAAACTTCCGCTTTGTGTCCCAAAGCACATTGTCAACCAAATGATGCACACGTTACCATGTTATAATGAAAAAAGATATATAAGTGCCTCCTATGGATAGAGACATAAATAATATATAAGACTAGGTAAAAATGAATTACAATGAAAAAGGAGGCAGAGGGTCCATTAAACAGAATTTGGGAAGAGGTGAGGTGTGGTGGGCCCTCTGCTTCCTTTTTCATTGTAATTCATTTTTAAAGAGGATTCTGTAGTTCACTCTATAGTTTTTCAATTTGCTTATGCAAAAGTCTCTCTTCAGTAGACCTTTTCTCTAAGTCATCTATTGTCACAACTGAGGGCCTGAGCTGACGGGAGGCAGCCTCAGTTGTAGGGGCTGAGATGTAACGGAACCTGGGAGGTTGTATCAGACCCCTAGACATGTAAGTAACATGTAGAATAACTGCCCGAAGGCGTGACCACGACAACCAGGATAAAAGTCAATGATGTTTATTATGACAAACTCCGTAACACAGCAGCAGTAAAAGGAAACATAAAAGTCAACAGAGGATAAATACAATTCCTGGGTACTACAGGGTGGCAAGGGCCACAGGCACTGGTAGTGTGAGACAGTTCTTATAATCTTCTAGTTGGAAAGTCCTTACCAGGCCTGACTGTAGCAATGGAGAGAACCCAGGATCGTACCAGCTGATGTTCCAGGAAAGGCTGGGCTGCTGAAGGTAAAACGGCTGCTGTGGATACTGGCTGGAACCAGACTGTTGTTGGTACGGAGTAGATACTGGCTGGAACCAGTTAAATAATAAACGAACTTGAGAGCGATGAAATAATAATGAAGTTTGGAGTTTGAGAGCGGTGAAATAATAATGAAGTTTGGAGTTTGAGAGCGGTGAAATAATAATACCGGTGGAGAGTGGTAAACTGCAGAAAAGGACACCGGCCCTTTAAGAGAAGCTATACACTGCTGGAAGCTGGGCTGGAAGCAGGTGATTGTTTGAGAGCGGTGAAATAATAATACCGGTGGAGAGTGGTAAACTGCAGAAAGGACACCGGCCCTTTAAGAGAAGCTGTACACTGCTGGAAGCTGGGCTGGAAGCAGGTGATTGTTGTAGCTGGAAACAGGTGAGTCCAGAATGGATCGGAGAGTCAGGCTACACCGCAGATGGAATGCTGGTGCGGGTCTCTATAGCAGAAGTCTGGAGACAGGAGCTGGAACCTGGAAGACAACCACAGGAGAGAGACAAACTGGAACTAGGTTAGACAACCAAAGCACTGACGCCTTCCTTGCTCAGGCACAGCTTACTTATACCTGCAGCAAGGAAGGGGTTGGCTAGGCAATTATGCAAATCAACAATACAGACAGCAGATTGGTGGAAATGATCAGATGACAAAATCCAAGATGGCTGCGCCCATGCAGACACTTGGAGGGAAGTTTGGTTTGTAATCCATGTGAGAATTGAAGCAGCAATGGCGGCGCCGGCCACAGGAGACAGGAGACGCCAGACTGATGAATGCACATCCAAACCACGCGGGCACAGCGGAGGCCGCGGCTGACGTAATCGCCACTCTGACACTTTGCATGCAGAAACTCAGGGACGGCGGCGGAGGCCGCGGGAGACGCCATGCCAGATGTAATATGGCGTTTACTGTGACCGCGTCTCAGAGAGACAGGAGAGGATGCAGGAATGTAAACATCAGGATAACAGATGGGATCCGGTCCTGGAGCGCTGAGCCAGCCTTAGGAGGCATCTGAAGGGTAAGTAATGGCGTCCAGATACCCGGATCGTGACATCTATCTTCCCACCATATACTTTCATACAAAATTGTATGCATGCACTGTGGTCAAATTCGTCCAGGCTGATATAGCCATTTCCTGTTAGTCCTTGCATTATATCTCGACCAAAACCACTGTTAGTTTTGCCCTTTATTGACAATTTAGATATCTGTTTCTCTAGAACAGCACTTTATCTTAGCACCATGTCACAGAGAAATTTTGAAAACTTTAAATTACCTTCTTGCAACATATTTGCTTTACTTGTAGACTGTAGACTCCTGTCTTGGATTCGCAACTCTTTAGCTTGAACCTTTGTAGGCATCAGACTCCTTAAGGGAGCAAGCTTCTTTTTATTTCCCATCTTTATTTGCACTCAGCTTAAACACAGGAACAGCATTTGTTTTCACTGTATAACACTTTGCTTTCCATAGTAGTCTTAACATGGCAAAACAAAACTTGACGTGACACTGCAATTGTATGTATCATAGTAACTGTCTCTTTATTTGTCTTTGCAAAAGGGTACCTTTCTCTGAACCACAGCCAACTTTTAAGAGGCAACGAAAAACACTTGTTTTCAGCAGGTGAAATACACTTGGCTTTTCCTGCTGCACACTGATGCATGAATTTCACAAACAGTTGCTTTTGTTTGCAGAAATACTTAACTGTGTGAACACTTTTATTTTTTAACCTCCCCTAAAGAGAAAATAACCGTCCACTTAACACCTGTGATTTTAGCAAATTTTGCATTACCTTTTACAAGTTCACATGCAATTTTTCTGTTTATGGCTCTCATTCCGAGTTGTTCGCTCGCTAGCTGCTTTTAGCAGCATTGCAAACGCTAGGCTGCCGCCCTCTGGGAGTGTATCTTAGCTTAGCAGAATAGCGAAGATTAGCAGAATTGCTACTAAATCTTTTCTTGCAGTTTCTGAGTCGCTTCAGGCCTACTCCTAGATTGCGATCAGCTCGGTCCGTTTAGTTCCTGGTTTGACGTCACAAACACGCCCTGCGTTCGGCCAGCCACTCACCCGTTTCTCCAGACACTCCCGCGTTTTTCCCTGACACGCCTGCGTTTTTTAGCACACTCCCGGAAAACGCTCAGTTACCACCCAGAAACGCCCCTTTCCTGTCAATCACTCACCGATCAGCCGTGCGACTGAAAAGCGCAGCAGGATCAACAGTAAAACTGCCAAGTTTTTAGTTAAATAACTAAGCGTATGCGCGCTGCATACAATGCGCATGTGCATTTAGCAACAAATCGCAGCATAGTGAAAATCGGCAATGAGCGAACAACTCGGAATGACCACCCATATGCAGACGTATATTTCCACATATTTGTGAAACAACAATAGATTCTGAGTTGGACAGATCTGTTCTCTATCTCATTTTGGGTGGTATCGTATTACAGGAGATAAAACATTGGGAGCGAAAAATGCCCGTAATAAAACAGCTTTCCTCCCGAAATTTCCGGGGATTTGGTTTCATCTGGCGAGGCAGGTGAAACAAAATCCTTGATAAGCCACCACGATCTGCATTGTCAAAGCAGCACCAGGCTAGGGCTGCAGTGAGGGTGCCACGGCACAAGAGCCGGCACTCAACATTGTGACCAGGGGCGGGTAAGCCGAGGCAGTGCTGTGACCCACGTCCTCCTCTCTTTTGCTGCCCCCAGCGGTGGTCACATGATGGGGGAGCAGGATGTGCAGCATGTACTGGGAGCTGTCAGGAGCCAGCAGCCGATGCAGTAATAGAAAAACCCTGACAAGCCGCAGCTTGTGCCGAGTATTGGGGCTCATAGGATACCCCCGGGCGATATCATTACCCATGGGTAATTGGATATCCCCCTTTATGTGAAATATTCTGAAACTGGGCAGCAACCAGGTGGTACCATGCAATAGATGTGTCCCATTGTAGTGTCATGGTAACATTAAGGGAGTGTCATTGACTTGCAATACATGCTGTTCTAATTTGTGCTTACAGAGAAAGGAAGCTTCTGTCTGACTGATGTCTTGCACCTACCATGGAGCTGCTGCAAATGCCAATACTAATGATGATGATTGCATTGGTTAGTAACACTTAGTGTATAACTGTGGATGGCAAAACTTCCCATTTGAAGATGCACAGATTCTTGCATTAGCTGAACGGAATCCCCTCCCAAATCTAATTTTCTCTGCACATTTTACAGTGGTAAACCAATGTTACACTGCAGGTTGGACAGATGTAACATGTACCAAGGGAATTAGATTTGAGAGGGGCAAGTCCAAACATAAATTGCAACATGGTTTGTTCTAGATACAAAGTCACATGATATTTGCTTTACACTCAACTCAGAATCACGCCCTATGTGCAGGGAGGAAGAAAAATCTAGAGAGGCTCAATGTCTATGTACCAGATGTAATAGCGTCCGAGTTTGCCGGCAGTGCGGGATGCGCACAAACTCGGATGCTATTACATCTGGCCCCATATGTGTTAACATCAGTCCAACCTCCTACCATCACTTTCTTAAAATTATAGTTTTGTTTCTTTTCCCTTAAAGTACTGTTTAGTTTAGCAATGATTATGACTTACATTAATCATGAGAGTAAGAGGCAGGGGCGAATTGGGATGAAAAACCAGCCTGTGAAATTTATGGAAGCATCCCTAATGGGGGTGTGGTCTGATGAGGGGGTGGGGTCTGTTGAGGGGGGCAGGATCTCTCCTCATAGGGCCTGATTTTACGCAATTGCGGCCTTCCTTGCGTCTTTTGCTGCAATCATGTCTGAGACCTGGGGCAGATTGGGAACTAAAAGGTTTTGTAGAAGTGGCCCGAGATGGGCAGCACAAGAGGTGTAACATACCGTGTAGACATGGCAGCATCACTGGATGGCAGATTTGCTGTACTGCAGATATGGAATAACGGAATGAATGGGGACAATGCAGTGTACTGAGTGTGGTGGGCTTCCCTTCATGTTAGGGGTGTGGCCATATGACAACATACAAAACAGGCCCCACAGACACTTCGGCCTACCAGGAATCTTCCCGGTGAGCCCTATGGCCAAGCCGCCCCTGGTAAGAGGACATGTTTTTTGTTACTTGTGCATTTTTATTTGTGAGAAGCTTTTGTATTACATTTTGCATTTACTTATAACTGTCAAAGCACTATTCTCTCTTGTTTGTATGACTCTTCCTTGCATTATTATTTTGTGTTCAGATTGAATAATGCAAATTAGCATTTATTATTAATTCTGCCATGGCACATTTGCATGCTATGGTTAGGCATAAGAATACACAATTACATCTGAATTATGCTAGTGCAAATACCACTGCTTTGGTGTGGATACGGAATGGAAACGGAAACACAAGCAGATCCTCATGTAATACAGTTTTGGGGATACACAGTAAATAAAATCATCCTGTAAGGTTCACACAACTACAACTAATGTATATGAGGTAGATAATACGGTTGGCAATAAGCTGTTCTGCCAGGTAAAGGCATGTATATGGGCATAGCACTGATAAGGCCCTGTTACTGAGCAGAGTAGTGGTTGGTATTTCGAGCATAGGGTTGTATAATGTTATTCTAATAGCACAAGGCTGTTTGTAGTGGGCATTGGTCTACATTCAATGCCTAGTATTTCTTTCATTGTCATTATGTTTGTCATTTTTTGGCTATGAGCTGTTCTATATACAGCGCACTAATACCCCTTTTACACCGCCAGCATATAACACGGGTTATTGTACATGAGCGTGCATAACATAACCCGTGTTGCTGCTCAGTGTAAAAGGGCAGAGTTGGAATAATCCGGGTTGAGTGACCCAGTATTCCAACTCGGGTAGTTTGCAGGGTTGAACACGGGTTCAACCTGGCAAACTGTGCAGTGTAAATGGGAGCTGGATCGTATCGACCCTGCTTCCAATTTACAGAGAATGTATGGGCGGCGCTTGGAGATCATGTGATCTCCAAGCCCCGCCCCCACTGCGTCATCGGCCATGTCACCAACTCTGCAATAAGCCGGGTAGGAGGCAGCAGTGTGAAAGGGGACTGACGCAGGTCGCATCCGGGTAGCACCAGAGCCGGATTAAGACCATGGGGGGCCCGGGGTACTTAAGACAGTGGGGCCCCTATTCAATGGTGGGGGTGTGTGTGTGTGTATATATATATATATATATATATATATATACACACACACACCACACATATATATATATATTCACACACATATATATATATATATACACACATACACCCACACGTGTGTATATATATATATATATATATATATATATATATATACTAAGGCAAAGCAGTGGCACTCGCAGGTTTTGTGAAGAAATCAATACAGGACACGGCGGTCTCTGCTTTAAAGTTCAACGTTTCGATAATTTAATATCGTCATCAGGATAACAAATACAAATACAATAAACACAATATATGCTCACTCACCCACCACGTGCAGACCCTCACCGCGAGCGCCGGGTCCTCTGACGACACCCGCCTGCGTCGCGCACTTCCTGTGCGCCCGGCGGCTCACGCGGTAACCTAGCAACAAAAAAAACACATCGTGATTAACTGGACAAAGGAAACAAACACAATCTCCCGCAGGGAGATATACTGAGAGACACTGTAGTTGGACACAGTAAAGAGGCATAACGAGATTTCAGATCATAAGATAGTAAGATACATGGTCATTACAGTTCAGACCCTGATGATCATACAGATATCCTGTTGTAACATTGTGCCTGCAAGAAGAAAATAAAGGACACCATATGTACAAGAATGAAATTTATCGACAACTGGAGGATACCACAGTATACATGGAATTAACAGCTGATCCCACAATAAGATTCAACCAGGAACTGAAAGTGGTCTTGCAGCAAGCAGTGTCAGATGGAGTTATCTCAAACTCTCTCATGCAATCACTGATTCAAGAAAACCCTGTGGCCCCAGTCTTATATACTCTGCCGAAAATACACAAAAACCCAGTGACACCGCCCGGTCGCCCTATCATCTCGGCAAGAGACTCCATCTACTACAAGGTTTCCCAATACTTGGACACATTCCTTCAACCCATGGTTCAAGCACAGAGGACCTACTTAAAGGATACTACCACATTGATTACCCGCCTACAGAATTTACCAGTACTTCCTACAGATGCCTTTCTGTGTACTCTGGACATTGTCAGCCTATATACCAACATTCCCCACTCAGGTGGGTTGGAAGCAGTTTTCCGGCTCCTGTCAACTAGTTCCATCTACACGGGTCCAGATGTGACGTTCTTTCTGAAACTATTAGAACTGACCCTAAAAAGAAACTATTTTCTCTTTGATTCACGTTGGTTTGTCCAACAACAGGGCTGTGCAATGGGATCTTGCGTGGCACCAGCATTCGCAAACACGTACATGTTTGAGGTTGAGCAGCAGGCATTTTTTAGCGACAACAATGTGGCGAACAAAATTTTGTTCTTTACGCGCTACATTGATGACCTGCTACTTATTTGGACAGGAACAGAAGTTGAATTTTCTGATCTGATGCTAAGGGTCAATTCCACTGAAGGTACTATTCGATTTACCTACCAGATGAGCTCACAATCGGTGAACTATCTAGACGTCAGGATCTCCCTCTCGAATGGTAAACTATGTACGGGACTATATAAAAAGGACACAGATAGGAATACCATCTTACATGGAAGCAGTCAACATCCGTCTGCCACTAAGAATGGTCTCCCGTTTTCCCAGTTTCTAAGAATTCACCGCATTTCTGACGATTTGTCCGAGACTAACAAAGAAATTGATATCCTGATCAAACAGTTTGTCATGAGAGGATATAACTATAACAACTTGATAAAAGCAAAGAAGAAGGTATTAACCATTCCTCGTGCAGATACCCTTGTTCCGTCAGCGACCAAGACGAAACAACACCGGGACATTATTCCGTTCGTACAACGCTTCAACTCGGCCAGTCCTGCCATTGCCAAGGCGACGAAGAATCTTTGGCCTGTGGTCACTTCTGACCCAGACCTTCGGATGTTAAGTAACACCAAAATAATGGCTAGTTATACCAGAAATCGCAACCTGAAAGATTGGTTAGTCAAGAATGACATTTCAGGCAGAAAAGGTAGCGGTCCCAGCACGTTTCTCTCAAGGAAGTCAGGGTGTTATCGGTGCACTGGGTGCACCACATGTAGCTACATGGAACCTGGCAACTCGTTCCCCCACCCACATTCGGGGGAACGTATTGCCATCAGACAGGTGTTAACGTGCAGCAGCACACACGTGATATACATCATTCGCTGCCCGTGTGGTCTTCTTTATGTTGGGAAGACCACTAGGCAGTTTAAAGAGCGTATGGCACTACACAGGTCGGCTATTCGCAGTGCTTTAGAGGGCGGGAAAGGCGGCCTTAATCAACCAGTTGCCAGACATTTTAAACTCCTTAACCATGGCCTTGTGACACTCAGGTATAAAATTATTGACTCTGAGCCTAAACGACTCAGAGGGGGTGACAGAGGGAAAGCCCTCCTTCAGAGAGAAACACGCTGGATACACCGCCTGAACACGATCGCACCCAAAGGACTCAATGAATACCTTCCTCTGAATTGCTTTCTGTAAATGTCATGATTTGGTGCACACTCATGACCCAAAAACGTGTACACCATTCTGGGTGATTTTTCACCAGAAGGAGGTACACGACAGGGTCATGATGCCGTACATCAGTTAAGGGTATTTAGCATACTATTCACTTTACCCACATGCATGGATATGTATAGCCATATTGTTAGTTTTTCTCCTTTATTTTCTTCTTGCAGGCACAATGTTACAACAGGATATCTGTATGATCATCAGGGTCTGAACTGTAATGACCATGTATCTTACTATCTTATGATCTGAAATCTCGTTATGCCTCTTTACTGTGTCCAACTACAGTGTCTCTCAGTATATCTCCCTGCGGGAGATTGTGTTTGTTTCCTTTGTCCAGTTAATCACGATGTGTTTTTGTTGTTGCTAGGTTACCGCGTGAGCCGCCGGGCGCACAGGAAGTGCGCGACGCAGGGGGGTGTCGTCAGAGGACCCGGCGCTCGCGGTGAGGGTCTGCACGTGGTGGGTGAGTGAGCATATATTGTGTTTATTGTATTTGTATTTGTTATCCTGATGACGATATTAAATTATCGAAACGTTGAACTTTAAAGCAGAGACCGCCGTGTCCTGTATTGATTTCTTCACAAAACCTGCGAGTGCCACTGCTTTGCCTTAGTATATTCGGTCGCAAGACCTACTCTGGAGGCACCGAGGTATCATATTGCTGTTTGGAGAGAGTGCCAGCCTGTACATGACTGTGTATATATATATATATATATATATATATGATATATATATATTATATACACACACATATTTATATATACACATATATATATATATATATATATATATATATGGGCAAAGATTGGTGTACAGGTGCGCTGGTTAGTCTTAATGAAGGTTTGCAGTCCACAGGTAATTCCACACCTTGGCTGTTAACACTGATGAACCACCACCGCTGCACTTCTCCAAAGCACTCAGGACTCCTTGAGTGAATTTCTGGGAAAAAAGGATTCAGGAGAATGCGCCCATAGTGTAAATCTGATTTATTTATAAAAACATATCAGTAAAACCAAATCACAGGTATAGATATAATAATACCTCTTCAGACCCACACTTTGGGCCAGTTTATGCATATAGGAAAATCCACAAGGCTAATGCACCAACCGCCGTGTCCAAAAGCCGGGACCGTGCACCGTGCTGCGCTCAGAAGCCCGTCCGGCCACCCGCAGTGATCACAGGGAGATGCAGAACCGAGTGAATGAGACGTCTAGCAAGCTCCGTCCCAACGCGTTTCGTAAACACTTCGTCAGGAGCCTGCGGGTGGCCGAACGGGCTTCTGAGCGCAGCACGGTGCACGGTCCCGGCTTTTGGACACGGCGGTTGGTGCATTAGCCTTGTGGATTTTCCTATATGCATAAACTGGCCCAAAGTGTGGGTCTGAAGAGGTATTATTATATCTATACCTGTGATTTGGTTTTACTGATATGTTTTTATAAATAAATCAGATTTACACTATGGGCGCATTCTCCTGAATCCTTTTTTCCCATATATATATATATATATATATATATATATTGTGACAAGAACACTGGGATAGTGTTTGAGGGCAGGTATATTTGTCCCAGGTTCTTGTCTTACATGTTTTAGAAAATGTTAACTTCTAGGAAAAATGCTTTTTGTTTTGTCTGAACCTTTTCAGTTTGCTGTAAAAGCTGGGTAAAGGCTCTGAGAGAGAGATAAGGCGAGTTCTAGACATTGGGCCCAGTTCGGGTCTTTGGCCTCACAGAGGGCTAATCAGGGTTTCAGCTGTGTAAGAGTGTTATAGTGCTTCTAACCTGATTAGTATGGGCAGACTGCCTGGGAAGGCTGCAGGATCTGTGTGTGAGAGACACGCTTTCTGATGCAAGTAAGCTATACAGTATGTACTGAAGAACTCTGTGTTTTGTTTAGTGACAGTTAGGAATATCTTATGTTTAGTTAGTGCCGGACAGGCAAGGTATTTTTATTTTGGGGTTTGTTTTATTTTCTGTTTCAATAAAACTGGCCGGGGTCAGTTGTACCAGAAACTGGACTTGTGTTGTTCCTCAGCTGCTGCGTGCGGCCATATTCCCCAGGAAAAGGCGCCTTGCACCCCTACAGTGTTACAACTTGGTGGAGAATGCGAGCACACCGTTCTGCGCATAAGTGAAAGCAGCAGCTTTGTGAGGCCTGCAGAAAACGGTGGTTTATGCAGATACAGCCCAGTGTGAAGTTACTGAGACTCACCCCTGAGGGTTTGATATATGTCCTGGGTGAAAGCAGCTACAAAGCCGCCTGAAAAATCTGTCGACATGGAGGATCTGCTTAAAGCCTTGCTGCAAGCTACAGCGGCTCAGCAGGAGGCCAACCGACAGCAGCAGGTGGCAATGGAGGAAAATAGGAGACAACAGCAGGTGGCAATGGAGGAAAATAGGAGACAACAGCAGGTGGCAATGGAGGAAAATTGGAGACTACAGCAGGAGGCCAACAGACAGCAGCAGGTGGCAATGGAGGAAAATATAAGACAGCAGCAGGTGGCAATGGAGGAAAATAAGAGACAACAGCAGGCAGTTGTTGATGAACTTTACAGGCAACAGCGTCAGGATAGAGAGGCCTTAGCAGAAGTGGTGCAGAGACTTGCAGCTCGGGTTGGAGATGTGGCCGTCAGTGCTCCAACCAGCTCTAGTTCTATACGGGCCAGTCACTTCCTGCAGAAAATGACAGAGGCTGATGATGTGGAGGCCTATCTGACCACGTTTGAAAGGACTGCCGAGCGTGAGAACTGGCCGAAAGCACAGTGGGCCAGTCTGCTGGCACCTTTCCTGTCAGGTGAGCCCCAAAAAGCTTACTTTGATTTAAGCCCTGCTGAGGCTCGGGACTATGATAAACTAAAGACTGAGATCCTGACCCGCCTGGGAGTCACGCTGTCAGTACGAGCACAACGGGTGCACCGTTGGCTGTACGCCATGGAGAAGCCTCCGCGCTCCCAGATGCACGACCTTATTCAGCTAACAAAAAAATGGCTACAGCCAGAGACATTAACTGGTCCCCAGATGGTGGAAAGAGTCGTCATGGACCGCTACTTGAGATCTTTGCCCATGGTCCTGCGCAAGTGGGTGAGCCATGGAAACCCGGGTACTGCTGACCAATTAGTGGACATGGTAGAGAGGTATTTGGCAGCAGAGTAACTACTGATGACCACCCAGCAACCCATAGATCCTCGACAGCGCCCTTCAGTAAAGACTGGTAAGACTGTTCCGTGGGAAAACGTTGCTGGGCGGTTAAGAGAACGCAAGGCTGGAGAGACTGTAAACACTGGCCCTGGAGACAGGCCAATGGGGATAGAACGGTCTATGCTGCCCAAACGGGTTGATAATCGTGTGGTTAAATGTTTTAGGTGTGGTATGCCAGGTCATGTTATTGCCAATTGCCCAGTCACGCAAGAACCCATGCAATGTGATGCTGCCTTTGAATGTCGCAGAATGTCTTTCTTTGCTAGGTTAGCCTGTACTGTGGTACCTTCACCTGAGCTGGAAAAACAAATGTGTGATGTGTTCTTAGAGGGTAACCGGGTAGAGGCCTTGCTAGATTCAGGAAGTTTAGTTACCCTCGTGAAAGCTGGGTTAGTGAACCCCTTAAAGGTCCAGCAAATACCTATTGGGGTAACTTGCATACATGGGGATACCCAACATTATGCCACTGCTGAGGTGAATATAGAAACTTGTTGTGGGTCAGCAATGGTTAAAGTGGGACTGGTCCCTACCTTGGTGCATGAGGCCATAATAGGGAGGGATTTTCCTCATTTTTGGAAACTGTGGGAATCACGGTTATCAACAGATGTGAGAAGTAAAAAGCCAGTTGATAATACCGGTGATTTTATGGATGTACGTGGGTCTTCGGAACTTTCTGGCCCTTTGCCTTTTGCTAGTTTGGCTGGGGAAGTGACAGATGGGGAGTCCAGTGAGGACCCTCTTGCCGGGAACAGAGACATAGTAGTTAGAACTGAAAGCGTGCCTGACCTGGAGGTAAAGAAGGATCTGTTTGCGTCTGAACAGTTAAAGGATCCTACCTTAATAAAGGCTAGAGAGAATGTTAAGATTGTTAATGGGGAACCTGTGGTACCAGGTGACAGGGTTACGTATCCCCACATGGCCATCTGTAATGAGCTCTTGTACCACATTGTCAAAAGGGGTGAGGATGTGGTGGAACAGCTGGTAGTTCCCCAGCCTTATCGGAGAACGGTACTAGATTTAGCTCATAGTCACGTTACCGCAGGACATTTAGGGGCAGAAAAAACCACTGAAAGAGTTTTACAAAGGTTCTTTTGGCCAGGGGTTTATAAAGAAGTGTCTGAATATTGTTCTTCCTGTCCTGAATGCCAGTATCATGCCCCTAGACCCCATTTCAGGAGCCCACTAGTTCCCATGCCTATTATAGAGGTCCCGTTTGACAGAATAGCCATGGATCTCGTGGGGCCCTTGTTAAAGTCTGCTCGGGGCCATCAGTATATCCTGGTAATTATGGACTATGCCACTCGATATCCTGAGGCTGTCCCTTTACGCACTATCACAACCAAGGCGATAGCTAGGGAGCTGGTGCAGGTATTTAGTAGAGTGGGAATACCAAAAGAAATTTTGACTGACCAAGGTACTCCATTTATGTCAAGGATCATGAAAGAGTTGTGCAAGTTATTTAAGGTCACTCACCTCAGGACGTCCATCTACCATCCCCAAACTGACGGGTTGGTGGAAAGGTTTAATAAAACATTAAAAAGTATGTTAAAAAAGGTTGTTGAGAGAGATGGGAAAAACTGGGATTGTTTGTTGCCCTACTTGTTAATGGCCGTCAGAGAAGTTCCTCAGTCCTCTACGGGGTTTTCTCCATTTGATTTGTTGTATGGTAGACACCCCAGAGGGCTGTTGGATATTGCCAAAGAGACGTGGGAAGGACAGCCCACTCCTTATAGAAGCGTTATTGAGCATGTAACACAAATGCAGGATAGGATTGCAGCCGTGGTACCTGTTGTCAGAGAGCACATGGAACAGGCCCAAAGTGCTCAACAGAGGGTCTATAACCGGAGTGCCAAGATACGGGAATTTGCTCCTGGAGATAGAGTTCTTGTTTTGGTACCCACTGTGGAAAGCAAATTCCTAGCTAAATGGCAGGGTCCATTTGAGATTAGGGAAAAAGTGAATGAGGTTAATTACAAAGTATACCAGCCGGGAAAGAGAAAACCCGAACAGATCTACCATGTTAACTTAATCAAACCCTGGAAAGATAGGTTGTCTCTGTCAGCGGAGCCTTGCCCTTCGGTGTCTTCACCCCGGTTGCTTCCCGCAGTGAAGGTGTCAGAGACATTATCAGCTGATCAGAACAATCAGGTTAAAGAATTTCTCATCCAAAATAGGGAGGTATTTTCAGAGCTGCCTGGCCGAACGACCATAATAAAACATGACATTGTCACAGAACCAGGGGTCAGGGTTCATTTAAAGCCATATAGGATTCCTGAAGCTCAGCGAGAAGCTATTTCTAAGGAAGTTAAAACCATGTTAGAACTGGGAGTCATAGAGGAGTCTAACAGTGAGTGGTCCAGTCCCATAGTGCTCATCCCGAAGCCCGACGGTAGCATACGCTTCTGTAATGACTTTCGTAAGTTAAATGAGGTGTCCAAGTTTGACGCATACCCCATGCCCCGTGTGGATGAGCTTGTAGAAAGGCTGGGAGCAGCCAGGTTTCTCACCACATTGGACCTGACCAAAGGTTACTGGCAAATACCTTTATCTGATAGCGCCAAAGAAAAAACAGCCTTTTCGGTTCCGGAGGGGCTGTACCAGTATAAGATGTTACCCTTTGGGTTGCATGGGGCTCCAGCAACCTTTCAACGGGCGATGGATAAAATTTTGAGGCCCCATAGAAAATATGCAGCTGCCTATTTGGATGATGTGGTAATTCACAGTACAGACTGGGGGTCCCATTTGGTTAAAGTACAAGCAGTACTGGACTCAATCAGAGAGGCAGGGTTAACTGCTAACCCAAAGAAGTGCTGCCTCGCAATGGAGGAGGTCAAATACTTGGGCTTCACCATAGGCAGAGGTCTGATTAGGCCCCAATTGAATAAAGTTGATGCTATTCAAAACTGGCCTCGTCCAGTGAATAAAAAACAGGTAAGGGCTTTTTTGGGAATTACTGGGTACTATAGACGGTTTATTCCTAATTTTGCGACCACAGCGGTGCCGTTGTCAGACCTTACCAAAGGGAAGCAGTCAAATGTGGTGAAATGGAACCCTGATGCAGAAAAGGCGTTCCAAGCGTTAAAAGTGGCTTTGTGTTCACAACCGGTGTTGATAACACCAGATTTTTCAAAAGAATTTGTGGTACAGACAGATGCCTCAGAGGTAGGGATAGGTGCTGTGCTGTCCCAAACCAGAGATGGGGACGAACACCCTATCATTTATTTGAGTAGGAAACTCAATGAGCATGAAAAAAGGTATGCCATTGTGGAAAAGGAGGCTTTGGCCATTAAGTGGGCACTAGATACCTTGAGATATTACCTCTTGGGTAGACAATTCAGACTAGTGACAGACCATGCCCCTTTAAAATGGATGTATGTAAATAGAGGCAAGAATGCTCGTGTAACTAGATGGTTTCTAGCGTTGCAGGACTTTAAGTTTACTGTCGAACATAGACCGGGAACACAATTGGCCAACGCAGATGCATTGTCTCGCATCTTCTGTTTGGGGGCTACAAGTGTTCCGGCCCCTAGGTCGAAACAGGGGAGGGGGATATGTGACAAGAACACTGGGATAGTGTTTGAGGGCAGGTATATTTGTCCCAGGTTCTTGTCTTACATGTTTTAGAAAATGTTAACTTCTAGGAAAAATGCTTTTTGTTTTGTCTGAACCTTTTCAGTTTGCTGTAAAAGCTGGGTAAAGGCTCTGAGAGAGAGATAAGGCGAGTTCTAGACATTGGGCCCAGTTCGGGTCTTTGGCCTCACAGAGGGCTAATCAGGGTTTCAGCTGTGTAAGAGTGTTATAGTGCTTCTAACCTGATTAGTATGGGCAGACTGCCTGGGAAGGCTGCAGGATCTGTGTGTGAGAGACACGCTTTCTGATGCAAGTAAGCTATACAGTATGTACTGAAGAACTCTGTGTTTTGTTTAGTGACAGTTAGGAATATCTTATGTTTAGTTAGTGCCGGACAGGCAAGGTATTTTTATTTTGGGGTTTGTTTTATTTTCTGTTTCAATAAAACTGGCCGGGGTCAGTTGTACCAGAAACTGGACTTGTGTTGTTCCTCAGCTGCTGCGTGCGGCCATATTCCCCAGGAAAAGGCGCCTTGCACCCCTACAGTGTTACAATATATATATATATATATATATATATATCCTTGCAGCAACAGTCGGCACTCACAAGCTCTCATCCACAGCGTTCTCCGTGCCAGTTCCAAAAGTAACATGCAGCTCCCAAAGATGAACGGCACTGGAGTCAGATTTTTTGCAAAATAATACAATATTTTGCAAAAAATCTGACTCCAGTGCCGTTCATCTTTGGGAGCTATATATATATATATATATATATATATACGATAGATAGATAGATAGATATATTATATACACACATTTATAAATACACATATATACATATATATGTACATACATATATATATATACATTATATATATATATATATATATATATATATATATACATATACCACCGGAGCAGCATTACTGATGAGAGAGGAGTGCCGGTCCAGAAACCAGGATATATATATATACATATATATATATATATTTATATATATATTTAAACCCAGTACATAATGTAAATTACGCAACCTTACGTTTTTTTTTTTGGAGTCTGAGAGCTGGCTAGCCTGGCTGAGAAAGGGTGCTGGGCTGGCTGCTGCCTCCACGGAGTCCTCACGCGGCTGTCCTCCCTACTCCTTCCCTGCAGCCTGCGCGCCCAGCGGCAGCCAATGTCTGAGCCGCAGGCTGCTGCTGCTCCTCACGTTATTGGACAGCTGAGCCGTCGCTCAGCTGTCCTTCCATCACAGCCTGTGAAGCCGCCGCCGGGAGCCAGAGCCGCCAGGGAGCGCAGCGCAATACCGCAGATCGGATCTCTGTTCCGATCTGCGGCGGCGACGGGGGGCCCTTTCAAAAAAGGGGGCCCGGGGTACTTATCCCCGGGAACCCCCTCTTAATCCGGCTCTGGGTAGCACCCGTGTCAGGCTCCCAGATATGACCTGCAATTTCAGTATAAAAGAGGTATAAGGGGTATATTTACTAAGGTGTGAGTTTCATAGAAGTGAAGATGTTGCCTATAGCGACCAATCAGATTCTATCTATTATTTTCTAGAAGGTGCTTGATAAATGAGAAGTAGAAGCTGATTGGTTGCTATGAGCGACATCTCGACTTCTATGAAACTCACACCTCACATGTATAGATTTTTTACATACATGCTACTTATTTTATCACCTTTCTATATGCTATGCCATTCACTCTTCCACAATGCGATGTCAAAACACGTGCCCTTACCTGAGAAGTTGATCAGGACTGGTCTCTATATCATAGACTTTTGTAGAACAGTGTCATTGATGAAAAGATTTTCCTAAATGCCACCCTTCTATTTTTTTTTTTTTTGTTAAATGTAACTAGTTATGTTTCATATTTTCTCAACTAAAGCATTTATTGTACAGCAGTGAGCAATTTGCTCCATCCTCAGTACATTTTTGCACTTCTACTGGTATTACCAGAATTTTGTGCATAGCTCACAGTGCTGAAAATCAACCAGAGGTCTGTGAAGATGAATCTGTGTTCAATCTTTTCCTGTATCAGATGGCATCTGTCACAGCCCAGATTCCAGATAGCCACACCATTTTCAGCTGCATACTGTACCAAGATTATGCTGTAGTTTAATCAGAACAGCTATTTTTGGTGTTGTCCCTGCTGGTTCACTCTGTAGATATAAATAATAGACATATGGGGAGAGATACTTTAACAGTTAATAGATAAACTTGTTGAGAAACAAAGCACATGGATGTTTAAATTACATTTTTAAGAGTCATCTTTAGTTACAAGCAATAAGCAGACTACAGACTACAGTATAAGATAATGTTCTTTTGGGGAAAAAATGGAGAAAGTGTCATTTTATTTAGATTGCGGACCTCGACTGAGTATGTACTAATAGAAGACTTATGTTTTGGAATTGTGAAATATTTATCAATTTACAATGTACAGAAAATATCATAATACCTTGTATGTGTGCACACATATATACGGGATTGTATTTACAAGATTGGGTAATACCTAGGTCCATTCCTACAGGATATATACAGTAAGTAAAATAACCAAATCACAGGAACTTATAAAAGACTTATTAAAGTGAAAAAGTGTTAATATTGTAATTACACCAACATTTTGATGGGGTTCAGGAAATGGTGGATTTTAATGAAAATGAATCTCAAGGCATGTTTATCAGACTTGTGGGATCATTGAATGAGTACTTTTATCTAAATTATGAACATGAGGAATTGAAAAATCTACATTTAAAGTGTTGCCATGCATCCCATAGAGATTACCATGACTGGCTAATATGTATGCAGCTGGGCATCTTGGTGATATTTTGTAGTATATATTTGTTTTGTTTTTTAAAAATCTTTTTTTTTTTTTTTAGAAATTCTTTATTTTGAATTTGAAGGTATTTACAACACTTAAGAACTGTTACTGCGTAGTGTTGCAGTAATAAAAAGTACAAATGTCATGTTTTTTGTTTGCACCGAGCATATACCAATTAAGAGCACAATCTATATATAAAAAAATGGACGTATGCATGTATGTATGTATGTATGTATGTATGTTCCAGCATAACTCTGGAATGCCTGGAGCAATTTACACCACACTTGGTGCACATATGACTTACAACCTGGAAAAAAAATACTGTGGGGGTAAGACACCCCTAGCACCCCTATGGATGGGGGTGACATGTAAAAATCCGTAGTTTTTGGCATAACTCTGGAATGCCTTGAGCAATTTACACCAAACTTGGTACACATATGACTTACAATCTGGAAAAAAATACTGTGGGGGTAGAACACCCCTAGCACCCCTAGGGGTGGGGGTGGGAAGGGGGTGACATGTAGCATAACTCTGAATGCCTGGAGCAATTTACACAGAGGCACACATGGGTAAGGGCAGAGGCACCCACTGGTAGGGGCAGAGGAACCCACGTAAGGGCAAAGGCACCCACAGGTAGGGGTAGAGGGACATATGGGTAGGGGCAGAGGCACCCACAGGTAAGGATAAAGGCACACGGGTAGGGGAAGAGGCACTCACGGTGAAGGGCAGAGGCACCCATGGGTAGGGGCAGAGGCACCCATGGGTAGGGGCAGAGGCACCCATGGTTAGGGGCAGAGGCACACACATGTAAGGGCAAAGGCACCCACGGGTAGGGGCAGAGGCACACATGGGTAGGGGGCAGAGGCACCCACAGGTAAGGATAGAGGCACCCACAGGTAGGGGCAAAGGCACCCACGGGTAGGGGCAGAGACACCCACAGGTAAGGATAGAGGCACACATGGGTAGGGGCAAAGGCACCCACAGGTAGGGGCAGAGGCACCCACAGGTAAGGATAGAGGCACACACGGGTAGGGGCAGAGGCACACATGGGTAGGGGCATAGGCATGCAGGTGGGAGCAGAGGCACCTATGGGTAAGGGTAGATGCACTCATGGGTAGGGTCAGAGGCACACTCGGGTAGGGTCAGAGGCATACTTTAGTTTTGAAGCTAAGCAAGCAGACCTAATGCCCTTGTACATAGAGTCAGCCTGCAAACCTAACATATTTATTATATAGTGGCCGGAGCTTGCCCTGTCGTCTAAGCATTTACAGCACTGTGAAGGGCAACATCAGAGGTGGGATGGGGCAGAGAAGGAGGCGGATTATTCTCCTCAGCCCAGCATTTTGACAGCATCAATCCGGGGAAGCCGAGAGATGCGGCCTGACAAAGATTGCCATTATACTTTAAATTCCATAGTGAAGCACGGGTATTCAGCTAGAATAGAATAAAATACAGTGTCAGACTGGGGCATGTAGGGCCCACCGGGGGAATGCAGTGGTAGGGGCCCATGTTTAGGGGTGTTGCCAGTCCACAGAGGGGGTGTGGCCTGCCACCTCATTGGTTTGACTAACCATTAGAGAATGCAACGTCTGGGCCCCTTCATAAATATATACAGTAAATTCATCTGCTGCATGCATGATAATGTACCAGATTAATAACAGATTAATAACAGCAATGCATTGTAGAAAATACACCATAGTACAGTATAGGGTAACATATGTATGATGTATAATTCAAGTGCACAGTCTGGAACCTGATCCTTATATCAGGAGGTGGGCCCACAGGCAGTGGGGCCCACCGGTGGTTTCCCCTGTACCCCTGTGGGCCAGTCCAAGCCTGATAAAATATACTAGCAAACACAAACAAAACATCTCGAAAGCCAAAACATACCACATAAACATACTAGGGTCTTGGAGAGCAGAAGTTTAATTGGCACATCTATATTTGATGCGGAGGCTTTATATGAAGACTTAAACATCATCCAAGGAGACCAGGTAATGACAAAATCGGAGTACAGCACTTCTCCAGGACTGTGTGAAAGACATCTACCATGTTCATATAAAAGTCCAATCCTGGCACCATTTCCAAATCTAGGGGTCCACCACTGAATGCCAAAAAACTGGGACAATTGCTCTTGCTACATTAGTCATATGGTTAAGGAGGAACTTTTTATATCAGGACTTAGGAATGTCTGAATGCAAAAGTAACCAAAAGTCCGAACCAGTCGGGACGTGGTTACCAAGGATTTTGAACACTAGTTCTATGATTTTTGTCCAAAAAGGAATAATCAGGGGACATTCCCACCATATGTGGATGGTGTACCTCTATCTTTGCCACAATTCCAGCACAGAGGAAAGAACTTGTATAACATGACCAGACACTTGTACCACCTTGTCAAAAGCTTGTACTGAGTCTCAAGTAATTCTAACGTAGTGGAGCATGCAAAGGTAAATTGACAAGCTTTCTCCCAGTTTACATGTATGCCGCCGTATACCAGTGATGTGGGGCGGGGTTTATACTGCTGCAGCTGTGTATAATGCCCAGATGTACCCTTTGGCTCATATATTGCATGTAAATCTAGCTCTTGTGCTAGCCAGTGCCTCCTGATCCATTTAGCTCACCGCACGTCCCTGCCGTATACAAGGTTATCGTCCTATGTCTCATAAAAATGAAAGTATAGCAGGGAATTGGCCAAGTAAAATAATTTGGTAAATTCCACAGAGAACGTGTGTGGAGTCTGTGTAGTGCATACACATATGGCTAAATGTAATAGCCTCCGAGTTCTGCAGGTGCTGGAATTTTGAGTCTGCCTGTTTTTTTCACAGCAGTAATCATTTACAAGGAAAATCCAACCTGGTTTTGGTATAGAGAGAGAATCTTCTTCAAGGACACTTCATCCAGACCCAAACTCCTCAGAACCACTGCTATAAATCCCCAATCCACCCAATCAAAGACCTTCTCGGCGTCTGTAGAGAGAAGCATCATTGAGACATTCATACTCTGAGCATGGGCTACGTATTAAGTCAATCACTTGTAGTAGTCGTAGTAGTAGTAGTAGTGTTATCCCTCACTTCTAGACATGGAACAAAGCCTATCTGGTTGGAATGGATGATGCTCAGAAGCCGCGGCCCAAGACCATTCGCCATAAGGTTAGCATATAATTTAACATCAAAATTCAAAAGAGAAATAGGTGCATAGCTAGCTGGAAGATATAGGTCTTTACCCTTTGTTGAGATAACTGCAAACTGATAACTTGTAATAGTTTGAGAAGAACTTATTTTGGGACCGCACTCGTCTGTAATAAGTTATTATTAATGTCCTCAAAAAACTGATTTATGATGCTAATTTGCTTATGGATACAGCAACCCTGTGCATGTGGAAAAATGTTTTTTCTTTGTGCAGATATAAGTTGCTATCAGTGGTGCTCCCGAGAGTCAAGAGGGGATCGACTAGAAAAAAACAACAAAAGAAAGTTGGAAAGTAGACTCTTGTGTGGGAGCACTCAATTCAGAGGAATAAGTGTATCTTAATCAATACTGGTAAGAAATAACTTAATTTGTTCACAAAAAGGGGTAATTAAGGAGTAACGTGAATAGTAAAGCTACGCGAAAATATAGCACTATATAAAGAATAATTCATATGGTTTCCAATACCACAATGAAAAGCCGGAATCCAAATCTTTGGGCTAGTGGATTTACTGTAATCACAATGACGTTTTTGCGTAATATATGACCATCATTTATTCTACAGCAATCCTATTCAGGATTATTTTAGCGTAGAGAATTAAATCATAAGTCATACAGAACCGAGTGCTAGTTGGTATTAATAGGGATCCCTCTAGATCGGGCAGAAGAATTTTTTGCAGTACCAGGGTGTTCCAAGGTGGTCTCCCATCCGAGTACTGACCCGGACCTCCACTGCTTGGCTTCCAAGATCAGACGAGATCGGGCATCTCCAGTGGGGTATGTCCGCAATAGTTTAATCTGCCCGTTCAATCGATCCCAATACCCGTATCGCCCGAACAAATATTTCAATTGATCTGGGTCAATCATGTGTTCAAAAATCTTTATTAGTCTTATGCCCAAAAAATAGGGAATGAGCTTACAGCAAAATCCAATAAATAATAGTGGGACAATTATCATGTGCAAAAATGATATGCAGAGATGTCCACTATATAATTAATATTGAGGACAATTATCAAATGCAAGGGAATGTTTTGTTCACTTGCATAGCCAGGATAGAGTGGTGATACTCAATGAGGCAATACCACCAATAATACAGTGTATGTAGCCCCTTACTTTATACCACCAGCCAATAAATCTCACTATATATGAGCCTCTAAAACTTGGGAAAGAATTCCTACACTGTGTCAAAGAGGCTATAATGAGAAGAAAAGGAGCAGATAAACAGCTGAAAGTGTTGTTCAATAGTTATAATAGGCAGTAATGTGCATAATAACAATTAAATAGCAATATGCTGCAAATAATGAACAGGATAAAGTGCTGATATTCAATGGGGCAATGACACCAATAATATAGTATATGTGGCCCCTTAATTTATATCACCAATCAACAGTTCTCACTATATATAAGTCTCTTTGAGCAAAGAATTTTTTTTTGCAATGGGTCTGAGAGGCTTATAATGAGAAAAAAGAGAGAAAAGAGCAGATAGGCAGCTGAAGGTATTATTCATTAGCCGTAGCAGGCAGTAATAGTCAAATAGCAGTGTGCTGCAAAATTGATACTAAAACCACAGCTTGGAAGTTCATTGCACAGTAATCTGCTCTTTGGCTTTTAATACCACCAATGAAAATGCCAAGTAGCTCTCAACACATGCCAAATTGCTCCCAACACCTGTCATATACCTCACAGCTCCAGCACCTCTTGGAGCAGCTAGATTACGGATAACCTCTCAGTGCATAGCCTTTAAAGTGAATTATTACCCTGATAAGACAGTATTGACTATTTATGAAGTACAGGGTATGAGTTCATACGATACCACTATCGATCCTGCTGTGGAGGCTGTCTGCGGCCGATCGCCGCTGGTAACTGGCTCTAGAGGTGCGCTGGAAGTGAAGCCATGTACTGGCTTCTATGTGGAGGGTGTGGGGAGATTATCAGCTGTAGTCCGCGTGCAGCCGCTGCTCTCCAGATGCAGCGTGTGGTCGCGGTGTGTCCTCCGTATCTCGGCGGCTAAGCGCCGTGCCTGGTTAACTGTCCCTGGGTTCCGGTTGTTGCGATCACGTGTGCGCACCACGTGATCACGGAGTGTGATGTACGTTTCGCAGTAAAGCTTGATCACAGAACGTAGTGTGATCAGTATGAGTTCCTTATTTAAAGGCAGTCCTAAATGCTCATTAGATATTAGGTTGTGATAGACATTTGGCTGTGCCTATCCATGGATATATTATGATATTAGTTGAAGTAGAGGGAAGGTGTAGATAGTAATCCTCACAGTAATAAGATTCCATTTGGTGGCATGTGTATTGATAAAAAGATATTGTTGTATATACCTCTTTAATAAGGATTTATAATTATTGATTGCTAAGTTCTCAGTATATAGAGTAATTACTTAAATGAACGATTATATAATAAACTAAACTTAGTAGTAAGTTTTAATTTATAATTAATATAAAAGTGATATGGAAATGAATATGTACATATCAGTGTACATGTGTGTTGACAAATTGCAAACTACGCCTAATATGTCCCTAGTGTGCTTGATAGAGAATAAGTTATTGTCATAACATTATGATTAAAAGGAGTGAAATGATAAGAATGTGAGATAATACATTTTTTATCAAACAGTGAAAGACAGTAGTAACAGAGAAAGGGTGCCTGGGGGTGTGGGAGAGAGGGGGGGGGGGTTGTGATGAAGGGGAGGGGGAAGGGAGGGGGCGATATTTATGGGGGTGGTTTGGGGTTTGGGATTGGGGTGGTTTGAAAGGGTTGTGGGGAAGGATAGGTTGATTGTAGGGGAGGGGGGGAAAAGAGTTATATATAATGAGGGGGAAGGGGAGGGAATGAGAAGGAAATAGGAAGGGAAAGGTAGGATGGTGAAGTATGTGTAATGAATGACTAATAGTGAATGATCATGTTGTTGAAGGGATTGGCGATAAGAAAAATAAGTTTGTTGCAGAGTATTATGCAGTATGTGTCATGTGTAGATAATTAAATAATGCATGACAGTTATAAGGGCAATTGGTGCAATGGCTAATCTAAAAGGATTGTGCGGGAGAAATATGAACTGAGATCCCAAAATTTGAAAGAAGTGAAAGGTGAAAAGTGAAGTGAAGATTGTTGATAGTTCCTATGGGGATTTTTCTAATATCTAATGTTAATATATGTAGCCAGGATGGATTCTATTACTGCATGGCTCCAAGGTCAAATGAATTTAAGTTAAATAGACTCCAAAATTGATGTTTTCATTCATGCCAGCTGGATATATAGTTCCCATCTTGAAGATCCATTCACTTTCTTTCTTCAAAAGACTGTCAGTTAGATTTCCTCCTCGTATTCCAAGTCTGATCTTTTCCAAACCAAAAATTCTTAGCTCTTCGTACCTGTTCCCATGATGAGTATAAAAATGACGGGCAACGGATGTTAGTTGTTTCATCTTTTGTTTGTCTGTGATGGCATTACGTATAGATCCTATATGTTCTAGGATACGTTGTTTGAAGGGTCGTGTCGTCATGCCAATATATTTCTGATTACAACTGCAGCTGAGACAGTAGATAACCCCTTCTGTTTGACAGTTTATATAGTCCGTAATTAGAATTACGTTCCCATATTTGTCCTCTATTTCTTTTATAGGGATAATGTATTTACAGGCTTTGCATTTCCCACAGGGGTATGTGCCTGTAATACTTGTTTTCCTGTCCGGGAATTTCTGGAAGTGACTCTGTACTAAACGATCTTTCAAGTTTTTTGATCTACGCCAGCTCATAGAGACTTTGGGACCAAGTACCTTAGATAGAGTGGAGTCTGTGTGTAAAACGTGCCAATGCTTCTGTATTGCTTCGTTGATCTTTTTCCATTCTTGGCAGAAATTTCCCACGAAGCGGATGGTATTTTCAGACTTATTTTCTTCTGTTTTATGATCCTTGAAGATAATATCTTCTCTCTTGATGACTTTAACAGATTTGAATTCTTTTTTTACGGAAGTTTTACTATATCCCCTGTTACAAAGTCTCTGTGCCAGATCTGCACTTTGTATTGTAAAGTTCTTGTGGTCTGAGCAGTTTCTGCGCAGGCGAAGAAATTCCCCTTTCGGAACATTTTCTATCGTCGGGGGAAAATGAGAGCATGTTTGGTGTAATAGTGTATTAGTCGCGGTACTTTTGCGATATAGGTTTGTAGCGATCATTCCCTCTGAATTTTTATAGATCATTAAATCCAGGAAAGGTACTTCTGTTTGACTTATGGTATGGGTGAGGCGAATGTTAAGATCATTCTTATTCAAATGTGCAATGAATTGATGCAGTAATTGTACGTCCCCTTCCCAAATCATAAGGATGTCGTCTATGTACCTATTCCACATAATAACATGAGTTGTAAAGTTGTCGTTATGATCTTTGAAAACAAATTCTTTTTCCCACCATCCAAGGAATATGTTTGAATATGTGGGTGCGCAAGCAGCCCCCATAGCTGTGCCTCTTGTTTGGAGGTAGAATTGATTGTTGAATGTAAAAAAGTTGAAATGAAGGACAAAATGTAGTAGTTTGATGAGAAAATCTTGAAACTCCTCTTTTCCATCGTTGTGTAAAAAGTACTCTACTGCTGCTACCCATCTTTGTGGCTGATAGAGGTATATAATGCCTCAACATCTAAGGTTACTAGATATTGGTTATCTTCTAGTCTTAGATCATGCATTTTCCTGAGTATGTCCATTGTGTCCTGAACATACGAAGGGAGATCTAACACAAAGTGTCTCAGATGTAAATCGAGAAAGATACTTGCCTTCTCCGTTAGTCCCCCTATGCCGGACACTATTGGTCTCCCGGGGGGTGTCTGTATGTTTTTATGTATCTTGGGTAGCATGTAAAAGGTTGGGATTCTGGGATTATGTGTCAGTAAGTATTCATGCTCCTGCTTGGTAATTGTCCCTTGTGCTTGTGCCTGATTGATAATTCTTTCATAGATGGTTTTGTAGTTCTGTAGTGGATTAAGTAGCATTCGTTTATAGCAATCAGTGGTGGTAAATTGTCGCTGTGCCTCTTTGATATAGTCTGTTTTGGGCCAGATAACGATGTTTCCCCCTTTATCTGAGGGCTTTATAACCACGTCTTGCCATGTCTGGATTTCTCTGATGGCCATCCTTTCTTGTGAAGTTAGATTGGAATGACCTCGATACCTTCTTTTGTTGAGATGAATTTGATCGAATTCTTTGGCTACCAGTTTCATGAAGACCTGCACTTCAGGGCATATTTGTTCTTGTGGAAAGTATGTAGATTTCTTTTTACAAATAGGTCTGGGAAGGGATTCAGCTCCAATGCTGGGATTTTGTTCATGCTCTAATTCTTGTAAGGCGGCAAGAGCGTCCTGTTCAGCCTGAGATAAACTAGAAGATTCTGAATCCGAGAATGTACTCGGGGTCAAAGATGGGATTATTGTATCCTCCACTGTATTGGTCTGAATTAAAGATGGAATGGTCTCTTTCTCGGAATAAATTTTTGTTAGAAGCAATTTTCTCCCAAATAGTTTTAAATCTTTTTCCCACTTAAATCTATCAAAATGTTCTGTGGGGGAAAAAGTCAAGCCTTTGTTAAGTACAGATTCTTGTATTGGTGTAAGTACATGCTCTGAGAGATTGATAATCTTCAATTTTGAGTCTTCATTCACCCCAGTTGTTGTTACCACCGATCCTGTTGATGTTGCCTTTTGTATGTGTTGCGTGTCAGGGGTGGCGAGGAATCCCATTGTGATGGTCCTCTTCTTCTTCTTGCTCCCCCGCCTTGTCTTCCTCCTCTTTGTCTGCCTCTTCCTCCACGGGGATCCCCTAAAAAAGTGGCTGCGTTCTGAGTATTAGCAGGTGTGTCACTTCTAGGGTTTACGTATCTTTCTGTGGAGTAATCCGGAGTCTCCTCTGCTCCTGATGTATCAGCCTCTGAAGATGAATATTGACCTGTGTATCTGGGTGGATCTTTTTTCCAGGATAATTTTTGCCATTTGAAAATTTTCCCTGACACAAAGTCTCTTTTGTCTCTGGCGTATTTCGTCTTTTTCCTGTCAATGATCATTTGCTCATAGGCTTGGAGTTCTAATTTATTTTTCTCAAAGCATCTCTGAAATTGAGAATCTTTTTCCCAGATCTCTAATGTCTTGCCTAATTCCTCCAATTTGTGTTCACATTCCTCTAATATGAGATTGTTATGTTTGATTAGAACATTCATCAAATCATTAGAACATTTTAGAAGAACGTGTTACCATTCTTTTTTGAGACTCTCACTGGCAAGGTCAAATGTTGGAAAGACCCTTGGGCGGAGACCACGTGGGGATATTTTGTTTTTGATATAGTTTTCTAAGGTAGTTAGGTCCCAGTTGGTTCTGATTTGTTTGCGTAATATAGAGTCCAGTTTATGAAAGTCCTGCTCCCAACTGATATGGGGTCCAGTGTCCACCAAGTCACTTGGGAAAATGTCATCTAGGTTGTCCTTATTTTTCCATCTTGAACTGAGCTCTTGCTTTAAATTGAAACTCATACTAAGATAAACTTAACTCCTTGTATAAATGAAGTTGACAGGGCAGGGTATCCTAAGAGAAGAAAAAAATCCCACCCTAATAGGAAGTGATAGTATTGTGACTGTGCTGGTATCCCATGAAGACTGAATTAACAGCCAAAATATGGTTTGAGAAGAACTTATTTTGGGACCGCACTCGTCTGTAATCAGTTATTATTAATGTCCTCTGAAAAAACTGGTTTATGATGCTAATTTGCTTATGGATACAGCAACCCTGTGCATGTGGAAAAATTTTTTTCTTTGTGCAGATATAAGTTGCTATCAGTGGTGCTCCCGAGAGTCAAGAGGGGATCGACTAGAAAAAACCAACAAAAGAAAGTTGGAAAGTAGACTCTTGTGTGGGAGCACTCAATTCAGAGGAATAAGTGTATCTTAATCAATACTGGTAAGAAATAACTTAATTTGTTCAAAAAAAGGGGTAATTAAGGAGTAACGTGAATAGTAAAGCTACGCGAAAATATAGCACTATATAAAGAATAATTCATATGGTTTCCAATACCACAATGAAAAGCCGGAATCCAAATCTTTGGGCTAGTGGATTTACTGTAATCACAATGACGTTTTTGCGTAATATATGACCATCATTTATTCTACAGCAATCCTATTCAGGATTATTTTAGCGTAGAGAATTGAATCATAAGTCATACAGAACCGAGTGCTAGTTGGTATTAATAGGGATCCCTCTAGATCGGGCCGAAGAATTTTTTGCAGTACCAGGGTGTTCCAAGGTGGTCTCCCATCCGAGTACTGACCCGGCCCTCTACTGCTTGGCTTCCAAGATCAGATGAGATCGGGAATCTCCAGTGGGGTATGTCCGCAATAGTTTAATCTGCCCGTTCAATCGATCCCAATACCCGTATCGCCCGAACAAATATTTCAATTGATCTGGGTCAATCGTGTGTTCAAAAATCTGTATTAGTCTTATGCCCAAAAATAGGGAATGAGATTACAGCAAAATCCAATAAATAATAGTGGGACAATTATCATGTGCAAAAATTATATGCAGAGATGTCCACTATATAATTAATATTGAGGACAATTATCAAATGCAAGGGAATGTTTTGTTCACTTGCATAGCCAGGATAGAGTGGTGATACTCAATGAGGCAATACCACCAATAATATAGTATATGTAGCCCCTTACTTTATACCATCAGCCAATAAATCTCACTATATATGAGCCTCTAAAACTTGGGAAAGAATTCCTACACTATGTCAAAGAGGCTATAATGAGAAGAAAAGGAGCAGATAAACAGCTGAAAGTGTTGTTCAATAGTTATAATAGGCAGTAATGTGCATAATAACAATTAAATAGCAATATGCTGCAAATATTGAACAGGATTAAAGTGGTGATATTCAATGGGGCAATGACACCAATAATATAGTATATGTGGCCCCTTAATTTATATCACCAATCAACAGTTCTCACTATATATAAGTCTCTTTGAGCAAATAATTTTTTTTTTGCAATGGGTCTGAGAGGCTTATAATGAGAAAAAAGAGAGAAAAGAGCAGATAGGCAGCTGAAGGTATTATTCATTAGCCGTAGCAGGCAGTAATAGTCAAATAGCAGTGTGCTGCAAAATTGATACTAAAACCACAGCTTGGAAGTTCATTGCACAGTAATCTGCTCTTTGGCTTTTAATACCACCAATGAAAATGCCAAGTAGCTCTCAACACATGCCAAATTGCTCCCAACACCTGTCATATACCTCACAGCTCCAGCACCTCTTGGAGCAGCTAGATTACGGATAACCTCTCAGTGCATAGCCTTTAAAGTGAATTATTACCCTGATAAGACAGTATTGAGTATTTATGAAGTACAGGGTGTGAGTTCATACGATACCACTATCGATCCTGCTGTGGAGGCTGTCTGCAGCCGATCGCCGCTGGTAACTGGCTCTAGAGGTGCGCTGGAGGTGAAGCCGTGTACTGGCTTCTATGTGGAGGGTGTGGGGAGATTATCAACTGTAGTCCACGTGCAGCCGCTGCTCTCCAAATGCAGCGTGTGGTCGCGGTGTGTCCTCCGTATCTTGGCGGCTAAGCGCCGTGCCTGGTTAACTGTCCCTGGGTTCCGGTTGTTGCGATCACGTGTGCGCACCACGTGATCACGGAGTGTGACGTACGTTTCGCAGTAAAGCTTGATCACAGAACGTAGTGTGATCAGTATGAGTTCCTTATTTAAAGGCAGTCCTAAATGCTCATTGGATATTAGGTTGTGATAGACATTTGGCTGTGCCTATCCATGGATATATTATGATATTAGTTGAAGTAGAGGGAAGGTGTAGATAGTAATCCTCACAGTAATAAGATTCCATTTGGTGGCATGTGTATTGATAAAAAGATATTGTTGTATATACCTCTTTAATAAGGATTTATAATTATTGATTGCTAAGTTCTCAGTATATAGAGTAATTACTTAAATGAACGATTATATAATAAACTAAACTTAGTTAGTAAGTTTTAATTTATAATTAATATAAAAGTGATATGGAAATGATATGTACATATCAGTGTACATGTGTGGTTGACAAATTGCAAACTACGCCTAATATGTCCCTAGTGGTGCTTGATAAGAGAATAAGTTATTGTCGTAACATTATGATTAAAAGGAGTGAAATGATAAGAATGTGAGATAATACATTTTTTATCAAACAGTGAAAGACAGTAGTAACAGAGAAAGGGTGCCTGGGGGGGGAGGGAAAGGGGGGTTTGTGATGAAGGGGGAGGGGGGGAAAGGGGAGGGGGGGTGATCTTTATGGGTGGGTTTTGGGGGTTTGGGATTGGGGGGGTTTTGAAAAGGGTTGTGGGGAAGGATAGGTTGATTGTAGGGGAGGGAAAAAAAAAAGAGTTATATATTAATGAGGGGGAAGGGGAGGGGAATGAGAAGGAAATAGGAAGGGAAAGGGTAGGATGGTGAAGTATGTGTAATGAGTGACTAATAGTGAATGATAGTGAATGATCATGTTGTTGAAGGGATTGGCGATAAGAAAAAATACCCCCCCCCATAAAGATCGCCCCCCTCCCCTTTCCCCCCCTCCCCTTCATCACAACCCCCCCCCCCCCCCTCTCTTCCCCCCCCCAGGCACCCTTTCTCTGTTACTACTGTCTTTCCACTGTTTGATAAAAAAATGTATTATCTCACATTCTTATCATTTCACTCCTTTTAATCATAATGTTACGACAATAACTTATTCTCTATCAAGCACACTAGGGACATATTAGGCGTAGTTTTGCAATTTGTCAACACACATGTACACTGATATGGTACATATTCATTTCCATATCACTTTTATATTAATTATAAATTAAAACTTACTACTAAGTTTAGTTTATTATATAATCGTTCATTTAAGTAATTACTCTATATACTGAGAACTTAGCAATCAATAATTATAAATCCTTATTAAAGAGGTATATACAACAATATCTTTTTATCCAATACACATGCCACCAAATGGAATCTTATTACTGTGAGGATTACTATCTACACCTTCCCTCTACTTCAACTAATATCATAATATATCCATGGATAGGCCACAGCCAAATGTCTATCACAACCTAATATCCAATGAGCATTTAGGACTGCCTTTAAATAAGGAACTCATACTGATCACACTACGTTCTGTGATCAAGCTTTACTGCGAAAACGTACGGTCACACTCCGTGATCACGTGGTGCGCACACGTGATCGCAACAACCGGAACCCAGGGACAGTTAACCAGGCACGGCGCTTAGCCGCCGAGATACGGAGGGACACACCGCGACCACACGCTGCATCTGGAGAGCAGCGGCTGCACGCGGACTACAGCTGATAATCTCCCCCACACCCTCCACATAGAAGCCAGTACACGGCTTCACTTCCAGCGCACCTCTAGAGCCAGTTACCAGCGGCGATCGGCCGCAGACAGCCCTCCACAGCAGGATCGATAGTGGTATCGTATGAACTCATACCCTGTACTTCATAAATACTCAATACTGTCTTATCAGAGTAATAATTCACTTTAAAGGCTATGCACTGAGAGGTTATCCGTAATCTAGCTTGCTCCAAGAGGTGCTGGAGCTGTGAGGTATATGACAGGTGTTGGGAGCAATTTGGGCATGTGTTGAGAGCTACTTGGCATTTTCATTGGTGGTATTAAAAGCCAAAGAGCAAGATTACTGTGCAATGAACTTCCAAGCTGTGGTTTTTAGTATCAATTTTGCAGCACCACTGCTATTTGACTATTACTGCCTGCTACGGCTAATGAATAATACCTTCAGCTGCCTATCTGCTCTTTTTCTCTCTTTTTTTCTCATTATAAGGCCCTCTCAGACCCATTGCAAAAAAATTTCTTTGCTCAAAGAGACTTATATATAGTGAGAACTGTTGATTGGTGATATAAATTAAGGGGCCACATATACTATATTATTGGTGTCATTGCCCCATTGAATATCACCACTTTTATCCTGTTCAATATTTTCAGCATATTGCTATTTAATTGTTTATTATGCACAATTACCTGGCCTATTATAACTATTGAACAACACTTTCAGCTGTTTATCTGCTCCTTTTCTTCTCATTATAGCCTCTTTGACAACAGTGTAGGAATTCTTTCCCAAGTTTTAGAGGCTCATATATAGTGAGATTTATTGGCTGGTGGTATAAAGTAAGGGGCTACATACACTGTATTATTGGTGGTATTGCCTTATTGAGTAATCACCACTCTATCCTGGCTATGCAAAGTGAACAAAACATTCCCTTGCATTTGATAATTGTCCTCAATATTAATTATATAGTGGGACATCTCTGGCATATAATTTTTGCACATGATAATTGTCCCACTATTATTTATTGGATTTTGCTGTAATCTCATTCCCTATTTTTTGGGCATAAGACTAATACAGATTTTTGAACACACGATTGACCCCAGATCAATTGAAATATTTGTTCGGGTGATACGGGTATTGGAATCGATTGAATGGGCAGATTAAAACTATTGCGGGACATACCCCACTGGAGATGGGCCCGATCTCGTCTGATCTTGGAAGCCAAGCAGTGGAGGGCCGGGTCAGTAACTCGAATGGGGAGACCACCTTGGAACACCCTGGTACTGCAAAAAATTCTTCTGCCCGATCTAGAGGGATCCCTATTAATACCAACTAGCACTCGGTTCTGTATGACTTATGATTCAATTCTCTACGCTAAAATAATCCTGAATAGGATTGCTGTAGAATAAATGATGGTCATATATTACGCAAAAACGTCATTGTGATTACAGTAAAATCCACTAGCCCAAAGATTTGGATTTCCGGCTTTTCATTGTGGTAATTGGAAACCATATGAATTATTCTTTATATAGTGCTATATTTTCGCGTAGCTTTTTACTATTCACGTTACTCCTTAATTACCCCCTTTTTTTGAACAAATTAAGTTATTTTCTTACCAGTATTGATTAAGATACACCTTATTCCTCTGAAATGAGTGCTCCCCACACAAGAGTCTACTTTCCAACTTTCTTTTGTTGTTTTTTTCTAGTCGATCCCCTCTTGACTCTCGGGGAGCACCACTGATAGCAACTTATATCTGCACAAAGAAATTTTTTTTTCCCACATGCACAGGGTTGCTGTATCCATAAGCCAAATTAGCATCATAAATCAGTTTTTTTCAGAGGGACATTAATAATAACTGATTACAGACGAGTGCGTGTCCCCAAAATAAGTTCTTCTCAAACCATATTTTGGCTGTTAATTCAGTCTTCATGGGATACCAGCACAGTCACAATACTATCACTTCCTATTAGGGTGGGATTTTTTTTCTTCTCTTAGGATACCCTGCCCCTGTCAACTTCATTTATACAAGGAGTTAAGTTTATCTTAGTATGAGTTTCAATTTAAAGCAAGAGCTCAGTTCAAGATGGAAAAATAAGGACAACCTAGATGGACATTTTCCCAAGTGACTTGGTGGACACTGGGACCCCCATATCAGTTGGGGAGCAGGGACTTTCATAAACTGGACTCTATATTACGCAAACAAATCAGAACCAACTGGGACCTAACTACCTTAGAAAAACTATATTAAAAACAAAATATCCCCACGTGGTCTCCGCCCAAGGGTCTTTCCAATATTTGACCTTGCCAGTGAGAGTCTCAAAAAAAGAATGGTAAACACGTTCTTCTAAAATGTTTCTAATGATTTGATGAATGTTCTAATCAAACATAAACAATCTCATATTAGAGGAATGTGAACACAAATTGGAGGAATTAAGCAAGACATTAGAGATCTGGGGAAAAGATTCTCAATTTCAGAGATGCTTTGAGAAAAATAAATTAGAACTCCAAGCCTATGAGCAAAATGATCATTGACCAGGAAAAAAGACGAAATACGCCAGAAACAAAAGAGACTTTGTGTCAGGGAAAATTTTTCAAATGGCAAAAATCATCCTGGAAAAAAAAGATCCACCAGATACACAGGTCAATATTCATCTTCAGAGGCTGGTACATCAGGAGCAGAGGAGACTCCG
This sequence comes from Pseudophryne corroboree, assembly GCF_028390025.1. NCBI lineage: Eukaryota > Metazoa > Chordata > Amphibia > Anura > Myobatrachidae > Pseudophryne > Pseudophryne corroboree. The sequence continues at coordinate 434,403,842 of NC_086447.1, read as the reverse complement.
GATTACTCCCACAGAAAGATACGTAAAACCCTAGAAGTGACACACCTGCTAATACTCAGAACGCAGCCACTTTTTTTAGGGGGATCACCGTGGAGGAAGAGGCAGACAAAGAGGAGGGAAGACAAGGTGGGGGGAGCAAGAAGAAGAAGAGGGACCATCACAATGGGATTCCTCGCCACCCCTGACACGCAACACGTACAAAATGCAACATCAACAGGATCGGTGGTAACAACAACTGGGGTGAATGAAGACTCAAAATTGAAGATTATCAATCTCTCAGGAGCATGTACTTACACCAATACAAGAATCTGTACTTAACAAAGGCTTGACTTTTTCCCCCACAGAATATTTTGATAGATTTAAGTGGGAAAAAGATTTAAAAACTATTTGGGAGAAAATTGCTTCTAACAAAAATTTATTCCGAGAAAGAGAACCATTTCCATCTTTAATTCAGACCAATACAGTGGAGGATACAATAATCCCATCTTTGA